>NC_085844.1:216711184-217311184 GCF_035594765.1 Anolis carolinensis | reverse complement strand
CTATTTCTTCCTATGGGGTGAGGGATTATTAATTATATGGAAAAGAAAAGGTATCTATACACATAATAAGTGAAAATCTGTATATGTATATGTGGCATGGGTGTTTGTTCACACAGATAGCCTCTGGCCTCCACAAACAGGCTATAGTTTTCAGTGCTCAGGAGCCACCAAGTCACTCTCTCCAAGGACACTGCAGATTACAGTGAGCACATCCAGTGTTCCTTTCTCTTCCATTTGCTTGACCCTGCCCACTGCCTCCCTCTTAACCCTTTCCTACCCTTTCCTATGGCACACAGCAAACACAGTAATTGATCAGCAACTGAACATACAGGTGAGGTTTGGGGAGAATTTACCATGATTTATAGGAGTTGTAGGGACTGGAATGTATAGTTCACCTGCAATCAAAGAGCACTCTGAACCGCACCAACAATGGACCTGGAACTAACTTGGCATACAGACACAACATGGCCAAATTTGCATTCTGACCGGGTTAGGGGGTGATTTACCTTGATATCCAGGAGTTATAGTTCACCCGTATTCAGAGAACACTGAACCCATCTGATGACAGATCTGGACCAAACTTAGCACACAAAATTCAACATGGTCAACTGGGAACACTGGTGGACTTTGGGGGTGATTGACATTTAACTCTGGGAGCTATAGTTTACTTGTATTTCATGAGCGCTCTCAGCCCCATCAATGATGGATCTGGGCCAAACTTGGCATACAGGCCCAATTTCTTTATTTATTTCCAGCATTTATACCCCACCCTTCTCACCCGGGGAGACTCAATGCTTCCAACTTGGAGTGATTGACCTTGGCATCAGAGGATTATAGTTCACCCTTATTCAGAGAATACTGAATCCAGCAGATGACAGATCTGAATCAAATTTGCAACATGGCCAACTGTGAATCCTGGCAGGTGTTTCAGGAAGATTGTCCTGGGAATATGGGAGTTGTATTTTACCCTTATCCAGAGAACACTGAGCCCAGCTGAAAATGGATCTGGCACAAACTTGCCACCAGGGCCGGCCGGAGATAATTTTTAATGTTAAGCGGGGGTGCTGAAAAGCGCCCCCGCCACCGGCCCCGCCTCCCATGCCCTGGCCCCGCCCAGCGTGCCCTGGCCCCGCCTCCCACGCTGCGTGGAAGGTGGGGCCAGGGCGAATAGTGCGGGAGGTGGGGCCAGAGTTGGCCCCGCCCCACTGCCCAGCGTGCCCTGGCCCCGCCTCCCACGCAGCGTGGGAGGCGGGGCCAGGGCGAATAGCGTGGGAGGCGGGGCCAGAGTTGGCCCCGCCTCCCACACTATTCGCCCTGGCCCATCTGGCCTTTTCTAGCTGGCCAGACTGCAGCGGAGGTCCCTCCAGGCCGCAATCGCGGCCTGGAGGGACCTCCGCTGCAGTCTGGCCAGCTAGAAAAGGCCAGACGGGCGAGCGGGAGTAGCGTGGGAGGCGGGGCCAGCTCTGGCCCCCCGCCCAGCGTGCCCTGGCCCCGCCTCCCACGCTACTCCCGCTCGCCCGTCTGGCCTTTTCTAGCTGGCCAGACTGCAGCGGAGGTCCCTCCAGGCCGCGATTGTGGCCTAGAGGGACCTCCGCTGCAGTCTGGCCAGCTAGAAAAGGCCAGACGGGCCAGGGCGCACTGGGCGGGAGGCGGGGCACCGCCAGGGCGGTGCCCCGCCTCCCACCCAGCCTGACGGCGCCCCCCCGGACCTGCGCCCGAGGCGGAGGCCTCACGTGGCCTCCATAGTGGGGCCAGCCCTGCTTGCCACATAGACAACACGGCCAACTTTATATGCTGGCGGGGTTTGGGGTGATTGAATTTGGCATCTGGAAGTTACAGTTCACATGTATTCAGAAAACACTGAACCCAGCCAAAATCAGATCTGGATCAAACTTGGCATACAGACACAACATGGCCAATTATGAATATTGGCATGATTTTGGGGTGATTGCCCTGGGAATCTGGGAGTTGTAGTTCACTCTTATCCAGAGAACACTGCACCCAGCAGATGATGGTTCTGGACCAAATTGGCACGCAGATCCAACATGGCCAACTGTGAATACTGGGGGAATTTGGGGAAGATTGGCCCAAGATTTTTGGGAATTGTAGTTCACCCACATCCTTATGCATTTTCTAATGGGAGCATTCATAAAAAATAACAGGAAAGACTGAGTTTTTTTTCTAAGAAATAGCATAACATATTACCAAACTGATATTATCTAACATCCAAAAACAAACGATGCCCATTTTCAAATAACCCAGGCATCACTGGGTACCCAAGCTACTAAATAATACTATCAGTGTGCTCCATCTGACATTCAAGTGCCATAGCTTGCAAATAACACTTTAGAACTAAAATATTATTTCTGTTATATTACTTTTGAAGATGATGAAAAGATAAACACTTCTATTACAGCAACAGAATGTTTAGAACAATTGGGAGCACAATTATTTATATTTAAGAAGATGAGGGAGAAGTAATTGTTGTGATCATTGATTGAAACTGTGGGAGGGAAAATAAGTTGTATTTATTTAACTATATTTTCAAGAAGCAAAAGCGTACTATAGAAAGGAACCCAGGTACCTTGAATGAACTCACGGTCATCTTATGTACAACACCCTTTTGCTGGAGTCAAAGATAGTTTGTTAGATTATAAATAGCTGACTCGGAGGTCAATAGGATTAGCCTCACATAACAATGCTTAGGATGTCTCTTTCTAAAGTTGCAGTATTTTGGCTTATGACATCAGCTGACACCCTGAAGAGCAAATTATATGTTTGCAGCTGCTCTACAAAAGTCTGTTATTTCACTGAAAGTCCTCTTCCCATGACCAAAGACCTCATGGTTCTTGAGAAAAGAAATATTATCAACTCCCTGCCCATCTGCTTAACCTTTTGTTGACTTCATTATGTGAGCAAATCTTTCTGTTCATCTGCTAGGATTTGTGGAGATATGAAATCCATTAATTTAAGGTGCGTGATTTGTTTGACTGAAGGTGGCTGGAGAACTGTTCATTCACTTCCCTATTTATCCTTCCCTTGAAATGTATTTTCTGAAGGTTGCTCACTTTTCTCACACTCCATGGGTGTTAAGGAGGTCACAGACAGGCCACAGTTTAAAATACTATGGAATACAATACTAATCCAAGGAGGACAGGATGATGTGATACGTATGATAAATGCCTAAGACAAGTGATTAGAGCCTGGATTAATCTGTGATTAGATACTATGACTGAGCTCATAGTCATTCTGAGGTTCCTGAGAGGCCATTCTCAATATAGTAATCATTATGCCAGAAACTAGAGAGAGATTTGCTTCAAAAAACCACACACATATGGCATCAGTTCTACCACCATAAAATTTTAAAACATAAAATGATCTACAAAACTCCCAAGTTACCCTTCAAAATGTAATAATCAATTTCCCCTTCAATCATATTTGTTTTTACTGTCTCTAACCAGGATAATTGGTTGTTTTTCTTGTCTTGAACCATGACAAACTGTCCTGCTATTTCCAGTATGTGTTTGAATCTTATAAATCAGAGCTTTTCAACAAGTTCTATTTCCCCAAGTTAATATAAAAAACACAAGGCTTGCTTTTCGACATTAGAATATCTTAAGAAACCATCAGCCATAAAACAAATCTCATTACACAGCAATCCAGAACCTTTTTCCCTGGAAGCTCATGTTATTCCACCACACAAACTTTTCAGTTCCATTAAAACTGCACCAGAAATGCAAACATTGCTCAGCAACTTTAAATTGAAATATGATGAATTACTCACCAGGAATGGTGTTTTAGATATGAAACTGTAGCTCCTCTTTGTTCAGTAGATGAGGGGGGCTAAGCAGTATTCCTTTAGAGGTCTGGCTTTACCTGCAAATGAAGGGACGCGATAAATTGTTGTACTCATAGTTTATATTAAAATGCTTTACCATCAACTACACACAGATGTGGACTTGATATATGCTATTTATCCATCGATCAATCAATCGATCGATAGATATGGAACTCCAAGGAACCTGTGGAGTTCTTCAGGTTCTGTTTTGTCCCCCATATTTAACATATACATGAAACCACTGGGAGAGGTCATCTGGAGTTTTGTAGTGCGGTGACACCTGTAGAAAGATGACACCCTAAACTAGTGCGTGTCATCAAGTAATGGACTAGATGAGGGCAAACAAATTGAAACTCAGTCCAGACAAGATAGAAGTGCTCCTGGTCAGTCAGAAGGCAGATCAGGGAATAGGGACCCAATCTGTGCTGGATGGGGTCACTCTCCCCCTGAAGACATAGGTCCACAGTTTGGGGGTCCTTCTGGACTCAATGCTGAACCTATCTTCAGTGGCCAGGAGGGCCTTTGCATAATTAAAATGTGTGCGCTGACTGCGTCTACTCCTTAAGATGCTCGATCTGACTATGGTAGTACATGCCTTCGTTAACTCCCATTTGAAATACTATAACATGCTCTATGTGGGGTTGCCTTCGAAGAGTGTTCAGAAACTTCAGCTGGCCCAAAGAGCTGTAGCCAGGTTGCTAACTGGGGCCGGCTACAGAGAGCGGATAACCCCCCCCCCCCCCCCCGGTTGCAGCAGCTCCACTGGCTGCCAGTTTGTTTCTGGGTATAATTCAAACTAGTGGTTATGATCTTTAAAGCCCTATATGACTCAGGTCCAGGCTATTTGGCAGATCACATCTACTTGTATGAACCTGCCCAGGCCCTGGTTACTTCATGAGAGGCCCTTCTTTTGGTCCTATTTCCATTGCAAGCTTTGTTGGTGGGAACAAGAGAGAGGTCCATCCTTCTTAGTAGCTGGCCCTCAACTTTGGACCACCATGCACAGAGAAGCCAGAATGGCCTCCTCCCTGCTGTCCTTCCAGTAGATGTATCTAGGCCATTTCTGATAAAATGTTAATGTGGATGGTCAGCTAATCAGTCTGATATGCCAAAGAAAGCATTCCCTTTGATTATGAATGACTCAATTCATATTTGGTTTTATGTGTAATTTCAGAACTTTCCACTGGGACTAATGTTTGAAAGTGGGTGATAATGGCAGGAACAAAAATAGCAAACTTCTCCATAGCAAAGGGGGCACTTGTATTTAATATGTTGACTAGAGATCTGCAACATTAAAAGACATTATGTAGGTCATTTGTATATGTCATAACTACAGGAAAAGAGAGAGTGGGATGGAGATGGATGTTATTCATACTTTGGAGTAGACAGTCTTTCTATGTAAAAGGTAATTTAGGAATAGAGAAGTAGTAGTTTTCCACATGTTGAAGAACATCAATTCCTGTGCCATTTACCATTAGCCATTCCCATTGGACTGCCTCCAACATTTTATAGAAGAATACTGGGATGCATGTGGCCAAGCAACATCAGAGTGTGAGCAAGATAGCAAATTAGAAAGAACACAGATGTTAGGAAAAAATGCAATGGGTTGCTTTTGCCTGTGCCTATGCAGAAGTAAAAAATTCTGCCCTCTCCAGTCCTGCCACAGAATCTGTTCAGTGCAAACTACTTTCATACTTTGAACTCAACAGCAATTGATGTAAGGGAAGGACAAAGCATAAAGGTAATAGGAGGAGATATAAACTGAGACATTTTAAAAGCAGCTGCAATAGTGGAACAACAGTGATTCTATCAGGACTATCCTGCTAAATTAGGACAACTGGAGGGTATTAACATTTACCTCTGTATTATTATAGTAACATGACACCCTTGTTTATCCTCTTTTTTGGAAATGTTTATGTGGCACCAAACTTAGTAGGTGCCTTACAGTGCTGACCCTATGATACTGCACTTGTTTGTAAAGGGAAATAGGATTGGTTGCATGCATGCTTCAAAGCATTTGCTTCTTTAGTCCAGAGAGCCTGCACAATTCGCTTCCAGTTTTTTGGGTAAGATACAGGAAACTCAAATTTCAGGGACTAGTATCAATTTGTGGAAGAGATTCCAGATCTGGAGTTTGGCACCAGTAATCTTTGGCTGAAATTGAGCAAATACATTTGTTTGTTTGTTGTTGATGGCACAGGGTCCCTTCTGGAACTGATCCGGTTGTAAATTACATGCTTGCATATATTTCCTGGGAGCAATTATTGTAACCTTTCAAAACAGAGGAATGGGGACACATTTCAATTTTACAGTGTAAAAAGCTAACAGTTTTTTTTTTTTTTTTTTGCGGATCATCAATTGCAGTCATGGTGTGAGATTTCTACAGAAATTTCCATAGCATTAAATGATGCGCCGAAATCTTAAAGTGATTGGAAGGGGATGGATTCAACAACAGTCAAGAAACATTACATTTTTTCACTGGTGTGAAAAACATTGTTAGGTTTCCTATAATAGATCTGATTGGCCCCAAACTCAGGATAACACTCTGAATAAAAGCTGTTGAAGGGCATTTATGACAAAAACTTGCCTATTCATTCATGTAGTTGTCATTGTTGGTACACATCTTACATAAAAAAGCAACACCTGACAAAACATTCTTATTCTTCAAATGAAATGGATAATAACTTGTAGAAGACTTCATTACACAGTTGCTAGTGCTGTTTAAAGTCAGGTCTTGTTTTGCTTAAAGAAAGAACTGTGCTGTTGGGGAGCTGTGTGAATTTATTCTTCAACAACAACCCCAGAAGTGGGGTTGGGATTTTTTGGGGTGGCTGAAAGTAATTGTGAGTTGTTTGCTTTCTCTATCGAATACTTACTTAGCAGTCCCATGAAGTGAATAGTCCCTGGGTTGCATGCTAAGTAAATACAGATTATGCAAGTATTGCTATTAATGATGAGCCATTGCTGCCCATCATGAATAATATCCACATCTATCCACATGTTGGAAGAGCCGTGATTACAGGTGGGGAGGATAGCAGTTATGTGTTCCCAGGTGAAAAAAATGGCTTTCCCAATTGTCAAGAAATTTCATCAAGAAAAAAAAATAGTATTGCATGTTTCTTTGCAAAATCTCCTAGTACTGAATGCTCTGAGGTATTGCACAGGAACAATTCTATGATAAAAATTATGGGTTGTTTTCATGGAAATTGTTGTCTGTGCACAAGAAACATTTTCTCAACAGAATAATTTCTGCACAACATTTCAGTATCAAATGCAAATTTAAAGGATGAAGTCCAATGTAGAAAGGAGAATCACCCAGCCTCGAAGGATCTAAACACATATCATACAAAAAGGTTGTCCAAATGACAATGTCCAGGAAAGGAAAAGAGCTATGACAATGCCTTTTTATTTCTAAAATATATTCAATGAAAAGCTTCCCCAGCTTGAAAATACAGCATTCACAGCATATTAATGCTTTGGTTTTACCATTTTAAAGGTCCATAAAATAGTGTAAGTGGAGAAGAACAGGAAAAGGTATATGTTGTTGAAAACATATCCATCGGGAGCATATGACATATATCTCCATCTGGCATGAAAATCAGAATAGCTATTAATGTGCTCTTGAGAGGGGAAATGTGTTTATTCTTTTTGGATGCAAAGTAGTAGTTTATATAGTGAGTGCTACAGAAGTGTTGCAAAAGAAACATAGTTATCTTATGGGAAAGTACTTTTGGCATTGTTTAACAACTGATTTTATAGAAAGACTATACATGATAGTGGTGATGTGAGAAAAAGAACTCTGGTGTTTTGCTAAATGCTTTCTAGTAACAAAATAGCCTAAGTGGTTTGCCTTGCTACACCTTAAGCCTGAATCATCTATTCTATACTGTAAAAGAGCTCAATGTTTTAAAAGGGCCAATTTACTGGCTTTTAGTTATTTAGGTTGAGTATTCTACAGTGACTGAAAAGGCAAATGTTGGGGGATTGATGAATCTTAACATTCACTGCATTCTGTCATTACTTTTGCTCAAAAGTTAATGGTATTAATGGATGTTGCAGATGTTATGCACCAAAAGTGTAACATCATATAAACTAAGGGCTATTTCAAACAAGTGACAAGTGACAACACATGTATGAAGTGAAGAGGGAGGCAATTGGGAACAAATAACATGCAGTCTTTCTTAAGGCAGCTATTTATGCATGTCCAAAAAGATGAAATTCATTTGGAAGAGAGAGAGAGAGAGAACACAGATTTACATGACATTTATATTTATTTGTTTGGATGTATAGAAGATTGTAACCAGATGACCTGTGCACCTATTGTTCAGACAGCTATCCAGGTGCTGAATGATGATGGCAAAATTAAAGTCTTCACTCTCACTGTTCAGGGCTTCCTGCCTTTTAAATCCTTTTGAACTGGACGAATAAAGAATGCTATAAATCAGGGATAGGCGATTATGGGAAGCTCAGGGGCTGTGTCAGCCCTCAAGGAGGCCTTGGAGGCCCAGACTCACCTACCCAAAATGCTCTGAACAACCTTCGTGGGTATGAAGGTAGTTTTCTCCATGTTTTAGCATTGAGTACTGCATCCTTTTAGGACCAAGGAGGCATAATAATATCCATAGTCAAATGTTGTTTGGTTCAGTATGGTGATATGGCCTAAGGGCTAATCAATAAAATATATTTATTATTATTATTTAATAGACAAAAGCAAACTGCTGCAGCCTCTTTTGAATTGTGTGTTCTTCCTCATTAATATGTTTTGCCACTTTACCCATTCTCTGATGTTACTTGGCCATATGTCTCAGTTTTAACTGTTAGATGTTATATTTTCAGTCTTCCTGTAATGGCTGATATTAAGGGGTAAAAAAATCCTGAAGGTCTTCAAAATCTGAAAGACCAATTGTTCCCTATCCTTTAAATAGAGAATTGTCTTCCAACAGCCCTTTAAATTCTCTTCTACTAAGTAGGAATCAGAGGGTCCCAGATTTCACATGTGAGAAAACATCCAAGAATTTAAGTAAAAATATAGTGTGTAGGGAAGACTGTGGCCAGGTGTTCTGTGTATCTCTTCAGCCTGCTATCCATCAACTAGGTCTCTGGTTTTTCTCCCTATAGTTTTTAATCTTCATACTGAACTTGGACTAAATAGCCTTTTAAAATCTTATAGAAAGTGAAATGTCCTCTACTACATGCCCTGCTTCTGTAAAGTTTTGAAATTTGCTTTTATCCAGAAAATAACAAGTGTCATGGCCAACACAAGTTGCAAAGTTATACCATCATCCTTACCATTTTGTACACATATGTCTCTGTTGTCAAATTTCTCCATGACAGTAGCCCAAGCATCTTACAGTTCTGAAGAAACTAAAATTAACAGACTGTGAATACTTTGAAAAATTGAATACACAAGAGCAGATTTGACACAAACGCCATACATGATGCTGAATACGGAGATCCGGATGCTAATTGCACATAATTTCCTCACTGAAGACCAAAGACTCTTATGAAATCTCATGAAGCTGCCTTCTTGGTTAGATTCAAATCTGGGAAAGAGCAGCTCTCAAAAATATCAGAACGAGTCCTGATATATTGTATCTGATTCTTGCTGAAGTCTCAGATTACAGCTGTGAAAATTAGAATGCTTGAGCATTTGATTTCTGAGTATTCCTAGAAGAATTGGCCTTATCCAGATATCCTAAAATAAAGCTTTTTCCAGCAGCCTTCACACATCCTGAATGCTCCTATGTAGTTCTCATTCCACTCAAAAATGTATCAATATACTTTTTAAAATGTGTATTTTGAAAGGAAATAATAAAGGAATGTCTACTTTGAAAATTCTCATCATCACGTGTCTCCATGTTTTTCAGGCAGATTAAAGCAAAATATCACAATTAATGTATGAATTGACATAGAAATTGTTTTATAGTACTGTTAATTCTCTTAAATCATTATAATAGGAGAAAATCAAATGAAAAAAGTAAATAAATAAATGGAATGGAAGGTCCAAGGCTGCATACATACAAAAGTGACATGAATTGACTATAGGCTGAAGCTCTCTAAGCTATGCCACGTTTAAGATGCCTCTGAGGTCCCATGTACATTGACCATTTGATGCAGTTTCAAACTGGCATTGAAGAAAGTGGTTTTGATGCACAGATAATTACATAGGAAATCCTGGAACAAGTTTGAGCACGAATGCACATTATTAAGGACTTTCTTTTGTGTATTATTGCGTGAGTTAGTTGAGTGACCACCACAGTCTGAATCTAGTTTTTAATTGTATGAAATGGTCAGAGATGGAACCAGAGTATGATCCCTGAAACATGGATTGTTTTAAGAGCCCTTTAAACAAATACTTTGCTTTAAATTATATTTAATTCAGTCAGTGGTCTCTAGACTTCAATGGAATCTTCAACACACTATAGGATCCACTGTTCCATTGAATTATGGCCCTTTCTACTGACTTCTTCACAGCCACTTAAATACTGCCAAGTACTACAAAGATGCAAACCTAACCAGGATCTTCAGCCAACTGGGACAGGTTATATATGTGCAGTGAATCCCACTGAAAGTACCCGATAAACCCTGGAAGTGGCATTATCATCACTAACTGTGGTTGAGTATTGATAGCTGGCAGCTGCACAATGGAATGAAGGTATGAGAGTCTGGTGTTGATATGATTAACTCATTTTCCATTTCAGTTTGTACAAGCTTTGGTCAGGAAACCTGAGGTGAGCTGCAAAGATATTTCTGCTGGTCATAATTATGTGTCCATATTTTTTAATCCAATTAGCAGCATACACCTCTCACTGCCAGGACTGTGAAGTTAAACTTCCCAATGAAATATGAACACCATTTTTACTGAATAATCTGAGGAAAAAAGAAAAAGGCCAGCTAAGGAAACTGGTTTTACTATATTTATTTGCTCTAATACAGAATTTGCAAAGTAGGTTGTGTAAATATTCAGGAGAATGCAATCTGGAGACATATGTTAACCTGAAAAATGCTTAGGACTAGTCAGAGCATGGAAATAAAACATGAAAAACAATGCCTTATTTTAATTTTGTGGAGTGGACTGGAGGATTAAATAATAAGGGAAAGGATTTCGTGTTTTGCTTTTAATCTAATGAGGCATAACAAATAGCAGATTTAGCCTAATTATTTAGCCATTCTTAGTTTAGACTAATTAGCTATTCTTATCTCCAGACAAGAAGAAGAGAGCAGATATTAGGTGATATTTAAAAACTGGGAAGGCTATGAAATATGGTCTGGTTTGCAGCCCTAGAAGATTTCATAGAACAGGAATGCTGGTATGTTTTATATGTAATGGGACTTTTTTCAGACTCCTTTATAGTTTTCTTTAGAGATTCAGTTTGGTCTAGTAGTTTGAATTTCCACTCTGCCACACAAACCTTGGGCAAGTTAGAGTCTCTCAATCCCAGAGGAGGGCAATGGCAAACCAAGCAGCAGCAACATTTTTTTTAGAGTAGGGCTTCTTAAACTTTTCAATTCGCAACCCCTTTCATCCCAATACATTTTTACAATACCCCGGGTATATACTATATAGGTATTTAAAATAGGTATAGAAATCAAACATTTACTAACAAACCAGCATTTGCAAGGCTTGCTAAACAACCTGATTTTTCCTTTTATGAAGTACATCTGAAGCATCTTCTGCAGAGTCCATTGCAAACACTGCAGAACAGATTCGTGTAAATATATAAAACCGATGCTAGGTGCCAGTCAGAAAACATTTAGTACTTTCCTTGCTTAGTTTATCCATGCCTCACAGCCTCTGAGGATGCCTGCCATAGATGTGGCCGAAATGTCAGGAGAGAATACTTCTGAAACATGGCCACACAGCCCGAAAGACATACAACAACCCCAACATTTAGTACTGCCAAATTTTTCATGATCCTAAGGGACCCCATTTGTGGTCAGGACCCACCGTTTAAGAAGCAGTGCTTTAGAATATTAACACACAAACAAACATATTTATCACAATACTCTAACTCTGTTGCTAACACCAACCTGAAACCTATACTCAAGATCCTTAGACTGGAGCTGGTCTTTGAGCCAATGGCTGTTAGTGCCGGGCAAGTTTCTACAAAAGACAGACACAATTGTAGGCAATAGGAACAAGTACAATGTCAGTCCTTGACATACTGAGGGAAATAATAATAATTTTCAGTCCTCTATATCTGATCTACATCAATACTGGGAATCTATATCAAAATACCTCAAATATCATCCTTCACAGTTTGTAGGTGTTTAATTAGAAAAGTAAGTATGCAAACAAAGGCATCCAGTATCTAGTCTCTACTACCCCATTAAGAGAAAATGTATGAATAAGGAACTACAGTGCATCAGCATCCCTCGAAGGAAGGTCTACCCACTGTTCTAACAGCAGATGAAGAGGCCCATCTCAGGCAAAGATCCTTTCAACTCAGAAAAGTGTGTAGATACATGCCCACTCACACACAGTGGGCAAACCCTAGAGAGCTCTGCCCTAAACACAATAAACCATCTGCTAATGTTAATTATGCCAGAACCATAGTGAGAGGAAAGGTGGAGCACACCTGTCGCAAGTTTAACGGTGGAGGTAATTGGCTTTACTTCATTTATCCCAGGGCCTAATTGTCAACTCATTTGAAGTTTGATTTTAAAATAACCGGGCTTGGTCTGCTTGGCAGCGACATATTCTTTTGTTCATTCATGAAATCGCTTCAGATACCCTTCTCTTTCCATTTCCCTTGGCTGCCCCACTTCTATTTAATTCCAGCATCGCAGGCAGGGTGCCGATATAAGGAGGAGGCTGACATTTCTCTTTGAGCAATTTGCTGTGGAATTTCTGATGGAGCCCGTTTGTCCCCCATACCACTGTGACATTAATTGTTGTTAAATATTCTTATCTGTTACATACAGTTCTGCTTCAATAAAGGTCAGTGGCTGCGTCCATGACAGGGTCGGTTGTCGCTGTGCAGTAGAACTAATCAGTCACTCCCTGGCTCTATCTGGAGTCCTTCTTTTTCCTCTCATTAATTCAGGCTCAGCAGAAAGACTTTAAAAATGCAAAACATCTCAGCTGCTCAGATGGGTATTAGGATATGAAATTATTAGCTCAGCCGGTACTAGAAGGCTGGCTAATATTGCCTACATGACTCTAGCTACAACATCTCATTAAGAGGCCATACAGCTGCCTGTGGAAATAAAGTGGTGCCTTTAATTAAAAAGTCAGCATTGTTGGTTAGAATGAAGCCTAAGATCTATCAATGGGTTTGCACAAGATGGCTTCTTTTCTTATGTCAACTGGAAATGGGATAACCTTAAGCTTCACTAATTTTTCTCGCTCACACAGACTCCCTCCCTCTTTTTTTAAGAAAAAAAAATCATAAACACTCTGCAAGAGTTGCTAACAGAGGAGGAGGTCCTGAAAGGCATAGCAAACATATTGTATTAACACCAACTATGTACTTGGCTAGCATACTTAACTAAAGGTGTAGCATCTTCTTTCTCAGTGCAGTAGCCCTAGTTGAGTGTGAGGATTAAATTGTGGTGCAGGGATATGGGGTGCACCATAAGCCCCATCCATTAATATTGTTGTACATAGAAGTGATTCCCTAAACCTTAATATGTGAGGTTCTGTAAAGTGCTCTATATTTGGTTGGGCACAAATCTGGCTTATTGGGGTTTGTAGTCTTGGAAAGGCTGCAACCAAATTCTGCTGAATATGATTACACAACCTTACCCAGAATGTTGTGCTTAGTGAATAATGTTCTGGGAAGTTGTCATGTGTGTGATGGCACCCACATCCTTGCATCCAGTATTAGACATATGCGTGATGCCACAGCAGGGATGCATATCCTTTATTTGCATGCAAGAATAAATATTTTTTTAAAAAGAAGTTTACATTTGGTGATTTTGCTGTTGTTGCAAGACTATTGTTTGTGCAGAAATATTGGTTGGAATCTTGTTAGTGACACATGCATTTATTCTAAGTTGGAGCTGGTTTTAGTTCTAGGACACTCCAATATATTGCTTGAGGTTGAAAATTGACTCACAGATCAGCTGTATTGGTGGAGGCTGATGCAGCAAGTGGTCTACAGCAAAGGATGGACCACATTGCTTTAGCGGATAAATTCCACTATCTCTTTGTCTATAGAATGAGGTCTTGAAACAACTCATTCAACTCAGATTAACGCCAACACTCCCAATCCCTATAGTTAAGCAATGGGTCACTTGAGTTGAGGTGCAGTTCACAAAGGACAAGGCAACCAAGATGATAGACTCCAATGTTTTATATAGTGTAGAACAAAACAAAAAAGTGATCCAAGGATTCAAGTGTTCAATGTTCTTTGCTATTTTAAACTAAGGACCATGCATTATATTTCTTCTATTAAGCTGGTGTGTATTGGTGTAGGATTGCATGACCATAATCTCCCCTCGGGATTGCTTCACAAAGGTCACATCTCATGTGTACTCATTGTTTTGCCTCCAGCATCTCAGTAACAGATTGATATTTATGTATCAGAAAGAAGATATGTATGATTTATTTCAGAGAAATACTTTTCTCTTATGTTTGAAGATTCTTTTTTAAAGAAGTAATTACATCAACACCACAAACATATTAGAATTTAGATGATCAGCTAAGTATTCAGATAATATTTTAACTCACCCAAGAATGTGGGTTTGCTATGAAACAGAGGGAGCTGCTGTTTGGGAAAGGTGAACTCTAACTCCCTTTGAGAACCCAGAACTAGCTGAATGGTTCATGGATGTATTATCTTTATAACAAAAGAGGGTAAATTAGTTAGGCTAATTTGAAGTTGGGACAGAATTCTGTTGGGGAATTATGCTGGGGTAACTCCGGTTATACTTTTTACATGCTTCTGTGTAGCGTGCTCCCTTATACAAACAATTCCCCTTTGCCCCACTGCTGGCTGAAAGGCTGGTCAGTGCATGAGCATAGATCTAACTCTCATGCTTCATAAAGATCATAAAATTATACAGTTTGAAGAGATCACAAGGACAATCCAGTCTGACCCTATTCTGCTATGTAGGAATACACAATCAAAGCACATTGACAGTTTGCCAACCAACCTATGTTTAAAAATCTCTAAAGAAGGAGACTTCATCATATACCAAAGCAGCATATTACACTGTGTAGCAGCTCTTATCATCAGGAAGTTCTTTCTCATGTTTTGATGGAATCTCTTTTCCTGAAGTTCGAATTCATTGCTCCATGTCCCAGTCTCTAGAGCTGCAGAAAACAAGCTTGTCACGAGAACAATGTTACTTTCCTATTATTCAAAAAAGTGCAACCCTGTTGTTCAAATTAGATTGAGCTTTAAAATGTAGGATGTCTGACTAGCACCTCTACTAAGGAGTATCTTGTCATCCTTAGAATAGAAATCTACAATTTTTCTGTATTTTCATTTCTCTCTAAATTTTGCAACAGGGCTTCAGTGAGTTAACTAATAAAAGATGACTCAAGAATTTTACTGCCTGATGAAGAAGGTGACAATTCTGTGCATCTATGTGCAGAAATAAATCAGTTTAAAAGAAAGAAGCACCCTTTGATGCTTCAGTTGGTAGATGGACAAGTTGGGAGTGGCAGACTATCTACCTTGCCACATTGATCCACATCGTCGGGGGAAATGGGGAACCCTGCACCCCATACCAGGCCCGGCCCAACACGGCACGCTGGCCACGCCCCCATTGGGCGCCACCTTCCCAGGGGAGCTATTGAGGTGGGGCCACACCTGGCGGAGGTGGGGCCGTGTGATGTGGAGGCGTGGCCAGGTCTGGCCCCGCCTCCCGCGGGGCGTGCCATGGCGCAGCCAGGCCAGGGCACACCCCGTAGGAGGAGGGACCAGCCATGCCTCCCACAGTGCGTGCCCGCTGCAGCGGGAGTCCTTTCAGGCTGCAGCCTGGAAGAACTCCTGCCGCAGCTTGGCTGGCCCAGGGCGCGCCCTGCGGGAGGCAGGGCCACGTCTGGCCCTGCCTCCCGCGCCGTGCACCCTGGCCCCGCCTCCCACGCCACCCGTGCCGCAGGAGGTGTGGCCGCCGGGTGTGGGAGGTGGGGTTAGGGCGTGGGAGGCGGGGCCAGTCCTGGCCACGCCTCCTGCAGCACAGGGGAGGGGGCACAAAAAAAATATTTGTGTACCCCTTTGAATTTCCTCGGGCCGGTCCTGCCCCATACCTTGCATCACTCAGTTCCAGTTAAGGGCATTGACCATGAGGCTTCCTCCCATGGCTTCCTATGGCAACATGGGAAGCCTTTTATGTTGCCACAGTGGCAGAATGAGCTAGCTCCACCCTACTACACCCATGGAGCTCTACTGATATCATTTGATGGGAGCCAGTGGGCTCAATGAGTGACCTGGGCTAAACCTGCACATGCCACTGAATTTAGCCCTTTGTGACAAGGTTGTAAGTAGTATGGTCATGTCTGTTTTGCAGTACCTCACCATTTGCTACACTCCTTAACATTAGCTGCATGTGTCAGCTAGTACACTTTTTCTCATAGGAGGACCAGGCTACCTGTCAGTGCAAAATATGCACATTGAAAAAACATTGATAAAAAATATAACAACAAATAAAAAGTTTGCTACAATGAAATGCATGGGAAGAGCTCATAAGCACGGGGATATTCATCCAAAAATGTTTTCATAGGCTCTGTGCTGATTGACTTAAAAATATTTTTGCATAGAATTTTAATAACATTAACAAGTGCATCCAAAGGTTTTCCATTGGTCTGAACCCTAAACCTCCAGGACATGATGAAAAACATTTGCATTTACTTTGTATACACTATACAGCAATAAATGCAAGTTTCTCCCTGAAGATTCACTTGACAAGGAGCCCAAGCCTATCTCCATTGTGCAAATAGAAGGAAACCAGCAGGAGATGTTTGCATACAGCACCTTCTTTCCATGCTACTTCATAGAGTGTCCCACAAATCCTTTCCAAAGGCTACAGGAATCTGCAGTGGGAAGGGGAAATTGGCCAAAATTGAGAAACAGACTGTTGCACATGAGATGCTACTGCCTGAGAGATAAGTGAACAGGATGGGTTCCCCATTGTCCTGTGACAATGCCATACACACAGTACATTGTGTTATACTAGTGTTGCTAGAAATAAGTCTATATAGATATTTAGGATGAGAATGCTAGTTGAAGATCCTTTCAAATCTGGAGATAGATTTTGGCTGGCATAAAAACATAATGGTGAGTACCATGCACAGAAAAAGTCAAGAACAACAATGAATCACTTGAAGATAAAGACTCTGTCAAACTATCTGTTGAGCCAAAGACATTCCAGGGAGTATGAGAGAAAGCTTCTCACACATGCTGCTTTCTTGACTGATAGACTCTCACCAGCTGCACACCCAGAGAGTCAGATCCCCCCCCTAAAAGGAGGTCAAATTCCTGCTTGCCTTGAGTCACTCAAAGCCACTTTAGCCTTAGGAAAAAAATGGAAGAATGTGCATGAAAGTGAGGAGTCACAGTGAGTGGAAATGGATTATTCTGGCTGAGAGATTTCCAGCGCTGGGAGGACCAAGTCATCTCCTCAGGAGCACCTGGTAGATAGTCTGGTTACTTAGCAACTGGCCTCATTGGGCTCACTCAAAGGTTTATTTTCAGAAGTGGTACAGTCCTGTCCAAAAGCACTCTAAGTGAAAATTTCACTTAATACCAAAATCTGATACTTGAATCAAAATACATGCAATGGCAATCACCATGCTTGGATTTTCTTTTCTTTTCCTGTCCTGCTTCAAATTTAAATGCAGGATTGTTCACGTATGATGTTGGTAGGGATATGAAAAATATTACTTATGGTTTGGCATACTTATGTTGAGCAGCTGCCTTAAATCACTCTGACCATGAGGTCATGAGTTCGAGGCCAGCCCGTGGCGGGGTGAGCACCCGTCAATTAAAAATAAAAAATAGCCCCTGCTCGTTGCTGACCTAGCAACCCGAAAGATAGTTGCATCTATCAAGTAGGAGATAAGGTACCACTTATAAAGTGGGGAGGCAAGATTAACTAATTTACGACCTGGAATGAGGAAGTGCCGTCAGTGTGGATGATGAAGCAGCTGCTCCCCCCTGTGGCCAGAATTGAACATCCCCTCAGAAGAAGGTTAACTTGCCTCTGCGTGTGTCTCTCAGTCTCTGTTTGATGTGTTTATGGGCATTGAATGTTTGCCCTATGTGTGTTATAATGTGATCCGCCCTGAGTCCCCCTTGGGGTGAGAAGGGCGGAATATAAATACTGTAAATAAATAAATAAATACTCTGAGTGACATATAGTTTATACCTGTATGTGTAACCTTTGAGGAATTTAGTGTCTCCATCCACTGTGATTCTTCCTCAAGCCACCTACCTGTTTTCTGGGTGCCCATCCAGCCATTTAGTGGTAAGTGGAAGATGGTGTGTGGGAGAGGAGGAGATATATATCATAGGAAGAACAAAACATCATCCTGAATTGCTGAGAAAGTCCTCCAGATGTTTGGGAGGTGATAGCTTCTTCCTTCTGTTGGCTGCAGGTGTGGTTCTCCCCTAACTTCCCTGGTTATCTAATTGAAACAAGAGCCAGCTGATGTGAGTGTGTTTTTTTTTTGGCTTTTCAGGATTT
This sequence comes from Anolis carolinensis, assembly GCF_035594765.1. Taxonomy (NCBI): domain Eukaryota; kingdom Metazoa; phylum Chordata; class Lepidosauria; order Squamata; family Anolidae; genus Anolis; species Anolis carolinensis. The sequence continues at coordinate 217,292,709 of NC_085844.1, read as the reverse complement.
TTTGTGATTTTTTTCTAGAAAAAAGAGTGCTTTGTACTAGAATGCTTTTGCAGAGAAACTGTTTTGGTTTTGTGCAAGACATATTATGTCTGCATAAAAATGCTTTTTTTCTATACAAAACACTGGTTGCTTTTTGTACAAATACTTTTTTTTTTCACAAAACCTGCAAAATGTAAAAAATGTTTGAAAAAATGCTCAAAACCTCTCAGAACCCATGGGATATTTTGGGATTTGCTGGAAACTCCAGAGGGTCCCAGGGCTTCTGGGAAGTCTAGATAGCAGGGTCAGGTCTGATTGAGACTAATCTACTGTCCAGACTGGATATATGCACCATCACCATTTCTCTGTGCTCATCAACCCCATCCTTCTTGCTGGTCACATGAGACATGACAGGCAATGGTCAGTCACTTGCACTGAGCTCTGTGGCGTATTGGGAGGACAATGTGACAGCTCAGCCAGGTTGATGAAGTACCCGTCTGTCTGAATACTGGCCCCACATTTAGCACATACATGCTTAATCTGGGGTTGCTACACATCAGATTTAAACCAGAGTAACCTGCCTGAATTAGATGCAGCCCTAATCTTCCTGAGTCCCAGTCTAAACCTCAGACCACTACACCACACTGGCTCCTGTGGGATATATAATAGCCCAACCTATTTACAAATCTTACGGAGATCGTAATATCAGGGTGGAGAATACATTAATCTGAAGAGTTTTCAGTTTTTCCACTGGAATCTTTCCATATAATTCAGCCTTTAAGTTTTATTTTAGATCTATACTTAGGTTGACATGATCCAATGCCAGTAATGCGATATTCCATCTATCTGTAATGGATAAGGAGAAGAGTTGCATACTCCTTTAAATAAAAAGGGACATCAGACTAGATTTGCACTAGGGAGGAAAGCATGTTGGCTTCAAAGTGACTTCCAAAGCAGCTTTTACTGTACAACTGCTCTGTCTTGTTCACTGAATTTTTCAAACAGTTCAAATGACATCACCATTCAGTTCATAACTCTCCTGTGTTTTCTCAAAGCTATGTCTTCCATCTTTTAAAAAAACTAGGTAAAATATCAGATAAGAAAGGGAGGACAGAATAGCTCCAAAATAGCTTTTGATTGGCAGGAGTAGAACATTCTTGTCCAAACAGCAACCAGAAGGAGAATGACATTTTCAGCCACTGCTGCAAAACAGAGCTGTCTTACTGACCATGGGGGCTGGTGGCTTCCAGGCCATGAAGAGGTGAAGCTTGACAGGGTTTAGTCCAAACTTTAAAGGAGTTATCCAAGATGCTGAATCCTGTTTCCCCAGTGGATCAATTACCCTGGATAGCTCTTATTTAAAATTTAGACTAAAACTGAGAGAGGATTCTGTAACCCATTGACATACAGAAACTCCCAGGTCCCACAGTTTTTGCTCTTATTGTTTCCTTTTACAAAATGCCAGATGAGTATCTCCCCCTTCCATGTAGATTACGAGGGGCACTGAGTATTCTGAAATTAACATTTTTCCAGATATGTTCTAAATTTGTTAGGGGTTAAAAAGAATAATACACTACTATGTCAGACATGTTTGGACATATACTTTTTCTCTTCCAACTTTATACAAGAAAGGAAAAGAGGGAAACTGAAGAAAGAAGGAACAAGGGGTGGGGGGGATAAAGGGAAACAGTGGGGAGAAGGGCAATACGTTTGCTACCAAGTCTTTCTGTCATACTGATTCTGTTGCACTTCATACATCCACTTAAAACTGAGCCATTAAAGAAGAAGCTGAACAGGGAGATTTCTGTTGTACTACTAGAAAAAAAATCAGCTTGGGTAGAGAACAACAATAAACCTGAGCCACATGCTATAAGCATTTGTCTGTTATGCTGCCATGTTTCCCAGAACTGCTAAAAGCAGAATCATGTAAGATTATACCAGTGATAAAAGACTGATACGATGGAGAAGCCAGTGCTGGTCTCATTCCTCCTAGGCTGCAGACTCCCTGGCACTGCAATTTTTAAGTTGATGCAGGACTTCCATGGGCTATCAGTTGCAGTTGGGATCATAGACATTTGACACATGTCACAACATTTCTGATGAGAGGTGAATTCCTTAAAACTATTCTTGGCAGTCCAGCATACTCAAAATGTAGATTTCAGCTGGTCTTCCCTTCTTTAAGCATACATTATTTACTGTAATTTTTTAAAGCATAAAAACCAAACACTGTTTTTGAAGCTTTTTAGGAAAGGCCTGCAGGACTTCATATGGAATTTAGCCAGGCAAAATTTACAAATAGCATGTGTTCACTTTTTATTTAACAAGGTTAATATCACTGGTCATTTGCCAGCAGATGTCAGGCAAAACACAAACAGGCTGTCAGTTGCAAAAGGAATTGGCAGCAATGCCCATACTATTATAGGAATGAAGAAAAGGTATGCCAGAAAGCAGTGAATATGAATTGGTAAGCTTGTATTTTATGATCATCCCTCAGCACCTCTTCTTTTCCAAGTTACTTAACTGTTCCAAGGCCTTTTGGCCATGAATCAGGATCTAAATTTGATGAGTAAGTATTTCCTTCTCTTTTATTGAACTGAATATCATTTCACATTGTGAATTTCAATTAGCAAGTAGGATTGCCAGTTCAGGATTGCCCTAAACTCTGAGATTTCCAGGCCAAAGCCAGAGGCCCCCGATGATGACATGGAAGATTATGCTTTAAGTTCCATCTACAGTTGATTATTACTGCTGCTCATTCAAACATACACCTAAGTAAACACAAAGTATTTATATTTCTGGAGATGAAGCAATTTGAACTAAATAAACAGTTCCTAGATCCAAGTGAAATTAGGGGATTGTACTTCTCATTTATGGAGACAGGATAAGGAATACTTAAGATAGCCTACTTGCTTCTGGGCAAAAAGTGCCTAGAGGAGAAGAGTGAGTAAGCCATGGTGCTGCAAGGACTAGGAAGGAAGGAGTAAGCTTTCTAGGGACCATGTCATATGGGGAATTTTAGTCCCATTTTGCCACTTTTATTCATGGCTTGTACGGGGCCCACCATGTGCCATCGCATGACGCAAAGCAGGCACCGCCCACATTCCTCCCAAAGTGGAGGGGAATCGCTAAAAGGGGAGGAAGGTGGATGGAGCTACCCACCCGTTCCTCCCTTTTCCCCTGCATGATGGGGGAAAGGGCGGTAGGGCAACGCACATTGCCACCTTTTCTCCCATCTGATGGGGACAGGGACAGGGTGCCAAGACACCCTGTCCCATCCCCACCGTATTATGGGGGAAGGAGAGAGGGCACTGCTTGCGAAACAGCATGGCCCAGAAGGGCCATGTGAAAGGGGTACCACATATGTAAATACAGAGATTTTTGGAAAAATTTTGCAACTTGCAGCAAACAATCAATATTTGCAAATTATAGCAAATTACTATTCTACTGAGTTGAAGATTTAGCTCCAAGCCTTTCCTTCTGCTTGGAGTCAAGCCCATAAAAAGTGGAAAATTTGCACTCTTGTTCCTTGCCTGGAGATGACCAACGACAACTGGAGAATCCAGACCAGGTGCTGAGATCTGACAACCACATTAACAAGACCACATAATCTCCATTCATCTAGCTACCCAGAAGAAATTAGGCCACATGACAGGTACACTTTTTGATCACCAACTAATTTACTAACCACTAATTACATTTGTTTAATATCCAGTGACAGAAGTTCATTGAGCAGTTTACACAACTGAGGTTGAATATATACAAATAAAAATGTATTTTATAAGTAAAAAAGTAAAAAGCAACATAAAAATAAACAAGAGAAGCACAAGACCTAAAACATGTTGAAACACCTATAGATTACAATGCCAATGTCAGTGCAAGGATCTAATAATATTGTACTTCACAAGGATTTATATAATGGGTGGGCAAAGTGGAACTGCATGTGGACCCCAAGGCTATTTTCCAGGCTCCCACTCCCTCTAGACTCCCCAGATTTTCCTCCTTTTTTTTTTTTTTTTTACAAAAAAGGATAAATAGCCTCTAATGAAATCTTCAGTGATTTATAGATCCTTGCACAAACTTTGGGAATTAGGAAAAGCTATGCCAAAGTGGCAATGTATTTGATATTGCCATCTTGTGTCCCTAAATCAAGAGAAAAGTGGGAGAAAAATAAAATAAGTAAATAAAAAATAAAATGTGAAGCTTATTTTTGAGACTATGAATGCAATTCTTCACTAATTTTCTTCTCAGAAGGAGCAACAAGCAATTTTAGCAAGTTCAACAATGAGACACAGTTTTCTGCAGAAAACAACCACATGTGAATTTTGCAGATTCTTTCCAAAACTGCAAAGAATTACATCCGTTTGGGATTAATCTTATCAGGCTGAACATATATGTGCAATTCTAATAATTTTGCCCTAATACAGGTTGTCATGACCGGATTTCCAATGTTCCAAAAACAACCTAATTCTTCCATGACAGCTCCAGGCTAGAGGAAGGTATCGAAGGGGAGACAGAAATGGCGCATGGACTTCTGGAAATACTTCTCATGGGAACAGATTGATAAGAACTTTTGGGAGGAGGTTTGGGAAGAATGCCTTGAACTGAGTTGCCATGGACATGACGGAGAGGGTTTTAGGATAGGAGGTAGAAAACTAGAAATTTTGCGTGTAAAATTCATTAGCAACTTTTTAAATGGCTATAGTAATTTAGGTAAAATAAAGATATTTCCCAAAACATTCGCTTGTGAGAGGCCTACCTTTCCAAAGAGTTTCTACAGTTGCTGACACAGGTTGCCTTCCATTGGAGAGGAATTGAAGGCACCTAACAGCTACAAATATGAAACATACATTTTCTAGAATGTAGTGAAGATCTTCAGGAATTCACTGACATCATACAATCCTCCCCCCACCAGTGTGACACTCCACTTATCACTGCTGCTGTATGTACTAATGTACTAATGTACTAATGTACTAATATTCTACAGTTTTCTCTCCTTTTAAAACAAGACATTCTTATGGAGAAAAAGAATCGTGCCTCTGGGAGTGCAGTGCTACTTGTAAACAGATATGTTGGGAGTACATTCCTTGTTTTAGATGTGGTCTTTCTTTTGCTGTTCTTCCAGGAACAATTTTAGCAGCATGGACCTGGGGAGCTGTACAAAAACAGCTGCAGACTCATGCAACCCACAGATCATATGTTCCCCACCTGCCTGGCCTAAAAACTATCTAAGGGCTTGAGTACACAACCAGTTTATTTTAAATGTATCCTTTCCACTTTCTAACCCACATTAACAATGTTCACAAGTGATGCACTCCCAATTCACGTTCTTCCTGTCATATATGAAAATATCCTTAAGTGTGGCCTGTCACAACCCAAGGCTAATTGCGTAGGAACCAAAAATCCTTTAACTGTGACTGAGACTCTCATCCAGCCCACATATAATTTAGCTGATAGTAATTCTGCCAGAGGATAGCAAGGGTAAGCTGAAAAGAGAGACACTGGAAGCATTACTATAATTTTGGGAATGTTTTCTCATGACAGGTACAGTAGCACTGTCTACAGCTTTGTGTAACTAAGTGTGAAACGTCAGATTCCCCTTGGTACTTGATTGCCTATATTCATAGCACAGAGCAGTAAACATTATTAACAGCTGAATTCTGGAAGTGCATAGTTTGTAGAGTGAGTATACTCTACTTCCTGTACAAAACTCAGCCAGATCCAAGCCATACTTGAAGCTCAGCTTTAAATTCACATATGGCACATTTCCAATCTCAGTTCATTGTCATATGATGAAGCATTTTTCCAATAGAGCACTGAGTACAAAAACTGGAGAAAGCAGAACTGCATTTATCTTTCCAGTTTCTGAGCACAATATATTTATTTAAAGCAGATAAGCACTTATTATGGGGAAACACCCTTCACTCCATTATCTCTCACAGACTACATCCCTACTCATGATCTAATTTCCATCTTTATTTTCAGTCAGTTTTCAGCCTTTGGAGGCTTTTCCCATTTTTGGGTGGTGGTCACTGAAGGAAAGCGGAGGCAAAACCACCTGATTTTGAAGAGGTTTTGAGCTGTTTCAGGACATCTGAGCTGAAACTATTTCTTTCAAAAATGACATCAGGGAGCCTGAAGGCTTTGAATGTCGTTTATCATATATGTAAGCAGCTATCCTAACACAGGCCATCATAGGTCAATACAGATTTCACAAAATCAATTGATTTAGAGCTTCTAACGAGTCTGTATTATATTACCATATTACCCATTCCCAGGGACATCCTATATTTAAAATGGCAAGGTCTTAGCTGCCAATACCCTTCTAGTCTGGATTCAAGGAATTTGTGATGACATTTAAAGCTCTAAATATCTTGGGACCTTGCTAATTGAAAGAACCTCCTCTTTCTACACACACACACACACACACACACACACACACACACACACACACACACATATATACATACATACACCTGCTTGAACACCAAGGTCTGTTGAAGTGGTCCTGCTCTGAATACCACCAAGTGAGGTCAATATACAATGTGAGGCCATGGGAGTGGCCTTGTTTGCTGGTGTCCTCTGGATGTGGAATGCCTTTCCCTGGGAGGCCCAATAGTGCCACTGGCTTCATCCCATCACCAAGTAAATAAATATAGCTGTCCACAACGGCTGTTTAAGGCCTGATTTCCCCTAACATATCTATCAAAATGATAAGAAAATTTAGCATTCATTTTATTATTCATAGTTTTAACTGCATTTTCTTTTAACTTATATTGTGGATATAAATATGTATAAATAAATATTTATACAGACATGTTGTTCAAATGTTTTAAAGTAAACTATTTCTAATGTGGCAATTTCTTTAATGTTTTAGTCCATTTGAATTATTTTACTGCTTTGAAGTTATTTTAATCAGTTTGTAGGAATTTTGCTTGCTGAGGGTTCACGGTACATGGTAAAACATCCATATTTTAATAAGTATGCAAGAGCAGGGTCTAAAATAAACCAAAATGGGCTCTCTGTATGCCACAAAACTAAGTCTTATGTGAGTTCAGTTTGTTTAAGAAAGAGCAGTGGGGTGGGGGTGCCATCATCCACTTTCTGCACCATTGCTCCCCTTCCCCTGCACAAATCCACCACCTCTATTAATAGAAAATGTCACTCAGGCATGGTAGTGTATCAATTCCCATCCCACTCTGCAGAATCTGTTTTGTGGAGTACAGTTTGTGTCTTGCTGTAACAAACAGTTTCCCTCCAGTCGGGCTGCTTCTAGAGTGCTTATAAAAATGGGTCCTGTATCACCACTGATTGAAGGAATCAATAGACCATTTCTTGGTTAGTAAAGGAATGACAAGCTGTCTGCCAGTTGGATTCTGCCACTGGTATTAGTTTACCTTCTGTTGCCTTGTGATGCTTAAGTTAGTTATTTCGTACTTTTGCGTTACTGATGTCAGACAAACCTCCAAAAATTGACCTATAAAGTTTTACACAATGTACTTTAATCTTTAGAGTAGATCCCTGAACAAAAAAAGTAAAAAGAGGAGCACAGTTTGAAAGAAAAGAGCTTTGGCTTGGATAAAAATATAACAGCTTGTGGCTTTGAGAACGTATTCTGAACTTCAAGCAGAACTGAAATCAAAGATATGCTATTCACTTTTTTTCATTTGCAACCTTCAGAGAGTAGATGCTTAGAACGATCCCCAAGTGGCTGGCTATGGGAGAACGAAGCCAAACATGATAGATCTCAGCTGTGCAAATTGGAATGACCTTTGGCCAAGAAGGATGGGCGCTCCTCATCCACACAATGCAATACATACTCATGGAGGCTTTCCTTTATTTTATTTTTGAAAGAAGACCCTATTGGGGGTGGATTTTCAATAACAAGGATACCAGAAGTTACCTATATAGTAGGATGCACTTGAAGGTTTCAGAAATGAGTTTGCTCATACTCTTGAAATAATTTTTTTTCAAATTTCTAATGCCCACTTCTCCTTTGAACTTGACTGTGCCATTTCTTCCCTCTGTACAATCTAGCATCAGCCTTGTCTTTGATGTGCAGAAGTACAAAGATGCTCATGCCTAACACACTGCTGTTTGTCATAATTCTATTGCCTGATTTGCCCAGTGCTGATGGAGTGACAGGCCACATACAAATATCTGTAACAAAATCCCAGCAGTCCATTCTGTCCAGACAAAAGAACTCTGGGAGAGGACAGAATGGTCACCAGAGGTGACAAGAGAAAGTGAAGACAATCTGATTCCAGATTAGGCTATTTGTTCTAAGAATGATGCAGATAAAAAGTTCACTTTCACAGCTTCCATTTTCCATGATCCTAAACTCAATGTGGTTCATCTTCTCACCCATCCTTGTGGTCCATCTTAACATTTTGCAAATTGGCAAACAAAATTTGCACAGTAAAATGCATAAGCATTGTCTGCTCAGTGGTCATGTCATTAATATATTCATTTCACATATTTTTACCCCAAAATGTATGCTTTTTGCAAGCAGTTTTCTCTGATATAATCTGCTTCCTGAAATATATGCCTTTTGTGTGCACTTTTACTGATATTTTTAGAGAATTGTGTTGTGAAAGTCTGAAAAGTGCAGATTTCAGAACTGAGATAGACCTAATTTCCCATCAAAAACAGGATGAATAAAGAATTCAGTGACTTATGTTACATTTTAGGATTAAGTGAAATTCCCAGCTTTATTACCCATATGGCCCCAACAACATATAGAGTACCTAGCTGATTTCTGATTTCACATACTATTTCAGTATGATAATATCTAACACCTCCTAGCTAATTTCCACGCCATCTGGCAAAGTACATGTATTCATCTTGGATCTTGGTTTTTGGATATTGGTCTGCATCATATTGGTTAGCAACATAAGCGGAATAAGTACAACATACATATATCTTTTGGGGTCATAGACTGGCTCTAAACTGTAGAATTAATGCAGTTTGCAGTTAACTACCTTGGCTCAATGCTTTGGGATGGTGAGAATTGTAGTTTAGTGATCCACTAGCACTCTTTGGCAAAGTTCTTGCAAAACTACAACTCTCATGATTCTATAGCATTGAGGCATGAAGTTAAAGTGGTGTCAAACTGCACTGATGCTGCAATTTATATGCACCAATTGTGAGGGTTGGAGTTCTCTTCCTCCCTTTGCAATGTTCAAAGCTCTTTTCCCTGTACTCAACATTTAGTCTCTGCAAATCCCCAGCCATAGCCATTCAGTGACTTGTGGGAAATGTGGGTGCTTGGAGAAACATTTGACTATTTTGTTGTGCTTAGATTAAGATCTGTTGACATGATCCATTGAGACCTCTGGAGGACCCCAGACATCTCAATGAATGAAGTTATCTGTCTGCATCTTGCTGTAGGGAAAGAGCCAGATACTTCTCCTATCTCTACTGGCCAATGAATGACCTTGTGGCAGGGCTAAACCAGTTAGATCAATAGTTCTTAACCTGCTGGTCCCCAGATGTTTTGGCCTTCAACTCCCAGAAATCCTAACAGCTGGGAAACTGGTTGGGATTTCTGGGAGTTGTAGGCCAAAGCACCTGGGGACCCACAGGTTGAGACCCACTGAATTAGATAGTGAGACAGGGCAGGGTATTGAGTGGAGAGATGTAGCAACATTCTGCCAATATAGTATTTATAATGGGAATTGTAGTCAAAATGAGGAATGCTTTCTTGGTGTCTGTGCATGACATGACCTTTTAGCCATTTCATTTTACTAACTGGGAAAAAGACAACCGAGAATATGGGAAAGGAAGCAGATCAGGCAAGGACTGGTTTGGGATACATAGATTAGGACCAACATCTAGCAATATATGACTTCAGGGCGGCTTTTTTTTGGGGGGGGGATGGTTCAACCATTGTGCTCAAAATTTGTAAAATTCTCTTTGCATGGAGGAAATCACATCTACCATTAGCAGCTGCAATTACTGACAAGCTTTTATATCTGTGCATATCTCGCTTTCACTTGAATGGAAAAAAGAATAATCTTATTAACCTTCCACTGACCTTTCTGAAACAAGTGCTTCTGTCTCTTTTTCTAGCCTAGAGTAATATCATTTTTCTGAGCAATGGGGTCCCCCAGTCAACACATGCTTTGGATGGAAAGGAATATATTAATGAGGAGTTAAGTCAAGAAAAAACATGAGATTAAAATGGGTAATCTGTGGCTCTGTGTGACAAGCTTGACACCATTTGAAGTGAGGAAAGGATGGCTGGATGCTTTAAGGCAGAAATGAGGAAGGCATCTTTTGGAGTGGTAGTCTCTTCCTGCCACTTCCTTTTCACTTTCACTTCTGTATGAAAGTCCACTCAGCAACCTTCAGACACCTTCAAGGGCAGCCCTATCTAACATGCATTACAGTTGTCTGAAGGTCCTTCCACACAGCCATATAACCCAGAATATCAAGGCAGATAATCTACGATATTTGCTTTGAACTGGATTATCTGAGTCCACACTGCCATATAATCCACTTCATTGTGGATTTTATACAGCTATGTGGAAGGGGCCTTAATGTGATATTGTGGCTAAGTTATCTCTGTCCAGAAATTGCTGTAGATGGTGAACATGTTGAAGCTGACCACAAGAACTCAAGAGTCCTGGATTCCAGCTGGATCTCCAATGACAAAGGAGTTCTACCAAACCTGTTTCTTCAGGGAAGTTAGTCAGCATCTAGGATGGATTGCTTACCCAGTTCCCAGAGTCAAGAACCACCAGCTCACAGAAACTCCATCTTATTAGGATTCAGCTTCAGTTTATTGGCAGTCATCTAGCCCATTACAGAATTCAGGTGCTGGATTTGTATACGTACAGACTAGCTGACTCTGACAACAAACTGACATTAATACCCTACAGCTGGTTGTTTTGTCATGAGGATCTGATAGCTGCATAATCATCATGTTAGTGCTTCTACAGGCAGAACAAGAGGAACTGAAGAATAAGCCCCACTTTGAACTATGTACTTCAGTATCCCTACTTGGAGTAAAAACATTGTAAAAGATGCATAAGGAAGGCATCTCTTGAATGGATGAAGACTGACTTTCGCCTTAAGCAAAATATAATTTCATCTTCATACCTCCAGAAGAATAATATGACCAAGCACCATGAGTTAATTGGCTCCACAGAGGTAATGTCATTGGAAATCTTATGGTAGAGATTTAGGAAGAGGTGAGTCGATCCTCCATACCTCACACACTCTACTCTACAATAGAAGACTCCGAAACACTTCAAAATAAGTGAATCATCCCTTCCAGTAGTGGACTGAATACCACTACTACTGTTTAAAAGAGCATTTCCGACTTCCAAACACAATCTTTAATTTTTAGACTTTTTTCTTCCTGGGATCTCTGACAAGATGCGTGTAAAAGGTTGACTTAAGATGACTGCGTAATTATGTAATTTAGTCTTCTAGCTCATAATTGCCTCTATGGGATAGATTGTGGATTGTGTAGCAACCACAGAGAATGGTTGTTGGAAATGAGTCATACTATGCACTGAAATCAGCATAAGCAATGGTTCTGTTTAATGCACAGTATTTTTTTCTAAACCAGTATCAACAGATATATGTTTGCCTGTTATTGGCCAAGCACCCTCTCTGACTTCTGTTATTCCAAGACACAATCTAAGTCTGCTACTAGGCCTCTGCCATACCAGCTTTGATCCCCTTTGAAATCCAATGCCCTCCTTAAAGTGAGAAAAATACATCTTAACTTCTGTCTGGATTTTGCAAAAAAAATTCTGTTGACACACTGTTGCTTTTTAAATGTTTCAGTTTCTCTCTCCTCTTGCTTTCCCCCTTTATCCTTGGATTATTTTGCATATTTCAAACTGATTTCAAAATGCAAAAGTAGTTCGTACTCAGGCAGAAGAAGATAGGAGGATGTGGAATAGTATCCTTCCCAATTGGCTGAGGCAAAATCAAATTACTGCATTCTCTAAGGACCTCACCAGATGCAGCCTTCTTTGCATCTTCTCTCCATTTTTCTGTGCTGCAGAGACGGAGTCTCATGACATGATGCAATGCCATTCCTGGTGGGACTTTCTAGGACCCCGTTTCCACAGGACAGAGAAACAGAACCCAGAATGCCTTTTGAGGAGTCAGGTATTATATGACTCCAAATGGGAAAAAGTGGGGGAAAGATGGACTTTAATGGGGAAAGGATGTGGGATGACTGGCCATCCAAGAAGATGGAACTTGATGGGAGGGAACAGAGTAAGACGGTTCCCTCTCCTTTCCCCCTGCTCATAGGATAAGGTCCCTAGCTTGTGCATTCTTCCGCATTAACAACTTTTGCCATCTTGACTACACTCTGATGTTACTTGACCAAATCCTGTTATTCATCTGTGGAATATGGGAGAATATGCTACATCTAATGAGTATGGAACACTCCAATGGGAGAAAAACACACTAAATACAGGGAGAGCAGGAAGGGAGATTGTGAAGAATTCTTTTTTTCCCCCCAGCTCAGTGCCTTTTCAAATTGTGTGCTTCTACAAAACTTCTTTTAGGCACAACTGCAATTAGATTTCTGTCTCTAGACTACCTTGTAGATCCTCCTTCTCCTTTAACCCTTATATCCCAAAGATTACCATCACAATCTCTTGGCCCTTATATCAGTTAGTTTCAGGTTATAGTTACAGTAAAGCAGAAGCACACTATATTGTAATTAAGGAAGTTGGATTAAGTAAACAGAATAAAATCTGGAAGAAATACAGTCCTGGCTATTGGTAAATTGCCATCTTGATTTGAATAGGGAAGAGGACTGTACTGTGTGAAAAAGATTGCATACATTGTAATATATATGCAATTAGCTCTGCACAATAGTAATATTGCTGTTCAGAATACACTGGGCCTTCACATATTGCACATCTTTCTAGGGATGGCTGAAAATATGATTTGAGTTTGTCTTGTTATAAGATTTTATACCAAAATAAATACAATTTTAATATTTATGACAAAGAGGAGACACACAGGCAAGAGTGGCGTTTAAAATAATCTTTCTCATATAGGTATGGTTCTTGTCAGCAATCATATGGGAAAGGATAATTTTGAGTAAAGCTTAAAAAAACTTTCTAAAAAGCTTCATTATAGCTTCTCTTTATTTAGAGACTTGAGGAAGAAGCTGCCCCCCTCCCCTTTCCCTTGGTCTGGGAAAATGCAGAAGTCCTGCTTCTGTTGCTGTCACCTTATTTTCCTATGACCTAGTGCTTCCATCTTTAGCTACGAGTGGCGAGTGTTGCTGTCTTCCAAGGGGAAGTCATAGGGAGGAGGGAGCAAGCTTGTTTTCTGCTGCCCTGCAGACTAGGACGCGGAACAATAGCTTCAAACTACAGGAAAGGAGATTCCACCTGAACATCAGGAAGAACTTCCTCACTGTGAGAGCTGTTTGGCAGTGGAACTCTCTGCCCCGGACTGTGGTGGAGGCTCCTTCTTTGGAGGCTTTTAAGCAGAGGCTGGATGGCCATCTGTCGGGGGTGCTTTGAATGCAATTTTCCTGCTTCTTGCAAGGGGTTGGACTGAATGGCCCATGAGGTCTCTTCCAACTCTACGATTCTATGATTCTATGATTCTAATAAGGAGGAGGCCAATGAGACTTTACTTCACATTTCAGATGGTGCCAGAACTTGTGTTACCTCTATTAATGGATCCTGGATTGAACTGGAGGTGGGACTTCGCCACCCCTTTTACATTCTATATGGCAGGAACATTAACTGTGAAGTAATAGTTTTGCAGTGTGATCAAACAAATCAAATAAAAATAAAAAGACAATAGGACCTCTGGGATACATTCCATTCTGAAGCTCTTTGAACCAGAAGTGAATTAACGTTAGAATAAATCTATGTGCCCTTCTGGCAGAACAGCAAACTTCATGGCAAATGGCCATCAAATCTGGCCTAGACTGTCTTTAGAAGGCAATGGTCTTGTGCTAACTAAGACGGTCAAGTGTTTGTGGAACTCTCCCATGCCCTTCACACACCATTTAGGCTATTAAAGGAACATAGAAGCACCATTACTGAAAAGCTCTCTCCTGGATCCTTGTAAATGAATGATTGGCTAGTGCAGAGGAGAATCTTGGCAGGGATTGAAAGCCAGCCAAGCGAGTAGAAACAAAATAGTCTTAATGAGAATGACTGCCCCTTCGAGTGGCATGAACTGTTCTTGGGTCAGTACTATAATCAGTATTAATTTTATTGTCCTTATTAATTACTGTCAGATCATAACCTCGTCTGAGCAGGTTGGCATTCTCCCATCCTAAAAACAACATGGATATTTTGTATTCAAACTCACAGCACAGGGACAGCAAGGAGATTGCAAGGATTCAGAGACAGTCTGCAAGTGACAGTTTTACATGATGGTATTTCCTTTTGAAGACTTGTACAACAAAAATTTCTTTTGTTCACATTCTGACTATAACTAAACCAATACAAATGAATATCCATCAAGGCCAGGTTCTATTGTATTGTACTGTTCATCTATTCTTCAAACCTAGGACTTAATGGATAAAAAGAGCACAAGTGGAAACACGCATAGATACAATAGGGAAGTTGCAACAAAGGACTTGTGTACTGTTTGAACCAATACCAGTTAACAATCTGAATATAGCAGTTTGGGCAGAAGTTTCTGAACATTCCAAAAAGATAGGCTACATCGGTCCTTTTTGAAGTAAGTTGTTGACTGGCAGATTGTTCTTCTCAATGTGCCAGGAACCAGCACCATGCTTGCGTCAATTAACTACAATATATTTCCTGAAAACTTGATATAGAGAGACAGACAATTTCTTGCGGACTCATAGCAATCACAGACCACCATTTTGAATAGCATTGGACTAAAATATTAAATTGACCTTACAACATGAGATGTTTACTTTTGACGTTATCACACCAGCACTTTAAAGGGGGCAGCCCCACATTTCTGCCACCTGCAGATTTCTGGGAAATGTAGTTTAGGGCGGGGCCTTTTCAATTCTCAGCTGCAGAGTTCCTTGCCTTCCCAAACTACATTTCCCAGAATTCTGCAGGCAGAAGAAATACGAGGCTGTCCACTTTAAAGTCCTGGTGTGATAATATGGTGTGTTAGTAAGTGCTATTTGTTTTTATAAAAAAAATCATTGTTATTTGTTTGTTTTATCCCACTCCCACCCTCCCCTCCTTGTACATGCAATTTATACAGCAAACTACAGAAGTTACATTTGAAATATCAATCTTAGTCTTAATTTTTCCACTCCACATTTTAGCTCATTCTCTAAATAATTCCTAACCGGAATTATTCAATCTCTCACTAAAACCATTTGTGCACATGCTATTAATTTGTCAACCAATTTTTCTTTTTGTATATTCTTCACTCCTGTTCTTTCATGTAGTACAGTTCTATTAACTATTACTATTTGTAGATTTAACATTCTATTGATTTCAATCATTTTCCAGTATTCTTGCACTCGTTCACATTCCCAGATCATGTGATTAAACACCCCTCTTTGTTCACAACCATGCCAACACCTATCCTTTATCCCTGGTAAAAATGTGAAAGTTGTGCAGGAGTTCTGTACCATTTTTGTAACATTTTCCTTCTTGCTTCCTTTAATGCATTGTACTTTTCTTTTACTATATTACTTATTTCCCTTTGGATGTCTCCCCGTTCAATTTCCACATCCACTCTCCATGTTTGAAAAATTTCCTCTATTATTTCTTCTTTTACCGTTATGATTTGTTCGTACAGATCTCCTGCCACCTTCTTTTCCTCTCTCAAACATTTTCCAATCCCTTCTCAAATGGAGTATCCTCTAATTTTTTCCCTCCGTCTAAAAATTTCCTGTCTATATCCTTCTGTATAGTACACACCATTGTCTCTTTTACTGCATTAACTGATCCATTAAAGATGGGATGCAAGTTCCTGTTTGACCAAAGATTGGACCAATGGATTCCTCATCATTTCAGATTTATGGACCCACACTCTTTCAGCCAGAATACTTTGGAAACAACATTTTGGGGCTAAAGTTAATGGAGTGATTCAGCCAAAAGAAGGATGAAGTCAGAAGCCTTGGTGGTCAAAACCAGAGGTAAAAATGGGCCATGCTAGAAATGAATGTGCTCATCATCTTTCTTAATTTCTTTCTCTTTTCTGTCCATCTTTTTTGCACACACAATATGTAAGTTATTCCTCAGGAAGTTGTCCAGAGAACCAGAGAGGAAGATTCAATGGTTCAACTTGTGCAATTGCTTCATACCCCTCCTGACTAGAGAGTCACAGAAAGAAAATGTAACTTGATTCCTCATCATCCCCATTTGCTTCCCAAATTCTCTGATGTTTCTGTTACCATGTATAGTTTCTTGCTTATTGAGTGAAGCACTGAAATTTCAAGATTCTTTCTAAAAAGCTTTTAAGACTATTTCACTTCTGGAAAGTGAGATTATACTGAATAGCTATATAAGCAATTTTTGACACAAGTCCATATCATAGCGAGAACTCTTGATATTTGAGCATTAAGGTAGTGATTGTGAAATGATCAAAATATTGAGCAGAATTAGGAAACATGTGCCACATAAAGATTGAAAGTGGAAATACAGTGTGACCCACATGGTAAAATGGTACCCAGAGTTTCATTTATCTCTCTCTAAATAAAAGTCCTTTCTAGGAATTTTCTACATCCTCTGGTATGATTCTATGATATATTTAACCAGAGGACCTAGAAATGCCAGTGAGGCGTTATCTTTAGGCATTGTCTAGGACGGGTCCTCCAATGGAATTCTTGGTATTCCACCACCAGAAATTGATTCCAGAGTCACTCTGGAGGGCTTAGAAATGCCAGCGTGTTCGCTCTATGCATTTTTCTGGTTTCTCCAGCATGATTCTATCCTTCTTCTGGAAGTGATTCATTTCATTAGAAGTTGTTATTATCTGCAGCTTTACATTCGCATGGTAAGTCTAGAAAAGTGTCCCCTGCAGATAAGGGAGTTGTACTGTACATCTTCTTTAAAGAAAGGTGTCAACTATTTCTAGCAATCATTCTATCCATTTGTTTGGTGAAAATCTATTTAATGTAAGTCTGGGAGAGAGAATATCTGAGTGAATCTACAATATTTCCATAACACAGCAAACAGCTGCCAAAAATGTCACTCAAGGGACTATACTGAATTTGACAGCAAAGTTGCATCTCTATTCTCCACAGCAAGAAGGAATGTGTCCCTGCTGGGGCTTGAACCAAAAGGCCTCCAATCCAAAAACAGCTGCTCAGACTTTTAAACTCCTGAATATCTCATGCAAAATGGTTCCAATGCATTATATATAGAGCACGTGTGGTGTAACGCTTGAGGGCTCTTGGCCCCTTGATAAAACTTTAGCTAGGGACACATGGAGAAAAAGACAAATGTTGATATATTTCTATTTTTGGGCCACCATTTGCATGAAATGGTCTCTTTTGGATAAAATTATATTTCTTGGGGTTCTACAAATTAAAGTAAAATAGTGAATGGAGCATGCTGATTTCTATAAAAGCCCGAGAAGTCTGATTACTTAAAAATTACATGTGGCTTGCCAAGGAACCTAGAAAATGATATGGAAGCATGTGGTTCTTAACTGAATGCTGACTGCATTCAGAGTGTAGTGGAGGTTCCTTCTTTGGAGACCTTTAAACAGAGTTTGAATGGCCATCTGTCAGGGGTACTTTGTGCTTTTCCTGCATAGAATGGGGTTGGACTACATGACCCATGTAGTCCCTTCCAACTCATAATTCTATCATTCTATAATTCTATGAACTGACCTTACTTGGCCTAAGAATGCTGTAAATGGGTATATTATCCCACTGAACAAGACATAAAAGAATAGCTAGCAAGACAGCTGGCAAGGGGCAGCAATTCCAGAGTGTAAAGATAAGAGCTTCACTACCAGTTCGGAATAATCCGTTTCATTCCCACTCACTCTGAATGCTAGCAGAGAAAATTATGATGAAATGTCTTATGGTCAGTCAAGATTTAGTTTTTTTTGAAATGCTGGTGTAAGCATACACACAAAAATAGTGTTTTGCTGATGTTTAGGGGTCATGCACAATTGCCAGAAACACAGCTGTGGTATGTGCTTTGTTGAGAAGACACTAACTTTCTTTCTGTGTGTCTGTATGTCTGTCTTCCTCTTCTTCTTCTCTTGCTGGAAAAAAGGCCAACTATCCTATGGCTGCTCTCAACACAGAAAAAGGGAACTTAGGATCCCAGAAGATGTTGGTTTGCAACCTAAAAGGAACTTGGTATGATCAGAGTTTTGAATCCAGCTGGACTCATGAAATGTAGGAATTCTGGAGTTCTATCTGCTGCCTTATTTTATAGAAATAACTTAGGTTAAGAGATACCATCTGACAGCTGTGAGGTGCATGCATTCTGTATGAAGGTATTTGGACCTGTATGTCTAATTATTGAATATGATGTGGTTTCTCACTAACTCTTTCCTACTTTCTACTTTCAAATAAAAAAACCCTGTGTATGATTTCCTGTGGTTCAGTTTTGGGCAAATCTTCAAAGACTGCATAAATATACATCTAAATGCTAAGTGAGCAACACTAATTATGTAAACAAGAAACATGAAGAGATGAGAGGAAAGCTGAGACACATGCATTTACTAAACAGACCAAGTCAAGTGCAATGAATTGAAGGCCTTTGCTCCTGCTGTAAGAAATTCTACAGAAAGTTGTGGTATATCTTTCTGAAACAATTCTAGTTGTTGAATCGAGTGAGCAGCAATTGCTTCTTTAAAGCCACTGTATTTCCCAAAGTACCAGATAAAACAAATTCCCCTCCATTCAAGCTTGCTCATACATTGTGAAGACTTCCAGCATGAGTGGAGAGGAAAAATGGTTGAAAAATAGGGCAACCCTGTTGGAGCTAAATCTTAACACCTTGGATAGTTAGTTACTTTTCAATTCAGATGGAAACCTAAAGCAGATTTATATGGAAGCCACAAAATATCACTGTGTTTATGATTAGTATAATTTAAATAGAAATATAATGTATTGCTATAGTAGGGAAGACAGTAAGATGGTGACCGGGTGCTGCTCAATCTATTGATCCATCTGTTAACTATAGTTGGTAACTACAATAGAGTTATTCTCAATTTTGATGGTTCTTCAGATCTGATCAGACACCACTTCAAAATAGGGAACTTTTCTCTGTTGGTCTTTCAAGTAGAAAGAAGTAAAGTAAGATACATGGCCATCCTATCTGAAGACAAGCTGGATCCTACTGCACCCTCCAGACTGTGAACCTGATTATTTACTGGGGCCACAGCCCCAATTCAAACCCAAACAGACCAAACACCACCTCATCACTTTCCAAATTAGATGACTGTCAGCTCACCACAGCCGCTCCTGAATGAACACACGAGACTCTTTGTGGTATCACCAGGAACTTTTACTGTAGGAAACATGAACATCAGAAAAGCCAAGAATGGGAGGCTCCGGCCAACCCTCCTTTATATATCCTCCCCCTCATTTGAACAGTCTCTTCCCGCTCAGTAAAACCCCGCGCAAATTCCCCGCCAAGTCCATCAGCCGTTTCTCCTCCGAGTCCTGGGACGCAGGTGTCTTATCAATGTCAGTGACCCTGAAACTCAGAGCCACATCCAGGCTCTAGTAGCAGGGTTCTGACATGGCGTCCTCCTCCCCTTCGTCCTGGAAGGAAAAGATTAAACACAACTATTGTTCTCCGCTGTCCAGAGTTCCTTTATACTTTTTTAACAGGCTGCAATGGAATACCGGGTGTACCTTTCCTAGGTCCTTTGGTAGCCTCAGCTCATAGGTCACTTCGTTTATTCTTTTTGCTACCCTGAATGGCCCTATATAGCGTGGAGCCAATTTCTTGGATGGGAACCCCAATTTCAGGTTTTTTGTGCTCAGCCAAACCAGATCTCCTTCGCCCAATTTGTCCCCCTCTCGGCGCCTACGATCCGCAAAGAGCTTGTACTTCTTTTGTGTTTCCCGCAATGCCTCTACCACGGTTTGCCACCCTTGCTTGATTTTGGCCGGCCATTCCTCGTCGGTCTGGCCCTCCCCTTCCTTCCACTCGGGTAGCCTGGGGAAAGGTGCCACCTCCTGTCCGTATACTATTTCGAATGGGGCACGACCTGTGGCCGAATGTACGGCCCCGTTAAAAGCCATCTCAGCAAACGGAAGAAGGTCCGCCCAATCATCCTGTCTATAATTGGTGTACATCCTTAAGAATTGGCACAGTGTCTGTTGGGTACGTTCGACCCCCCCGTTGGTCGCGGGATGAAAGGCCGAGCTCAGGTTCCTTTCTGCTCCTAACAGCTGTAAGAATTTTCCCCAAAATTTTGCAGTAAATTGGACTCCCCGGTCACTAATTATCTTGTCGGGACACCCATGTAGGCGATATACGTGCTTCACATACAAATCAGCAAGTTTTTCAGCTGAAGGAAGTTTTGGCAGAGCCACAAAGTGTGCCTGTTTTGAGAATAAGTCCAATATTGTCCAAATGTATCTGTGGCCTCTGCTGGGGGGTAGTTCGCCTACAAAATCCATGGCTACGCATTCCCATGGCCTCATGGGAATTCCCATGGCCTCAAGCGTTTTGTATGGATGACATCATGTAATAAACATCGGAGGAACCATTGTGGGAATAAGACCAGCACTGGTGCTCTGCTTTCAGATACATGTATCCAAAAAGAAATGAATAAAAATCCCTACCCTAGTCCAGAGAAACTTAAAACACTTCAGAATATCCACAGGGGAGAAAAAACCCATCAGTGCACTATCTGTGAAGAGAGGTTCACTGACAGTTTGTCACTTGAGGAACATAAAAAGATGATCCATAACAAAAAGAACTCGGCACCTCTTCTCCAATCACATCTAAGTCAGCATGAGCATGTCCACACTCAAGAAATGCCGAGTGGGTCTGTCAATATTGGGGAGAGTTTCATGTTGAGTTTATCCTTTGAAAGTCAAAGAACAAATCGTGAGGAAAAGAATCAAGGACCTCTTCTGAAAAGCCCACATAAGCACAAGTGCTTAGAGTGTGGAAGAACGTTTGACCGGCCCTCACGCTTAAAGCAACACCAATTCATCCATTCCGGAGAAAGACCGTATCAATGCACTGACTGTGGAGAAAGGTTCCTGTGGACTTCATCACTTGATGTTCACAAAAAAAGATTCCATAAACAAAATAAAAGTTATAGTAAGTCAAAATCCTGTATGTGCTCTGAGTGTGGGAGGACATTTAGCGGGCCAACCTATCTGTCCCAGCACCAGCGTGCCCACACCAGAGGGAAACCCGCTCAAGATGTCAACCCCGGAGAAAGTACCACGGGGGGTTCGTCACTTGATTTGCACAGTACGAAGGTCCATGATGGGAAGGAACTGGTTCCTTCTCTCTCTGAAGTGGGCCATAAGGACAGGAAATCCTTTACATGTAACATATGCGGGAGGAACTTCAGTCAGGGATCCAACCTAAGGAAGCACCAACGACTTCACACAGGCGAGAAACCTTATCAATGCACTGACTGTGGGGAGCGATTCATGTGGACTTCATCACTTAATTCTCACAGAAAGAAGACCCATAAACGAAAGAAAGTGTCTCATAAGAAGGTGAATACTTTTGTGTCTCCTGAGTGTGGGAAGACATTCAGCGGGGCAAGCTATCTGGCCCAGCACCAGCAAGTCCACATTGGTTCCACTACATGTCCCACATGTGGGAAGAACTTTAATCAGTTATCCGACCTAAAAAAAGCACCAACGCATCCACACAGGCGAAAAACCCTATCAGTGCACTGATTGCGGGGAGCGATTCACATGGAGTAAGTCTCTTGGTCTGCATAGAAAAAACTTCCATAAGGGGAAGAAACTGGTCCCTGTTTTGCAAAGAATAACCGTAATTCCAGGGGAATTCCTTCTATGGTCTGAGATGGGGGAAAAAGTCAACCAGGCAAAACACGTAACAAGACCTTCAGATGGGTGCATCAAAGAGAAACCGTATAAACACACCGACTCTGAGGAGAGTTTCATATCACCTTTGTCTCTGGGAAAGGACGGTGAGAGAAAGAAAGCGGAGCTGTCAAGGAGCGCTGATAAGAAGAAGGAAGCCCACACGTGTTCTGAGTGCAAGAAGAGTTTTGAGTGGGCCTCACAACTGCGACGACACCTGCGGGTCCACAGCGGAGAAAAGCCCTTTCAGTGCCCCGACTGTGAGGAATGTTTCACATGGAGCTCATTGCTTGATAGCCACAGAATGAAGGCTCACACTGGAAATAAACCCAATGCCTGTTCAGAGTGTGGGAAAAGCTTTGACTATCCATCACAACTGAAAAAACACCAACGAACCCACACAAGAGAGAAACCCAATCCGTCTGCTAATAGTGAAGAGAGGTCTGAAGATCATGACACTGGGAAAGCAGGAGGCGCTGTTAAGCAGGTGCAAAAATATGTATGTGCCAAGTGCGGGAAATGCTACAACAAAGCGTCAAAACTAAGAACACACAGCCGCCTCCACTCTGGAGATAAGCCATTTCAATGCTCTGAATGTGGGGAAAGATTCATGTGGAATTCGGGTCTTTATCGACATACAATGAAGATCCATAAAAGAACAAAACCCCAGCCACTTCTGCAAAGGGGATCAGCTGATGGGGAGGAACCCCAGAAAGATTCCAGGTCTGAAAAACCCAACAAAGGGCAGTTGTATCTACTAAAGGAGCTGGGCATATGTAACCAGGAGAAATCCTACCTTTGCTCTGAGTGTGGAAAATGTTTCTGGAAGGAAGCAAATCTTACAAGACACCGACAAGTCCACCTCAGGGCAAAGATGTGCAAATACGAGTATCAAAGCAGTTCCATTCTTAAGGAAAGTCTTGAGAAAGGTGAGAGCCCTCACTCTGAACTGCAACAGATGTCTGTACAGATGTCTGAAAAGAAGCCTCTACAAATCTTGAGTCACCAGGATGAAGGCGAGCAGATATCTGAAGAGGAGTCTCTACGACCCTTGAGTCACCAGGATGAAGGCGAGCAGATGTCCGAAGAGGAGTCTCTAGGACCCTTGAGTCACCAGGATGAAGGCGAGCAGATGTCCGAAGAGATGTCTGTTTTGAGAATAAGTCCAATATTGTCCAAATGTATCTGTGGCCTCTGCTGGGGGGTAGTTCGCCTACAAAATCCATGGCTACGCATTCCCATGGCCTCATGGGCTCTACCACCTTCTGCAATAGCCCCTGGGGCTTCCCCGGTGGTGTTTTTCCCTCTGCGCATAATTCACACTGCGTGACGTACCCCCTGGCGTCTTTCCTCATTCCGGGCCACCAGCATTGTTTGGCCAACAGTTTAATAGTCCTGGTGGGGCCTAGATGACCCGCACCCTTGTTATCATGGTACTTCCTTAACATTTCTCGTCTTAAACATTCAGGAATATACAATTTCTTATTTACAAACACCAAATCCCCACACAATTCTCCCTTTTCTTTGTTTGTTTGTAACCATTTGTCCATTCCATACGCTCGCTTCAACTCTTCCTCCCATATTTCTCCTCCCCCCGTGGAAATGGCAGTACGTTTGTTTTCTTTGGCCGCTTGTGCTCGAGTTAGTACTGCCAGGCCCCATTGCTTATCAAGAAAAATACTCCCTTCAGATTCCTGAATTCCTCCCCCGTGCTGAGGCATCCGAGAGAGAGCGTCAGCGAGTATATTATGTTTCCCCTGGAAGAATCTGAGTCTGAAATCAAAACGGCTGAAATATTGGGCCCATCTAATTTGCTTCGCTGATAGTTTACGAGGGGATCTTAGATACTGTAAATTTCTATGGTCAGTCCACACCTCAAACGGTGTTCCACTTCCTTCCAGGAAGTGTCTCCAGCACTCTAGTGCTTTTAGAATCGCTAAGGCTTCTCTCTCCCAAATCGGCCAGTTTTTTTCTGTATCACTAAACTTTTTTGACAGATAGCCACATGGCTTCAGGTTCCCCCCCTCGTCTTTCTGTAGCAGAACCGCCCCATATGCCCGGTCTGACGCATCGCAATGTAATACAAAGGCTTTAGACATATCAGGGTGCTGTAGGACAGGCTCCTCCGTAAAACGCTTTTTAAGGGCTTCGAAAGCTTCCTGGCATTCTATTGTCCAGGTCAGTTTGGCCCCTGGGGCCTTCACTTTGGCTGTTTCTCCCCTACCTTTAGTCTTTAACAAATCCGTTAATGGCAAAGTGAGGCGCGCAAAGTCCTTGATAAATGTTCTATAGAAGTTTGCGAACCCTAGGAAGGATTGCAGCTGCTTCCGTGTTTTGGGGGCTTCCCACCCCCTCACGTCTTCTACCTTCGCAGGGTCCATCGCCACTCCCTGGGAGGAAATCCTATACCCCAGAAAGTCTATCTGGTCTTTATTGAACTCGCACTTGGCAAGCTTCGCATACAGTTTTGCTTCTCTCAACTTTTGCAGGACTTCCCTGACTAGTTCTACGTGTTGCTCCTTAGTCCGAGATACTAACAATATGTCATCTAAAAAAACAAAGACTCCCTTGTACAACAATGGATGCAACACTTCGTTGATTAATTGCATGAACGCGGCGCCTCCGCCGCACAAACCGAAAGGGAGCACACGATAATTGAATAATCCGAATGCACAGGAGAAGGCCGTCTTCCACCTGTCCTCTGGTTTAATCTGCAATTTATGGTATGCTTCAATTAAGTCCAATTTAGTGAATATCTGTCCCTCCGATAACTGGGCGATCAAGTCCTTCACTAAAGGTAGGGGGTATTTATTTCCAGAACTGATTGCATTCAGGCCCCTGTAGTCAATGCAGAGCCTCAGCGTTTGGTCCTTTTTGCGCCTGAACAACACAGGCGCCCCTAGAGGGGAATTTGAAGGCTCTATGAAACCCCTCGCTAGGTTTTTATCAATGTATTTTCTCAGTTCCTCCTTTTCCCTAGCCGACATTGGGTATATTTTTGCCTTAGGAAGCTCTGCTCCTGGGACTAGCTCTATCTTCACTTCAACTCTCCGCTTCGGTGGGAAACTGTCTGCTTCCTTCTCATCAAATACGTCCACAAAATCCCGATACTCTGGGGGTAATTTATCTGCCAGTTCTGCTATCCTGATAGAGTCTTCCTCCCCCCTTTTCCCCGGCTCTCTCTCCACTTCCTGGCTCCCTTCTTCCAACTTCATCCTGAAGATCATGCTCTTATCCTCCCAGTTGATTTGCGGGTTGGCCTGCCCCAGCCATGGCATGCCTAGTATAACATTATAGCTGGCTATTTGTGATATCACAAATGACACCTTTCCTTCCCAGCTCCCTATCTTACACTTTACATCTTCGGCACTGTACTTAGCTAATGATCCCGATGCTGTGGATCCGTCCAACTGCGAAAAAGCTATTGGGGATTCTAGGTTCGTTCTTTCGCATCCCAATCCCTCGGCTAATTCAGGGGAGATGATGTTCCTGGAACATCCACAATCCACAAATGCTTTGCAGGTTGCTTGTTTGCTGCCACTTTCCAGCTGAATGGGGACCACTATCATGGCTTTGTCCTGACTTACCAACCCCCCCGAGTGGTGCCTCATCGGTGGTTCTTCCTCGGCGCGTTTCCCTGCCACGGCTCTTGGTTTGGGCGGGCCTCCGCCTTCCCCTTTTCTCTGCCAGCACTCGGCAGCCCTGTGGCCCAAACGGCCGCACACGAAGCAGCCCCTCCTGCTGGTGCTCACGTTCCCTGGCGGCTCCGTTCTCCTCCCGGCTGGGGTTGATCCCTCCTTCCGGCTCCCCTCTTTCATCTGCGGCCGCTGCTGTAGCCCTCCTCGGTGCCTCCTCGCCTGGGCCAGCGATGTCTCGACGCGCCCCGCCAGCTGAATCCATCCGCGCAGTGTGTCAGGCTCATCACGATGCACCGCCCAGGAGAGGATCTCCCGCCTGAGACCCTCTTTGAAGAGTTCCATCTTTGTTACTGCAGACCATTCCGGCACCTTTTCAGCGAGGCATTGGAACTCCTCCGCATACTCAGATACCGACCTCTGCCCCTGGGAGACGGTCTTCAACTCCTCCCTCGCCCGGATCTGCTCCAGTGGATCTCGGAAACGGGTCTCCAGGGCCCCCATAAAGCGTCGGAGTGACCCCAGACATGGGTCGCGCCGCGCGTGTAGTTGAACGTACCAGCTGGCCGCTCCCCTCTTCAACACTGCACCAATGGCCCGTACCCGGCTGGATTCCGTTCTGAAAGTGTGGGCATTGTCCTCCATATAGCCCCTCACCGTGGTCAGGAAAAAATCCAGTTCAGAGGACTCTCCCCCAAACTCGATCCTTAGTTCCTCTCGTCTCGGTAGGGGTCCCTGTGGTGGCAATCCCCAATCCTCCGCCCGTCGCAAGCCCCCTTGCGGGCCAGTGGGCCCCGCTGCTGCTTCCCTTTGTCCTGTGCCACGCCCGGCATTCGCCAGGGGCACCAGGGTCTCAGTTGGGAGCGTAGCCGGGATTCTCGGAGGCTTTTCCCCTTCGTCGTCACTCTCCTCCACCCGCGTCAGGCTCGTTTGGATCTTGGGCCGGGCACCGGGCTCCTTTCGCATTTCCCTTCCCTTCGGTGCTGGGAGGTCTGCAAAGCCCTGGCTGCTTCCCATGCTCACGTCCCACATTGAGCTAGCCCGGAGTTCCCTTCCTCGCTCCGGCTCCGCCAAAACCGCCAGGCGCTCCATCGCCCTCGACATCACTGCCAGGGTGGTCTCCATCGCCGACATCCTCTCCTCCAGAAACACCATCTTTTGCGGGCCTGGGGAAGGTGAACCTTCCTCTCCTCCGGTGCTGTCTCCCCGCACCACTCCACGCCTCTGGGTTACCCCATTTGGCTGGGCATAAGCGGTGGAGGACGCCAGGGCCGCCAGCTGGTGGAACTCAGCGTCCGTCTCGGGAGTGGCCCTTTCCGACCTTCCTCCTCCGGCGCCCAAGAGCTCTTCATCCTCCACTTGCATGTTACACCTCACCGCTACAGCGGGATGGTGTCCGTATTCTTGGCTTAGTGTCAGCTCACCACAGCCGCTCCTGAATGAACACACAAGACTCTCTGTGATATCACCAGAAACTTTTACTGTAGGAAACATGAACATCAGAAAAGCCAAGAATGGGAGGCTCCGGCCAACCCTCCTTTATATACCCTCCCCCTCATTTGAACAGTCTCTTCCCGCTCAGTAAAACCCCGCGCAAATTCCCCGCCAAGTCCATCAGCCGTTTCTCCTCCGAGTCCTGGGACGCAGGTGTCTTATCAATGTCAGTGACCCTGAAACTCAGAGCCACATCCAGGCTCTAGTAGCAGGGTTCTGACACTCCACCACCTTCTGCAATAGCCCCTGGGGCTTCCCCGGTGGTGTTTTTCCCTCTGCGCATAATTCACACTGCGTGACGTACCCCCTGGCGTCTTTCCTCATTCCGGGCCACCAGCATTGTTTGGCCAACAGTTTAATAGTCCTGGTGGGGCCTAGATGACCCGCACCCTTGTTATCATGGTACTTCCTTAACATTTCTCGTCTTAAACATTCAGGAATATACAATTTCTTATTTACAAACACCAAATCCCCACACAATTCTCCCTTTTCTTTGTTTGTTTGTAACCATTTGTCCATTCCATACGCTCGCTTCAACTCTTCCTCCCATATTTCTCCTCCCCCCGTGGAAATGGCAGTACGTTTGTTTTCTTTGGCCGCTTGTGCTCGAGTTAGTACTGCCAGGCCCCATTGCTTATCAAGAAAAATACTCCCTTCAGATTCCTGAATTCCTCCCCCGTGCTGAGGCATCCGAGAGAGAGCGTCAGCGAGTATATTATGTTTCCCCTGGAAGAATCTGAGTCTGAAATCAAAACGGCTGAAATATTGGGCCCATCTAATTTGCTTCGCTGATAGTTTACGAGGGGATCTTAGATACTGTAAATTTCTATGGTCAGTCCACACCTCAAACGGTGTTCCACTTCCTTCCAGGAAGTGTCTCCAGCACTCTAGTGCTTTTAGAATCGCTAAGGCTTCTCTCTCCCAAATCGGCCAGTTTTTTTCTGTATCGCTAAACTTTTTTGACAGATAGCCACATGGCTTCAGGTTCCCCCCCTCGTCTTTCTGTAGCAGAACTGCCCCATATGCCCGGTCTGACGCATCGCAATGTAATACAAAGGCTTTAGACATATCAGGGTGCTGTAGGACAGGCTCCTCCGTAAAACGCTTTTTAAGGGCTTCGAAAGCTTCCTGGCATTCTATTGTCCAGGTCAGTTTGGCCCCTGGGGCCTTCACTTTGGCTGTTTCTCCCCTACCTTTAGTCTTTAACAAATCCGTTAATGGCAAAGTGAGGCGCGCAAAGTCCTTGATAAATGTTCTATAGAAGTTTGCGAACCCTAGGAAGGATTGCAGCTGCTTCCGTGTTTTGGGGGCTTCCCACCCCCTCACGTCTTCTACCTTCGCAGGGTCCATCGCCACTCCCTGGGAGGAAATCCTATACCCCAGAAAGTCTATCTGGTCTTTATTGAACTCGCACTTGGCAAGCTTCGCATACAGTTTTGCTTCTCTCAACTTTTGCAGGACTTCCCTGACTAGTTCTATGTGTTGCTCCTTAGTCCGAGATACTAACAATATGTCATCTAAAAAAACAAAGACTCCCTTGTACAACAATGGATGCAACACTTCGTTGATTAATTGCATGAACGCGGCGCCTCCGCCGCACAACCCGAAAGGGAGCACACGATAATTGAATAATCCGAATGCACAGGAGAAGGCCGTCTTCCACCTGTCCTCTGGTTTAATCTGCAATTTATGGTATGCTTCAATTAAGTCCAATTTAGTGAATATCTGTCCCTCCGATAACTGGGCGATCAAGTCCTTCACTAAAGGTAGGGGGTATTTATTTCCAGAACTGATTGCATTCAGGCCCCTGTAGTCAATGCAGAGCCTCAGCGTTTGGTCCTTTTTGCGCCTGAACAACACAGGCGCCCCTAGAGGGGAATTTGAAGGCTCTATGAAACCCCTCGCTAGGTTTTTATCAATGTATTTTCTCAGTTCCTCCTTTTCCCTAGCCGACATTGGGTATATTTTTGCCTTAGGAAGCTCTGCTCCTGGGACTAGCTCTATCTTCACTTCAACTCTCCGCTTCGGTGGGAAACTGTCTGCTTCCTTCTCATCAAATACGTCCACAAAATCCCGATACTCTGGGGGTAATTTATCTGCCAGTTCTGCTATCCTGATAGAGTCTTCCTCCCCCCTTTTCCCCGGCTCCCTTTCCACTTCCTGGCCCCCTCCTTCCAACTTCATCCTGAAGATCATGCTCTTATCCTCCCAGTTGATTTGCGGGTTGGCCTGCCCCAGCCATGGCATGCCTAGTATAACATTATAGCTGGCTATTTGTGATATCACAAATGACACCTTTCCTTCCCAACTCCCTATCTTACACTTTACATCTTCGGCACTGTACTTAGCTAATGATCCCGATGCTGTGGATCCGTCCAACTGCGAAAAAGCTATTGGGGATTCTAGGTTCGTTCTTTCGCATCCCAATCCCTCGGCTAATTCAGGGGAGATGATGTTCCTGGAACATCCACAATCCACAAATGCTTTGCGGGTTGCTTGTTTGCTGCCACTTTCCAGCTGAATGGGGACCACTATCATGGCTTTGTCCTGACTTACCAACCCCCCCGAGTGGTGCCTCATCGGTGGTTCTTCCTCGGCGCGTTTCCCTGCCACGGCTCTTGGTTTGGGCGGGCCTCCGCCTTCCCCTTTTCTCTGCCAGCACTCGGCAGCCCTGTGGCCCAAACGGCCGCACACGAAGCAGCCCCTCCTGCTGGTGCTCACGTTCCCTGTCGGCTCCGTTCTCCTCCCGGCTGGGGTTGATCCCTCCTTCCGGCTCCCCTCTTTCATCTGCGGCCGCTGCTGTAGCCCTCCTCGGTGCCTCCTCGCCTGGGCCAGCGATGTCTCGACGCGCCCCGCCAGCTGAATCCATCCGCGCAGTGTGTCAGGCTCATCACGATGCACCGCCCAGGAGAGGATCTCCCGCCTGAGCCCCTCTTTGAAGAGTTCTATCTTTGTCACTGCAGACCATTCCGGCACCTTTTCAGCGAGGCATTGGAACTCCTCCGCATACTCAGATACCGACCTCTGCCCCTGGGAGACGGTCTTCAACTCCTCCCTCGCCCGGATCTGCTCCAGTGGATCTCGGAAACGGGTCTCCAGGGCCCCCATAAAGCGTCGGAGTGACCCCAGACATGGGTCGCGCCGCGCGTGTAGTTGAACGTACCAGCTGGCCGCTCCCCTCTTCAACACCGCACCAATGGCCCGTACCCGGCTGGATTCCGTTCTGAAAGTGTGGGCATTGTCCTCCATATAGCCCCTCACCGTGGTCAGGAAAAAATCCAGTTCAGAGGACTCTCCCCCAAACTCGATCCTTAGTTCCTCTCGTCTCGGTAGGGGTCCCTGTGGTGGCAATCCCCAATCCTCCGCCCGTCGCAAGCCCCCTCGCGGGCCAGTGGGCCCCGCTGCTGCTTCCCTTTGTCCTGTGCCACGCCCGGCATTCGCCAGGGGCACCAGGGTCTCAGTTGGGAGCGTAGCCGGGATTCTCGGAGGCTTTTCCCCTTCGTCGTCACTCTCCTCCACCCGCGTCAGGCTCGTTTGGATCTTGGGCCGGGCACCGGGCTCCTTTAGCATTTCCCTTCCCTTCGGTGCTGGGAGGTCTGCAAAGCCCTGGCTGCTTCCCATGCTCACGTCCCACATTGAGCTAGCCCGGAGTTCCCTTCCTCGCTCCGGCTCCGCCAAAACCGCCAGGCGCTCCATCGCCCTCGACATCACTGCCAGGGTGGTCTCCATCGCCGACATCCTCTCCTCCAGAAACACCATCTTTTGCGGGCCTGGGGAAGGTGAACCTTCCTCTCCTCCGGTGCTATCTCCCCGTACCACTCCGCGCCTCTGGGTTACCCCATTTGGCTGGGCATAAGCGGTGGATGACGCCAGGGCCGCCAGCTGGTGGAACTCAGCGTCCGTCTCGGGAGTGGCCCTTTCCGACCTTCCTCCTCCGGCGCCCAAGAGCTCTTCATCCTCCACTTGCATGCTACACCTCACCGCTACAGCGGGATGGCGTCCGTATTCTTGGCTTAGTGTCAGCTCACCACAGCCGCTCCTGAATGAACACACGAGACTCTTTGTGGTATCACCAGGAACTTTTACTGTAGGAAACATGAACATCAGAAAAGCCAAGAATGGGAGGCTCCGGCCAACCCTCCTTTATATATCCTCCCCCTCATTTGAACAGTCTCTTCCCGCTCAGTAAAACCCCGCGCAAATTCCCCGCCAAGTCCATCAGCCGTTTCTCCTCCGAGTCCTGGGACGCAGGTGTCTTATCAATGTCAGTGACCCTGAAACTCAGAGCCACATCCAGGCTCTAGTAGCAGGGTTCTGACAGATGACTATTCACCAACCCTTGGCTGGGTTGATCTTTAGACTCATGGTTGCTATTCATGGCTTGTTTCAGGTGCAGAATGCATATTTTTCCAGTTGTTGTGTGTACCTTCAAGTCACTGTTAACTAAGACACACCTATTATAGGGTTTTCTTGGCAGGATATGTTCAGAGGGGTGTTGCCATTGCCTTTCTCTCAGGCTATGGCTTGCCCAAGAACTCTCGTTTCCCAGATTCCTAGTCCAGCAATCAAACCACTATATCAAACTGGCTCATGACTGTATGTGTCTTCGCTCATATTTGTGATCCCTTAACTCCAGGTTTTATCTGCTCCCAATGTTGAGAGAAAAGCACCTTTCATATGAAAAGGGGTGTACTGTTTTTCTTGTGGTGGTGGTGTGTGCGGGAGGAATGAGATATGAGCCTTCTAGAACTCTTAGATCATTGAGGGAGGCCCTGCTCTCGGTCCCACCAGCCTCACAGGTAAGGTTGGTGGGAATGAGGGACAGGGCCTTCTTGGTGGTGGCTCCTTGGCTGTGTACAAAGACTTATTGAGGATTCTGGATGAATGGATTCTAATCTTGGACATGCTTAAAATTTTATATAATGTGATTTTATTTTGTAATGGTATCTGTTTTATATGAATTGTTGTTTTGTAGATTGTTTTATATGAATTGTTGTTTTTACATTGTTTTTAGACATTGAATTTTTGCTTATTTATTGTAAGCCGCTTTGAGTCCCCTCGGGGAGAAAGGCGGGGTAAAAGTGATGTAAATAAATAAACAAATAAATAGTGGTAGTAGTGTGTATGTATGAGTAGGCACACTGTAGTAGGTTCAGGAACATTAATGTATCTCCTATCAACCAAATGCCATAGACTCCAACCTATGTTCGTATGAACTCAACATCCATTTTGCATCCTCTTTTTTTTGGAAATAAATTTTTCCTTCTCATAAGACAATCTGTTCAGGAAATAACATTTTTCTTAAAGTAGAGTCATGGATCAGGTCTGCTGAAGGTCCTTGCCCCTGTACCATAAGATGAAAAGAAGGCAGTTTTTGCCTTTTTCGTCATTTGGCTGCCTTTGTCTATTCATTAGCTAATTGTATTTGTGTGTTTTATTTCCATCTAAAACGATGCAAATGGTAGATCTGACAATATTGGTAGTTTAGGAGCGAGTATAACTTTCACAGTTTCATTCTTATTTCTTTCTGACAGAGAAAGACAAGTGGGAATTGCAAACAAAACAAAACAATTTCCTTCCTCTATTTTATTAGCTGGGCAGTCTTTCTGAGGTACATTTTTTTCAGCAGAGAAAGGATGTAAATACACTAGACTTGCCCACAGCATTTAATGAAACAATTCCTATCTGGAAAAGTTTGAAGCCCCCCCCCCTTTTTTTTTTTTAGTAAATTTTTGTTTTTAAATTATAGGCTTGATACATATTATGTTATGTGAAACTGTAAGATTTCCAGAACTCAAGGTTTAGTCTTTTTCTCCAGGCCACAAGGTGAAAAGAAGAATGCAAGGGTAAATGGAGTGCTCTAAAAAGAAAAAAATGGGATTTTTTTTACTCCCCTCCCATTGGTTTTTGCTGGGTACTTTAGGGTGGCTTCTGTATATTCTCAAGAGACCATCCCCACCCCAGTCTCCTCAGGTACACCTTTTTAATTTATTTGAATTTATTTATTTATTTGGTGACAAAAGCATTCCATAAATAAATAAGTTTAAAACTGATAAAATAAAGGGATCACAAGCAGCTAAATAGTTTAGACCAAAAATGGGCAACAGAACTACATTGTCTGTAGCCTTAAACAGTTCTTCCTCTGTGCATGAGACAGGGCATTGTGAGCAAGCATATAGATGCTGAGTTGTTTGTTCTGCTCCACAGTCACACAAAGTGGAGAATTCTTCTAGGTAGTGCCATTTTGCCAAGTTGCATTTTGATTTACCAACTCCGCTCCTGAGTCTCTTCAGGGACTTTCAAGTTGCCCGTTCTTGGTTCGCCCCTGGAGAAAGATCCTCATGGGGGGCCATCCAGTTGGAATTGCCTGATTTTGCTGGCCACAGGGATATTCTTGTTGTTGCTGGAGGAACATTTAGAGGATTGGTGGTTCTCATGAAACTTTTCCCTAGTTTTAATCCTCTAGGAGGAAACTGATAGCCATACAGTGGGTGGTTTTTACAGTGTGCTTTTCAACATTTTATTTGAATAGCGTGTTCTGAGAAACTAGGTTGATTTGGAATTAGAGTTAAACGACATGTGGAGGACTGCAGATTCCCAAGCCATGGTTTAGCAGTATAAACACGTGATTAAGCACAGTGCTTACTTCATTGAGAGAAAAGCATGAAAGGCTCTCTTCCTTCCTTGTATACCCTACATTGCCAAAGGGTACTGATTTCAGGGTTTGGTGAGTGGGTGCAGACAAGAGAGAAATAGGCTCACATTGCATCTCCTGCCTCTTGTTTACTACTGGTCCTAAGAATTATTCACTCATTTTCCCTTCTAGAATGAATCTGCACAATCTCCCAGGGAACCAAAGAGAAGTCCTCAAATAGTTACCACTCTTTTTCCAGCTTCTTTTCATTGCTTGGCTGCTCAGAGAGGTCAGGAGGGATCTAGAATACAGTTAGACCAATGCCTTATTGCTGTCAGTCTCGTACATTGGCATAAAAATTGGAGGCAGCCAGCAATAAAATAAATAAATAAAACAAATAACTTTATTTTTAGCCCACCCTTTCTCCCCAAAGGGACTCTTTCTAAAGACATCTTTCACCAGTACTAACATAAAAACCTAAACTTAGCTCTGATCAAAGGTGTATTGAGTAAAGTTTCCCACAAACCTATAGAAAACCCAGAATCAGGATTTGAGTTCATACTCATGTTCTGCAGCAACGGGCATTTGGAAGTATGCTGTCTCTGTGACATTGTAGCAGTACTGAATTGTTGTCTTGATGCAGTAAAGGATGTGATATGGGTGGTAAGTAGGAAAACCAACCTGAAATTAGAATTACAGGCTGGGGTGACTCTCTCTGAAAGATCAGGTTCGTAGTTTGGGAGTGTTCTTGGGCCCAGCAGTGCTCCTGGAAAGTCAGTGGCTAGGAGCACCTTTTCCCAGCTTTTGACTGGTGTATACCTGTGCCCTTTCTTGATGAAGACATATCTGGCCACATTAATTCATGCCATAGTTGCTTTTTTATCAGACTACCAAAACTCACTCTATATGGGGCTTTTCATGATAAGTGCTTAAAAGCTGCATATAATGCAAAAAGGCATCAACAGAGACCTATCATGCATGCATTTTAGGTATCATAGAATACTAGTCTTGCAAGAAAGTTACTCTTCCAATTTGTTTCTAAGTTGAGTTCAAGGTGCTGGTGTTGATCTACAACTTGGGGCCAATATCACCTTTTCTCATTTGAATGTGACAGAAATTAGAGATTTTCAGAGGGGGCCCTGTTGAATGCCCCAATATCTTGTGAAGTTATCTTGGTGGGTACAGATAATACGGCTTTCTCTGTAGCAGTGCCTCAACTGTGGAACTCTACCCAAGGAAGTCTGAAATGGAGAGCTGAAACAGTGCTGTTCTGTATGGCATTCATTGCTCAAAATGAGCTCTGGGATTCTGAATTCTAGGAGTAGATGTAATGTATTTTTAAATGTTTTTATCTTGTGATTTTACTTGGTTTTTATTTGTTCACTGCCTCAGGGTCCTTGTGCATTGGGAGGCAATACAGAAATAAACAAACCTGGATGTGTCCTGGTTTTATCCTTGTCTTTTCCCCAATTAATTTAATTGTAGCTTTGAGGAAACTTGGGAGAGAAGGGTTAAACATTTTTTCTTAAGGCAACACATCCCCTGGAGCAGCTCATTAAGAAAGCCAATCTCTGGGAAGCCCTATGAATCATCAGGTCTACTTTTGCTCTCAGTCAGGCAAAGGTTCGAGGCAGAATATCAGTGGCAAGATCAGTGGCAAGATTATCTTTCCTGCAAGCTTTGTATCATTCCTTGCTTTTTCATAAGCAAGTCTTATTTCTTCAGGCTTGCCTCTGGGTTGATGAAAGGCAGCCTTCAAGGCCATGGTACAGAGAGGCAATGTTCTGCCTGAATTCTTGTCTTTCTTGCCTAAGATAAACTCCTGTAGGGAGCAAGGTTTTTCACCTGAGGATAGTAATACTAGCCATCAAATGTGGTAGGTTTTTTGTTTAGCTTTGGATAGCATAGGGAAGGGTAACTCCCCTGTGGTATTTGTTTTGCTGCTTGTGCCCATATTCTGAATATTTCACTTCACTTTCTGTTTCTGTTCCTGTGATTTTGAAAAATGTGACTTGTTGTGGAAACAAGACACCTTTTCCCCATGTTAACTTTCAGGAGTGATTTTGCCTTCCTAGGAGTAGATTCATTTCACTTCCTGTTGTTCTTAACTATGAATTGTTTGTATGTTGGATGTTTGTAACTTGGGGACTGTCTGTAATCCCACGTAGTTTAACAGATAAATTTTGGCAGATTTACTTAGAAGAAAGCTTTGGGCTATTGCATAGAATTCATTCCCAGTATAGCTAGTCTTCCTAAACTGCTGTTCTTGAGCTTTGTGGAACCATGAGTATTTTCATCTTCAGCCAAGGGCAATGCTAGAAATTCTGATGGTGATTGTAGTTTTCAACACATTGAAAGACCACATGAGCCATTCAGTCCAACCCCCTACCATGCAGGAAAAACAGAATCAAAGCACCAGCCTCTGTTTAAAAGCATCCAAAGAAGGGGCTTCTACCATACTCCAAGACAGAGAGTTCCATTGTTGAACAGCACTTATGGTCACAAAGTTCTTCCTAATGTTCAGGGGGAGTCTCCTTTCTGTAATTTGAACCAAATCCTAGTCTCCAGGGCATCAGAAAACAAGCCTGCTCCCTCTTTTTATGACATCATTTCAAATATTTAAACATGGATATCATGTCTCCTCTGAACCTTCTTTTCATTTTCTTTCTGTCTTGGAAATTTGGTGTAGACTAGCAGCTGATGGCTCACAGGCCAGAACTGGTTGATCACTCACCACTATGAGTGGCATTGTTGTATTGGAACTTGATCTATCAGAGTAGGCCAGTCAGAGGCATTGGACATGTTTGTGCTTCACCCAACTTTAGAGTACTGTAGTGCTAGTGGGTATTAATAGCTTCAATTCAGACTGCTGGAAAATAACATAGGATGGATTTTGATTTTACCAACTGTAGAGACCAATAACAGAGATTATTATTATTATTTTATAGCGTTGCACTTTCTTTCCATTAAGCTGCAAGAATAGAATAGAGGACACTACTTTCCTCAGCGTGTAGAACAACTAGTGCTTTCAGTAGCTGAATTCACAGTATGCATGCCACTGTGATTGATTTCCATTCATGGTGTATAGTCTTTTCCTGTGAAACTATAACCTAGTTCTTAATTATAACCCACTCTCATACTTTGGCAAGGTGATAGTAAGGACTAGAATGCACTTCCAGTATTGCCTGTTTAATTCATGCACTTCAGTAGATTATGAGACCTAATTTCAGCAAATGGATGCATGCAGTCAAGACAACTCACACGCAGTAGTAACAGAAATAATATTGATGACAATCTTTTCAAAAATATGAGCAAAAGGGAGTCTATTATTCTGTAATGAAGTAAATTCAAGATCTTATTACATTGTTCCAGCAGGCCCTTAGCAATGAAATGTCGATTTGCAAGGAAGAATAGCATGGTGCTTATGTATTGAGCGTATTAATGATAGTGGTAGACCTCATGTTAGTCATTCAGGAATGCCAAAGGCCATTGTTAGTCACATAGCCAGGAGGAGCTGCTTCAAACCAACTGTTTCTTTCATGTACACCTTCTGGCTGTAAACTCAGCATTTCCAGGGCATCTTTCTGTGGTTTTCAGGCTAGTCTGAATGAGCAAGACATTATAGGCAATATGTTTTCAATACAGCTAGGACCTATTCTTTCACCCTGAATGTTTTGACTTCACTTTCCTGAATACCTGCCTATTCATCATGCTGGCTGAAGTTTCTGGGAAGTGAAGAGCAAAACACCTAGAGGATCAAAAGATGCTGTAAAATACCTTCTGAATTACATAGGTAAAGCATGTGCTTGAGATTGTATGGTCTTCTAAACTCTCTGAATTCCTTTTTTTTTTTGCTAGTAAAAGAGTGATATGCTATTTTTGACATCCCCAAGAGGAACAACTTCAATTTTAAATGGGTTGTAGGGTTGCTAGCCATGTTCCAATAAAAAAGAAAAAGAAATAGATTTTCAATTGCCTCTTTTTTGTTGGTTTACTGCCATTTGAGGCAGTCTGTTTTGCTCCTAGAGAATATCAAGAGTCCAAAATGGGCCCCATGATGTACCACAGTCGGCTACCTTTGTCCAAAACAGAGAGATGCCTTGTGGCATTACTAAGATCATGAAAAAGCCAAAGTATTTGTAACAGAGTGAAAGCAATAACCATGAGTAGACGTGCACTCATTATTCACTTGAATTTACTAACTTCATATAATACTTCATCCAGAAAATATTTCAAAGTTGTTTTAATAGAAATGAATAAAGACAATCCAAAGAAAAACTAATAGTAAAAACAAATATAATAATGTTGACAATGATGATGTTTACTTATAGGGCCCTTTCCACGAAAGAGTAGAACATCAAGCATATAAAATCAAAGACAAAGATAATAAAACATAACACTATAAATATATGTAATATATATTTAACAATAATATTTATTATAAATAAAATCCCCAACATCCCAGCAATTACTACCCATCTCAGCAACCTCAGGAACAAAACGTCAGATTAATCTGATAAATCAAAGAGGAAAATCTCCAACCATTTATGGAAATGAATGAGATCCACCTTAGCCAGAGGTCCAAGAGAAGACTGTTCCACAGATGTGCCAGATCTCAAAGGTCATGACAGTGTTATGCATGTTGGTGGGTGCCGACAATAATTTTTTGCTTATAGATCTTAAATTCCTGGATGATGCAGACCATACTAGCTAATCTGCTGATTTGGAGATTAGAACTCAGAGCCCTAAACAGGAGAACCAAAAGTCTGAAATAGGCACATACATGAACGGGTAGTGAGAAGAAACAAGTGGATATGTAGGGAGAGTTAAAACAAACTGGACAGCCCTGTTCTGAACTAAAACAGATACTTCCTGCAAAGCAATTTGTTACTGTATTTCCTTTCAGATTCTGATGGAGCCATACTCTTAAAACAAGCATCTAATGATGAGTTCTTTCCAGTTCACTATATCCATACAGAAAATGAACGTATTGTCTCAGTTCAACTTTATGACTAGTTTTTACAAGGAACAATGTAGATGAACCATGGACCTTGATCTTTACTCACTTTATGATTCAGCAGTCATTCTAAAGTTTTGTCAAGCTGGTTGTCCCTGCAGAAGACTACCAAAGCATCAGATACTGAAGCAGTAAAATGGACCTTTTAAAGGGTTCACAATTGATATACATGAATGTCCGTATCTAGTAACTGTATTCAAAATGGTCAATTCACTTCACAAGTGATTTCAGAGGAAAGGACATATTAAAGTTAACAGAAAGCTTTTCACTTGGCCAGTAAAGCATTTGAATAGCCAGATAGGACTAAATGAATGTACTTTCCCCTTTCTTCACTAAATACTACTTGGTGAAATAAATTAACCACATAAGTAGTCTCGAAATGTACCTTTTAAAATTAATCTCATAGTGTCATATGCTTTTTGGATCTTTCATCTTTTGCAGTGCTTCTTAAGCTATCTGATATGGGTGGCCAGTTGGGAAGTTCCCCCTATATACCAAGGAACATCACCATATGTATGTCCATTGTTTACCCCTGTTTCTTTGTTTATTGAAAACTCATAGTGGTCCACCTAGCACCATTAGTGTAGCATTAGGTATTAGGTCAGTTGGCCGTTATAGATTTTTATGTATTTGTTCATGCGCAAGTGGGAGAGTGTATAAGGGATTGCTAACAACACATCACATTAATGATTATGTATATGAATACTATAAAATCACACACATTGTTAAATGATATAATAATGTTGCCAGAATAGACAGTGGGACATGGCTGGTGCTTATATCTGCTACAGTTTCATTGCTGTGTCTGCATCTCTGTTCAAATAGTCCTTGCTGATGGCAAGAAACATTTTGAACATGTTTGTGTTACTACTCAACTATTGTGTTTAAGATGCCACAGCTAACAATTGCTTTTTGTACTTTTTGTATATACAGTAGAGTCTCGCTTATCCAACCTTCGCTCATCCAACATTCTGTATTATCCAACACAGTCTGCCTCCCGCCCAGATCAACAGCTGTTTCTCTAGGCAGCAAGGCGCAGTGGGACAACATGCCCAACAACAACACAAGTGCATCCACACTCCCAAACAAGTGGCAGACTTGTAAAACATGATGTTTTGGTGCTTAATTTGTAAAATCATAATGTAATTTGACATTTAATAGGCTTTTACTTAAACCCCCTGTCATGCAGCCAGATCCCAGGGCTGAATTTCCAAGCCCTGAATCTGACTTCATAACATAAACATGCGAGCACCTGGAGGGAGAAGATAAAATGAGCCTGGGAACTCAGGGGTGAAAGTATAAACAATTATAATTGCTGTAGTGTGGGGGGGATAGAAACCTTGGTGGAAATGTGATCCAGAAGGTGGGGTTTGATGATGATATTTGCGTGTGATATTACGTTGCATCAGAAGTGATAAAATTAGATGTATGTAAACATTAGGTCATTCTCGACTTTTCCAAAGTCATGTATTCTTCAATAAAGATTGTGTTTGAGAGCAGCTGTCTTTGATCTGCGTTCAGACTGGTCCTTTGAAGTAAGCCTGACATTAAAGTCGAGAATCCCATTTCTCACCCTCCTGCGGAATTCGCAGTGAAGTGATAATGAGCGAGGAAGAAGATCAAAGCCCAAATGAGGCAGAGAGGCCTTTGCAAGGGGCCCGGCCGAAGAGAGAAGAGACGCTGCAAGCCATAGCTTCCTCTACGGGGTACCCCAAGCCGAACGGCGTGACCCAGAGAATTCCCAGGCTCGGAAGAGGCGTCTCTGCAGCTGCAGAAACCAGTTGGGGATCTGGAGGAAGTATGCCGGAGACCGTGGCCCTGCGGTTATCCATCCTGGAAACTAATTTATCCAGGCTGTCGGAAACCGTGGGGAGATTGGTGCCATTATTGGAAGAGAATCTCCAGAAGGAGGCCAGCCGATATGGCACCGAGAGAGAACCAAGCAAAGAAGGAGATTGGAGCCAGAGGGGCCAGCGGGCGTCAACGCAGAGCCCCGTGGCGGCAAGGGACGAGGGAGATGAGGAATACTGGCAGGAGCTGCAGTTCCGGGACAGCATGGCGCGAGAAGTGGAGCGTCAGCGAGCCCTGGGGACCCTGAGGCCGCCGTCTCCAACAGAGCTCCCAACCCCCCGAATGGGCGTCGGGGTGGAAAGGCCACTGGGGCCAGGGATCGGGTCCAGTGGATTCGCAGACGAAGGCGGAGAGGAGCGGGGGGTCCAGGAAGAGGAGGAGGATGTGCCGTACGACGAGGAAAGGCGAGATGAGGGGGCTACAGCTAGGCCAGTATGCGGATGGGCGGAAGAGCCAACAGCGGCGGCAGACTTCCAGGAGCCGCGCAGAATGACCACCGGAGTGGGGCGCGGCGTGTTCCAAGGAGCCGCCCGAGGAAACCTGATGCAACCCTTCCCCATGCCGCCCAGACAATATCAAAGGGCTGCAGAATGGATGCCTAGAAGGGAAGACCTCAAGCTGGAATACGGAGGGGAATCAGAGGAACTGAACTTTTTTCTAATTAGCATTAGAGGATACATGGAAGACAACGCACACACATTTCCCTCCGAAGCAAGCAGGGTTCGAGCCATCGGCAACACACTAAAGCGAGGAGCAGCCAGCTGGTATGTGCAATTGCATGCTAGACGCGACCCATGCCTGAGGTCAGTGCCCCGCTTCCTCGCCGCACTGGAGAACCGGTTCAGAGACCGGCTAGAGCAATTGAGGGCTCGAGACCAGCTGAAAGGAATAAAACAGAGGGACAAAACGGTGCCCGAGTACGCAGAGGAATTCCTCCACCTCGCGGAAAGGGTACCGGAGTGGTCTGAAGTAACCAAAGTGGAACTATTTAAAGAGGGACTACGCCCCGAGATTTTCAGCTGGGCAGCGCACAGAGACGACCCCGAGACGCTCCAGGGATGGATTCAACTAGCGGGGCGCGTCGAATCTACCCTGGCACAAGTAAAGCGCTTCAGGAGCAGCAGCGGCCAGCAAAGACCGGTGGCGAGAGGTCGAGGAGAAACGAGGAAGCAAGAAAGACCCGGAGGGAGGCCGGGGATTCCCTCCAGAGGAGACGACAACAAACCTAAACCGGGATGCTTTGTATGTGGGAAGACGGGCCACCGAGCAGCGGAATGCTGGGCCCGGAAGGGGGAGCCGCCAAAAGCCCCAAAGCCCAAGCCAGCAACCGGGAGGCGTGCGGAGGAGGAGGTGCAGGCCCCAGAATCTTCGGAAAGATTGGTGAGTCGGGACAAACGCATGATAGTAGTACCAATTTGCCTCTCGGGGCTAGAAAATCGGGCCACCTGCAAGGCGTTTGTAGACTGCGGGTGTTCTAGGAACATTATAACCCCAGAATTAGCAGGAGCGCTGAAATGCCAGCAGATGGCACTTGACTCCCCAATTGCATTTTCGCAGCTAGATGGATCAGTCGCTGCTGGGGAAGTATCTACAAAGGAATTACGGGGAGTTCCATGCAAAATAGGCAAATGGGGAGGAAGAATATCCTTTGTGATAGCCCCTATTGCCACATACCATGTAATATTGGGGATACCATGGCTCGAACAAGCAAATCCTGAAGTAGATTGGAGAGGAAAAAGCTTAGCATTTAAAGAACAGCAGATGCAATGGGAGATAAGCAAAATTGCAGAAGAGGAGGACGAGGAAGACGAAGCAGGGGAAATAGACCCACAGCTATTGCCACCTGAATACAGAGACTTTGCGGATGTTTTCAATCAGAAAGAGGCCAGTAAATTGCCTCCCAAAAGAAATATAGAAGTAGGGATTGAAATAACCCCAGGAGCAGACTTACCAAAACCAAAAGTGTATCCCATGTCTGTGCAAGAGAAGGAGGAATTGAGAAAATACATTGATAAAAACCTGGCTCGAGGCTTCATTAAGCCATCTAATTCTCCTCTCGGGGCTCCAGTGTTATTTAGGAGAAAGAAAGACAATTCCCTAAGATTGTGCATTGATTATCGAAATTTAAACGCAATTACCAAGGACAATAAATACCCTATGCCCTTAGTCAAGGATTTAATTACCGTATTGAAGAAAGGGAGCATATTTACTAAACTGGATTTAATTGAAGCGTATCATAAATTAAGGATCAAACCGGAGGATACTTGGAAAACCGCATTTTCCTGCGCATTCGGCCATTTTGAATACGA
Organism: Anolis carolinensis; assembly: GCF_035594765.1. Classification (NCBI taxonomy): domain Eukaryota; kingdom Metazoa; phylum Chordata; class Lepidosauria; order Squamata; family Anolidae; genus Anolis; species Anolis carolinensis. The sequence continues at coordinate 217,249,847 of NC_085844.1, read as the reverse complement.
AATTTTGCCTTTCGGGTTAAAAAATGGAAGCGGCTGCTTTATGCAGCTTATAAATGAAATACTACACCCGTTATTGTACAGAGGGGTGTTCATATTCCTTGATGATATCTTGATCATTTCTGAAGATAAGGAAAAGCACGTAAAATTGGTCCGGGAAGTTTTGCAGAGACTAAGAGAAGCAAAGCTGTACGCAAAACTGTCCAAATGTGAATTTAATAAAACTCAAATTGACTTTCTGGGATATCGGATGTCTCCAGAAGGGTTAGCTATGGATCCAGCTAAAGTAGCAGATGTGAAAGAATGGGGAGTGCCTCAAACAAGGAGGCAATTACAATCATTTCTGGGGTTTGCAAATTTTTACAGACCCTTCATAAAAGGCTTTGCACAAATAACCGCACCCCTTACAGAACTTTTAAAAACAAAAGGGAAAGGGGAGACAGCAAAAGTGAAAGCTCCCGGCGCCAAACTGAGTTGGACGCCAGAATGCCAAAAGGCATTCGAGACCTTAAAAGAATGTTTCACTGAAGGACCCATCCTAAAACACCCTGATATCAGGAGCCCTTTCATAATCCATTGCGATGCCTCAGACTGTGCGTACGGGGCAGTGCTATTGCAAAAGGATCAAAATGGGAACTTAAAACCCTGTGGATATTTGTCACGGAAGTTCAGCGAAACTGAAAAAAGTTGGCCAATATGGGAAAAAGAGGCATTAGCCATATTAAAAGCCTTAGAATGCTGGCGACACTTCCTCGAAGGAAGCGGAATCCCATTCGAAATTTGGTCTGACCATAAGAATCTCCAGTATTTAAAGTCTCCTAGAAAATTGTCCCCCAAACAAATCAGATGGGCGCAATACTTCAGCAGATTCGATTTCCAATTAAAGTTTTTTCAAGGGAAACAGAATGTCTTGGCAGATGCTCTTTCACGCATGCCTCAACACGAAGGCCTAACCACAGCAAAGGAGGGGACAATATTCTCTGACAAACAATGGGGCTTAGCTGTCAGGACAAGAGCACAAACCCAAAAGGAGGACACGACTTTTGTCGAACTCGGTGGGGAAGATAACTGGGGAAATGAACTAAAACAGTCTTATAAAGGAGATCAATGGATCGCGTCCAACGCAGAAAAGGGGGACCAGAAGGGGGGATTTTGGTTTGTAAACAAGAAACTGTATATCCCAGCAATATTAAGGATTAAGATTCTGCATCGTTTTCACAACAACCAGAGCGCTGGTCATACAGGAATTACCAAAACAACAAAGGCAATAGCAAAACATTGTTGGTGGCCAGGAATGAGGAAGGACATAAAGAATCATGTTGTCCAATGTGATGATTGTGCCAGAAATAAATCGGGAGGAGGGAAGCCTATGGGATTGTTACAGACAGTAGCGGAACCTACCAGGCCTTGGGAATGTGTAGCTATGGACTTTGTGGGAGAACTGCCAGTCAGCAAAGGACATCGTTATATTTGGACAGTGTTAGACCTGTTTTCTAAACAGGCCCACTTTATAGCACTGACGAAGCTACCATCGGCTGAGAAACTAGCTGAATTGTACATAAACCATATTTACAAATTACATGGATGTCCAAGTAGAGTAGTCAGTGACAGAGGAGTACAATTCACAGCAAAATTTTGGGAAAAGTTCTTGGAAATGCTAGGAGCAGAAAGGAGTTTAAGTTCTGCTTTTCACCCCATGACAAACAGGGCGGTAGAACGTACTCAGCAAACGCTTGGGCAGTTCCTTCGAATGTACTCTAACATGAGACAAAATGACTGGTCTAGGTGGTTGGCGTTTGCGGAACTAGCCTTTAATTCAACTATACATTCAGCAACAAACAAAACCCCCTTTGAAGTAGTTTACGGGTATGAAATACAACCTTTACCCCAATTGCCGAGGTGGACAGAAAATGAAGGAACAGAGGCAGGGAAATGGAAAACGCAAATGATGGAATGTTGGAATCAAGTGACTGCATCGTTAAAAGAAGCACACAAAAAGTATAAAACGTTCGCCGACAGAAAGAGGGTGGAAGGCGATAAATTAGATAAAGGAGATCTAGTGTGGTTAAGTACCCAAAACATCAAATTGGGGTTACCTTCAAGAAAACTGGGCCCCAAATATATTGGACCATTCAGAATACAGGGTGTTATCAATGAAGTGACTTTCCAATTGGCATTGCCAAAAAGTTTAGGGAAAATACACCCAGTCTTCCATCGCAGCTTGCTGAAAAAATATATGGGGACTTTAGACAAAATGGACCCATAGAGTTATTGTTTGATTTGTTTCAGGACTATGGTGAAAGAAGAACCGAAGAGGAGGACGAAGAAAACGGGGGCGCCATGTCATGCAGCCAGATCCCAGGGCTGAATTTCCAAGCCCTGAATCTGACTTCATAACATAAACATGCGAGCACCTGGAGGGAGAAGATAAAATGAGCCTGGGAACTCAGGGGTGAAAGTATAAACAATTATAATTGCTGTAGTGTGGGGGGGGATAGAAACCTTGGTGGAAATGTGATCCAGAAGGTGGGGTTTGATGATGATATTTGCGTGTGATATTACGTTGCATCAGAAGTGATAAAATTAGATGTATGTAAACATTAGGTCATTCTCGACTTTTCCAAAGTCATGTATTCTTCAATAAAGATTGTGTTTGAGAGCAGCTGTCTTTGATCTGCGTTCAGACTGGTCCTTTGAAGTAAGCCTGACACCCCCCTTATTATCCAACATTTTTGCTTATCCAATGTTCTGTCAGCCTGTTTATGCTGGATAAGCGAGACTCTGCTCTAATTTCTTCTCACTCCATATATTGCAATCACCTAAACAACTACCAGCCCACCCAAGTATGTGTGTGGTAGGATGTCAATCTGGGGAATCTTTTATGTATCTTATAGAAAGGATCACAAAAAGATATAGCTTTTAGGAAAGGGGGAGCAAAATAAGGAGGACTTAAATACCTTAGAATATCCAATTTAAGCAATATCAACCCTTGTTAGTACTTGAATGGGAGACTACCAGTGAATAACCAAGTGCTATAGTCTATATTTCAGAAGAAAGAACTGGCAAAACCACTTCTGTATATTCCTTACCTTTGAGAACTCTATGAACTTTGTGGGGTTGCCATAAGTCAACAGGCAACTTGAAGGGTTATTTATTGAGTTAGTTACTTACTTTATTTTTATCTCACTTTTCTCCTGATATAGGGGCTGAAGGCTGCTTTGAAAAGCAGAGTGCGGATATGCAGACACACACACACACAACAACAACAAAATGAGCATGTCATCCCCCAAATAAGAAAAATGAGCAAGGAAATGTGAACACAGGAAAACATGGGAGTGCACAATTTTCAGTTTCTCACTCTTTACAGTGCTAGAAATTTGGGGACTGAAAAAAATATTTTGGGAATCTTTTTTTTTTTAATTTGGAGGGCAATGCTCTCATTTACCCTTACTCCATAGCGACATGGCTGGATTAAGCCATAATCAAATTTGTTAGACTTTAAAGTACTATGAGACTCCCTTGTTGTTTGTGATATGGCAGATTAACATAGCTGCCCCATAGGAAATTGTTTTGATTTGGTTGTGAGCTTCGCAAATGATGATGTTTTAGTGCCATTGAATTTCTGTCACCCATTTCTGAATGGGCGCTGTTTATATGGTGAAATGAAAGAGGCAGAACTACAGAGGACATGAAGGCTCTAGCATTCAACCAATGCAAGGAAAAAAAGGAATTCAAATGCATCCATTGTTGGAACAGCACAGAAAAGCAGCTCCTTTGTATACCCACCCCTGAAAGATAATGAGAAGAATGAACACAAATTAATGTGTACCTAATTATGTTCTTTTATGGTGATTTCAGTGAACATCATTGCTCTGTTAATGCTCTTTAATTGGGAACAGGATATTGAGGCTAGTTTTGAATACCTATTTTTCTCTCTTCTTCAATTTTCTCTGCTCAGATGGAATCACTACATTTTTTGTTATTTTTATTACATTTTTTTTAAAGAAGGCTGTGTTCCATTGGGCTATTTCATCTTCTTTCTCTGTCACTTGTATTTTATTATGGCTTACTGAATCAGGTGCCAAAAATGCCTTTGGAGGCTTTAGCAGCTTATTACTGTAGGCCAGTAAACAGCCAACTGTCTTGCCCTGGGTACAGATACAAGCTTTATGCTACTAGCAGCCAGGGACGCTTAACTGTGTTGTTGTGGCAGGAATCTGCCGGGTTTTATTTCACTGTCCATTAGCTGAAGCATTGCCAGGGGAGGGCATTCGTGACTGCTGAATGCATTTCAGTCATGGAGAGGCTGAAACAGCCTGCAAGAATGGGTCCACATAGCATGAGATATATCTATATCCATATCTATATCTTTTTGCATGCTTTCCACTATCAAATAGCACCCTTTCTGCTTCACAGTTTTCCTAAATGCAAGAAGGGGAATTCCTGATACTGGTGGTCCCACACCAAGGGATTCTATCCACATTGCTGTCTGTGCTACTAGCTCTATGTTGGAACTGACTGAGCTCTGAGATTTATTTATTTATTTATTTATTTATTTTTCAAACTTATATGCCACCACTCCCCTAGGGCTCGGGGTGGCTTACAAGAACCGGCTAAAATCAACAATTTAAAAACATCTTAAAAACATCTTTAAAACATCTTTAAAAAACATCTTAAAGAGATAAGGATGAACTACTTCAATTCAAGAAAGTTTAAGGCAGTCCAGCCAAAGACATGTTGTTGTTTGAGGCATAGGATAAGGGTGTATTTAAACTGTAGCATGAATTCAGTTTGGCACCACTTTAACAGTCGTGTTTCAATGCTATGGAATCCTGATATTGGTAATTTCGTGCAGCAGAGAAAACTAAAGACTGTATAAAATTACAACAAGAATTCCATAGCACTGAGCCATGACAGTTAAAGAGATGTCAAGTTGCATTAACTCTACAGTACAGATGCACCAAGAGATTCTATCCACAACTCAAAGACCAGCAGTTGTATCATCCTTCAAAACTAACAGATAAAAAGCATCCTAAACTAGAGATGGAATAAATACTCATTGTTTTCCATTCACATGTTGAAAAGTGGGTCCACCATAAATGTTGACACACTATCGTGAAGAATAGACCAGTAAGAATTGTCCACCATTTTCATGAATTTTCATGAATTTTCTGTGTAGAAAAAATGTTACTTTATGGAGATTGTTGTGTGTTTTCAGGGCTGTATGGCCATGTTCCAGAAATATTCTCTCCTGACGTTTCGCCCACATCTATGGCAGGCATCCTCAGAGGTTGTGAGAAAATTTCCTGTGTGATAAATTTCTTTTCTGTGCAGAAAGGAGAGTTTTATACAAAAATCCACATTTTTGTCTACAGAATAATTCTTTTCAGAATCAACAAAATACTGTAGTTATATGTTCTCACATTCAAGAATGAAATAGTTGAGGATTTAATCATTATTATGTGTGTGGAATAATGATACTGTAATATGAATCCATATGATCTAGAACCTTGAACAAGTACTGCATAGCCTCTCTTTCTCTGATACATTGTGAATACAAGAACATTGAGTTGTAATGCTATGAGGCATGTTAGGCATAAGGAGGGAATAGTTGAGGATTTACACATCTGACAGCAGAAGACTAGTATAAAGGATGTTGAGCACAACATATCACATATAGTGACAGACCCCTCTTATAGACATACTGCTTTTCTGCACTTAATTTTGCCTGGTATTGGAGACAACCTGTTTTCCTACCTCATCCTACCCCAAATTCTCCCAGACAACTTTTCAACACTTTGTCCAGGCACTTTATTAAACATCCTTATAACTATATACTCTTGCACTTTCTGACTTGACTGCCTTCATTCTATCCATTAGTGGTGATGTTTGTTTTTATCATTTTATCTTTTTATCTGGTTATTATGGTATTATATTGTATTACTGTGTTTTAATCTCTTTTATTTTATCTGATTTGTTGTGTTGATAGTGTTTATTTAGTTAGTTTTAACTTGTCATATTTTGTTCTTGTTTTTGGGCTTGGCCCCATGTTAGCAGCCCCGAGTCCCTTTGGGGAGATGGAGGCGGGATAGAAAAATAAAGTATTATTATTATAGTTCTGTACTGCAATGCCTTACTATTATTCCTTGGCCTTCAGTGTGGGCTGCCTAAGGTGGATACCTTGTTTTGCCTGGTTAGCTGAACTCACTTTGATAATTTAAAAAAGCCAAAAAACTGTCCTTCTTGGTTAGGCATGGTGATGTATGATTTAAACACAGAATACTCTGCATGGGTTTCAGCAGCTCAGATATCTCATCTGTTTGGTAGTCCACAGAGTGCTCTTTCTGGGCTTGTTTCATGCTAGTAGATTCAGAGTGAAAAATGATATGTAAAGCAACAGACATCTTTCTAAAAGGCACACAAATGCAAAGTTCGTTACAAGCATCTGCTTACTCTCCCTTCTCTTCCATGTGTACTTCTTTCATTATTACAGATTAATTTCAAAAGTAGTAAGACAATAGTTTCCACTGGCATATATGTAAATATCTCTAAGGGCTTGGGATCCCTTCCCACTTAGCTTCAAATTCCATTGAGACAAGACAGACTGACACAGTGAATATCTTACTGTTTGGAGTGTGAAAAATCTTGTACTAATAAACCCGTTAGCAAAATTAATCAGCATTTTGAATCGCGTGTGCACAGAATAAACCATATTTTCTGGAATGCTTGGAATATACATGCTGACAAAGGAAAGGAAATGTGTCAGTTAGTACTAAGAAAGAAATGTATCAGTACCAAGCTAGGCAGAATGGTTTACCAAACAATTTCCCTTCACAATGTCAGAGTGTTAGAGATTTTTAAGAAAAATGGCCTTGATGTGGCTGGCTTTTTTTCCAGCCTTGGAGCAGAGGAAACCTTTAACAACATAACAAGACAGGAAGGAAAGAAGGGAACCAGTCTACTTTGACACAGTCGCATGCGACATATCACCTCAGGCTAGGCTGGCTTGCCAAGAAAATCTCAGGGCTCCTCAAAATACCAAATGGATTGAAATGTCTTTTCCATTTGACCACTTTGTGCCACAGGGCTTTTGCCCTGCCTTCATTCTCTAGTGGCAGAATTTGATAAGATGGAGAACATGATTCATATCTTCCCTATTTGCCATTCTGTACAAATGCTATCTGCTACCATCCCATAGTCATCTTTGTATTTGTTGCACTATTATTTCTCTGCTTAATTTGAATGAAAGGCAGAAAATAGCACATGATGGTTTTGATGACAGGCGCCCCATGTTTCTTTCACACTAATGGAATTCAGGAGAGACTAGTGTATATCATACAAGCTTTCCCCCCTTCCCCCTCCATTTAACTCCCCCTTCACTCCATCAGTAGAAAAAATATCTGCTGTTAAGTAGCTTTGAACTCTGCTCCAAGACATCCTGGTGGTAGGCCCATATTGATCATTTTCTAATTAAATACTAAAATGCCTGGTGCTTTAGCGGTAAGGTCAGTGAAAGACTATCTCCAGGAGTGAATCCTTACTGGCCACTTGCCAGTCTTTCAAGTGTGTCTGTGGACAGCACGAAAGATTTATGCACTTCATTGCCTGTCATTTTCTACCCAGGAGGAAGCAAGCCTCTAAATTGAATTATCACAAAGAAATCAATTGTAGATCAAACCTCTGTGAAATTATAATTGCTTTAATGATCTGTGGGTTGGAAAGAAAAGAAGGGGGGAACCGGGGTGCCAGGGAACGGGGGACCAGTTATCATCTACATGGCTCAAAAAAAAAGGTCATTCTTTGTCTGTGCAGAGAATCAGAGTCTTCTAATTATACATTAATTAAATAATTCTCTCTTTAAAAATCCACAGACCCCCTTTTTTTAGTTTGACTAATATGACTAGTGTAGGATTCTGTGAAGTTGTGTGGTTATCAAAAAAACAGTCACACAAGAGCTGATTTTATTTAAGCCTAAGTAGCTGCCATTTTGGTGAAAATATTCTAACGGGAAATAAAGCAGGAGAGATACATGAGCCTTTATGACTCATCCAAAATGTTATCAGCCGCCTGCTTTAGCCTCTAGCCTTAAACCACGTAGGTACACTGTGTCTTCAGATATTCTCATTACAGCTGACATTTTGACAAGTTTATGGGAAAACCCAACAACAATCACAAAAACAACACATCCTGAAGCATCTCCAGTAATTTAAAAATAATCATTGGAAACAAAACAAAAGCGGAAATGAAGAGTTCAGGTATGATAATCTATTTTGTCACTTTGCAAAATAGCTGTTAATTTTTTGGGGGGAAAAAACCAAGGGCATCAACAGCAAAAACTACACAGACCTAGTGGTTTTTCCCCTATTAAATGTATTTCTGCAGAAGAAATCAGGATTTATTTATTTTTTGCACTATATATCAGGTTGAACATATTTAACCAAGCCTGATGACCAAAGTCATATGGCTAGAGGAACTCAACAGAATGTGAAAGCGTTGATCCCTTTTTTCTACAAGTCAATGATCTTGTTCACCAGGGAACAGGCTGCTGCCCTACTACACACACAAAAAAATTATGGAATAGATCCATAATATCATAGGGGATAAGAGTTTTACTGGTGCACCTCACTGCCAAAAGGAGGTTAGTATATGTCTGGGTTCAAGGGATTTCTCTGAATAGAAATGAATGAGCAACAAGAAATTTGACAATAAACATATATAAACATACAAACTGAAGGCAAAAAGGGCAACTATTGTATATGTATATGTCTAGAACCTTTAGTTTAAAAATTGGCCCTAAAACCCTGTGTCGACTTATTCATGGGTTAATGTAAATACTGTACCTTAAATTTCATCAAAAAAGTGCTATCTCCATCAGTGAGTGAAAGTGGTGAACGGCAAGATATAAGTCTGTTCTGGAAGAAGTTACAATAAGCACTGGTCCACTCTACTTACTCCCTCTCTCCCCACTCTCTCCCTTCCCTCCCCCCCCCCTCTCTGCCATGGCACAACTTCTTTTTCAATGCTTGGGTTAGAAAATGGAGATGGTGTTGGCTGAGGTGGCTGACCTTCTGAGGCACCACTGGCATTTTCCCTCTCCATGGAATGACTCTCAACGTACCCATGCGTCTTATCAAAATTCATAAATTAGTCTACCAAACAGTTCTAGACTTATACATGAGGTCAACCTATACAGAAGTACATACAACAGAGGTTAGGTTGTGAATGCAAATTTCTAGTCTTTCACCTGCAGAATTTTCTATTTTATGCTAGGCATTCTTGGCAATCAACCTGCTAAAGAAAGAAAGCGACCAAGAAGCAACAAGGCTGTGTTAAATTAGATAATAGTTTGCCTAAAACACTCCACTTGGAGAATGGTGGGAAACCAATGGCTCTCGAGCTGTTATTGGACTGCTATTTCCACCAGTTCTATTTCCATAGGCAAGGTGCAATGAGATTTACAGTCTATCGCTCTCTGGAAGGTTACATATTTGCTATCTTGATGTTGAGGCCTTCTGTTCTGTCATGGTAAAATAGCATCCTACTTGAGTACCTATAAAAGAAAGCTATGAGAAACTAGATATGGAAGTTAGATGATTCAAAAAGCAGGATGCCTGCTGAGTTTCCTTTCCTGCTGCTCTGCTTTTTGAGCATTGACCAACTCGGTGCCTTAGAAATGATTGCCAAGATAATCTTGCTGCACAAATCCTGCCCTGCACCTGTCTGCAACAATCATAATTCCCATTCAGAACTTGGCAAAATCACATTTTGGACTACAATTATCATAATCTCCCTTGTCACTGGTGATATTGATTGAAGCTTTCTGTGAGTTGGAGTCCAAAAAAAGGACAATTTCCATATTAAGTTTGGAATGCAGTTGGATAGTCCCAACTACAGTAGACCTTTTAAGAAAACTGCAGGGAAAACATGTAAATAAATTACATTGATTTCAAGTATCTACAATAGTCAGGGCTAGCCTCATGTTTCCTTATTTGATTTTCTAACTTAGTATTTGATTTTCCTGCCTGATGAAATTTTGCACTTGGATTTGTTCTCAAGGGAATTTGTTCTGATGTTAATTCAAATTATGAATGTCATTTAAGAATGGATACTTTGAAAACTTCATCAGCTTGCATTGTGTACAAGAGAGGATATGTTGAAGTAGCATGTATAGTAACTCTCAGTATTTTGCATAAGTTCTGTATTTCATCAGTACTGCCATTTTGAATTTTCAGGCCTTCATTTAATTTAATTACCCAGTTAAATAGAGCATCTAGCCAATCATTGGTTCTTACAAGATAGCTACATGTCTTATAACCTGGCCCTGCAGCTACTTAAAATATCCTCTCATGACAGTTCTCCAGTCTAGGTTCAAAGTCAAAGTATTTTTAATCCACTTACCAATTATAGCTACATATAAACACCAAGAGCTTTAATACAGTATAATCACCCAATATATTAGATCCCTGCCAATTTCTACTAGTCGTTTTTAAAAAATGACATCTATGCTTCTGCTATTTCTGTTGACTAACCATTTTTCATCACATTTCAAAATATACCTCCAAACTATTATCTCCAGGGACAAATGCAAGATACTTCACTTTGGCAGAAAAAAATGGAAATCAAAGATACAGAATGGGGGACGCCTGGCTTGACAGCAGTGTGTGCGAAAAAGACCTTGGAGTCCTCGTGGACAACAAGTTAAACATGAGCCAACAATGTGATGCGGCAGCTAAAAAAAGCCAATGGGATTCTGGCCTGCATCAGTAGGGGAATAGCATCTAGATCCAGGGAAGTCATGCTCCCCCTCTATTCTGCCTTGGTCAGACCACACCTGGAATACTGTGTCCAATTTTGGGCACCGCAGTTGAAGGGAGATGTTGACAAGCTGGAAAGCGTCCAGAGGAGGGCGACTAAAATGATTAAGGGTCTGGAGAACAAGCCCTATGAGGAGCGGCTTAAAGAGCTGGGCATGTTTAGCCTGCAGAAGAGAAGGCTGAGAGGAGACATGATAGCCATGTACAAATACGTGAAGGGAAGTCATAGGGAGGAGGGAGCAAGCTTGTTTTCTGCTGCCCTGCAGACTAGGACACGGAACAATGGCTTCAAAATACAGGAAAGGAGATTCCACCTGAACATCAGGAAGAACTTCCTCACTGTGAGAGCTGTTCGACAGTGGAACTCTCTTCCCCGGACTGTGGTGGAGGCTCCTTCTTTGGAGGCTTTTAAGCAGAGGCTGGATGGCCATCTGTCGGGGGTGCTTTGAATGCGATTTCCTGCTTCTTGTCAGGGGGTTGGACTGGATGGCCCATGGGGTCTCTTCCAACTCTACTATTCTATGATTCTATGATTCTATGATTCCACTTTTGAATGTCCCAAAGTGTTGTATAGGAATTATTCTGCAAAGAAAAACACGTGGGGCTGGGGCTGGGGATTGAACTCCCCTTTTGTGCTCAAAGCCATTTCCTGTGAAGTAATTCCTATGCAACCATTCAGAATAGGAAATATTGGGAGATATTTGCAAGATTACCACCACACAATTATTCTGTTGAGAACAATATTTTTTTTCATCTGGAAATAAATACAGTAGTCTCACTTATCTAACATAAATGGGCAGGCAGAACGTTGGATAAGCAAATATGTTGGATAATAAGGAGAAATTAAGGAAAAGTCTATTAAATATCAAATTAGATTATGATTTTACAAATTAAGCACCAAAACATCATGTTTTACCACAAATCTGACAGAAAGAGTAGTTCAATATGCAGTAATGCTATGTAGTAATTACTGTATTTACGAATTTAGCCCCAAAACATCACAATGTATTGAAAACATTGACTACAAAAACATTGACTACTAAAAGGCAGACTGCGTTGGATAATCTGGAATGTTGGATAAGCGAATGTTGGATAAGTGAGACTCTACTGTAGGTATGAGCATTCATTCCATCCCTAGCACACAAGCTAGTTTTCAGATACTTTGTTGGACATGCAAGCATGGAACCAGTAGGACACACAATGTTTTCATTGGGACCCCACAGATATGAGTCTATGGTTCATCCACACATTTTAGCCGAGCAAGAAGGATAGCATGAATAAGAGTTTAATTGATGGCAATTTTAGCAGCTGATGAGATGAAATCTTGATATGAACTAGAATGTAAAAGCAGAAACTGACAGCAGTGTAAACTGGGACAAATGAGAAGCATGGGAATATAGTATTACTTATACTCAGATTACTCAAGCTCCAATTTTTTTTGTCAAATCACCCCTTGCTTTATTTTTGTAATACCACTGAGAATAATAGCCAGGGGGGTTCAACTTATTTGAAGAACTGAAGTCTTCAGCAGGGCCATGATTTGTGCTGCACAAACGGTTCCACACAAACATTAGACCCATTTCGGAGCAGGCTTAAGAAACCTGCTCCAAAGGGGATTTAAGTTCACTTCTTTATTCACACAGTCATTTCCGACTCTTTGTGACCTCATGGACCAGTCCATGCCAGAGCTCCCCGTTGGCCATCGCCGCCCCCAGTTCCTTCAAGGTCAAGCCAGTCACTTCAAGGATACCATCCATCCATCTTGCCCTTGGTCGGCCTCTCTTCCTTTTTCCTTCCATTTTCTCCAGCATCATGATCTTTTCCAAGCTTTCCTGTCTTCTCATGATGTGGCCAAAATACTTCATCTTTGCCTCTAGTATCCTTTCCTCCAGTGAGCAGCCGGGCATTATTTCCTGGAGGATGGACTGGTTGGATCTTCTTGCGGTCCAAGGCACTCTCAGGATTTTCCTTCAGCACCAAAGTTCAAAAGCATCTATCTTCCTTCGCTCAGCCTTCCTTATGGTCCAGCTCTCGCATCCATAGGTTACTATGGGGAATACCATTGCTTTCACTATGCGGACCTTGGTTGCCAGTGTGATGTCTCTGCTTTTCACTATTTTATCGGGGTTGGCCATTGCTTTCCTTCCAAGAAGTAAACGTCTTCTGATTTCCTGGCTGCAGTCTGCATCTGCATTGATTTTCGTGTCTAGAAATATAAAGTCTGTCACTGCCTCCACGTTTTCTCCCACTATTTGCCAGTTATCAATAGGTGTAGTTGCCATGATCTTGGTTTTCTTGATGTTTAACTGCAGCCCGGCTTTTGTACTTTCTTCTTTCACCTTGGTGATAAAGCTCCTCAACTCCTCCTCACTTTCAGCCATCAGAGTGGTATCATCTGCATACCTAAGGTCGTTAATGTTCCTTCCAGCAATTTTAACTCCAGCCTTGGATTCATCAAGCTTTGCACATCACATGATGTGTTCTGTGATTATTATTTATTAATTACCATCATCATCATCATCATCATCATTATTTACCAATGTTACTTCCTTGACTATTGTGCTATTTGTTTTTACTACGTATCAGATTTTCTTTGTTTTTTTCATAGAATTTTCCTCCCTCTGCTATTAATAATGAATGTGAAAAACATCTCTTCATATCATTTTTAAAAATTCTGGATACCTGTAACTTAACTCATTCCCTAAATATCTATCAAGACTTCAGGTTTAGTGCCAATTCCAGTTTTGAGGGTCCTTTGGGAAAGATTACCTTCTTCTTGTCCTTTCCTTTTTTTTACTGCAGCTCTCATTCACTATCTATTTACTTGCTCTCTTCACATAGCCTCCCTGAGAGAAACAAAATCATTGGGTGGAATTGGGTTAATTTATTCCGTTGCTTTTGGTACTTGTTTCTTGATCAGAAGTCAAGTAAATGAGCAACTTCAGTAAGGAGAAGGTTCAGTAAAGATAAAGGGGTCAAGCCCTGATTGTGGCCCCTTTTGGGGCATGGACCTGGTCAAGTATTGAAAATGCTGACCCCTGGTCCTGTTTGTTTTTACATAAGGCGATTGTGGTAAACACTACTCTAGGAATCTGAAAAACAAAACAAGCCAAAAAAACTAAAATGAAACAAAGGAAGGGAAGGCTTTACAACAACCATATTCACTGTGCTGTATTATCCACTACTTTATACCATAATCTTTGACTTACAAGGGACAAGTTTAATTCATAAATCTGCAAAATTTCTAGTGGGTGACCCTGGGACTGTCATTTCATCTTATTCTCTTCTGGGATTCCCATTCTTTTTAACAATAGCACGTATAATGATCAATCATGGTTGCCGATCATATATGTTGCCATGCAAGTGGAAACAAACAAGGTATGTGAAAGCCCCATTATTGTCAATGAAGCATTTACCATTGACTTTAGGGTGTTGGGATAAGGTCTTGTAGTGATAAATTAGCTGAGTTTGAGAGCATCCAAGACAATAAAGAGAAAGAATTAAGCAATAAAGTAAAGCAAATGTCATGTAAGGGCAGAGGACTGTCATTAACTGTGTATATGCAGCACGAATCATGGCACTGCTAAAGCCTTTGGCAGCCACTTCAGAACCATCATTTTATGTAGCTGGAATTTAACTAATAATAGTTCCATATCATAGATACTCTGTCTTAAAATAAGCAATAAAACCAGCTCCAGTGCTAATTGCCTTGCCCTGTTCAAAGCTTGGGAAACTTACCTTTTGGAACTACAACTTCCAGAATCCTTCTGGTCATTGTATTTTCAGGTGTGCTATTGAAAGATACTAGGAATACTAGTAAAGTAGAGTCTCACTTATCCAAGCCTCGCTTATCCAAACCTCTGGATTATCCAAGCCATTTTTGTAGTCAATGTTTTCAATATATCATGATATTTTGGTGCTAAATTCATAAATACAGTAATTACAACATAACATTACTGCGTATTGAACTACTTTTTCTGTCAAATTTGTTGTATAACATGATGTTTTGGTGCTTAATTTGTAAAATCATAAACTAATTTGATGTTTAATAGGCTTTTCCTTAATCCCTCCTTATTATCCAAGATATTCGCTTATCCAAGCTTCTGCCGGCCCATTTAGCTTGGATAAGTGAGACTCTACTGTAGTTGGAGAACCAAAGAAGTCTTGTATAGTTGATCTGAAATTAGGCACTTGTTGGTATTGTTGGCAGAGGCTGCCATACCACAAGATACTTCAAAGGGGCAAATGTCCTGTGGTGATGGATTTTGGATGTCATTAAAGGTGGCAGGACATTGGCGAGGGGGGACTTATATAAAAGTTTTTAAGGGCAGTAGGGATAGGAGTAAAACTGATTGATGGCATACTTGAAGTGTACCCTGTACGTTGGTTTCCTGCCAGTCACAGTGCTTTAGAGTCAAAATAGATGTGATGTTTACTATGTAATTTTCCCTTGTGGAGATATTTTCTCCCCTTGACAAATTGCTGCAGTGTGTCTGCACGTGTGTTGGAGAAAGGAAGGCAGGATCAGAAATATGGAATGGGTGGAGGGACATTTCAACCTTTAGATTCCCCCCCCCCCCCCCATAGAATTCCCCTCTCCCTGGTCTACCTGCTATCCATTATTAGGGATGTGAAAAACCTCTTTTCATAGCAAGACTGGATTGTAAGGATTTTCTAACTTCCTTGAGAAAATATATCCACCCTCAGAACAGAGATTGCAAATGATTTTTCCATGTTTATTTCTACAGTTTATGCAAAATATACCCTCTACAAAATTCCTGCCTTTGAGCAAAGCTAGTATTTTCTTCCTTTTGCGAAGTTAAGCACACGTACACACACACACTGCAATCACAAAAAGGCTGGCTGATTGGTCACAAAGACATAGAGAGAAAAGCCCTTTGGTACTTTTAGTAGTCCTTATGGCAATGCAACAATTATTGGATTTGTTTCCATTTTGCACATTTCTCCAGAAATAGGTCTTGAAAAAGAACACAGTCTCTTTGAGACCACCACCACTACCAACAACAACAACCCACCTCATTATGTTACAGTGAAGAGAATTGTGAGAGCATTTTTTCATTTTCATTTACCAAGCGATTACACTATGTAGCATGATTTTCGTTCCTGAGTTCCAAATGTTATTTCCCAATAGGTTCTGTCATAAAAACATGAGAAAAGCATGAACATCCTCAGCACATTTTGCTATAGTTCTTCAATGAATTTCTCATAGAGTCTCAACCAATTCAACACAGTTTGTGGCAGCCACAAAAATGAGGTTTCTAGAGTATAACAACTGCTTTCAAAGTAAGTACCACACTATTCAACACTTTCAACACTTTCAAATATTGTTACGTAGTGTTTTAAGCCAAAACAGAATTTACCTTCACAATTAATTGAGTAAGTAAGGAATTCTCCACCTTTCTTTCAGGGGCAAATCACAATCTATTCACTTCTTCATTCATTTTGTGAATATCCCCCTCCACCCAACTCAAGAATAGGCTTACAATTAAATTCAATACAACTGAGAACATAAAACACACAAAAACATGAAATCTACCTTTGGCACAAATTACAATGGTAATGAATTCTTTTTACCAGTGTTACTAATTCCTTCATCCTTTGTGGTGGAGGTAAAGAATGTGTGCTTGCCTTGTGTTTTGTATGTGCCCCCCTCCCGCTAGATTGTTTTTGGGGCACCCAATGCCTTAATTCCTCTCTCTCACACACACACAGTGTCTTCTATTCCATTTATCTGTTAGTAAAAGCTTGACCTAGGCCTAAATATAAAGCTAGAGGGACACAAAAATGTAACAAAATTGCTCACCACATCCAAAACGTTTTGTGTAGAGCTTTCCAAATTGCGGGGCACATTAAAAAAAGTGTATCCCCTGATATCTGGCAGAAGGTCAATGTAGTTGCCAAACTCAGTTGCTTGTCCCTTGGTCCAGACAATTATTCTATCATTCTCAGCATGATTTTTTGGTAGTATTTTGATGTAGGACTTGATCCTCTTATTAACTGCCTGACTTTGCATTTATCATCTACCATCTTTATGACCCTTCTTTTTTCTTCATTTGTATAGGTCATCTAATAGCAAACAGGTTCACATGCAGGGAAAGTTTTTTTTAAAAAAACCCAAATGAATACATTGACATTCTTTCCTATTTTTTAATGGGCAAGGAACACAAGAAGGTAAGTGATTCAGCACATGCTATAATGCACTGTTAACAAAGAAACATTGATTGCCAAGGGGGATCAGGACAAAGCAGCTGAACAAAAAGGAACATGACCTCTGTCTTAGTTCATAGTGAATACATAAAACCAAGTTTGCCTTAGGCTCTGACCACTCTGTAGGTTCAGGAAGCTGAATCAAACCTTCTGTTAAGATAACTTTCAGGCTCCATGACTATTTCTGCTGTTTTTATCTTTGATAAAAATATACCAAGGGATAGAAGAAAAGAAGAGCAATTAAGAGGAGCAACTAAGTCTCTTCTGTTTGGAAACTATTCCAATGCATGACAATAATTTCTTTGCAGAAAATGCTGTTTTCTGCACTGGAAATCCTATGTTCTCTGCAAATCAACCATGTGTGAGTATGACACTGAAAAGTTCCCAATTAAAGCATCTTCAGTAGTGAAGCAGCCTTTTCTGCATGGCAAACATTATTTTAATGCAAACATATTAATTCTTGTGCATGAAATACTATTTTCTGCACAGAAAATGCTATTTCATAGGCAAATCAATTATGTGTGAATTTTAGATAGAATGAATAATCAATTAACAGCTATTCATATTTCTGTGTGAAAAATTAATTTCCATGCAGAAAAGACAGCTTGCTGTGCAAAAATGGCTGATTTCTGTGCAAAAGAAACTGCCACTTTATGTCTAATTTTTGTTTGTATATTTTAATGTGAAATTTGTGGAAATATGTTTTAATATTAATATGTGTATTCTAAAGAGTATTTTTAAATGATTATGTGTTTTAGCAATGTTGTAATCCAGAAGAAATAAAACAATTAATTAATTAATAATATTAAAAGAACTGCACTAAATTGTGAATGAGTAGCCTTCAACAACTGTGTGGTTTTTAAAGACTTTCTCCCAGCAAGAAGAAAATGGCTGAAATTATTCATTGCTGCTTTTCAGAAGAAACTTACTAAAGAATTATAACCTGGCTTTGAAATACTTAAAAGATGTTACATTGGCGCAGTCATAAATCAAAATGGGAACTGCTGTCAAAAATCAGGAGAAGACTAGGACTCGGAAGGGCATATATAAAAGGAAGTAGAAAAAATCTGAAATGTAAAGATACGTAGTTAAATACTAAGGGTCGGGATCATCAATGCCATAGTATTTCTAATTTTTTATGTATGTATGTATGTATGTATGTATGCATGGTTGTGGAAGCTGAACAGAGATGAGAGTTAGTAGACAGAAAATTTCCATTTGAAATATGATGTTGGAGGAATGTTCTGTGGATATCCTGGAGTATCAAAAAGAAATCAGTAGATCTGAGAACAAACTAAGCTCTCACCAGAAGTCAAAATGAATAATCTGAGGTCATTATACTTATATATCATGAGATGAGATGACCCATGAGAAAAAGTAATAATGCTCAGTACAGTTGAAGGCAGCGGGAAAAGAGGAGGAGTACAACACAGGTGGATTGACTCAATCAAGGAAGCAGCCATTCTGAGTTTGCAAGACCTTAGCAGAACATATGATAGGGTATCTTGGAGATCTCTCATTCATAAGTTTGTAATAAGCAGACACCAATTGGAAGGTAACAAGAACTATGTGAGTAAATGCAAGGTTGCTAGATGCAAGTGCTATGAGTGCTTGGAAACCCACAGTCATTGCTAAGAGGGACTTTTACAGCAGCCTACTAGTCCTGTCATGTCTGGAGCTAGTCTAGTCCTCTCATTTCATGTCTTCTTGTGACAGTCATATAGCCATCTGATTGGCCAAGGGTTTTATAGCTTTCATGGCCTCTAATGTTTTCATATCCATCTAACAAACCTTTCTGTTTCTATCAATAGCCTCTGAGAAGCCCATGTGAAATGTGACATTTCTACCTCCTCCTTTTGTTATTCTTAGATGGGGCCAGAGACATAATTTCTCTCTATTTCAGGTTTATATCGCTAAATGTCTCATCAGGTCTAGCACAGCTCATTAGCCACATGTTATGGCTTGCCAACTGTTGAATTTTTAGCCTACAACTAGCAGAAAATATATGTTTATGACACACTTGATGCTCCATCATACATGGCTGGAATTTTAGTTGATGGATGAAATGTTGTACAAGCCTTCTGTGCCCAGGATATCCACTTCCTTCCATATTAGATGTGAACTACACTTTGTTGTTGTGTGTCTTCAAGTCATTTCTGAGTTCTGACAACTTTGTAACAGGGTTTTCTTGGCAGTATTTGTTTATTGGGGAGTGTCATTGCTTTCCTCTGGGAATCCAGTAATACCTGGAAGGGTTCCAAGTTCTCTGTTCTAAGAGATTCAGGGAAGAAACCATTTTTATTTTGACGGGATTTGGCTTTTTCATCTTTCAAATATTTTATATTATTACTATGTCATGGTGAAGTCATTTATTCACAGTTAAAGCAGGGACAACTTAGAGTGAGAACACAACTTTTTATTTTTCCTGATTTAATACAATATGTTTCAGGTTTATCATTTTGGCAGTATTACCTTTAAACATGTACTTCATGCATTTCAGTGAATAATCTAGACAATACATATATTGGGAAAGCACTTTCTTTGTGCACTTTCATGAGTAATCTGGACAATGCATTTATTGGGCAAACATTAATTTTACTGCTGATTAAGCATGAGAAAAAATATTATGTTTTGTAATGTCCTGGTGCACTTGGAAACCCAAGTTCTTGGATTCTATTGGTAAGAAAAAGTCAATCACATTCACATCAAAAGACCCAAGATTTTCCTATCACAGAACAAAAGAAATATAAATGAATGTAGGTATTTTTATATAACTGAGAAACCTGGGAAACACTTGTAACAGTGGAAACTGTAAAATTCTGAATCTATTAGTAGTGGCTGAATCTGTCATCTTCCAGGCACCTTTGAATTTGCATAAAAATAATAAAGTCTTTAGTGGACAGAGTCAAGATGAATTCTCTTGAAGTTCTACGTTCATCCCAATTAATCTCAAAGGACATTTACTGTGGTTGAATTGGTCTGGTTTATTTGTGTGGATCAAAGCATACCGTTATTTCAGTTACTTATCCAAATGCCAAGCAGATACTATGGAAATTTAATCCTGGAAAAATAAGCATTTTATTCTGTGTTTATATTTAGCCTTATGATTTCTTGTGCAATTTGTAAGATATTAGAACACGCTGCAGTGATTCAGAAATCCCTAGATACTTTTTAGTATCATGCTGAACCATATTTCGTGTACTTCCAGTCATATTACTTATTTAATTGTAGCAATTTCTAGTGATAACAATTGAATTATCAGAGATTGAGAACCTCTGGCTGTTCAAATGTTTTTGGAGACCAATTCTCAGTAGGCTCTCCCAGAGTTTGGATAAGTACTGGATTTCGTGAAAGCTGATCTGTTTTACACTGCAAAGCTATCATCAAATGATCAAGCTTACCATGACAAAATTAATTCAGCTGATACATTTCACAGAAAAGGCTATTTTTCTTCAAATTTCTGTATATTTGTTTTACTTTTACACACACATATATAGCTGTAGTTGAAAATAAGAAAGTATTGTTACATGCCTTCAAATTGATTGTAACTTATGACAATCTATCACAGGATATTCTTGATAAGATTTGTTCAAAAAGGGATTGTCATTGTTCTTGTCTGAGGATGAAAGAATGTGATTTTCCCATGGTTACCCAATGAGTTTCCTTTCCATGGCTGAGTGGAAATTTGAACACTGGTTCTGGAGTCCAAGGACCTCTTCACACAGCCCTTTCAAGCCGTGCCATTGCACCAGCAATCGCCAATGAAAGGAAAGCATGCAGGGAGACTCCTGGCACCCCCCATGCCCTCCTTCCTTCTCCATCACATGGTGGGGACAGGACAGGGTATGTTGGCACCTTGTCCCCAGCAGATAGGAGAAAGGGTGGCAATGTGCATTGCCCCACCACCCTTTTCCCCATCATATGGGGAAGCATGGAGGAAAGTGCGGGTAGCTCCAATGGAGCTACCCAAACTACACTTTCCTCCCTGCAGTGATGGAGGAAGCGCTATTTTACACTTCCACCCTACTTTTAAAGGAATGTGGGTGGGGCTTGCCATGTGTCGTGTGATGGTGCAACAAAGCAGCAAAATGGGGTAAAATGGCCCATGTGAAGGAGATCGAACAAAGTGAAGGAGAGTGGGTGATAACAGATATTGGGGATGTCTGATGGCTTCCAATGATGGGACAATGTTTAAACTGCAAAGATGTTGGATCTGTTTTTGACCTAAACTTCACAAATCACGAAAAGCTGCTCACTAGAAAAGACAATAAAATTTGGTGTGATAGACAGCAGTAGAAAAAGAGAAAGACTGTGGTCTGGGGGGAGGGATAACCTGAGTCAAGGTAACCACATCACTGAGTTTGCAAGAACCAAACAAGGCAGCTGATGTCAGGGTGAATTAGATGTGTCTCATAATAGAATCACCCAAAGTCAACATTGACTTGATGATAGTTAACAACAACAGTTGACAATTGCTTGACTATTCAGGTAGGGCTACCAAGGCTGATGTAGATGAGTGAAGAACTGAAGTGTTGAAGCATGTTTGAACTATCAGGGATCATTGTGATATTCCCACCCTTCCTTGTTCCTGCTCATCTTACATGCAGTCTGTCTGGAGCAGGAGCCAATACAGCTACAGTATATCATCATGAGCAAACCCTGTTGTAATGCAGCATATTCCATAGGATTGATTAGGCACTTAGGACCTGTTAGTTTTACAAAAGACCTCCTGCTGAAGATGAAAACTGCCAGAGCCAATTTGCTGATATGAATCAATAAAGCCGCCTGCACTTTTGAACCCCTTGGGGGCACTGTTATGCGGCCTGTCATTATGAGTGCCTGTGCTTCACAATTTACTGCTGTGCTACTGGTTATCAATTATGCGCAAGAAAGATTTATATGGAGGTATAAATAGGAGATGTGATTAGCAAATTGTGTAGATTCTCTGCATAATGCATTTGAATAAAGTTAAGCACTGTAGGAATAGTTCAATATGTATAGACCAGGGGACAACATAACAAGTTCCTCAATGCCCAGCTGTGACTGTGCATTGAGACCACTGTAGCCAGTGAAGGTAGTGCTGGTTATAGAAAGCCAGTACTTGCTTATTTCTACTTTAATCCAGAATGGTAAGAAGCTAATATTTCAAGAAGCTATAAAAAGCTTACACAGTGATTCGTAGACGAGAAAAGATGTTTTAAGTTGGGATATACTGTAAAATGGAGAATTATTTGAATAATACATTTGCAGATTAAAGTAGAAATTTATTTACTGGGACTATTAGATGATCATCATGAAAAGAAATATGGAAGAATTTTTACAATATATGGCCATGTCGGCAAGAATACTGTGTGCACAAAACTGGAAAGATATAAATAACCTGTCAACGGAAGACTGGCAGTTCAAAATGTATTATATAGTGGAAATGGACAAAATGGCAAACCTGATTAAGGACAATATGACAGAAACATTTGAGCAGGATTGACAACCAGTAGTTGCATATTTAAGAGATCATTGGAACAGGTCATCACTTACAGTGTTTGAACAGTAGAAATTATGTTATGTAGAAGTTAGCATAAGTCATCTAGTTTGATAATAAAGTTTATATTAGAGAAAGTAGATTAAAAATGCAAATAATGCCATCATCTGAAGAGTTGGGTGCCACATTCTGTTTACCTCTACTTTATTTTTCTGCTTCCTTTCCTTTTTAGTATTACATGTTAAAGTAGTTTGTAATTAATTAGTACATGCTTTATATAGTATAAATCATTATTTTTGTATGTGTGCTCAATTTTTTTTAAAAAAGAAAGGCATAGAGACCTTCTTATGATGAACTTTCTGCCACCCTGTACCCTTCAAAGGTAAAACATGGCAGAATAAATTTGGGTATCATAGGACTCAGTGTACATATAAAGTATGCTTAACATTTACAGTCTGAAAATACCACAAAACACTGAGAACTAAGCAGGAGACCTTTAAGAAAAAGAAAACATGACCAAGAAGGGAAAGATTTCTGCTGGCAGAGACACGTAGAAGCATTTATTTTATTTCTTCCGCTTGCAGGATAAAGCTAATGCAATCTGACATTACTCTAAACCCCAGCTACACGGTTCCAGCGACTCTTTCATCAATAAAGCTCATTGTTGCCACCTGAAGCGCATGGCAATACTAATGTATTTCACCTGTGTGCACTTCTCCTTTAGGCCTGCTTCCTCTAGAACACCCCTTATGGAGATTGCATGATAATTTGGTGGATTTTGCTTGCTTTCCTTGCACAGTGAAAAGGCTGTCAACATGAGTCTTCATAAAGAATCTAACACACGTCTGACCTATATAAGAGAGCACGGATGTGAGTGGCCCTTCACAGCATCACATATATTTATACATAAAAGTATGAAGCTTCATCTTAATGGTTTCTTCTATTGTTTCTTGAAGATAAATACATTTTTGTATGATGAAAATGGAAGTTTCTGTTTCTTATTAAACAGCCTTGTAAATGGTTCGCGTGGTATGCTGGTGCAAGAAATCTATTTTTGATGAAATGTGTTTTGTTGATCTACACTGTGAAAACAACACTTCCCCTTCATAATACACTGAAGTTCCTTTTTTATTATTATCACATTTGTACAGGTTATCATTTGAAGTGAGCTAAACACTGCTAAAAATTGCAATTTTTCAGTGCTGTGTGTGCTTGTGTATTCTTTCCAAGGCTGTGCCTCCCCACTTTAAGCAATGACACAAGCAAATTAAATTAAATACCTTAAAGTCACTTTTAGAATTATGGCAATTTTGTGAATATGACAGGATTTTCTTAGGAAGAGAATACTGAAAAGTGGTTTGCCATTTTCTTCTTCTGAAATACAGCTTATCTTGCCTGATATTTGTGGAGGACTCCCTACTCAGGACTAACCAAGCCTGACCCTGCTAAGCTTCTGAAATCAGATGAGATCTGATGCCTTCAAGGTATTTAGGCTGCACATGAATAAATGCAAAGGCAGTAATGCTTTGGTTTTCTCTTCACAATATCATGATAATATTGTGAGCAACTATACATTTATTCCCAGTTCCCAGTTCTGCAGAATGAACAAAATGGCAAAAACAACAGCATGATAATCAAGAGTTTCATTAAAGGCAACAGCGTCCTTATAATTGGATGGAAATATGATGATGATGATGATTATTATTATTAACAACAACAACAACAACAACAACAACAACAACAAACTTTTTCTCTCTAGAAAGAGAGGATGTGCATCAAAATAACTGACAGGGGAAATCACTACTCTCCTTGCATAATGTTCAGGACCTTGCAATATCAATTTTTAAGATGCAAATCAGTGAAGTGTTCACTACCACTTCAGAAACTGTGCCAGCTGGTGAACAATTATGCTAAGGATAATTCTCACAGTTGTGCCTCTCTTCTTCTGGACATTTGTCTTCAAAATGGAAGTATGAAGCCCAGATATTAGTTTAACTGATTGTTAAAATTGATTCAGTTTTGTGTGATGAGTAAACCATCCTTTGAAATACTAAGAGAGAACCTCTAGTAACTTCCCCATTAATATCAGAATCATCACAATCTATTTCTGGAAAACCTCATAAAGACTTTACAATACAAAACAATTGGACAACGATGGCCATATTTTATTTTCAGTTGTGAAGACAGTATGCCTCTGCATGCCAATTGCAGGAGAACACGGGCAAGTGTGTGCTATTGTGCTCAAGACCCTCTTGAGGACTTTCCATTTGCAGTTCTTGGTCACTGTCAGTACAGGATACTAGATTGTGACCAGGCCTTTACCTTGATCTCACAAGGCTCTTCTTTAGATTTCTCCTAATAACAGTAATAAACAAGTGCTTGGAAACTACACACTTCCAAATGAAAGTATGATAGTCAGCAATCAATGCTATTACCAAAACTGTTCAAAATTAGAATTCACTCTATATTGCTATTTACTGCCAGAAAAATACCAGATCTTCCTATATTTCTACAAAATTCCAGTTCACACAGATGGCTGTTTTCAAACCCTGTGTCAATTGACTGCAGGGAAGAGAATGTTATCAGTGTTGTTTATGAAGTTAATAAGTTTAATATTTACACTCAACTGCACAAGCACTTGTGTAACTCCTTTTTAAGGTTAAAAAATCCCAACTTGAATGTCCTGCTTCCCTGATGGACAATTTGCGAGGGCTCGAGTTAATTTGTGATCTGTTGCTAAATATCTTTGGAAAACTGTCTGCAGTTAGTTCAAGCTACAGTTGCTGAATAGGGTGAAGCATTTGACATCTCACCAGTGCTGAACCAGCAAATTGCTGCCTTGCTTCTCAAATGTATTTCAATGTGCTGATGTTTGTCTTTAAAGCTATATAGCAGGGATGGGAAACATGGGTATCTCCAAATGCTATTGGACTATCAGCTGTTGGCAGTAGCAAGAATCAACAAGACCTTTACTCCAACAACACCAGGAAGGCCATGCATTCTGCAGCATTTCCCCAAAACAATGGTTTCCAAACTCAGTTGAAGTCCCAAACACCTGGAGGATCTAAGTTTGGGAACCACTGCTCTAAAACATGTAGATAGCAGATATATGTGCTAACCCAAAACTAGCTGGTTCAATTGCTAGGCACTGGCAGTTATTGTTGACATCTTAAGTGAAGCAGATGAACAGGGAAGAAGCACATTTGGGCTGAGGTATCCTTTCTATAGAATGCTCTCTCTCAAAATGCTCCCTTGCCAATTGTTTTATTCATTTTGGCACCAGCAATGACCTCTTATTTTCCTAGGACATAGGTTCTAGAGATGGAGAAGAAAGTTGCATTAATTCAACTTTAAAAAACCAAACAAAAACAACTTTGTTCTGTTTGTTGTTTGTGAGACTGTAAATGAGCATGTGCACATCTTTCGTTTTCCTGTCTTTAGAAGAATATAGAAGGAAGGAAATGGTGTGTATAGGGCAGCTAGTAATGGAATTTAGTCACATCCAAAGGAAGAGAAGGCACCATAGCTAATCTCTAAGTCAAAGTATGCATGTATGCATGTATTTGTTTGTACCACAAAGGCTCCTCCATGGCTTAATAGATCTGGACTAAATCTGGCACACATACCCTTCATTACCCAACTTAAAATAATTTATGGGTTTTGTCTGTAAAATCTTTCCTCTTTTGGAGAAGGTCCCCCAAAAATTATATAGATAGAAATGATTAGTGGCTGGTAGACAAAATAAGGACAACACAGCTCTGGAGGCTAGATAGGACACATGGAAATAAGCAATTTAATTAAGATTTAGATTTTGGAAGGTATGTGTGCCTGAATCTTACTCTGAGATGGGGAGACTGTGATTTTCAAAAAAAAAAAAAAAAAAGGCCAGATAAAAGAAGAAAAAGGAGAGGAAAGAAAAAGGTGTTAGGGAAGGAAATAAAGATGGGGGAAAGGGGACAAAAAGAGGGAAAAAGAAAGAAAAACAAGGGAAGAGAAAGGAAAGGAATGGAAGGAAGGAGAGGGAGAAGGTGGATGTGGGAAAACAAAGGAAGAAGGAAAGGAAGGAAAAAAGAGAGAGAGACAAGGTGTCTGAGGGAAAAGGAGGAGGAAAAGAAAGAGCCATCTATAGTAAGCACCCCCGGGCAATATTGGGCATATATGCTAATGTACAATAAGGCAATGTAGGACTGAGAATCCAGGAATGGCTACTAAAGTAATAATATTAATAATAAAACTTTATTTATACCCCACCACCATCTCCCCATGGGGACTCGGGGCGGCTCACAATGTTACAAAAGTAACAGCGCAAATACATTAACAGTATACACAGTTAAACAAGAACATGATAAAACAGAAGTTAAAACAAAGGTTTATACAACAGTAATAATATCAAACAACCACCAATGCAATTCAGACAACTTCAAAGGTGTGTGTGTGTGTGTGTGGGGGGGATTATAGCAGCAATATAAGATAAAATCATTAGATTAAAATACCCCGATGAAAGGAACCTAATAACATTCAGAATAGAATTATAATGAGGCTGGTCTCTCCAAAGGCCAGCCCAAACATCAAGTTTTTCAATTGTTTCTTAAAGGATGGTAGGGAGGGTGCCAACCTAATCTCCCTATGGAGGGAGTTCCAGAGCTGAGAAGGCCCTCTCTCTCGTCCCCACCAAATGTAACTGTGAGGAAGGCGGAAGTGAGACCGTCTTCAAGGGCATTTATCTAATGGCCTCAGAAAACTTTTGGATATATGAGAAAGCGTTTTTAATTCAATCAAACTTTGTTTGCAGGGAGGCGTGGCCTAGCCTGGGCTTGCCTCCTTGCCCAATCAGTGCTAAGTCTTGGCAGAAAGGGAAGAGCATTTTAATCTGGGCTTAATAACAGCCCTATAGAAAGAAACCAAATCCTTAGCAGTTTCCCTCCTGGCTGGGGCTAGCAACAGGCTTAATAACAGCCACATAGAAAGAAACCAAATTCTGAGTGTTTTCCCTCCTGGCTGGGGCTAGCAACAGGCTTCATAACAGCCCCATAGAAAGAAACCAAGTCCTGAGAGGGTTGTTGTATGTTTTCTGAGCTGTATGGCCATGTTATAGAAGTATTCTCTCCTGATGTTTCACCCACATCTATGGCAGGCATCCTCAGAGGTTGTGAGGTATGGAGAAACACAGCAAGGAAGGTTTATATATTTCTGTGGGAAGTCCAGGGTGAGGGAAGAACTCTTGTCAGTTGGTGGCCAGGGTGAAACGTCAGGAGAGAATATTTCTAGAACATGGCCATACAGCCCGGAAAACATACAACAACCCTGTGATCCCAGCCATGAAAGCCTTCGAAAACACAAGTCCTGAGCGTTTTCCCTCCTGGCTGGGGCTAGCAACGGGCTTCATAACAGCCCCATAGAAAGAAACCAAGTCCTGAGTGTTTTCTCTCCTGGCTAGCAGCGGTCCGTTTTGAGACAGCATGGTGTAGTGGTTTGAGAGTTGGACTACAATTGTGGCTTGATTTCCCACTCAGCCATGGAAACCCACTGGGTGATCTTGGGCAAGTCACACACTCTCAGCCCCAGAAAACCCAATGAAACAGGAAATAACATTTTCAAACCAGGAACAGATTTCCTTATTCAGAGGCTGATGGCCATCTGTCAGGAATGATTTCATGGTATGGTATAATTTCTGTTCCTAGTTGATAAATATCATTTCCTAATTGGTTCTGTCATAAAAACATGGAGAA
This sequence comes from Anolis carolinensis, assembly GCF_035594765.1. Lineage (NCBI taxonomy): Eukaryota > Metazoa > Chordata > Lepidosauria > Squamata > Anolidae > Anolis > Anolis carolinensis. The sequence continues at coordinate 217,221,600 of NC_085844.1, read as the reverse complement.
ACTTTATTATACTGCCAAAACTTTGTCTTTGCGCAAGGGAAAATAGTACATTATGGTTTCTTATGTCTCTCTCCACCAATTTAATGAAGTTTCAGCCACAAAAACAAAGTTTCTGAAGTAGAACAACAACTTTCAAAGTAAGACAACCCAATGAAACAGGAAATAACACTTTCAAACCAGGAACAGATTTTTGTTATTATTAAAAAATGTTTTTTTTATAAAAACTTGAAAATTTGCCAAAAATCTGAGGATAAGTCAAACATTCTTAGATTTGGTGAGCTAGCAGTGGTAAATGTGTTCTGCCACTGTAGCAAGTTTCATTAGGATATCTCAAAAAATGAGGGCGAGAGAAGCCCCTCAATTTTCCTCATTGGCGATAATGTTTTCCTTTATGCGCATGTGCATCCGTCATTCATGAGGTACATACGAAAATTCGGAAGTTTCTGAAAGTTTTGAACTTTTTGCCTTCAAAATTCAGAAATGACTTTAGAAATGAAGCGCCAGTGCCCCCTACTTTCGAAGAGAGATTAGAACAATTTTTTTTCCTGGATTGAACATGCCTAGTGCATATAGTTCTGTGGATTAGATAAAAATATTGTCTTTGGAGATATCACATGACCAAGTGGAGTATATAGGCAGTGGGGTATTGTGATGTTCCTAAACAGGAAAGAAAGGACTAATAGACTAAGCTTGGCTATGGTTTCATAGCTGTTTCTTTTTTATTCCCAGGCTCAGTAGATTCAATGCAGAATGTACAGGGTGAGAAAATGTCATCATTGTGTAATGGGTGGGAGAGCTCCAGCATTCACCAGTTGAATGCTTGAGCAATAGGGATGAAGGAAGCCTTTTATAAAATAAAGAGCCCTTTACAATTAATCGCTGCATCACAATACATGGACACCAAAGTGACATTATCTGAATCCCTGGACTTGGTAGGTGCTGTATAATTGTGCGAAACCTCAGCCACCACTGCTACAAAACTTTGTTGGACTTCTAGTCTCAAAGGGTAACCTTAAGGCATTCATCAGACTCTGCAATGTGTTTAGAAAGTATTAACACACACATATATTTTGTGCACACCCCAGGTTCACCATGTTTTCTTTCTACTTTGAAATGTTACTCTGGCCTTCCCATTTGTCATTTCAAAGAAAGGAAAGAAATGGTTTTGATTTTGTAGTATGGTTTAGGGCAAAGAGAAAAACATTCGTTCACAGGACCCCTCATGCAGAGTTGCACATTCTCAGGCTTGGCTTAACTGATTTGCTTTGCTTCATGTTCTTGCAGCCTCCTGATCTTTTATACTGCTGTCAGATCACTTTGCAGGAATTTGGGGGCAGCTAGTGGCAGGCGAGGAGGAAACATCCCCTTCCTGTATTCAGGAAGCCTTGAAGGTCTTCTGGAGGAAGGTTTGAAGCAAACAGCAGGAGTGAAAGAGCACCATAATTTATACTTAACGGTGAAAACAGTCCTATCTGTGAGTACACAGAGGCTGTTCACTCAGGGAGAAAAAAGGTAATTTAAGGTACATTTTACAACATTTGCTGACAGAACAAAGAGGAAGGGCTATAAGAGATGATCAGTGTTTCAAAGTGATGTGGCAAGACACTGAAAATAAACAAGCAACTAGGACTGAGAAGAGTGATAAAGGCTGAGAGAAATGGTGTTTTCCCTCCTAAGCAAATATAGCTAAGACTTTATGGATTGTGCATGTAATGCATATGGGCAGAACTTAAAACTGCAATAGTTTTCTGTCTACTCCTTTGTATTTGAGCTATTTTGAATTACAGTGTTGTGGGAATGGTAGTTGATAAATGGAACAACTGGCACTCATCTACACATACAAAGGCCAAACCAGTCGATTTTACTGTCCACATTACAGCAAGAGAAGTCCATAGGAGTGCAAGTACACTCTCAGATGTGTTCTGTAGTAACCAGTATTTAGAAGCATGTTAAGTGTGATTGTTGTTCTTGTGTGACTTCAAGTTGTTTCTGATTTGTGGCAACCCTATCATGGTATTTTCTTGTTAAGATTTGTTCAGAAGAGACTTGCTAATGTCCTTCTTCTTAGATTTAGAGTGTGATTTACCGACTTACCTAAGGTCACCTGGTAGGTTTCCATAGTTGGGATGGGATTCGAACTCTGGTCCTCAGATTCATAGTGAAACCTCTAAACTGCTCTGACTTTCTTAATAATCTTCATACTGGCCATTTTATATGTATCTATCAAGATTAGCAGCCATTGATAGTTTTATCCTATATGAATTTGCTGAACTCCTTTTTTAAATCATCAAGCTAGTTCTTGCAATGACAAATTCCAAAATTTGACTCCGCTGCATGAAAATTACTTTCTGAGGTTTGATCTGTATCTTCCACCATCCATCTTCTTTGAGTGACCTTGAAATCCAATAGACAGGATGCAGATAAATCTTTCCATGGATGAAAACAGAAGCAAGGGAGAGCAAAACATCTTCTCACTGCAGCCACCTTGCATCCTCAACTTGTTCCCCAGGACTGAGAAACTTTCTAGTGCTATATTGCTTCTTTATTCACAAAGTGTTTAGATTTCACCAATACAGCCTCAATTAGTTCCCTGTCATCCCATGTTTTTAGCTGTTTTTTTCTACATCTTCTGTCTCTCACCTCTGTTCTTGACTTATGTCAATTGCTGTAAACTGAATTCAAAATGCAAAAGTAGTTTGAATGCAATTAAGCAGAGAGCAGAGAGCAGAATCTTGCCCTTTCCAATAGAAAAAGAAAAAAAAGAAAGAAAGAAACTGCTGTATTTTCTCCTAGCTTATCTATTCTTCTTAACTTCTGTCATTTTGGCCGTAGCCAATGTTGCAGTTCTACTAGTGGATTTATCTGTCAACAGATATCAGGGTCCAGTCAACAGAAGAGGGTCCAGGTTGCAAAAGAGATTTGTGCCTATTCCTAGCTCCCTACAGCTGCAGTGACTTTGAGCTAGGAGTGCACCGTAAGGCTGCGGGTTTTTTAAAAATACAATTGCATCTGCAAAGTAGAGCATTTGATGAGCATTTGTTGTGGTCACATCTATATATCATCACCACAATTACAACAGTGTTATCAGTACAGTTGATATCAGTGCATCCAATTTCTTTCACTTATGGGAGGAAAAACTGCAGTGGGATGAATCAGACTGATGCTTGTGGTAAGAAATTTAGGTACTATGCATAATTCTACATATGAACCTCTTTGCACATTCAGATTCTCTGAGTTTCTGCTTAAATATTCATTCCATATGAAACAAACTCAAAAAAAGGTACTTGATAGGGCTGCCAAGTCAGTACAGGTTTAACATCCCTTATCTAAAATACCTGGGGCTAGAAATGTCTTAGATTTTGGAATGTCTATAAATGCATACATGTACATAATGAGGTATCTTGGATATTGGACCTCCCAAGTCTAAACATGAAATTAATGTTTCATATATATCTTATACACATATCTTGAAGATAATTTTATACCCAATATTTTTTAACAATTTTGTGCATGAAACAAAGTTAGGACACAAAGAACCATCGGAAAGCAAAAGTGTCACTATCTCAACCTTCCATGTGGATAATTTAGGATTTTTGAGTTTTTTTATTTTGGAATTGAGGATAAAGGATGCTCAACCTGTACTATCACTAAGATTTCTGGACCAAACCCGGAAATTGAGAGATAGTGGAGACATGTTAGTGGAGACAGGTATTGTCAGAGTAATCATATGTTATGCATTGACCATAGCTAGACATAATACACCACTCAATTAAAATCACCAGGTCAAAGGAATGAGGAAAATGTAATTGAACATAGTTTTTAAGGTGCCCCTCTAGCTCTTACATTCCACCTTCTTGCCCTGAAGACCAGAAAAAGGTTTCTTGAGAACTGGAAACTCTAAAAGATTGCATGGTCAAATGCCCTTCTCTGAATGTTCATAGGGCAAGTACGTAGTATTTTTCTCATTTTAGTTCTCCGTATGATATGCTACTATTGCCTCTGTAAGCCTCAAGTGATATCCATTCTGCCAGTGTATCTTACAGAAAGACTTTGACAAGCTCTGGTTTAGAAGCACACAGAGTAACTTGGTGATATTATTTACACCACATTAAAAAGATTGAGCACCCTCTTTTAGGATGCAAGAAAACCTTTCTTCCTATTGAAGATTAAACAAAAAAATCACTTTTGATGTTCATGCAGTGGCAATGACTGCTCCTCGTGTGCTTTTGATGTTGTGCAGCAGAATATTAGATTCATGCAGAAATGCTTTCAATGGAATTTTTACAATTCAACATATCTCTTCCCTGCTCTTTGCTTTGCCTTGATACAGAGTATTAGCTGGGAGATGTACAATGCACTGCACAGACGGATGAAAAGATGTCCTCTGATCATTTTGGAAAAGAAAAAGGGCTTTATTCTCTTTACAATGTGGGCCTTGAACTTGACCAGGGGCCTTTTCACATTGCACAATTATAGTACGATGATTCCATTTATAACTACCATAGTTCTATTCTATGGAAGCCCAGGTTTTGGGTTTAAAAAGAACTATTTAGAATCCTTGGTCAGAGGGTTATGGGCTCTTCCCAAACTACAAATTCTAAGATCCCAAACTGCATATGTGAAAATCCTTGTATTCCTAAGCAAAACTCTTAACTATTGCTGGAATTGGTTATGTATTATGACAGAACACCTGAACCGTGTTTAAGGACTTGCTGCAAAGCAGGATGTAGTACAATAGTTCAATAGTTCGAACAATTGCTAACATTTATCACGTTTAAATGCTACAACAGTGAACTATGAAACATAAAGTGGCACTTTAGTATTTCTATCATTTGTGTATATACCTCTTTTAGGGCAGGACTCGGGTTGACATGTTGGACATGTGATTTTCAGTAAGATTAACTAAAGGGAGAGAGAACTGAGGGGCCGGGGGGGGGGGGGGGTGGAAGGAGAGAGAAAATTTAAATGTTTTGTGCTTCAGAGCCTGAAACGCAGCAGTGTACCTATGCACATTCACAAAATCTAATTGCCAGAACAGTGCTTGACACACAAGCAATCATGCCTTAATTAAAAAAGAAGTATCCCATTCCTCCTCCTTCAAACAGGGATATCAAGTTTGTAAAGCATTACCTGGACTCCTCAAGCAAAATCCATGCTCAAATGGATTCATGCGCATAATGGCACTTTATTATAGAGAGCTAAGAGAAGAAAAATAAATCTATAGACTTTTGAAAGATTTTAAAAGCGTTTTCTAATGCTTGCAATTTTTTAAAGCCAGGTTTCATGATGAAATATGGATGCCAGCTGGCTCTTCCCAAAATCGTGTCTTCCTCCAAATTACCTCCTCCCAGCAGTCATGGGGAGAATGTTGATGGAGGAGGCATAGTTATCACTTATATCCATGTTTCCCTTCACAGATAGAATTGCTGAAATGCCTGAATCGGGCTGTACCATTCAGTATAACAAAGAATAGCCACCACCTGCTCCCAAGCACACTTCTGTGTATCAACAGGCAGATTTGAATACCTGCCTGAAGGCAGACAGTTGACTGACTGTCTGCTTGAAATATCAGAGATGCTGCCAAAGTGGAAGATAGAACAAGCTTGTTCGCTGCTGTTCCAGAAAGTAGGACCTGAATCAAAATTACAGAAAGATGATAGATTCAAATAACAACAAGAAATGGAATGGGCTGTCTTTGAAGGTGTTGTCTTCACCTTCATTGGAGGTTCATAAAAAGTGTGAGGTCATTGTTCAGCTATGGATTTATTTGACAGGCATTGGAGGGAAGGGGGCTAAGTTAGATGACCTTTGGAATAAACCCTACTTTATAAATTTGTATTTTACTAAGAGAGCAGCCTATTTTGCCCCCAGTTACCAACTCTTATGGATGGCAGAGCTCCCCAAGCCCATTCACGGGGTTTTCAATCCCTCAAAGCAAAAGTAATTCACAGTCCTATTCTTTTTCATGTTTTCTAATGAAGATGACAAGCCTGTATCAAAACAAGTATCTTCAAAATATAAAGTGTGTATTTTATACTGCTCATTAGAGAATTATCTCCTAATTCAAATAAACAAATACAGTTTACAGTACAACCTCGCTGAGGATAATCTGAAATAAGTTTCACTTAGAAATAAATTCCTGGGATTTATTAACTCTGGAATTACATTCAGAGAAGATAACAGAAAAACACAAGTATTTGTGATATGACACAAAGGTTGCATCTGCGTTGTAGAATTAAAGCAGTTTAACACCACTTTAACAACCATGGCTGAATGTTATGGAAACATAGGAGTTGTAGTTTTACATGATCTTTAACCTTCTCTGCAAAAGAGTGCAAGTGCCTTATCAAACTACAAATCCCAGGATTCCTTAGCACTGAGCCACGACAGTTAAAGTAGGGTCCAACTGCATTTATTCTATTGTGTAGAACCCGTCTGAATGAACACTTGGAATAGTTTTACCTTGCTCCCAAATAGCTGGGCATGAGAAGGAACACCTATAGGTCTGAGCTCATGCCAAGAACAATCTATACATTCCAAGAAACAAGAAGACCACTCTTATGACCTCATCACAAAGGGCTAAATTTGCCAGCATGTGCCGGTTTAGCCCTGGTCACCCAGGGAGCCTGCAGTCTCCCATCGTACGTTGGTGTGGCTCTGTGGGTGAAGGAAGGTGGAGCTCGCACGTGCTGCTTCCACAGCAAAACGTGATGCCTTTTGCTTTTTGGTGTGTTTCTTTGCCAAGTACTTTTGCATTTTTATATCACCATTTGTTCAGATTTATTTTTTATTTTCTTTTTAATATAAGTATGGACACTTTAGCTTTGTTTTTGGTTTTTGGTTTTTTTTTCTCTCTCTCCCTTTTTGATCCTTTTTTAATCTCAGTTTTCCTACTTTCTATACAATCAAATGTTCTCATTCTTTCAATGTTAATTTACTCTATTTTATAAGGTAAAACTTCAATATATTATATATATATACACATATACACACACACATATACACACACGTGATGCCATTGGAATCCATGAGGGGAAGTCACGCGATTCCCATGGGATCTTACTGATAGAGGAGCTGGCTGATGTGGAGCGTGGGGCGCCGGGTTCCCCATACCCCCCAACAAAGCAGAGCGACTCCAGGTGCCATGTGACAAGGCCTCTCCTACACTGTCCTATATCCCAGAATTTGATCCCAGATTATCTGTTTATTCCAGATTATTTTGCATCATAGACTCATATAATCCAGTTGAAAGCAATAATCTGAGATCAGATCCTGGGATATAGGGCAGTGTAGATCCACCCTTATACACTTATGTAACAGAATTGTACAGGAAGTTCTAAAACTGCAAGACTTGGCAATCTGATTGCGATTCAGTGAAGCCCACTATTATTCCTGAATGTTAGCCATTGTTCTTTTGTGATTGAATGGTGAAAGAGCAGTTTCCTTGTAGGTGTAATTAGTGCATTTTTTAATTTGACAAGAAGCCTTTTTGCAATAGCTCTAATAGGTCTGGAAACTATTTTCAGTGGAAATGGCAATGACGAGTGCTCATTAGATCCCTATCAAGAAGGGTAGTCTTAATAAGAAACTAGATAAGTAAGCTGATAAAATCAATAAAGAAACTCTTTGCTCTTGGCAGTCTTTGAGGCTAGAGCTCAGCATTAAGATGAATGGAAAGTTTGGCTCTATTTACCTTCTTGAACAGGCAGATTTGTTGCCGTTAACATCCTTTATTGTTATCCAGCATTTGGCAAAAGGGGGAGAAGATCCAGAATAATTATATGTGAAAAGTCAGACCTGTCTCATGCACGTCTCAGAACTAAATACCACTTTGTTCAGTCTGAATTAGTTCCAGGTGAATGTGCATAAAACTGCAATCTTAGGTCTCCTATGGATTTCTTCAAAGTTGATATTTTACAGACAAAAATACCCTTCAGAATATTTAATTTGTAGCTCATCACGATTTAAAGAGTATCCCAGGGGGTGAAAATCTTGTTTGGTGAACTCTTTAAAGAGAAGAGGGGATATTGCCATCAAAGATACACTTTATTTTTAAATATGTTTACCAATGTGCTAGTCATTGAGGTATTTGCAGCTTTTCTCATTAAGATCTCCTTTTAAGAAACTAGCCTACTAGTGAGAGGTGTTTCCCCCCTACTTTTTCTGGAAAAAAAATCATTGGCACATCATTTATTTTACAAAAAAAAGTGCAAAATGCCAGTATTTCTACAAAACGGACAAGGAGTTTTACGTAACAAAAAAATATTAAATGTAACAGAAAACACACTTCTTGCACATTATTTTGCAAACATTTCCAAAGTTATTTTGCAAAAAATTGGAAGAATCAATTTAAAACACTCATAATCTAGTAGAAGAAAAGACTGATATTATTCAATCCTTCAGTCAGGAACAAAATAAGTGAAGGTTTGCATCTCCATATATTTTCTATTTTAATTATTTGTGTGCAAAAATAAATAATGCTTTTCTGTTGGTTAGAGATGCTGAATTACTTTGGCCAGAGGCTCCATTAAATCACTTTTCCTTGTCATATACAAGTTCCTAGAAATGCTCATTTCCACATAGAATGAATGTACAAGATGGAAGAAACAACTGAGATCCTATCCTGCTACTTATGATAACAGTGGAGAGAAGCAATTTTACCTTTCTTCTTATGACAGTAATAAGCCAACCTGACCAATTATTTGTTCTGCTGTGTCAGTGAAGATGTGTATAGGATCAGAAACATAAAGCATTTCACTTGAGTCACATCACAAGTAGAACAAGCACCAGTCATACTACTCTACTAGCACATATAGATCTCAAAACCCTGAAACCTTTTTCCTCCCACTTAAAACTGTCAGAGCAGAATTTCAGTGGAGGAATTCTTTACTGTTATGTTGTGGATTGTCTTCTGCTTTAAACAAAGTACTTAGAAAACAATTGCTAATAATAAAAGCAATAAACACAGTCCATATGCTTCCAAGAAAAAAAATCTAGTGTAAAGTATTTTGCGATGTTGTATCAATCCAGATAAGAGTTTGAGATTTGATAGTTTACTGTGTTATCCATTCCAGTTATATAATATGGATAATTGTTTTGAGATTATCTTTATGTTTATATACCAAGTAACCCAACAGATCCCCTTACCATTCTCCCCAATCAACAAGTTATAATGTAAAACTCCTTGCTTCTCCCATTGATACAGGGATCTTTTATGTACTGGGAAAAAACATCTTTATTGATCTGGGTATTTCACATGAACCCTATCTGTATCTACTCAATTGATATTTCTATCTGAAAGTTAGATCACTCAGTATGTAGAAGCATATACTAAAATTATTTTATACATGAGAACCTCAACTATCAAATGCCTGTTAGAAGTTTTACATCTCTTTTGAAAAGTATTAGATTGGTACTTGTACAGAGGAGAAAGCAGTTGCACCATCGTTAGTGAGAATGCACACTCAAGTTCATCCCATGATGGCTGCAACATCATGTGACAGATCACTACAATGAAATAGACAGAGCTTCTAATATTGTTGAATTTCAAATAGCACTTTTCATTGCAGGCAACTGAAGCATTGATGTAGGAGTTATGGATGGTTGGGAAACTTCTTGGTGAAGTCTCTGTACCTGTGAATCAGGTTTTCTTCAATTCAATATTAAATAGAATTAAACTGCAGACAGTCCCTGAGTCTTAAATATCAGACGTAGATCTTATTCCTAGTTACAGACAGAGGTGAGATAACAGGAAATGAGAAGAAATCTACCCATAGGAAAGGAAATTCACTTCTGGAAGAGTTATCATGGGGAAAAGGTGTCTCCACTGAAGCTTTTTCACCAATCCTTGTTTCCACAACAGCACAAAATTTTCAAAATCCATTTGTCACAGGGATAGAAAGTGAGGCGAGATCTTCTGAACAGGGTCACAAAGAGCAAAACAAACGTTATGGTGAGCTAACCCTTCCCCATGCTGTTCAAAGTTTTTAAAAAATAGTTCTGAGTTACACTTAAAAATGTACTTGTTCTGACTTAGATACAAATTCAACTTAAGAGCAAATCTACAGAACCGTCTTAGTAACCTGGGGACTGCCCTGTATAGGTTGAAGACTGCAAATAGAAAACTAGGATCAGGTAATTTTAGTACTGAAAAAATGGAAATATCTTTTTTTTAAAAAGATTCACTTCAAAATTATTTTTCTTCCTTTGCTTATGTGCCCAGGAATCATTTCATTAATTTCAGCAATCCTGCATTCCTTCTTCAACTGTAGATTGCTACGGCATTGTCCCTTCTTGTGGAATCTGAGCTCTTAGGCTCAAATATAAATCTCAGTTAGGGCAATTCCACCAAAATATAGCAGAGTACCAGAACATGAGTTCATAACCAGCAGAAACTTATGTGTAGCAAGCACATAAGCCTTTATCCTTTATGATAGCTAAGGATTACTGAGTCATTTCTAGGTTTCAAAGATTTATTAAAGTAAAAGAAATACATTTCTGGATAGAAAAGTCTTGGAGCTAACTAACTTACTTTAACTTCATTTTCTAAAAGAGACAAAAGGTAAAAAGGTCCATGTTGCCACATTTCACCTTTCAGAGAGGCAAAATGCATCCTCCCAGGGAGAAGAAGAGAAAGGAAGACCAGACCTGAAAAGGAAGAATCACCCAGAGGCAACTGAAATCTTAAATGAAATTCCCTCACAGAATTCTATTGCTACATCATCAAAAAGGGAGGGAATAGTAACTAGCGGTAAAGCAGGAAGAAACAAGACCCTTTACGCATGCACAGGAGTGTGGCATGGCCCTGTCTCTAGCCTAGCTACTTTTTAATGACTAGGAACTTGACTGAGCAGTGCAGGTGTGAACCTAATACTTCCTAGACTTCTGAACCACAACTATTTTGGTCTGCTAAGTTGTAAAAGTGACCAGAAGAACTACTGTATGCACTTGTGTATAAGTCAACCTCATGTATTAGTTGAGGGCAGATTTGAAGCCAAAATTATTGATTTTGAGGTGAACCATGGATAAATCCAAGGTCATTTCACAAAGAATGGTCCAGTGTTGCCTCAGGGAGCCAGTAGTCCATGGATGCTGTCACCATTTTTTCCACCCAGGTATTCCAAAAGGCCAGAAGGAAGTAAAGCAAAGGGGTTCATGCTTCTTTTGGGTTCTCCCAAGACAGACTTTTGCCATTCTGCCCAGAGATGTAGATGGTTCCTTTTTTTTAAAAAAAGTTAAGGTACAGTATTTACACTGACCCCCAAAAACCTGGCCATCGGTAATTTTTCACTAAAATGTCTAGACATACATGAGTATGTATAGTATATAGTAAGTGTCCCCAAGAGATTCAGCTGGTGGAAACATGACCTTCCTATAAAATACACCTCAGAGTTCAGGTCTTTGATATTCTAATTTACATTAACTTAAAATACATAGAGCAAACTTTTCCAAACCCAAAAGCAATGTGTTCTTATGCAACAGAAAGATCAACTTAATCATAGATGACAACTTCTGAAAACCTTTGCTTTAAATTCATCCCTAGCATTTTTCTAGGCCAGCCTGAAAACAAGAGCTTTGTCTTCTTAAAATGCAATAGCCACAGGCAAAAAAATAAAAATAAATGACATATCTCAAGTTTGGGATAATGCCTTTCAGTATCTCTCTAAAATCCTTTCTCTATATTTTTGCCAGATTCAGATTATCCAGATCAGCATGAATTCTAGAGATTAACCTACTCCAGTAAATATAGAAATGAAAAGTGTAAGTTTAGGATTACATTTTAACTACCTCATTGCAGCCTTATGGGTTAGAATAAGTGAGCAGGAGTTTGGGAGCCCAATGGATTAGCAAGATCTTGGTGGACAAAGCAGTGGCCTGCTTGAGCCAGGCCTTGAAGCACATACACAACATTTTGGAAGAGATCAATCTCCCTGAGCACCAGCGCCTAGAGTGTTCCCAAGTGGTCCCAAGAACCTCCTGGAGAGGATGGTGGCAAAGGAGGAGAAACTGAAGCAATTGCTGCTTCAGAGCATTGCCATCTCCCACAAGGAGCAGGCTGCTCTCTACAAGGAGCTGCAAGTGGCCCACTTCAAGGAGAACGAGGAGGCCACCATCCTGCAGTGGGAGAACAGCATGAGCATCCGGGTAGAGGTGATGAAGAAGCAGGAACGGCAGCAGGAACTGTAGGCCCTGCAGGAGCAGGCCCAGGATCTCTGTGACCTGCTCTGTGTCTAACGTTTTGCTGACACTGAGGAGCTGGAGGCCACGCCCAGCCTGGCCCAGCTGTTTGACTTCCAGCACCACCTGGTCATGCTCACAGCCAAACAGGAGCACTGCTGGGCCGAGTTCCTGGAGGCAAAGTGGCAGATCGTGCTCTGCATGGAGGAGCTGGAGCAGAGCTGGAGCAGAGCTCTCAGGCCAGCTCTGAGCAGGACATGATCTGCAATGACGAGAAGGCTTTCCATCTTTCTGGTGAGAGCATGGCTGACCTCAAGGAACTCCTGAAGCATCTAGGAGTCAAGAGAACCCTGAAGGAAGTGCTGTGTGATCTGTGTTCCAAGGTCCTGGTGCTCTGGAACCACCTTTGCCTCAAATGTGGTGGGGTCCAGGTCCAAGATCTTAAATGTGCTGGAGGAAGATTGCTTGGAGAAGCTCAAGCACCTCAACATCCCAAAAGTGTTGGAGGCCATCTGGGAGGGTGAGGGGAGCTAGCCTGCTACTTGGAGAAGTGCTTCTACAGCAAGCAGCAGAAGCACTCCTTCAGCCCCTACTTCCAGGTTGACTTCACTGAGGAGCTATTGCAACAGCACAAGGTGGAAATCTTGCAGATGAAGCAGTATTATGAGGCCCACTGGGACCTCATAAATGGCTGGTGCCACTTTCACTAGTGTAAAAAAGATCTCAGACCCCAGCCACTTGAGGCAACCTTTTGAAGGAAAAGAAGCTGTGGGTGAAGCTGCAGAAGACCCACCGCAAGCTTGAAGTGGAGCTGAAGGACATGGCCCAGCAGTGGCGCCTCCACCACCTGGAGGCAGAGCATGAGCAGCAAGAGTGCCTGAACACCACTGCTTCAAGGCACAGCTGCACCATATGCTGTGCATTCTGTTGCTGGCAGCTATTTTGAGTTTGTGCATGGACTTTCAACATTTGAGCTGGGCTCCTGCATCCTTCACGGCTACAAATCTGGAGAGCTGAAGGGGACATTTAATTGTTGTTTTAGTGGAATGACATGACCAATACCTTTAACAAGAAATAAAGATAAAAAAAGGGATGTGGGGGCACTCTACATTTATTTTTGTATTCATGGCTACCTCAGAAAGTATTTTCTCTGCCTTCCTGGGTGTCCACTTTTTAACACGCTGAACTATGTTTAATACAATCACTTGACATCAGGGGAACATTCTTCTCCTGAACCTTTTAGGACTGTTTCTTACATTATGAATTGAGGTTAGAAGAAGATTGCTTGTTACTAACCTAGGACACTTTTTGCCTAGCAAAATTTTATAAATTTAGAAAGCATTTGCTATGGCAATGTATTCAAATACTATGTCTACTCAGCTCATTATTTCAGACTTCACTCTGCCTCTGCCCTCAGTGTTCAATGCCAGACTACACCTCTTTGCTAGTTCATTGCACCTTTATTTTCACTATATTGTTGCCAGGCTCCTTACAATATTTCTTATGCATATTCTGCAAAACATGCTCCTGTGAACAATACTCAATCCTGTGCTTAGGGATGTGGAAAAATGCTCTTCTGTTTTAGAAGAAGCTCATGCATACTTGAGTTTCTTAGGCAAGCAAAATATAGTAGCCCTTATCAAAGTAATTAGTATCCAAAGACAATGGGAGTTGCAGTTCAACAATATTGTGAGAGCTATATTATCTAGGTACTGCTGGCCAAGATTTTGAGCTGAACTAACTACTGTTCAAACCTTACTTTTGATATTAACTGACCAAGCCATGGCATTAATGAAGTCTGTCCTTCCTGACACACGTGTTCTCAGCTGCAAACCTTTACAGCAGTAAGTACCAATACAAGAAAAAACATCCTTCCAAAATCATGGTTATCTGCTTTTTCAGTAGAAGCAAGCAATCCTTATGAGACTCACTTTCTTTGTTTTGTTATTCCCTTGAAATCCATCTACAACTTTATCTTGACAGTCAGAGCCCACATACTTTCTCCACTGGCATTCTACTAGGAAGCTGAAGAATATTAGTCTAAATATATGTGATTTTCAAAGAGTTGACTTGCATTCTTGCCTAACCCAAATTTTTCTTCTACCAAAAACATCTACAAATATGAATAATACCAGTGACAAGCCCTATTGGGACTGGTGGCTTTTAAGAGACTCCAAAGAGCTCCATGCTAGCTCTATTATTTGATGCTGTCTAGATTTTCTTTTGCAGATGAACTCCTTTTGTCAGAAAGCTGCAGCCGTTTCTTGCAAGAGTTATCTGGCATAGTCCAAGGTCACAACAGAATCAGTCCAAACAAAGCCCAAAGAGCAAAGAATATCCAAATGTCCATTTCGAAGGTCAATAATAAGGCTCACCAAATGTCCAAACATGCAACACTGAGCAAGTCCAAGATACAAGGGCCAAAATACAAAGGTTAAGATTACTGGCTGAAACATTCCATATACAACTATTATTTATTTATTTATTTTTATTTTTATCCCGCTTCTCTCCCATGGGCAGGACTCGACAATTGATTCTAGAAAGGAATTGTCAAAAATGTCAATCCTTTATGCTGCTCCTGCCAACTCTTTATAGCTATGTTCTTTCTCTTTGGGCCAACCGATTGGACATGTGTAGCTTAATGGCATCCACCCTGAGTTGCAGTGGGGCAGGGAGAGTTAAGTTTTGCTCTTCCTCCTGAAGAGCCTCATTCTGCCTATACTCATCTGAACCTATGCCTGGAGTGTTCTGCTCAGAAGTACCAATCTCTGCATTGTCAGGCTGCTCATCCCTCTTGGGCCCAGATTCTGCTGCTGGGAGGAAATCATCTTGCCCCATGGTCCGGATACCTTCTGATGTTAATTTTCTTCTAAGTTTTTAAAAATACAATAGAGTCTCACTTATCCAACATAAACGGGCCAGCAGAACGTTGGATAAGCGAATATGTTGGATAATACGGAGGGATTAAGGAAAAGCCTATTACACATCAAATTAGGTTATGATTTTACAAATTAAGCACCAAAACATCATGTTTAATAACAAATTTGACAGAAAAAGTAGTTCAATATGCAGTAATGCTATGTAGTAATTACTGTATTTACAAATTTAGCACCAAAATATCACCATGTATTGAAAACATTGACTACAAAAATGTGTTGGATAATCCAGAATGTCAGACAAGTGAGTGTTGGATAAGTGAGACTATACTGTAGCAGCAAAAACAAAACCCAGACAAGTAAGATTTTTGTACAAGCACTTCTCTAGTCATAACCAACATGATCCCAACAAAGTTACTATGACTGAAATCTCTTTGATTCACTAGAATTTTTAGGCATGTACTTGCCTCTTCCCCCATTAACATGAACATGGCCCTGAGTGCTGAGCTTTGAGTGGACTGGCTTGTTTCAAAAGTCTGGAGCTCTTTGAAAAAAGAAGAAAAGCCCACAGTATAAGAAACTTACAAAAAGCAGCAGGTGCAATTCATCTGAATAAGCTAAATGGAACACTGGCACTAGTGCATTTAAACCAGGAAGCTGCCACTCCATAGCATTTTGACTTATGTCAACAAAAGAACCAGTTGAATTGAAAAGTAGGGATTGTTTCACTAAAGTAGCATGTGCATGGGCATGTGAATCTATAAGTCTGGCACTCAAGGCTGATCAGTGTGCCATGGTTGACTTCTCTAGAAGTAGATACACAAACACACCTGACTTTCACAGCTAGTCTAGTTCTATCATGTCCAAGATATCCTGCATTGTTCACTGTATGACCTTCTTCCTGGATGTTCTTAGCACTTCAATAAGACTTCAGACAGCACATCAATCCAAAGGAAGTGCTTTATAAAACATAATGTTTTGGAAACACAGATTTTCAAATGGAAACTGCATTATACCTTTTCAAGCACAAGTCCCTGTAGAAATTGAGCTCCTGCCAAGACAGAGCATGTCAAGAGCGGAATGGTAATCACATATTGTTCATATCTGTAAGATGTAGCAGTTCTGTGCTATCTTAACTAGCTGAAAAATGTGACGAATCCTAAATGTCTGCTCATGTTTGGAGTGAAAAACAAGTATTATGGAAGAACTGGAATGACTGAGAAATACACTAGCATTTTTACTCATCTGCAAAACTCAGTGCATACTTCAGGGCAAGTCACCATCTCTCAGCCTGATGAACTTCCTAAGATAGTTGGGAGACTAAAATTATCAATAGCTCCCGGACAGAAAGGTGCAGTAAACTAAAGAGGTAAACGATGGGTGGATCTTTAAGCAGAGCCAGGTTCACTGGCACTAAGTAGGCACTTTCTGCCATTTAGTTTTGTATCACTTACATATATCACTATTATTATTTTCATTCAATGGACATGACTGTGTGGGTGCTTACAATGTACTGAGACACACTGCTGAGCAGCAAGATGCAATTCCCATATTGCAAGACCAGCACAACAACGACTACGATCTTTGATTTAGATGCAAGATAGCAAGGTTGAGATCTCAGTTCATTGCACAGCCCTGGGCAAGTCACTAACTCTCGACTGAACCATCTCAAAACCTAGCCAAGATTCTCAGGAGGATTTGAGGACACAAAGCATAGTAAGTGTTTTGTGTACTTTAAAGATAGCCTCAAAGGTTACAGGGAGGAACCACAGACTGATGGAATAACATAAGCCATCCTTCCGGAAGATCTTGGTTATGGTCCCTGTATCTCCAGTTAAAAAATCTTAAGAGGGCAAGACTTCTGGAAACCATATGGGCAGCTGCCCATTTCAGAGCACATAGAATCATAGAGCTGGAAGAGACCTCACGGGCCATCCAGTCCAACCCCCTGCCAAGAAGCAGGAAAATCACATTCAAAGTGGCCCCAACAGATGACCATCCAGCATCTATTTAAAAGCCTCCAAAGAAAGAGCCTCCACCACAGTCCAGGACAGAGAGTCCCATTGCTGAACAGCTCTCACAGTGAGGAAGTTCTTCCTAATGTTCAGATGGAATCTCCTTTCCTGTAGTTTGAAGCCTTTGTTCCGGGTCCTAGATTCCAGGGCAGCAGAAAAAATGCCTGCTCCCTCCTATGTCTTCCCCTCACATATTTATTCATGGCTATCATGTTTCCTCTCTTCTTTAGGCTAAACATGCCCAGCTCTTTAAACTGCTCCTCATAGGGCTTGTTCTCCAGACCCTTGATCATTTTAGTCACTCTTCTCTGGACACATTCCAGCTTGTCAACATCTCCCTTCAATTGTGGTGCCCAGAACTGGACATAGTATTCTAGTTGTGGTCTGACTAAGGCTGAATAGAGAGGTAGCATGACTTTCCTGGATCTAGACACTATACTCCTATTTATGCAGGCCAAAATCCCATTGGCTTTTTTAGCTGCCACATGACATTGTTGGCACATGTTTAACTTGTTGTCCATCAATCTAACAAAATATGAGATTTTAAAAATTTGCTTGAGGGCTGTTTCATGGCATTTCTACAAAGTCAATTGCTTCCACCAATCCATCAGATGGACATCATCAGTAGAATAACAAGTCATAATTTCATACAGAAGCCAACACACCTGCAGTGAAAGTGCTCTAGTGCCGATATAAACACATACGAAGTTGTCGAGTTTATTCATTTTGGTGTTCCTCTTATACAGAAAGATGTCTGCCACACACTTTTGGCTTCCTGGAGATTCAAAGGGGGAGTGGGCATCCTGCTCCCCTGCCATCCTACTGCCCACCTCTTGGCACACACAGCACTCATGGGCTCTTTGCCCCTTCCAGACTCACCATGGGACTTAAAACAAGTGGGAAGCGCAAAAGATATCTGAAATCCAATTTGCAAGGGACCATTTCAAAAGAAAGTGAAAGACAGGGCGAAAAGGATTTCCAATCCATTCTGTCAGTGGTGTCCAATTTCCTTGTCTTTTAAAAAAAATGGCAAGAAATGGCTAAATATTTCAGAAGGCACAAGAACGAAAGACTGTGTCATAACCAAGAGGAGAAACATTTAAAAGTTCAAAGGTAAAAGAAAAGCATACAAACTAGTCCAACATCCCAAGAAAAAGAAGAAGAAGAAAAAAAAGATTTTTAAAACAGAGCAAAGGTTGGGTGGGTGGGGAATTATAAGTCAAGCTTGCAAAAAACAAGAGCTTTGGGGTGGAAAGGAAAACACAGAAGGGGGAGAAGCACAGGGAGGAAAAATAGTGGAAAGTGGGGGGAAGAGCCAAAAAGAGAGAGGATCAATGAGTGACTACACCTCACACTTCAAGTACATCAAACGGACAATCAAGAAAAAAACTGTTTCCTTTTAAAAGGGTCATAAATCATCATCAACAACAAAAAAGTGACTTCCTGGTAATCTTTGGTCGGGTTTTGGAGGGGGAAAAAAGCAACTGGGGAAGGAAGAAAGAGGAGGAAAAGAAGAAAGAAAGGGAGGAAAAAATACTCACCAAGCAAGAAAATTGCCAGAAGGAAAAATGTCAAAGAAGAAGTGAGTGAGAGGCAAGGAAGGAGGAAAGAGTGAGAGAGCCACCCACAGAGTTAGAGCCCAGCAGCTGAAGCCCCCTCGGGCCCCCCAAAGCAGCGCTGCCGCCAACTCCACCGAGCCGCGAACGCAACTGGAGAGAAGCCGCGACCAGGCGCCCAGAGCCCTTCTCCGGAACATACCATTCTGACAAGGAAAAGGGGGAAGGGAGGCGAGAAAAGCTCTTCTCCGCTTCGCTCCCGCGCCGGGAAAAGGACAACCAGGCAAGGGTATCGCTTTCCCCCTTGTCTCCAAAGGGGAAAGCGGTGCCCGGAAAGGCTGGGGTGGAGGCTTCTTGAAAAGGTCTCCCTATTCAGCCTCGCCCCCCCCTCTGGTGAGTTTGGAAAAGTCCGCTCCCTGGGAGGAGGGGCCGAGGAGAGGGGGGATTAATTCTAACCGTGGCTTGGCTCTTACCACGGACGCGAGAGCCCCGAAACTCCAGAGTGTATTGAGCGCAGTTGGCGACATTCTCTTTGGCGGGGAAATGGGACTTGGTTTCATCGTGGTGGCCTGGGAATTAGAGGCTTGGGGGGGGGGGGGAGAAGCTCGTGAAGCAGGAAGTGGCCCCTGCGCCTCTCCGCTCGCCAACGTTTGTAAACAAACAGCGTGCCATCAAATCAATAGGCATTTTGGGAAGAGGGGGAAGGAGCGAAGAGTCATCAACTTAATGCACAGTTTTCCATTTGGGGTTTGCCTGGCTTTTGGAGTGATGCTGCTTCCATGAGGATGCTGATGCCATCCATGTCCTCCTTCTATGTTTATCCTCCTTTCGTGAGACGTCTTGTGGCGTGGACGTGCGTGCAGGGCCGGCCGGAGAAAATTTAAAATATTAAGCGGGGGTGGGGAAAAGCCCCCCCCCCCCGCCAGTGCCGCGGGAGGCGTGGCCATGTGCCTCCCGCGGCGCCGGCGGGCCCCGCCTCCCGCGCCCTGGCCCTGCCTCCCACCCAGCGTCCCCTGGCCCCACTTCCCACGCAGCGTGGGAGGCGGGGTCAGGGCTAGTAGCGCGGGAGGCGGGGCCAGGGTTGGCCCCACTTCCCGCGCTACTCACCCTCGTCCGTCTGGCCTTTTCCAGCTGCGTGGCCCGTTAAGCCGTGGCCTCGGGCGCACACCGCTAGGGGGCGCTGTCGATGCCTCGACAGCGCCCCGTAGCGCCGCCGCTGCCGCCGCCGCGCCGCGCCAAACGGCAAAGCGGGAAGTTGCTGGACGCAGGCGCAGATTGGCTGGGCGATCTGCGCCTGCGTTCAGCAGCTTAGGCCGGCCAGACTAGGATGCGCTGGGCGGGAGGCGGGGCACCGTCAGGGCGGTGCCCGGCCTCCCGCCCAGCGTGCTCTGGCCCCGCCTCCCACGCAGCATGGCCCGTTAAGCTGTGGCCTCGGGTGCACGCTGCTAGGGGGTGCTGTCGACACCTCGACAGCGCCCCGTAGCGCTGCCGCCGCTGCCGCACCGCGCCAAACGGCAAAGCGCGGAAGTTGCTGGACGCAGGCACAGATTGCCCGGCCAATCTGTGCCTGCGTCCAGCAACTTCCGCGCTTTGCCGTTTGACGCGGCGCGGCGGCGGCAGCAGCGGCGGCGGCGGCGGCGCTACGGGGCGCTGTCGAGGCATTGACAGCGCCCCCTAGCGGCGTGCGCCCGAGGCCACGGCTTCACGGGTCTCATAGGTTAAATCAGCCCTGCGTGCGTGTCACCGCCTTCCTAGCTCCTCACTCAAAGGAATGCGTGAAGTCGGGATGGGGACGTTTCGGCTCCAAAACTTTCCACCCGCCCCCTAGAGCCCAGGATCAGGTAGCACTGCATATACAGTAGGTTGCTGTGAGTTTTCCGGGCTGTATGGCTGTATTCCAGAAGCATTCTCTCCAGACGTTTCGCCCACATCTATGGCAGGCATCCTCAGAGGCTGTGTGGTCTGCTGGAAACTAGGCAAGTGGGGTTTATATATCTGTGGAATGTCCAGCGTGGGAGAAAGAACTCTTGCCTGCCTGAGGTAGGTGTGAATGTTGCAGTAGGCCACCTTGATTAGCCTTGAATTCTAGACAAGAATCCATTAGGGCCAGTTAACGCCTCCCAACAAAGGATCCCCCCAGGCAGAAAGCAGCCAGGCTTGAAGCTGAAAGGCCATTCAATGCTAATCAAGGTGGCCAACTGCAACATTCACACTTACCACAGGCAAAGTTCTTTCTCCCACCCTGAACATTCCACAGATATATAAACCCCACTCGCCTCATTTCCAATATTGAAGTGATGCTCCCATGCCACCAGCTCTGCTGGACTGGCCACCTTGTCCAAATGCCCGATCACCATCTCCCAAAGCAGTTACTGTACTCCCAACTCAAGAACAGAAAAAGGAATGTTGGTGGACAGGAAAAGACACCGAGAACTGGGAAGCCCTGGCCCTTGAGCACTCTAGCTGGAGGTCAGCTGTGACCAGCAGTGCAGAGGCATGAATGGAGGGTGAAAGGGAGAAACATGCCAAGAGGAAGGCGCATCACGCCAATCTTGATTCGGACTGCCTTCCACCTGGAAACAGATGCTCTCACTGTAGAAGAACATGCGGGTCAAGAATAGGACTCCACAGTCACCCATGTACCCACCACCAAGACACTACACTTGGAGGATCATCATCCTTGGACAACAAGGAATCACCTAAGTAAGTAAAAGTAAGTTTCCACAGACCTCACAACCTCTGAGGATACCTGCCATAGATGTGGGTGAAACATCAGGACAGAATGCTTCTGGAACATGGCCATACAGCCTGGAAAACTCACAGCATCCCACTGATTCCAGCAATGAAGGCCTTCAACAACACATTGAATATACAATCAGCCCTGTGTGTTCATGGATTCTGCATCTATTCAACCATCCTTGACTTTAAAATATTCTCCATCCCTTCCTGCCATAACGCCAGTATCGATTTTGCAATTTTATATAAGGGGCACCATTTTATTACACCATTGTATATAACTGGACCTGCCCATCCACGAATTTTGGCATTCTCAGAGGTCCTGGAACCAAGTCCCAGCCGATATAATGGCCCACTCAATGATTAAACCATAGCTCTGTTCGTTTGGAGTATCAGTTCGCAAAGAAATCTTGTATCACCTTTGAGACTGAAAGAAATTATAGCATAAGACTTGGGCTCCATCTACACAGCCATAGAACTGCATTATAAGGTTGGTGTAAACTCATGTAATGCAGATTAAATTGCATTGAACTTGATTATTTGAGTCAACACTGCCATATAATCCAGTTCAGTTCAGTTAATTTGCATTCTGAAACTACATTGTATGGCAGAATTGATGGGGCCTTAGTCTACTTCTTCAAACAATCAAGCCAGTTTGACTTTGGTGAAGATGTAAGAAGGTACTAGTACAAGTAGTGTGATCCATTCATGACCAACTGCAGAAAATCTTTTTGTGCAGTCACATGCAATGGAGACTTAGGCAAGCTTAAATTTACAGGAAATCAAAGGTCTTGCTATAAAGATGTCTGATTCTATATAGGATTAGTGCCTTCAACAGACCTGGGATCAGGCAGACTGGTCCCTTCATCAAAAAAGGCACTGTGACTGGATAGTGCACTGATACCCAAGAACCTTTAATGGCATTACATCAGTGCCGTGATGGTTGGTGCCTTTCATGTTAGTTAGGCAGTGTTGTCAGTCTAGGTTTTGGTCTGGACTTTAAGGGAACCATGTAAGGTGCTTGACCTATTTGACTTATTAGACAGTCAAATTAAATGTTGGGGTAGATTGAACTGCTTCAGTCTAATAACTATCAGTGAAACAGTTCAGAGTAGCTGTGCCAATCTAACTTCAGCAAGCAAATTAGGTAGCTATCTATATGCAGACATTCAGTATCAATAGTGAAATCCTTTCTCCAGCAGTGGAATATAGTTGCAGCCAAAAAGCATGAACAGATTACAGGATACCAACTAGTAAGCATGAGTAGAGTTTCCTTCCAGCAGTTTTCAGTAAATGGGTTCTAGGACCTCTTGGAAGCCTCTTTAGCTGTTGTTGTTTGCCACCGCATCAGCTTTGGCTTGTGGTGACATGATGGAGAGACTTCTAAGAGCCATGGTCATCAATAGCTCTGCTTAGGTTTTGCAAACTCAGTTTTCGGCTTCATTTATTAAATCAAACCAACTTTTTCTACAGCCTCCAACTTTCCCAAATATTATTTCCCCTTTCAATTAGTGCTGTTATTTCGTGATGTGTCTAAAGTATGGTAGACTCAGTTTAATCATTTTGGCTACTAGTGACAATTCAGATTTGCTTGGCTCTTGGATCCATTTATTTTTGGCAGCCCATGGTATCCACAGAACTCTCTTCCAGCACCACATTTCAGCTCAGATTACTAGGAGAAATTAGTAGATGAAAAGAAGTTAATAAAATAAAGGCGAATAGATGTGTTGCTTGGATTGATTGGATGGCCAAATAATAAACTGAGAAAACCAGCTTAGTGTATTTATTCATTTGCCTAAAGCATTTATGCCTCACTGGAAAG
The DNA here is from genome assembly GCF_035594765.1 of Anolis carolinensis. Lineage (NCBI taxonomy): Eukaryota > Metazoa > Chordata > Lepidosauria > Squamata > Anolidae > Anolis > Anolis carolinensis. The sequence goes on along the minus strand of NC_085844.1, from coordinate 217,198,418 downwards.
CCTGCCAGAGCAGTTTGTAAATCAACAAAAGAACCAAAAATTCTTTCGCACACACTTACTGATGAAACAAGCATCAAAAAGAAAGATAAGAACAGGTGGATAAGGAGAAAAAACAGCAAAATATGTCTCTGGGTTGTTGATGTTATCTGATTCTTCTAGCAAACAAGTGTTGAAAAAAAAGATTTATAGTCCAAAAACAGGACTTAGTGGACCTCCAAATATCTTAGTAAAATTGCCTTCCCCAAAATGGCTGTGATACGGCTTGAAGGTGTTGGTTTTACAGGGCAAGTTGGAATTCTCCAGCTACTTATTGTCATCACTGCAAGTATGTGTCTGTTCTATACAGTTACAACAATTTGATATCACTTTAACTGTAACTGTCCTATGGATTCTGGGATTTGTATTTCAGTTGGGAACTTATCATCCATTGGTACTGCATTCCCCTGAACTATACCTACCCTAAATTATAACTAGAGTTATGGAGTCATAGAAAATGGAGAGTTATCAAATTGCTACAGCACAATTCTTAAAACTCTTGGGCTCTATGAATTAGGAATGAGTAGCCCACTTTCAAAATGCAACCTGCTTCTTCCCTTCCTCACATGAAAGAATTTTACAGAACATGTATCAGTGGAAGCTGATGGTGACCATCTCAGCAGTATATTGAATCTAATCCAGATTTTGGGTGGCTTTGAAAGAACTATCCATGGTGCTAAATCCAGCTTGAAAGCTATGGTTCAGCACCTTGGACAATTCCTTTAAAGTCTTTGCTAAAAACTGGAGTGGGTTCACAGTTCAATTGCTGTGGGAGATGCCAGCTGTTACTGCCTGGAACAGTAGTCAAGAATATGAGATGCAAATATATACAAATTAATCAGAGGAAAGATTTCAGTTCTTTAATGGGATCTTTTCATCTAATTCATGAAAGTGGCTCAGGAAGAATGAAAATTCTGGAGAGAGATTCTGTAAGTAGTATTTCAGACTCTAAGAAAGGCAGTTCTATAGACCAATGCATCTCCCATTTATTACTTCTAGGGGACAGGTAAGGCCAGCTAGAAGCACTGGACTTTATCACATGAACTCACTATTTCACTGCAGTTTTGTTATCATCTATCATTGACACATACTATGTCGAGCATCTTCACTATCACACTTTTCTTCATTAGTACAATTGCACTGTTTTGTCAATCTTATTTTCACACCTTGCCTTCCTGCACTACTGCTGTTCATCTTCACTTCACCTTTCCCTATTTTGGTCTCATGGAGGCTTTGAAGTCTAACAAATATAGCTAAAAGTGCATTGCCTTTAAAAAGAAAGCAATGAGCAGACAATACAGGGCATTATGTGAGGCCTTTCATCGCTGAGCAGTTTTTAATGTCCTGCCAAAATTCATCTGCCTATGGAAGGATAGCAAAGAGTGCAAGTCTGAGAGCTTGGCTACATGGACTAAAATGTATACAATTCAAAGCCCCTGCAATCAAAACACACAATGATTTTGGAATGTGGTTCTTTGGACTTTAACCTGATTTAAAAAAACTTGCAATTGCCCTGCAATTTTCCATAAAATCTGGGGGGTGTTTTGTCAGTTCTCCAAGGCTGCTTCATGTTGTTGAGTTGCAGGTAGGAGTTATTGGTGGGCAGAACTATTGAAGGGATATAAACTGGGCCCCATGTAAGTCTTTAGGAGAATGGAGATGATATTATTCTTTGGGAAAGGGGCTTAAAATTTGCTAGCAGAAGTGAAGGATGTCGAACATTGGGAAAAGGGTTTGACGCCTTCAGCAGAAAACATGAAGGGGTTAAAATGTGACAACAGAAGAACAGAGGTGACGATGGTGATAGTTGGGAAAGGGGTTTAAAATATGATATGAGAGATTCTTCATGGTAGGAAGGTGTTAAATCAAGTGGGGCTGGAGTTTTGGGTAAGATATGAGTGGACAGGTAGAGTGACAGTAAGAGTGTGGTGAGGAAGTTGGGCTAGTTAAGCAGCAGCTACAAACTTGTAATTGAGAACATCCCCACTTAACAGGGAATACATATTTTACATGCATAATGGTTGGGGTGGAATACGCATGACAATGTGGACAAATATAACATGAAGGATTGGAGAATGTTGGGCATTTCCTTACACCGAAGTGAGTTTGTCAGGGAGTGTGGCCAGTTATGGTATGACATATGTGATGCCATATGTGATGCGTGTGGTATGAAAAGGGTTACTACAGCCAATGTGTTTGGGAAAATGCAGTGTGCAACAGATTTTTTTCATCACTGTAGAAAAGACCTCAGATCTCTAAGAAGTGTCTTCCTGATCCCGAAAGCAACCACTGTGAGCACCCTTTACCTTGCTCCCACCAGATATGCTTGTGATTGTGGTGAGACAAATAGAAGGCTTCTCCAGATCACAAGACATGGGCAGTCTCATATTGGAGAAAATGTTTTTTCAGGTCCCCTGAATCTGAGCTGTGCAGGGTTTTACTGGTAATAACCGGCACTCGAAATTGTTCCCAGAAATTATCTGGCAGCTTATTGCAATAAGGAAGTTGGATCCTCAAGCTTCTTAAGCTAAAGGCTGGTTCATGGTCCCTCAGACTGTTGGGGATAGACTATAGTTTGGAAAAAAAATGAGCAAATTCCTACGCACACATCACATATTTTATTTGTAGTGCAAAAAAACCTATAAAAGAACAATAGAATATTTAAAATGAAGAACAATTATAACCAACATAAACTTACCATTATTTCAGTTGGAAGTGTGGGCTAGCTTTGGGGTTGATGAGATAGTCAAGATAATTATGATTGTTGTTGTGTGCCTTCAAGTCATTTGTGACTTAGGGCAGACCTAAGCCTAAAGTTTAGGTGGGGGCATGCAGCCCATGGGCCTTAGTTTGGGGACCTCTGCTGTAGACAGTCCCACTTATATCTCTTATTGTTGTAGATATGCATTATTTTTAGCATACAAAGGCTGGAATCCTATGAACAATTATATGGGATGAAGTCAAACAGAGGCTAGTTTGGTGCAGGTGTTGTCTGAAGAAAACTGAACTTGCAGCCTAGCAGACTGGAGGATATCAGCTTCTGGAAATTGGTTTCTCCTTTCATTTCCAGCTTCTTGGAGGCAGTGCTCATCTCTTGCTCTGGGGAAGTGCTTTTCTCCATTTGCAAGCTGAGGAGCCTGTGTTGTCACCTCCTGTTTCTGTGGCCAGCAAGACTGCTTGGAACAACTTTTTGTCTTTTCCCATCCAAGCTATACCTATTTTTCTACTCACATTTGCATGTTATTGAACTGCTGGGTTGGCAGGACCTGGAGCTCACAGATGGGAGCTCACCCTGTCTTGTGGATTCGAACTGCCAACCTTTAGGTCAGCAGTTCAGCCAACCTTTGGGTGAGCAGTTCAGCAGCACAAGGGTTTAACCAATTGCACCACCACAGTTACAATTTAACATTCATTTGCTCAAACGTAAATCCCACTAGATTCAGTTAAACTTATTTTCTGTTCTGAGTGGCTGTGTATAGGAGTGCACTCTAATGTTAAGTACCAAAAACAAAATGTTTTAAAACTTTTATATAGGGAAAGAAATAACCTAAAGATATTTGTGACTTCATTTTCTCCTTCCTTTGTCTATAATCTTACTGCTACACAATACAGAAACAATGGCTATTTTTCTTTGCTTTCTTTTTAATGAATTTTTTATTTTCTTCTACAGGTACAGAAGGAATAACAATGAAGCGAACAATGTCGAAGCATAGAAATTCTTTCCCAAGCATTATGTATACATACTGGCAAATCTGCCACAACAACAATGACAACAACAAAGCAAACTGGAAAAAATTCCTATAAAGAGATTTCCCCCCAACTCAAATACATATCACAGTTATTTGTACTTTCTGAACAGTGAAGCCACTCCAGGGAGTGACTAAAAATGGTTCGCTCAACAGAAGTGGCTTTTCTAATAAAAAAATGAAGAGAAAAATGTCGTCTGGTACACTGAAAAGAAGAGGATGACCTTGGCTTCTAGCATGAGGATGGCTTATAGAGCTATCACATAGGATTGATCCCTGTTCCTAGGTGGTGTGTTGGAACTCCCCAGAAGGCACAGAAGTCTTCTCAGTCATTAAGAGGTGCTGTTATAAAGTTATCACAGTGAGTCTATAACGACTGACACATGTTTTTGCTTGGATATCTATTAGCATACAAACTGAGCTCAACGTCCCACAATTGGCTGAACCCTTATAGTCCAATTGTAAATCTTCTTGATGTTTTTGAAAATGTCCTGGACATTTATAGAAGGGTAGAGTAATAGAATATGCTTGGATTAGAAAAATAAATTGCTTGTTCATTTGTTTTAGGTCACTTATTTCATTTATCCATTCTTAGGTTTCTCTCACATTATTTCCAAATCATTATGATGTTACATCTGGTTGTCTAGTGGAAATACAAGCAACTGCTTGTGAAATAGCAGGTATACAATATCAAATTTCATGTATCATAAGCTTATAAATATCAGTAATTAAATAACCTCTCTAGTGATTATACCCAAAAGAAAAAGCAATTAAGATTTTCCTGGTGGCTCATAAAACTTGACACGTGTATTGCTGAATACTTCCCCCACTTCTCAAAAGTACTTATAATACACAAAGTGGACAAAATAGAACCTTCCAAACATGTAATGAAGGTCTGCCTCAGAATATCAAAGTATTCCATGTTTCTATTGATACTTTCTCAGACATTAGCAAAGCCTAGCCTAAAACTGAATTAACAGGGATCCTCTCTCTCCAAGGAATTTTAATTTTGTGGAGGGGTTTTACATATCCAAAGAAAATTTGCAGCACACTTTTACTCCTGGGATTCCTTGGGGGAAGCCATGCTCATTAAAATAATGTACATTCTCTCAGCCTACCTGCCTTTGGGATAGCACTACTTAAAGTTTATTTTCATAGAGGAACAGGCAGGCATAGTTAATTATAGACTTCTAGATGTTTTTGGACTTCAGCTCCCATAACACCTGACCACGGGTTGTGCTGTTTAGGTGCAATGAAAATTCAATGCCAAGTTGCCTGCTTTCCATTTAGGAAAAATATGAGATGATTGATTTATTGTACACTGCCTCTTGGTATTTGGACATAGTACAGAAGTTAGATAGATAAATGGCATAGAGATGTGACCCTCACACTTTGGTTCTTTAGTTGTTCCTAACTATTAACTATGCTTGCTGGGACTTTTGGGAGTTGAAATCAAAAACATCGGGAAGACCAAAGCACTGATATACAGTGAAATTTAAACTGTTCTCAGTGAGAGATAGTTATTATAACTAAAATGATCTACTAAAAAACAAAGGATCGTTACCTTGTTGTGGTGCTGGAGCTTGGGCACCTCAATGATGCCATGACCAAAACCATGAAGGGACACCCAAGACGGGACGGTCATGGCAGAGAGGTCAGATTAAATATGATCCCTGGGAAAGGTAATGGCAACCCACCCCAGTGTTCTTGCCATGAAAACTAAATGGATCAATACAATCAGAAATATGTTGGTATACCATCGAAAGATGGGACTCCCAGGTCAGAAGATGGTCAAAATGTTACTGGGGAGGAACAGAGGATGAGTTCAACTAGCCCCAGATGTGTGATGACACAGTTAGCTCTAAGCCAAAAGGAATCGGCCGACGGTGCTGGAGGTGAACAATGAATCCGATGTTCTAAAGATCAACACACTATAAGAACCTGGAATGTAAGATCTATGAGCCAGGGCAAATTGGACGTGGTTTTTTTAAAAAATTATTATTATATCTTTATTGTTGAGATGTCAAGATTAAAGATACACATTCTGGGAGTCAGTGAACTGAGGGGCTGAGGAGCCTTATCACCAAGGTGAAAGAAGAAAGTGCAAAAGCTGGGTTGCAGTTAAACATCAAGAAAACCAAGAATCTGGCAACCAGACTGATTTATAAGTGGCAAATAGAGAGAGAAAACGTGGAGGCAGTGAAACCCTTTATATATCTAGGCCCAAAGATTACTACAGACTCAGACTGCAGCCAGGAAATCAGAAGATATTTACTTCTTGGAAGGAAAGCAATGACCAACCTCGATAAAATAGTGAAGAGTAGAGACATCACACTGTCAATGAAGGTCTGCCTAGTGAAAGCAATGGTATTCCCTGTAGTAACCTATGGATGTGAGAGCTGGACCATAAGGAAGGCTAAGCGAAGGAAGATAGATGCTTTTGAACTGTGGTGTTGGAGGAAAATTCTGAGAGTGCCTTGGACTGTGAGAAGATTCAACCAGTCCATCCTCCAGGAAATAATGCCCAACTGCTCACTGGGGGGAAGGATATTAGAGGCAAAAATGAAGTACTTTGGCCACATAATGAGAAGATAGGAAAGCCTGGAGAAGAGAATGATGCTGGGGAAAAGGGAAGGAAAAAGGAAGAGGGGCCGACCAAGGGCAAGATGGATGAATGCTTTCCTTAAAGTTACTGGCTTGACCTTGAAGGAGCTGGGGATGGTGACAGCCGACAGGGAGCTCTGGCATGGGCTGGTCCATGAGGTCATGAAGAGTCGGAAACGACGGAATGAATAAACAACAACAACTAAAATACACTGGAAAGTTCTAAAGAGTTGGTGGTTTAACACTGACCAGAAAAAGTATGAAAAGCAAAAGTATAACATTTTTCTCTTGTGTACGTTAGAAGGGCTTCTTTTTGGATGGGGAGAGGTACATTTTGTGTTCACTGCAAACCGAGGATAATACTTCTTGCTGTTCTTTAATGTTTGCTTCTTAAAACAAACCTACAACAACAACAGAAGAAAAATAGATAGGTGGTTAGCCTTGAAAAGTGCAGCATCCATTAACCATGGAAAAGATTTGAGATGAGCACCCGTTTCTTGGGGAAACAAGAGTGAGCACTTATGCAAACATTTGCCAGTGACCCTTTTCGCCCCCTCATTAGCTGCCCAGCTGCAACCAGATTTACATGGTTTAATTAAAACTGACTTTATGAAATAGCTTGCTCAACCAGAAGAACTTTATAAGAAATTAACATGGCGGGTGGTGGTTAGAGCATTTATTCTTATAAGTAAGCAGTTCTTAATGCTGCCCCCCTTCTACTGCTTAGGTAAATGAAAGTAACTTTTAACTATACATGCAGCAATTAAAATCTCAAGCTGCCAATGAAAACAGCTTCTCAGCATCCAGACACATCAGCATGGATTGAAAAATGTCTCAGAAACTGCTGTCCCCTCAATTCTGTTGGGAATGAATGGGTGGCATAAGCAGGTGCTACAATGGGGAAGCTATTAGAACATGCACACCCTGCCTCCCCTCTTCCTAATAAAAGACCTATTGCTTTGAAGTTTTGAATTTTTGTAGAAACCAATCTAGAAGGGAATAGTGAGAAAATAAGAACAACTTGGGTAATTTATTGAAGTTGGAACCTTTTCATCCAGGAAAGCACTGAGATAATAAAGTGTAAAATAAAGGCGGCAGCAACAACAATGGAAAGAGCGATGTGCAGAATAATGGTGTCTTGGAGATCCAACAAATCACTGTCGAGCAAGGGAGAAGAAAAAAGAACAGACAGGAAAAGATTAAGTGTTAGTTTCTCATTTTTGTCTACTTTGGAAATGAGTATTATTACTTGCAGTTCAAATGGATAAGACATGCCCTTCCTCCGAGCTCTCTTTTATTAAGAGTACATTAGCTTCCATTACGCTATAAAAGAGCAAGATATAAAAATTGCCTGCTTCTTGCCAATATGTTGAAAACTCTAATTATCCATGACCCTATTGACTTTCTATATTGGGAGAAGGAGAAGGTGAAGGGAACGAAGAAGGGAAAAAGAAGAAGAGAGCTTTTTCTATTTTACCTAAGACATCTTGGACGGAAAATGGATAAAGCAGCTCCTTGTAATGTTAATTACCAGTTTAGAAAGAGGAAGGATTTCATCAAGCTATACAGTTCTCCTTATGTACAAGCTCTAACTCAAAGTAGGCAGGATCAATTGCCATGAGGGTGACAAATCCACTTAGTGGAATGGCTGCTCCCCACAGCTGTACAGGAGTTCCTTTGATGCTACTTTTACCAATCACCGTCTCCCAAAGCAGTTACTTTATTCTTAAGAATAAAGTAACTGCTTTATTCTTAAGAATAGAAAATGGGATGTTGGTGGATAACAAAAGAGATTTAAAGATGGCTTAAAGCAAACCTAAAGAAGTGTTGTATAAACGCTAAGAACCCGGAAGCCCTGGCATTCGAGGGTTGTAACTGGAGGTCAGCTGTTACCAGTGGTGCTATGGATTTTGAAGAGGAACAAATAGAGAGTGAAAGGAAGAAACATGCCACGAGGAAGGCATGTCGAACCAATGTGAAAGGCTCTGTGGATCCAGAACAGGTCTTCACAGTCATTTATGGATCTCTCACCAGATTGTACCTCTGTAAAACCTCAAATGTTCACCCATGATAACAACTTTTACCATAAAATGCCATATTGCACTGGAATGACACTTTAACTGCCCCAGATGTATCCATTCGAATTTTAGGGTTAGTCATTTGGTGAAGCTCACTGGCTGAAAATTCAAAATACTGTCTAAATTCTAAAACTAAAAATTCCATAGTATGTTGTCATGCCAGTTAAAGTGTACCTCATATCACTGGATGCAGGGTGAGTAACTGCATGAATCACATGCTGCCAGCACCACCACCTAGACCTCCCTTCCCTGTGAGTGGTGGTAGAGTTACAGCTGAACCTGACTGGCTATAAGAAACATTCCCCAGACTATACTGCCCTTCAGGGCAAATGGGGTACTGATGAAGACGGCATTTAAATTAAGCACTGTACTCACACAACTAACAGTATATCCAGATTGATGAAAAAGACCCAATCATTCTTGTTCTTTCTGACTTTGTTTTGCAGATCCCTACATATTTTGCCTATTCCAGAAAATGTGCTGTCAGCTTATTGGTTAGTATATCTTGACCCAGTATGAAAACAACCCAGGAACCAAATTTGGAACTTTTCAATGGATGCACTGTGGGAGTTATGGGAAGGACAAGCAGTAGGAGAAAATTTATGATGATTCTCTAGACTAGGAGTGAAAATAATATTTGCTGTTATTTATTCCCTGGTTTAAAAAGCAGGCTTTCTTACAGTTCAGATACTCTATCAAGAAAAATAATATAACAGTGAGGATTTTGCTCAGTTTCCTCCCAGTATTCAATGCTGTTAAGGGTTGCACAGGACTCACTCTAAAGATTAAAAATGTATTGGCTTTTTGTTCAAAGCCCCTGCTTTTGTCAACTGAAAAATTTGATTCCTAAGTTGAAAATACTGTTTACTGCACAGAAAACAGCCAGCCAGCATGGAGACTATGTAAAGTTAAGATCTGTAGTCTAAAAATTAACTTTTCCAATTTTTATTTTCTAACTACTTTGATTGTAATGGTTACGTCCGAATGGAATCCTGGAATTTGTAGTTTTGTAAACTGCTTAGAATTCTCTGCCAGAGGACTCTAGTGCAGAAGTTTTAGGGAGGACAGTGAAACTCTAGTAATCAAACTGATTATCTCTATCTATCTATCTATCTATCTATCTATCTATCTATCTATCTATCTATCTATCTATCTATCTATCTATCTTCCAGAATCCAATAGAACACCACCATGGCAATTAAAGGTGCATCAAACTGCAATAACTGTGTAGTCTTTGGCAAGTTGACTACAGATATATTTGCTGCAGTCAAGAATGCAGTGGAACATATTGATGTTCCAGTGAAGTCTATGACATTTTCAGAAGCTAAGCTTTAAGCATATGTGAAGATTGTGATTCAGTTCTGCAGGCATCACAAGTAATTATAAAATCATCAGAGTTCCAGGAATATGGGCTTAAACAGGTAAGCACTCTGAAGCCGAGCTAATCAGAGCAGCCCCACATGTTATAAAATAAATATATGCACCAATATTCTTCCTTTTCCTGAAAAAAATAATCTAGAATCTATAAATTAAATGCTTTAAATGAAATGTAAGAAAATGGCTATGTGTTTTCATTTCTATTACATATGGGGCTGCTCTGAAGTCTTGTACGAAGCATATGCCTAGAACTCAGAATCTAATTTCCTCTCTGGATTCACATAACATTCTTGATCTTCAGCGGATTCAAAATAACATGTAGCAAGCATATAGCTAAGTTCATTCAAATAGCCACAAAGTGCATAAAACTGCTCAAGGGGAAAGAGTATTTCTTCAGTATCTAGTATATGAAGTCAGCTTGCTCTGGAAGAGCGAGCAAATAGACCTGTTACACCTGAAATTGGGCCTGACGGAGGAAGCAGGGTATTGCATATTAAATGAAACCTCGACTCTCTGCTCCACAGCACCTAACTGCATCAGGCTATATGTTCAAGTCTCTGATGATTTTATAATTACTTGTGATATCTCAAGAACAGAAACATATATATATATCTTAGTACTTAGCTTCTGAAAAGTGAGGATGTATGAGAAGGGGAGTATTTATAATCATGCTTTCTGAAAACAGAGTGAAATTTAAAATCTATGGTTGGATCTACATGCCAAATTATGCAGTTTCGGAATGCACTTTAACTATATGAGTCTACATTGCTAAATAATCCCGTTTAGTGCAATTATGTGGCAATGTAGATTCAGTCTATGGTTCCTTGAAAGTTTTGGAAAATGGTAGCATGTGGTATCTGGATTAATACTTCTTTCTTATAATATATATGCATTAATTAAAAACCTGGTTTGATTGTGGGGCAAAGATGTGTAAGTAAGAGGCATGATGTGCTCAACAATATCCTACCCTCTCTCTGAGTATGTATGTGACTTCAAGTTGTCTGCCAACAGATAATGATATCCTGGGATTTAAATCTTCTTAGGCAAGGAATATTCAGAGCTGATTTGCCAGTGTTTTTCTCTGAAATATTGCCTATGGCAGTTTGGCAATTCCTCATCTGAGTACAAGCCAGGCGTGATCCTGCTTAGCTTTCAAGATTTTATGGGAATGAAAGAATGTTGTCAAACTCAATATCTGTTTGCTGAAGAGTTCTTTCAGTCTTTCTTTTAAAAAAGAATTACTTAACCAGTTGTGGTAGAAAGCTCAGTGTTTGGCCACGCTGTTTCCTGAATTTTGTATGAAAGATGTGCTAGATGTCTGAGTCCCATCCAAACTATTTACGATGCCTGGTTGTGCAGTTTCCTTGTCCCCAATTACTTTTTTGGTGACTGAAATCCAAAAATGGCTTGCCAGTGCAGGAGAGTGGAAGAAGGGCAGGAAGAAGAGGTTACTAAACCCTTTCTAATGGAGAGGTTTCTGTTAAAGTTGCATTCCCTTCTGTACTGTGTAGAGCACAAGGTATATGTAGCTGTATCTCTTTCTTGATGAAGAAAAGTATTTAAAGGAGTGACATTAGTGGGAAATAATCAACACATAAATAATTATTTCACTTTCTAATAGTAAAAAACTATGCTGGATTAGCCAAGAAATTCACAGAACCCAGAATTCTGTTTATACCATGGTTGACCCGTCATCTAAAAGAAGCCTGCCAGTAAGACATGATTGTTCCCCAGCTACCAATATACTGCAAGTATTCTACAGCTATTGTGACTGGCAACCATTGATAGCCCTAACTTCCTTGAAACTATTTCTTTCTAAAGCCATCACTACATTTTGTGGTGCTGAATCCCACATTTTAACTATGTGCTATAAGAAGTACTGAGTTTAAAAAAATCATCCTGAATCTCCAGCCCTTCAGTTTCAGTTGATAATCTCATGTAGGGTGCTTCTGACACTATCTCATGTGGGATATTACCAGGATCTGGTCCCCATTGTGACAGGGGCTGGTGCTATAATTGTGCTTGTTGTCTAAAACTATTTCTTATTTTGTTGGGAACTCACTATAGAATCGGAGAGCTGGAGGAGAACCCAAGGGCCATCTAGTCCAGCCTCCTGCCATGAGGAAAACATAAACAAAGCACTCCAAACAGATGGCCATCCAGCCTCTTTTTCAAAACAGGCCCAGCACTAACTCACAAGGTATGATATTAAGTACCAGTGTTCTAAAATACAGAAAGTGATGGAGAAACATCTTTGTTATGTCTTCCCTCATTTTACCTGTGTAAAAGAGGTGAGGCAACATTAATGTGATAATGCTGAGCATCACGAAAGTCATGTGGGTCCAGCATTCCTCACCCACTTCACTAGGTAGTTTTTTTTTTCCATGTCAGGAGCGACTTGCACCAAGTCACTTCTGGTGTGAAAGAATTGGCCATCTGCAAGGACGTTGCCCAGGGGACGCCCGGATGGTTTTTTGATGTTTTTACCATCTTTGTGAGAGGCTTTTCTCATGTCCCTACATGGAGCTGGAGCTGATAGAGGGAGCTCATCCGCGCTCTCCCCAGGTTGGATTCAAACCTGGCAGCCTTCAGGTCACAAGGCTTTAATCCACTGTGCCACCGGGGGCTCCCACTAAGTAGTTTGTGTGTGTGTTTGTGTGTTTAGCCAGTTCCCCACAACCCCAAGAGAGTCAGACCTGGAAGCTATCCTCTCCAGGAGAGTTAGAGTAGGACTTAATAATATGTTAAATAATTAGTCTTTTAAAAAAGCTTAATTATTTAATATACATTATTTATGTCCTTCTATTCTTTTTTAAAAAATGGAAAGCCCTCTCCCTTTTTAAAAAAGTGTGCTTGTTTGGAAAAGTACACATACACATTCATTTCTTTCACATACCCTGGCATCTAAATTATAATTATCTCATTTGGTATTTTCTACAATGTTGATGCTTTTCGTACTCCAGCTGGCAATGAATTATTCTGGGTTGCCTATAAACAGAGGCCTTGTTAGACCCACAAGTGTGTTTGTTTCTATTTATATCTCTGCTTTGTATTAATATTTAAGGACACTGTGCAGAACACCACCGTATGCTGTTCTGCTGTTTTAAATTGTATTACTGTTGCTGCTTCATTTGCTGACAAGTAGATTTTTTGTTGTATTATTGGGTATGGGGACATGCTGCCTTTACTGCATAGCAATCACTGGGAAGTTTTTAGGGATGGGCAAAGAGAAAATGGGAAGGAAATCCTTCCATTTCATCAGATGAAAGACAATTTCCATAAAAGGTCCTCCTTCAGCTGATGCTACCGGCAGCCATCCCAGCAGAAGCTGAAGCTGGAAGAAATACCATCCAACCACCCCTACTGAAATCATCGAATCATCAAATAATAGAGTTGGAAGAGACCACATGGGCCATCTAGTCCAACCCCCTGCCATGTGTTATATATCTTTGGATTGTGAGTTACTCAGGGAAACCTTTTTCGTTTAGGAAACAAACAAACAAATACATATGTTCAGTTTCCTTCTTCTTTCCTTCTCCATTCATTCATTATCATTCATTTTTATCTATTTTTTACTTTCTGCTTTTTTGATCAAAGGAAGGTCCAAAGATATGTGTACTTCAGAAAGCAATGTAAATTGTCTGCAGGTTCTCTCCATCACTGAAATATGTCATATTGTTGTTGTTCTTATTGTATGCCTTCATGTCATTTTTGACTTATGGCAACCCTAAGATGGGTTTTTAAAAAGATTTGTTTAGACAGAGTCTGCCATTACCTTTCTCTGAGGCTGAGAGGGCATGACTTGCCCAAAGTTAAACATAGGACTTCCAAAGCTAATCAGATGTTTGAACCCTGGTCAACACAGTCAAAGTTGAATGTCTGAACCACTACACCACATTGAATCTGTGAATCCAGAAACAGATTTCCAATTGGCAAGCAGGGAAGAAGGAAAAGAGAGAACTCAGAACCCAAGAAAAAGTCACTGCACCTTTCGAGAGGATTTTTATTGTATCTCATGCTGTTTTGTTTTTAAATCTTTGGGACAATTTTCATTTTTGTTATCAGATTCTCCCCACTTTAAAACTTTTAGACCTCAGCTTGTTGTTTGCCATCTTTTGAAATAATAAGAGCTATTCTTACTTTTGGCTAAGTTTCTTTCCCATTTCTTAAGGCTGTTTTTAACAACTGCAACCCAAGGCCATTTGTCTGGACCAGATGCTTAGCTTCTGAGCTGTTTGTAAAACATGTGCACAATCTTTCTTTTTCTCTTGTTGTTTTATCCTATTTCACTGTTTTATTGACTCTTTTTTATCAACCCCCCTCCCCCAGTTGTCTTCAACAAATTCCTGCTTCATATCTTCAGGTACATTAATAGATGTGCCAGCTATACCAGTGCCTTGATGGATACACAAATGAGAGATAAAGGGACTGGGAATAACAAAATTGATATTATTTTAATTATCTTTATTAAGTCATCTATATGTATTATTTGTGAGATACAGAAATTCCCACGTACTTAGAAATCTGAAAGTGTGTTATTGTGCAATCACAAAGTTACACAGTGATGAAACCAGCAGACTCAAATCTCAAAATTGTGGCCAATGCTGGGTAATATATAGGTTGGTATGAGTTCTCTACAAGCTGGGTCACTAAGCAGAGAGAGAGAAAAGAGAATTGTGTGTGGGTAGAACATGCACTTTCTAAACATGCACTGATTATAATATACTTTATATGCACAAAACTTACTATAGGCTGAGACTGGATAGGACTGCAATAACAATGGAATAACATCAGAATACCACTGAAACTAATTAGGGATAAGTTAAAGTAAAGTGACATGGGCAAATATTTCAGCCAGCTTATTCTGAAGGAAAAGTGTGCAACCGATACTATATTAGTCACTAGCCGTAGTCTGTTTCATTCCCATGTCAACCCCACCAATTACCTGGAAAGAAAAGGGAAAGAGAATGACACTAAAGCCAATAAGATAATTCTCATTTACATAATAATTTCCCTGTACTGTGCTTAATAGTCTGAGCAATGTCAAAAAAGTATATATCACCCATTCTCGAAGAAGCTTCAGTGCACTAATTGAAACTAAATTAAACAGACTTCCATTTTGTCTCCGGTTAGCTAAGAGATATTTTGTGAGCGTCCGTGTTATGTAGTGATATATGTACTTGTCCCTTCCTTTCTACAAAAAATGCTAGACACAGCTTCTATCTTCTGTGGGTGACAGAATTCCCCCCCCCCCCTGCATTAAAACTATACAGACTACAATTTGCATTTGACATGCAGGTAGCAATTCTTATTAAAGGTGAGAGTAACTCCTTTCTTCTTAAATTTTCTTGCACTTGGTGTATAGCTCTATTAATTTCTCAAGTTGACATTTTCATTTGAAAACAAAACCACTGATGTAGTAGATTGACGGTGAGCAAAAATGAATATATTCTGAATTTCTTCTAGCTGTTTCCAAAGTAGATGAAGCACCATCCTTAGAAAGGGCAATTTTTTTTTACCAAATGCTACTTTTAGTGTTATATTTTTCAGCTAGGAACATCAATTTAATTCTTTTAGGCAAGAATGAAAAATCTTAATATTTTTCTCCTTACTGGAAGAAAAACATTGAACAATTGTGTAATTTTCAGAATATTCATAGTTCAGGATTGATTCTGTACAAATTTGCAAATGCTTTTGCACCAAAAGCTGCTTTTTCTGTGTGGAAAACGGCATCTTATTTATGTAGGAAACTTTTTTCTGTGCAGAAAATTATGTGCATGTCTTTCATGTAATACGAGTTTCCAAATTGTAAGGATTCTTGTCTCTCTATGGTAGAGAGAATTCCTGACATAGAAGGAACCTGGTTTTAACATTTTTTCAATTATATTTTACAAATTACTGTTTCAACTGATCTAATAAAAAGAATTTTTTCATATGAAGATTTTGAGTTTCTTGAGGATCAATTAGTGAGAACAAATGTTGATCTATGGGATCTTGAATGAAAACATGAATTTGTTTCATATGGAAAAAAGCTAAAGAAAGCATCAGATCCATAGATTCTGGGCAGATTTATGGCTTCACTGTTTGTGATCCTGATCTAATTAGGTTCTTGGCATTAAATGTATGAATGCATTTTTCACATGTCTTGCTTTGTAATAGAATCTCTTAGATTCAGTCAGATCACCAAAGTAAATTTACTTAAGTGGATTTTTCAGGGAATATCTGAATGTAGTAGTTTTCAGACATTAGGTATCTGTTGGTACCAAAGAGACAAAGGTGTTTTCAAAAATGTGCCTAATTAGCTCAATTCCCTAAATTAGATCAAGATCACAAACAGTGAAGCCCTAAACGGTTCTGGCCCAGCTTACCTGTCCGAACGTATGTCCCCCTATGAACTATCATGGAGTTTAAGATCTTCTGGGAAGGCCCTGCTCTCAGTCCTGCTGAGGCGCAATTAGAGGGGATGAGACACAGGGCCTTCTCAGTAGTGACCCCTCAGCTATGGAGCTCTCTCGCTGGGACATTATATCAGCCTCTCCCTCCTGATCTTCTGTATGATAGTAAAAATGTGGCTTTGTGGCCAAGCCTTTGGAGAACCTGTGCAATAAACAGATATGGAATGACATGTTATGACTATAGGAATGGCCCAGTTTATGCTTGTGGATTATGTGATCAATTGTGATTGTATGGTTGTTAATAATAATAATAATAATCATCATCATCATCATCATCATCATAACAAGTTTATTTTTGTACCCCACCTCCATCTCCTTGAAGGGACTCGGGGTGGCTTACATGGAGCCAAGCGCAGGTAATTACAATAAACACAATAAAACAGATCAAAATAAAAGTACAAAATTATACACATTAATATAGTTAAGATTTAAAATGGTGACTATAGTACAGTTAAACATAGTAGACACCAGAGTAAAAGTCATAAAAACGAACTGGGGGACAGAATAAAACCTTGCGGGACCCCACAGGTCAATGGCCAGGGGTCCGAGCAAGTGTTCCCCAGCTTCACCAACTGGGAATGGGCCTCCAGGAAGGACCGCAGCCACAGCAAAGCCATGCCCCCAAGGCCCATCCCAGAGAGCCGTCCCAGAAGGATGCCATGATCGATGGTATCAAAAGCCGCTGAGATGTCCAAGAGACCCAGCAGGGTCACACTCCCCCCTGTCCCATTTCCTGCTGAGGTAATCGACCAAGGTGACCAAAGCTGTCTCAGTACTATGCCCAGGTCTGAAATTGGACTGCGATTGGTCCAGAAAATTGGTGTCATCCAAGAAACCCTGCAGCTGAGAAGCAACCACCTGTTCCAGGACCTTGCCCAAAAAAAGAGGTTCAACATTGGGTTGTAGTTATTGAGGATGGTGGAATCAAGGGAGGTTTTCTTCAGTATTGGCCTCACTAAGGCCTGTTTAAGGCTAGATGGAAATGTGCCTTGTTCCAATGAGGCATTAATTATCCTCACAAACCACTCTGCCAACCCTCCTCTGGCCAGCTTAATTAATTTTTAAATGTCTTTAATTGTTTTAATTGTATTTTGTTATTCTATTTTAAAAATTCATTTTAATTTTATATAGTTGTTAAGGCATCAAATAGCTGCCTATATGTAAAGCCACCTTGTCTCCTTCAGGGTAGAGAAAAGCAGGATAGAAATATCAGAAATAAATAAATAAATAAATGAATATCAACATACATATCAGACAGTCCTTTGGAAATGGGGAAAACTCTGTTTAGAACTTTATTTTTGAAATTTTGCACACACAGGTCTATGTGTTCTTGATTGTGTCAATTCATTGCTAATGTAGTCTTCTGGTTTTCCTTTTGACTTACCTTTTACCATTATAATCTTTTCCAGTAAGTTATGACAGTTCTCAGGGGATGAGCTAATGAAAGATTCAACAAACCCATGGACTACTTGATTATAGAATATAGGAGCTCTGGTGACACAGTGGGTTAAACCCTTGGCTGGCTGGACTGCTGACCTGAAGGTTGGGTTGTTGACCTGAAGGTTGCTGGTTCGAATCCACGAAATGGGGTGAACTCTCGTCTGTCAGCTCTAGCTTGCGGGGACATGAGGGAAGCCTCCCAGCAGGATGGTAACACCTCTGGATGTCCCCTGGGCAATGCCTCTGTTGTGTCTCTCACACTAGACACAACATGCAGTATGTTCTTAAGTTGCTTCTGACAAGAATATAAATACCGGTAAGAAAGTATTATTTTAAAAATGATTTTGTGATGCAAGTGGAGAAGAGAGTTCAGCTGTGAGTGCCCAAATAGCAGGTTTCTTGACTTTATCATCAATAAGAGTGGAGGTGATGGGCTGGAACAGAAACAAATCCTTCAGAATCAGAATATATCACTTAACATTCCTTGAAAATCTTGCAATTAGTCATGAAAGCAAGCTCTAGAGTATACTAGAAATGCATTAGAAGAGATTATTGTGAAAGAATTAAGAAGACAAGAATGCATGCCCTTTTCACTTTTATGCAATTGTGTGGGAGCTGGTTAACTGATATCTGCTTCTATATAGCAGGAAGAACATTTAAATGACTGGACCAAATGGGAAAAATGCAGGAATGGGTGAGAATTTCATTAGTTTTTTTTTAAAAGAACTTCTCTGAATTCACTAATTTCTTTATAAATTCAATGAAGGAAAGTAATAGTTTGAAAAGTTTAACATGATAACATAATCAAATGTAAATAATCTGAATGTGAGAGAGGGGAAAAGATGATAGGATAGACATGATCCTGATCAATATATATATAGACTTGATGCCTCAAAATGCTACTGTTCTAAAAACTGAGGGTCCTTCCAGACAGCCCTATATCCCAGGATCTGATCCCAGGTTTTCTAGTTTTAAACTGGATTGTATGAGTCCGCATTGCCAGATAATCTGGGATAACCTGGGATCAGATGCTGGGATATAGGGCCTGTCTGCAAGGGCCCTGAGCCTCTTTTCCATCTTGAGACATGTGCAGGGAGAAACAGAGAATATTGTCAACTATCCTAGAAAGTTAATTTTGCAAAGGATGTTTGAACTAAGGGGGAAATTGCCATTGACTGGATCGATAAATAGAAACATACCAGCTGGAAATAAAATGTTATAAAGTGTATCCTCATAAAAAAGCTAGGCTGTCTGGATTCCCTTTGGAAGGCACACAGGGTGAGAAGAACAATGGCTTGAGGTGACCTGATGAGAAAGATGAGAGCAGATTCCAAATGGAATTAATCAGCTGGTGAGTTCAATCTCTCCAAAGGACACAGGTTGCCTTTTTCAGCTTTTAGCTCAGCACTCAGATGCCTCATCTTCAAGACAAATTTCTTCCTTGGGCCTAGTCTGATATACAACTTGTGCAGAATTTTCAATTTCACTTTTCAGATCTTTGTGACCTCTGAGACTTCTTTAATACAGAACATCATTTTGCTTTGACTGAGAATCCCAGTTTCCTGTCTACCTCTTATCGGCCACATCCCTCTTGCCTTACCTTTATTTTCATTTG
This sequence comes from Anolis carolinensis, assembly GCF_035594765.1. Lineage (NCBI taxonomy): Eukaryota > Metazoa > Chordata > Lepidosauria > Squamata > Anolidae > Anolis > Anolis carolinensis. The sequence continues at coordinate 217,179,067 of NC_085844.1, read as the reverse complement.
GCACTTAACAAAAAAAGAAAAGTTTATCCTTTGCTGTGCTGGCACTATAGTGCAAATCATTTCTATTCCTCTGAAAAGAGCAGGTGAACAAGAAAGCAAAGCTGCACATAGTGCATATAACTTTGATATTCAACTAAAACTGAAATAAGGTAAAGGTAAAGGTTTCCCCTGATGTTAAGTCCAGTCATGTCTGACTCTGGGGGTTGGTGCCCATCTCCATTTCTAAGCTGAAGAGCTGGCATTGTCCGTAGACACCTCCAAGGTCATGTGGCCGGCATGACTGCATTCCAAAAAAAGAACACATCTAAATAAAATTATGATTTACTATGTGCTTCAGCTATTCTCAGTCCAATCATCATCACAATCATCATCTTGCCTTTTCCCAATTTGGGAAAAAGAGTACTGAAGTAAACATTTTGATTATTATTAGCCACTTTGAGTTCCAAACTGATAATAACAGTAGAGTCTCACTTATCCAACATAAATGGGCCGGCAGAATGTTGGATAAGCAAATATGTTGGATAATAAGGAGAGATTAAGAAAAAGCCTATTAAACATCAAAATAGGTTATGATTTTACAAATTAAACACCAAAACATCATGTTATACAACAAATTTGATGGAAAAAGTAGTTCATTACACATTAATGCTATGTAGTAATTACTGTATTTACTAATTTAGCACCAAAATATCACGATATATTGAAAACATTGACTACAAAAATGCGTTGGATAATCCAGAACGTTGGATAAGTGAGACTCTACTGTATTGTTAAAATTCACAGCATGAAAAGTTTAAAAGCAATTAAACCATCATAAAATTGGAGAGAAACAGTTCTAGTTGGGAAACTCTCAATCTTCCATTCAAGTTCTGCTGTCATTTTTATAATTATTTGTTGTTTGCTGTTGTGTGTTTTACCATCATTTCTGACTTATGGAACCCCTAAAGCAAACTTATAACAGGGTTTTCTTTGAAAGATTTGTTCAAAAGGGTTTTTGCCTTTACCTTTGTTTTCGTTTAAGACTGAGACAATGTGACTTGCCCAAGGTTGCCGTCGTTGTCATCATCATCATCATCATCATCATCATCATCATATTATTATTATTATTATTATTATTATTATTATTATTATTATTATTATTATATTTATTTCTATACCTCACAACCTCTGAGGATGTCTGCCATAGATGTGGGCGAAACGTCAGGAGAGAATACTTCTGGAACATGGCCACACAGCCCGAAAGACATACAACAACCCTATTTATTTCTATCTTGCTTTTTCCTCTATTTGGTACTCAGTGTGGCATGCAATAGATTTTAAAAAACACAATTTCAAGAATTCATATGGTATAGAAGTTAAAACAAGATTAAACAATCAAAAAGTAAAACAAAATTGGGCATATATCATTAAATACTCTTGCACACATCAATATAAGATTTGGCACATTATTTGGTGGACAGGCCTTACGTAGTCAATAGGCTTGCTCAAATAATTCGATTTCCCCGTTACTCGTTACTAATTCATTACTTTTGTAACTTGTGAAGCAATATACGACCTTGATTGTCCACACGTCTGGATATCGCGGTTTCGAACCGCGACAGGCCGTTTTTCTTATTTCGTCGGGTTTTTTTCGTTGGGAAAAAAAGGTTTTGCAAATCACCCAAACTTGTGTAAGTGCACTGGGGCAACCTAGCGTGTTGTTTCCAACTTGTGGCCAGTCAGAGAGCACGTTTAATCCAGGGGAGGGGCTGGTAGTACGTCCTGAATGAAAAGACCGTGCACGGGCGCCTCGTGGCTCATTTTGGCTCGGGATCAGCAGAGAGAGGGTGGGTTGGGAGTGAGATTCCGTAGGCAGGCAAGATTGCTGCGTCACAGCTTCTGAGCTAGAGCTACATATCAGAAGACCGGGAGAAAAGGTTGGGTGGGTGAGGTGGGGTGGGGTGGGAAACTGTTGGGTGTTTCTGAATTTTTTTTTCCAAAGGGCCTGTGGCCTTTTTCCCCCACAAGCTTGGCGTTTGCCATTTTCCCACCCGGCCTGCAATTTTTCTGCTGCGCCATTGCCTGTTGCGGGTGGGGTGGGCTTTCGTGACGTTTTGATTAGGATAGTTTTATTTTTTCAACGCTAGTAGCAAAGTCTGGGAAAAGGGTTTTGGGAAAAAAGGGAGCCTGATTTTGCTTCCCCCTCTTTCCTTTCCTTCTCGGCTGCTCAAGTAGGGCTTTTTGTCTGTGCCAGGGCCGCAGTGAATCAAAAGCAAAGTCTGGCAAAAGGGTTGCACGTCCCATCGTCCTTTGTAGAACAACACCTGTTTTGGGAAAAAGGGAGCCTGATTTTGCTTCCCCCTCTTTCCTTTCCTTCTCGGCTGCTCAAGTAGGGCTTTTTGTCTGTGCCAGGGCCACAGTGAATCAAAAGCAAAGTTTGGCAAAAGGGTTGCACGTCTCATCGTCCTTTGTAGAACAACACCTGTTTTTTGGGAAAAAAGGGAGCCTGATTTTGCTTCCCCCTCTTTCCTTTCCTTCTCGGCTGCTCAAGTAGGGCTTTTTGTCTGTGCCAGGGCCACAGTGAATCAAAAGCAAAGTTTGGCAAAAGGGTTTCACGTCCCATCGTCCTTTGTAGAACAACACCTGTTTTTTGGGAAAAAAGGGAGCCTGATTTTGCTTCCCACTCTTTCCTTTCTTTCTCGGCTGCTCAAGTAGGGCTTTTTGTCTGTGCCAGGGCCGCAGTGAATCAAAAGCAAAGTTTGGCAAAAGGGTTGCACGTCCCATCGTCCTTTGTAGAACAACACCTGTTTTGGGAAAAAGGGGAGCCTGATTTTGCTTTCCCCTCTTTCCTTTCCTTCTCGGCTGCTCAAGTAGGGCTTTTTGTCTGTGCCAGGGCCGCAGTGAATCAAAAGCAAAGTCTGGCAAAAGGGTTGCACGTCCCATCGTCCTTTGTAGAACAACACCTGTTTTTTTGGGAAAAAAGGGAGCCTGATTTTGCTTCCCCCTCTTTCCTTTCCTTCTCGGCTGCTCAAGTAGGGCTTTTTGTCTGTGCCAGGGCCGCAGTGAATCAAAAGCAAAGTCTGGCAAAAGGGTTGCACGTCCCATCGTCCTTTGTAGAACAACACCTGTTTTTTTGGGAAAAAAGGGAGCCTGATTTTGCTTCCCCCTCTTTCCTTTCCTTCTCGGCTGCTCAAGTAGGGCTTTTTGTCTGTGCCAGGGCCGCAGTGAATCAAAAGCAAAGTCTGGCAAAAGGGTTGCACGTCCCATCGTCCTTTGTAGAACAACACCTGTTTTGGGAAAAAGGGGAGCCTGATTTTGCTTCCCCCTCTTTCCTTTCCTTCTCGGCTGCTCAAGTAGGGCTTTTTGTCTGTGCCAGGGCTGCAGTGAATCAAAAGCAAAGTTTGGCAAAAGGGTTGCACGTCCCATCGTCCTTTGTAGAACAACACCTGTTTTTTTGGGGAAAAAGGGAGCCTGATTTTGCTTCCCCCTCTTTCCTTTCCTTCTCGGCTGCTCAAGTAGGGCTTTTTGTTGTGCCAGGGCCGCAGTGAATCAAAAGCAAAGTCTGGCAAAAGGGTTGCACATCCCATCGTCCTTTGTAGAACAACACCTGTTTTGGGAAAAAAGGGAGCCTGATTTTGCTTCCCCCTCTTTACTTTCCTTCTCGGCTGCTCAAGTAGGGCTTGCTGCAAATCTCTTTCTCCTATATTAACCCTATCAAGGTCTGGAAAATACAGGTATCCCCTTTTTAACGTATTACAATAAGAACAACTGCAATAGAAGGGTTTGCGGCAGTTAGATCCAGAACACATTGCCAATCAAGAAACAACACATATTTCCCCCCAGTAACACAATACCTTCCTCCCTTCTGTTACCTGAAAACACTACCGTTATCATGAAGCGTTCAGCTGAACGCGGGTCTGGTGGAGCAAGTCCTGCTAGTGGTCAAGCAACACCCCGGACACTGTGGGGGGCCAAAAAAGTTAGGGTGGGTCCCATCCATCTGGAACGCGGAACGATGGGAGTGGGTGGACTTGATGAAGAAGCTGGCTGTTCGACTGCTGAAAGTTCACAGCCCTCCACCCAGAGCCATTTGTCGGTTGGAGCTGAGACAAGTGGACGATCAATGGAACATGCAGGTGTTGCCGTCCTGGAACTACAGGTGGTGGATAGTGAGGATCTTGATAACCCCACCCCTCCACCCGCTACTGACAGTGAGGAGGAGGTAGAGGAGGTAGTACCATCAAATCATAGTCTTTCTCATGCTGCTGAAAGGGTGCCCACAACTCCTATCTCCCTGGGCATCGGCACAGTGGCTGTGGGGAAGCCAAGGTCATATATTTGGGACCATTTCCATGTCCACACTCAGCGTGCCACTTTGGCAGTTTGTAGACACTGTGGGGCAAATATCAGCAGAGGCAGAGACCTGAGACATCTTGCGACCTCGGGGTTGAGCTCTCACATGAAGCGACACCATCCCTCGATATTGGTAGGAGGGGGAGCTGCAAGCCCTTGCAGTGGCAGCATTAGCACACAAAGTTCTCCTGGTGTAGATGGTGGAAGGCAGACACAGTCCACCTTGGAGGATTGGGGCATGCCTTTAGCAAGGAAGAGAACGGGGAAAACATTACCCACACCCCAGCAGATAACCCAAAGTGTGGGAGAGATGATGGCCCTTGATCACCATCCCTTCCACCTGGTTGAACAAGAAGGCTTCGTCCGCCTTATGAAACGCCTGTGCCCCCGCTACAAAATCCCCTCCCGTCACACCTTTTCCAGAAAAGTTATTCCCGGATTGTACGAGGGCTGCAAGGAACGCATTATCCAGATGTTGCGTAGCGCCATGGGAGGACACATCCATTTTACCTCTGACATTTGGTCAAGCTTGGGAGGAGGCCATTCCTACCTCTCTCTCACGGCACATTGGTGGGAGAAGGAAGGCAGTATGGATACATCCCATTGTTGGGCACTCCTCGCTTTGGAGGTAGTTAATCGTGATCACAAGGCAGAGACCATCTGCAGCTATCTGGAAAACATGATGGGGGAGTGGATGCGGTGCAGGCCGGAAAAAATGAGGAGGGGCTTCATGGTGACTGACACTGGTAAAAATATGATCATAGCGGTTGAAAGTGCAGGGCTTTTGAATGTCACCTGCATGGCCCACTTGCTTCACAATACCGTCAAGGAAGGTTTAAAGAGCCCGGAAGAGCAGCCGGCCAGCACCGCAAACATCGCCCTGCTGATCGAGCACTGTAGAAAGATCGCGGGCTACTTCCACAGGAGCATCAAGGCAGCCCGGCAGCTGAGAGACAGGCAGAGCCTTGAAGGCCTCCCGCAGCACAAGCTGCTCCAGGACGTCTCTACCCGGTGGAATTCAACCTATAAGATGCTCGAACGCATGGTCGAGCAGCAGAAGACGGTACACGGCATCTCCCTTACAATGGTTGCGCCTGTTAGCAAGCTTGTTCCAACTAAGCAAGAGTGGGACACCATCTCCCAGCTGGTAGACGTCCTAAAGCCATTCAAACATGCCACAGAAACCCTTTCGGAATCAAAAGCCCTTCTTAGTCAGGCAGTGCCCATGGTCTTGAGGCTAATGAGGCACCTAGAAAGGCTTGGGGCCGGTCGAACACTGGACTCCCTGGCTGGACCGCTGACACCGCCAGCCCAGGAGGTGGTGAGGAGGTTGTCCTTTGCTGTACGGAAATGCCTAGAGCCACTTCTTTCCAGCAAGGTCCATATGCTGGCGGCCTTGTGTGATCCACGGCTAAAGTACAACGTCTGCCCAAAAGACTTTACCGTATGGAAGGTCCAACTAGTTAACCTTGTGAGGGAGGTCTTTGCTGCCAGGGTGGGGGAAACGGGCACAGCGGCCCCTCTACCAGAAATGCCTGCAACCCCCAGCACTAGCGCTAGTGGCGAGAGTGATAGTCCTGGGGAGCCGGCAGGGGGTTGCCGTAGGGTTACGGATCTCCAGTCGCGACCAGGAAACGCTTTCTTTGCAGAGACGGTGGCCATACTAGCCTGCTCGGAAGATTCCTCTTTGCTGGCTTCTGCTCAAAAGGTAGACTCGGCCGAAAGCTCGGTCAACAAGTACTTTGAGGAGCCTCCTGAGATAATTTCTTGTGATCCATTGGCCTATTGGGCTTCACGTGATCACATGTGGCCGGATCTGTCGCACGTAGCCCGCCAGTTCCTCAGCTGTCCTCCCACCAGCGTGCAGAGCGAAAGGGTCTTCAGCCTAGCGGGAGATGTAGTCACGCCCCACCGCAGCTTGCTGGACCCTCAAACAGTTGAGAAACTGGTCTTCCTGAAGGCCAACCTTCCCGTGTTGAATTTCCCCGATTTGGATTTTGACACCGACGCCTCCTAGAACAACAGTTCTCCTCCTTTAAGCAGCTCTGCTTCTGATTAACTTTGGCTATTTCTGTTGGGGGGCGGGGGGGTTGCCCCTTTGGCCTATGTCCAACAACTCTCTCCTCTATCCTACCATGCTTTCCTTCCTCTCTTCCCTTCCGTTCTCGTCTTTATCATCACACACCGTTGCCCACTTTCGTTTTTGGGTAAATCAATCTCTAGGGGCCGTTCCCTGAGGTTCCTATAGGTTTTGTCTCCTGTAATAATGATTCTGGATGGGAAGAAGGATATTCTGGGGGAACTTAGTCCATAAAAGCCAAGGTAGGAAATGCTTCCGCTTTGGGTTCAGAACAGATTACATTCAAATCTCTACCCTTTTTTTGTCCAAAAATATTTCGGGAATGAGCCATGACTGTTAGGTCTTCTCCAGATCCTCGCAGTTCCTGTACAGAAAGAACATTGTTATAATTGATGTGGATCCTTCGGTAAGACATATTTGGTGAAGGAATACGGCAGAGTCTCACTTTACAGAGATAACGGTCCATCAGAACCTTTGTGGCTGTGTCTTGCCGCATTAAGTAGTACACCTCGGCCTTGGCCACCACTTCTCTAAATTTTCATCTTTCACTGTCCCATCGCCTTGAGCGGGTGTGGTCGACGCAGTGGCCGCGGGACGGCCGAATAATGGTCCCCACGCCCTCTGTCCGCGCACGCGGACGGTGCCGTTTGCCCGTCAGGGCGTGTGCCTTTGCGGCTGCTATTGATGTGTGGGCGCAGGTTCCCTGGCTTCTGAAGTGTTTTTTGCTGGCTTGTTGGCCGAACGATAGAAGAGGGTGGAATCACCGCAGAAAGTGGGACACCTCGGCCTTGGCCACCATTTGTCAAAATGGTTGTCTAGTGTCCCATCACCTTGAAAGGCTGTGGTTGACGCTGTGGCCGCGGGACGGCCACCTTTGGGTCCCCTCGCCCTCTGGCTGCGCACGCGGACGGTGCCGTTTGACTGTCAGGGCGTGTGCCTTTGCGGCTGCTATTGATGTGTGGGCGCAGGTTCTGTGGCGTGGGAACTGCTTTTTGCTGGCTTGTTGGTAGAGCGATAGAAGAGGGTGGAATCACCGCAGAAAGTGGGACACCTCGGCCTTTGCCACCATTTGTCAAAATGGTTGTCTAGTGTCCCATCACCTTGAAAGGCAGTTTACTCGACGTTGTGGCCGTGGGACGGCCGCCTTAGGGTCCCCTAGCCCTCTGGCCGCGCACGCGGACGGTGCCATTTGCCCGTCTGGGCGTGTGCCTTTGCGGCTGCTATTGATGTGTGGCCGCTGGTTCTGTGGCGTGGGAACTGTTTTTTGCTGGTTTGTTGGTAGAACGATAGAAGAGGGTGGAATCACCGCAGAAAGTGGGACACCTCGGCCTTCGCCACTTCTCAAAATTGTCTTCTTTCACTGTCCCTTCGCCTTGAGAGGCTGTGGTCGACGCTGTCGCCGCGGGACAGCCGCCTTATGGTCACCTCGCCCTCTGGCCGCGCACGCGGACGGTGCTGTTTGCCCGTCAGGGCGTGTGCCTTTGCGGCTGCTATTGATGTGTGGGCGCAGGTTCTGTGGCGTGGGAACTTCAGTTTGCTGGCTTGTTGGCAGGACGATAGAAGAGGGTGGAATCACACCGCAGAAAGCGGGACACCTTGGCCTTCGCCACTTCTCAAAATTGTCTTCTTTCACTGTCCCATCGCCTTGAGCGGGTGTGGTCGACAGTATGTGATGCTAATCTTCCGCAGACTCATAAGTAGAGAAACAAACCACTCAGAAACTCTGTATTGCTATTAAAAACAATGAGTTATGTCTTCATGGTTTCTTTTGTCTCAACATTTGTGCTATGTTTGTTCTTTGGTTTCATTACTACTCCATTAAAGACAATATCTTTCATTATTTTACTTCCTCAACTTTACTGAAACTGTATACCAACAGAAGTCATTTCCCTCTTTCCAGCTCATCTGCTAGAGAACTTTAATAACACCAGACACACACAAGTCTTCCCTCTAGTTCAACTCCATAGAAACATGAACCTAACATCAGAGCCTTAAAACCTTCCTCTTCCAAAAAGCCTTCGAGGACTGTGTGGTGGATCGTTGCCTATTGAAGAATTGGTTGCCAGGCCAAGAGTATTTCGCACTTTATTGATTTTTAACTGTCAAACTACCTCATCTCTGTGAAGTATTCAGCCCTCGGACCAGAGCCGTGTTTTTACACCACTGTTTTTTAAGCAGGTAATGCTGTATGCTGACTGTGACAGCTGTTTTATTTTATGTGTTATTGATGCAACATTTTCTTTAATACAGAAGAGTCTCACTAATCCAAGCTAAACGGGCCGGCAGAAGCTTGGATAAGCGAATATCTTGGATTATAAGGACTGATCAAGGAAAAGCCTATTAAACATCAAATTAGGTTATGATTTTACAAATTAAGCACCAAAACTTCATGTTATACAACAAATTTGACAGAAAAAGTAGTTCAATATGCAGTAATGTTATGTTGTAATTGCTGTATTTATGAATTTAGCACCAAAATATCACAATATATTGGAATCATTGACTACAAAAATGGCTTGAATTATCCAGAGGCTTGACGGTTTGCTGTCAGGGAGTGTGCCTTTGTGGCATGGGTTGTGTGGTGTGGGCGTGGGGCCGGCCAACGGTGGCCGGCCCCCCTGGTCTGAGGGGCTTGGGCCCACATTTCAATAGCAGACGTAAAGAAAACACGCCCTTCCCCATGGGTTGTGTGGTGTGGGCATGGGGCCGGCCAACGGTGGCCGGCCCCCCTGGTCTGAGGGGCTTGGGCCCACATTTCAATAGCAGATGTAAAGAAAACACGCCCTTCCCCATGGGTTGTGTGGTGTGGGCGTGGGGCCGGCCAATGGTGGCCGGCCCCCCTGGTCTGAGGGGCTTGGGCCCACATTTCAATAGCAGACGTAAAGAAAACACGCCCTTCCCCATGGGTTGTGTGGTGTGGGCGTGGGGCCGGTCAACGGTGGCCGGCCCCCCTGGTCTGAGGGGCTTGAGCCCACATTTCAATAGCAGACGTAAAGAAAACACGCCCTTCCCCATGGGTTGTGTGGTGTGGGCGTGGGGCCGGCCAACGGTGGCCGGCCCCCCTGGTCTGAGGGGCTTGGGCCCACATTTCAATAGCAGACGTGAAGAAAACACGCCCTTCCCCTTGGGTGGTGGGGTGTTGGCGTGGGTAGAGGCTAAGGTCGCTAAAGCAGAAAACTTTGTGGGAGGGCTGGGCCGATCTCTCAGGGATGCATGCCGGCCAACTGTGGCCGGCTCAGGGTGGGGTCTTTGCTGCCGGCGGCTTTTTTCTTTCTTTTCTTTTTGCTGCCTCTCGGCCTACGTGGTCGAGTTTCCCACGATGCACCGCATCTCTCTTCTCTCGCGGCTGTCCCTCCGCACACTTTTGGGCAATTTTTCCCAGATCCTTCCTTTGGGGCGGGGTCCTCTGTTTTTTTCTCTCTCTCTCTCTAGGGGATGCATGCCGGCCAACTGTGCCGGCCCGGCTCAATGTGTGGTCTTTGCTGCCTGTGGCTTTTTTCTTTCTTTTCTTTTCTTTTTGCTGCCTCTCGGCCTACGTGGTCGAGTTTCCCACGATGCACCGCATCTCTCTTCTCTCGCGGCTGTCCTTCTGTTCATATTTGGGCAATTTTTCCCAGATCCTTCCTTTGGGGTGGGGTCCTCTGTTTTTTTCTCTCTCTCTCTCTAGGGGATGCATGCCGGCCAACTGTGGCCGGCGCAGGATGGGGTCTTTGCTGCTGAGATAGACATTGGGGTTCGGATCCCCACGGGGATTTTTTCTTTCTGCTTTTTTCTCCATCTTGGACATTGCGGTTCGGATCACCACGTTGATTTTTTCTTTCTTTTTGCTCCAATTTTTCCCACTCCCCCTGCCAGTGCTTTTAATGGATCCAAACCCTCATGTGTATCTCTGCAGCTAAGCCCCCGCCCTACTGCTTTAGGGAAAGGGTCAGGGGTGTGGGATCCATGCCCCCATGTCTATTTCCACGGTTTAAGCCCACGCCCTGCTGCTTTGGGGAAAGGGGCAGGGGTGGGAGACGGCCCACGGTGGCCGGCTCCCCAGGGGAGTGGGATCCAAGCCCCCATTTTGCCATCAGGCAATAAATCAAACCAACGTCGCACAAATCTTACATTTCTTGGGAGGGGGAGGGGCTTGACCACTGTGGTATAATGGCCTCCAATATGGATGCCTGGGGAAAGTCATTGCGCATTGTGGCAGGCAGCAAAATGTGTCTCTTGGCCAATGGCCCCCAATGCCCTAACATTTTGACAGATTTACGGGCACTGAAACAATGTTACACAAGTAGAAGAAGGACTTTCACAGTGAAGGAACCCCTATTGAACAGGAAATAACAATTCAAAAGCAGGAACAGATTTTTTGCAATTGGTAAATAAAGTTTTTTTATATGAACTATAAAATTGCGCAATAAATCTTAGGAAAGGGCAAACGCTCTGCAATTTAGCGAACAAGCAGGGTGGCTTGTGTTCTCCCAGTGTACCAAATTTGATCAGTATAGCTGAAAAAATGAGTGCAGGAGAGCCCCCTAACTCCCCCCCTTGGGCTGTTTTTGGACGACTGCGCATGCGCGTCCGCCATTAACAAATTAATTTAGAAAATAACGAATTTTCGTTAATTTCGAAATTTTTTGGGGCAAAATTCGGAAATAACTTCAGAAACGAATCGCCACCCCCCTCTACTTTTGAAACGAGTTTAGAATCAATTTTTTCGTGGATCGCTCAAGCCTAGTAGTCAATATCAAGTGTCTGTCAAAACAGAACAGTTTTTCTATTTCTTGGGAAAATATATAAATATAGGGGCTGACAGTGTATTGTGGTCCTCTCCTTTGCTCCCTATTTGACTATTTATTTATTTATTTATTTATTTATAAACTGCATTTATATCTTGCCCTTCTCACCCTGAAGGGGACTCAGGGCAGCTCACAAAAGAAGGCACAATTTGATGTCACATATACATATACAGTAGAGTTTCACTTATCCAACATAAATGGGCCGGCAGAACATTGGATAAGTGAATATGTTGGATAACAAAGAGAGATTAAGGAAAAGCCTATTCAACATCAAATTAGGTTATGATTTTACAAATTAAGCACCAAAACATCATGTTATACAGCAAATTTGACAGAAAAAGTAGTTCAGTACGCAGTAATGCTACGTAGTAATTACTGTATTTGTGAATTTAGCACCAAAATATCACGATATATTGAAAACATTGACTACGAAAATGCGTTGGATAATCCAGAATGTTGGATAAGCGAATGTTGGATAAGTGAGACTCTACTGTATAAGTAAAACCATCATATAAATTAAAACCAATAATTAAAAACATATCAGTCATAAGACAAGTTAGTTAAAACCATGCAATCTAAAGGCATATTTCAGGAGCCATTCAGTTTGAATAATAGAGCTGGATGAGACTGCAAGGGCCATATGATCCAACCTCCTGCCATGCAGGGTTTGACCAGTTACACTCTGCTTTTTGACATTTCAGTGTGGGCATTCATGTAGACTGTCTGCTAATGTCTCTCAATGCTCCCTCTGTCGCTATTATTACTCTTTGGACACTTTCAGTTCTGTTAGTTCTGGCAGGAAACCCGTTCTCCCTACTGATTTTCTAAACATCTAAAATCAAGATGGAATGAAAGAGAAAGAAGCAAAGTTTCCTTGTTTCTTTAAGAGGCTTAGTTACTGGAGCTATATTTCATTAACTGTGTTCCTGATTTGTTCTTTGTGATTTGCATAAGATCCTGCTTGCTACATTGAAAGAAGTGGTTTAAAAAGTGTGTTGGTCTCCTTGAAATGAGAAGAGACGACACCCGCCAGTGTGATGGAAAATAAAGTGAATGGTTGAGCTAGAAATGGGAGAAGGGGTTACTGTGTGATGGGAGTAAAATCTCTGTAAAGATGGAAAAGCCACTGAATGCCACATGAAGACAATTCCATTAGTTTATTCCCCCGTCCCACCGGTGGAATAAGGTCTTTAGTTTCTAAGCTTAATCATGTGATAGTGTCATGCCAACATGGAATAAGATAACTCAGGATCTGAATTAAGCACACTATTCATACAATGTATGTATTTTGTACCATAATGGGTTACAGTAATTAATTCATTTAGATAATAGGTAGTTTTCAAAACAAGTGAAGTTCTTAATATAACAAACCATTACTTTTTCTTCTACAAATAACTCATATTTGTCTTTTTTACATTTTAAAATATGCTGTTTAAAATACCTCTCCATAAATGTTTGTTCAGCTATATTTTATTAAAGGTATAGATTTGTTTCCTTTTTGGTTTGTTTGCTTTCTTGTATTGTACCCCTGCTTTTTAACATTTTTACTGTTTACTTCATGCTGCCTGCTTTATTAAATGCTAGAATATTTTTATTCCGGGCAGCTAAACATCTTTACTGTTAATCAATAATTTTAACAAAAGCAGAATGGGGTAATTTAGTTTTACTGTCTCCACAGGAATGACAATTATCTGGTTAAATGAAAGTGAAGCAATTTCTGTTTCTAGAGAAATATTGCCTTACTTTGCAAATTGTATTTTCCATTCAGTTCCAGAATACTTGGGACAAAGTCCACTTCTATTGCCAAAGGGCCGGGGGACATGTAGTGAGCAAGCGAGCATGTTGTTACTTTTATTAACCTTTTGTATGAATTGCTTTAGGAATACTGTCTGAACACATCCTCACCCATTCCTTTAATTTCCATAATCCCCTCACAATGTACTGGAAGTCATGAGGGATCACATAATCAATTTTCATCAGATTTCCATTTCCCGCTGTCCTTGATAAGATCAGGGTTATCTTTGATAAGATCAGGGTTATCCCATGCCTCAAGCCAGCCTCACCCATACAACATCTATTGAAATTGTGATATTTTTCAAGCATAGTTTCCACCAGAGCCAACTCATTAAGCCCATCATGGAGTCATTGCCCAATGCCACACCACATTCCTTCCCAATCGCGCCCGCAGAGTCTACATTTGGGATCTGTTGATGACTTTTCAAATTTTGGCTTTGGTGACATTGGTTCTAATGGCTTGTTCTTGGGCTACCAGAATCAGACCCTCCGTCTCCTTTTTCAAAGTTCCATTTGTGAGCCACCGCCATGTTTTTTCTTTGTCAATTTGACTCTCGATTTTTCCTAGGAACTGTCCATGGAGAGCCTTCTTTTGCCAATTTTCTCTTCTGCTCTGGGTTATGTTTTTATGGTATTCACTCTTTGTATTTTGAACTTGAAGCAGTTTACTACTATTGACTTCCCTCAATGTTGGTTCTTGACTGCCTTTCACATAATCTGCCAAGGCATGTTTCTCTTCCTCTACCGTTTGTTTCACTTGCAGAAACCCTCTGCCTCCTGATTTTCTGGGCAGGTAAAGTCTGTCGACATCTAGCAATGTATCTAATGATGAGGATGGCCGAGGTGTTGATAGCCTTGATCGTATTTCTGCCATATTATTATTATTATTATTATTATTATTATTATTATTATTATTATTATTATTTTCTCTCTCCATGAGACATGTGGCATAATGACAATCTTTTCCTTGGATGAGATAACATGACATGTGGTTAATTGAAATAGCCCCTCACCAAGAATTGCTCTTAAACCAAAGAGGAAAGTATTCATCCAAAACCAGTAAGACTGGGGTGAATTAGTCTTTACTAATTATTTGCTAAGTATGACCCAATAGATGTTGTCAGAGGATCCAAAAGATCTTGGTGGTTTTGAATTTACTAGAGATCTATAAAGAAATAAGAGAGAAGAACATGCCTTCACCTCAAACAAAGCAACATTTTCAGGTATTTATCCTTTGCACAGGAAGAGGAAAGAGAGTTGTGGGGGTCAGCAGTCTAAAGTAAAGTTGCAGTTTTGCCTCTCTCTTTTTTTAGTGATTTCAAGGTTTTCTTGCTGTTTCATTGCAAATGAAATTATTACATTGCTACAGCAAATGTTTTTCAAAAATATTCCTTGAGTTCAGTAAAAAAAAAAAGAGGTTTGCTTCAAAATAATACCTCCATTGGCAGCTGATTATGTTTTTGCTCATTTTTTAAAGGACATGCATTTTTTTCTCTATAGCTGAGAATGAAATATGAATTACTGCCCTATTTTATGAGAAGGCTCAAAGAAAGGCAAGCCAAGGACAAATTCTATCAACATATTGTGCACAAATGTTCAGCTAAGTAAGCCATAACGTTTCAGTCTCCTTTACCACCGGAGAAACATGGTTATATCTTCTTTCCATACCAGCTATCTGTATTGCACAGTCAGCTTATATCCACCATAATTCATGTTTTTAAACAGTCTTGTGGTATTTAGCCAGATGGGCACTCAGTTATACTCATTTGATCTATTCTTGTTGTGTTTCTACAAATGGAACATCATGACATGAACACTGAGGGGAAAAGTTTGATCACAGTAGAGGGGCCTAGCATTAGAGGGGCCTAGCATGATCTAGCATTAGAGGACCAGCTGGCACAAGGGAGGGAGCCATTCGATCTAAACCCTAAGAATAAGCCTGAACCTGACATCCGGTAGCCTCTAGCGGAGTTCCATATATCAAGAATATGCCTGATTTCTAAGCCAAATAGGACTACTTTAGACCAGTTGAACTTAGAAAATGTGTTTCTAAAACAGGAAGTGGGCTTTCCTGAAAACATCACTATCACAAACAGTAGTTCATGATTTTATTTTTCTAGTGGATTCAGGAATCTCTTTGCCAGGAAATTAATGCTCTCCAGTTTATGTACACCATTGCGGAGACTGCAGTGAGTGAGAGTGGTCGGACTACTGAAAGGCTGTTCAGGTCCTAACATGAGAGCTGCCCTTTTAAAGCCCTCTCCTCCCTAGCCAAGGGAGTAGACCCTAGGAGGGCTTATAAAAACTACAAGATACAGGTGGAGCTGGGATTTTGTTAGAAGCAGTGATCAATTTATGGCCCATCTAGTGTCTTGGGAGCTCTATATCCAATTGTATTACCTCTTGGAATGTATTCTTGCCTGGTTATCTGTCTGCCCTATTGTGCATTCTGGGGCATTCTAGAAACAAAAATGGCACACATCAATGGAGAAACAGCTATTTTTGCATCTGCTATATCTCCCATAATGCCTTGGACAAATATTGTAGAACATATATCATTCTGTGGAAAACAAAATGGCAGCCACTGTGAATGGCATTGATGTGTGATCTTGCTGTTGCTGTCACTACAGGCAATAGCAATATCTTGTGAAACATTAGAAAAATGGAACAACCTAAAGATGAATGTGAATGAAAATATCAAGATGTTAACAAAGGGAAAATGAAGTGAACATTATTTTAATGAATAAAACATGAAATGACTGGGGGTTTCAGTAGCAAAGACAAATGAAATTCAGAATCAATCAAGGAAATGAAAAATTTTGTTGCTGGGGACTTCAAAAGCTATGACTAAGTCTTGAAGGAATCTGAGTTCAAAAAGTAAGAGAAACAATGTGATTGATGAAAACTATAGAGATTGTTTGAAGCAAAACATGCAAGCATATCATGGATTTCAGCCAACACAGATCTTGTGCTCTTACTTCAAGTACAGTAGTCTCACTTATCCAACACTCACTTATCCAACGCTCTGGATTATCCAATGCATTTTTGTAGTCAGTGTTTTCAATACATCATGATATTTTGGTGCTAAATTCCTAAATACAGTAATTACTACATAGCATTACTGCGTATTGAACTACTTTTTTGGTCAAATTTGTTGTATAACATGATGTTTTGGTGCTTAATTTGTTAAAATCATAACCTAATTTGATGTTTAATAGGATTTTACTTAATCCCTCCTTATTATCCAACATATTAGCTTATCCAATGTTCTGCCGGCCCATTTATGTTGGATAAGACTCTACTGTATATGCATTTTTCTTGCATCTACATTAAGTGGTCCATTGCATTGTGGCCAAGATCCAATAAGCATGTTCATTGATGCCTGTGGGCCATTTTAGGATGAGGCAGGTGCTTCACCTTCCTTTCCACTTCAACCCCACATTCATATGAACTGCTGGCAGGGTTATGTGTACTGCTACTCCTTCAACCAACATCCAAGGGGGTGCATTGAAGATACACTCCAGCTGGCCTGGAGCACCTGTGGAAAATTATGCCTTTAAAGTAAGTTGTAACATTTTAGATGGATATGAAAGAACAGTCAGAATTAAAAACTATTGACTTTGACAGTGTCACAATAGCAGTTCAGGGCACTGCATTGCAGCCTTGGAACACCTTTTCACCCAACACCACACAACGTTCAGATAATCCAATAAGCAAAAGTTTATTAATGAATAACTATAAGAGAAAAAAGGCAAGTCAAAAAAGAAGCAACAAAAGTACAAAGAATCTTGAAGTACAGAAACCAGGAACTTAGGACTAGAAACCAGGAGTTTTGCCCCCTTTTTAAAACGTTGTTCCCACTAAAGGCCTGAGAGCCCAGAAACCACTTAAAAGGCCTCAATCCCTCCCATAACATCATTTGCACACACCTTCTTTTTCTCTCCTTATCTCTAAGCCTCTGAGAAAAACGAGTTTATCTTTGTTTTATATTCTGCCTCCTAATTTCAAGGCAATTTGATCTGGATAAATCTTCGTCTCCCACGTTCTCCTCCAAAGGCCATTTTGGCCTATTCTCATGGGAACATATATCATATTTTTCCATTGCCTGGGAGCAGACTGGAGATTCCAGGCCCCTGCTGTCTTCCACAGACTCCTCAGATATTACAGGTTGCAACCCATCACCCCCTTCCTCATCCTCTGAGCACTCAGAAAGCTCATCCAATGCTTGTCAGGCTACAACACAGAGCTTTATTGGGCATGTCTACAGTGACAAAAAACCTGTTATGGTTGAGCCTTCTGGCTCCGGTACTAGGAGACGTGGTCGTAAGACTCCTCGAGAGTCAGACTCTTTTGAGGAGCGTGAAAGGAAACGGCTCCGGGACTTATTTGCAGAACCAACAGATGAAGACTCATTTGAGGGTTTTACCGAGGGAATGGAGGAAGAGATGGTTAGCTCAGAGGAGGATGACATGGAGTGGACTCGTGTGAGGGAGGATTTGGGTGTCACCGGCAATGATAGCATGGGAGACAATTGGCGGGTTGCAGGATCAGACCCATGGACGGGCTGGAGGGATGGAGCGGGATCCACAGCTGGGGATGCTGTGGGGCGTAGTCAAAGGTGTTTTAGCTCTGATGAGGATGATGATGATGAGGCACCTGGAATTAGGATAGCAGCTGATAGCGATGAGGAGTTATGAACTGGGATAAAATGGGGTTTAGGATCAATGGCTAATTGCGTTGGGCAAGGTAATCTGGACGAACGCTTGGGCTCTTGTTGGGGAACTTCCGAAGATGGGTGTGATTCGTTGAAGGATACGTAAGTTACCAAGGACACTGGGCATAGACGGCGGGAGGAACTGTGTGGGGTTTTTCTGTGCAACTTGTGTTTAATCTTGATAGTTTGGACCTCCGTCGTCTTTTTGACGGACATTAATTACCTACTCTGGATTGACGCTGGACTGACTGACTGACTACGACCCTGGACTATCCCTTCTGTGGCTATCGGTGGAACCTGTGGACGTCTGCACTTGGCTTTCGACCTTGGACCGGATTGGGACCCATGCTGACCGTCGTTACCCTGATTGATGTGCCTGGACCCGGATTTCGCTCGTTGCACGGAGGAGTAAACAGCCTGAGTTACTCATCTGTAGCTTTTGAGTAGCAGAGAGGAATCTGCTGCTAGTTTTTGGGTTCATTTTGACCTCTGTTTTCCAACTTTTGTTTGTTTAAATTGTCAGGCTGAAGTAAGCACTTTTGCTTTAACCCGGATTAAACTCCTGTTTAATCCGGTTTATCCTTTGGAACCGTTTTAATTCAAACGGAGCTGTTTTTGTTACTTTTCACACTGAAGACAAGTGTTTGCCTAGTCCTTTGCTTCCTACGGGCATTTCTCAGTTCTGTAACTTTAATAAACTGTGTTGTACTCTATTTGGTGGCGTTCTGTCTATGACAAAACCCACTGTGTTTACAGTGAATAGACTGCTGGCTATCCTCATGATGCACAGCAGCAACATGGAGGAGATGAGATATGGGTCACCCTAATGGAGCAGATGTGTTCCTGGGCCATGGAGACAGTGGTTCCAGAATTGTATGAATGTGCTGAATCCATGGCAGGTCCAGGGCAGATTTAATTGTGGTAAACTGCCTGGTGAAGAAGAGCCCATAATTCATTCATAGTTTAAACTGGAAATGTGGTAAACACTTCAACCTTCTGAATGTGTATCTGAAAGTTTTCTTTACATGTGCTTGACTAATTTAGTACTTCACATTTTTCATATAAAGCAGCTGGAATGTTCACTCTGAACCCAGCTTTTATTGAAATGGAAATTGCAGTACAAAGAGCTGGTTAGTCAGCTTTTTCCAGTTGTCTTTGTAAGAGCCTAGATGAACATTGCTTAAGAATGGGAAGGTATATGTGTGTGTCTATCTAGAATCATAGAATCATAGAATCATAGAATAGTAGAGTTGGAAGAGACCTCAAGGGCCATCTAGTCCAACCCCCCGCTAAGAAGCAGGAAATTGCATTCAAAGCACCCCCGACAGATGGCCATCCAGCCTCTGCTTAAAAGCCTCCAAAGAAGGAGCCTCCACCACGGCCCGGGGGAGAGAGTTCCACTGCCGAACAGCCCTCACAGTGAGGAAGTTCTTCCTGATGTTCAGGTGGAATCTCCTTTCCTGTAGTTTGAAGCCATTGTTCCGTGTCCTAGTCTGCAGGGCAGCAGAAAATAAGCTTGCTCCCTCCTCCCTATGACTTCCCCTCACATATTTGTACATGGCTATCATGTCTCCTCTCAGCCTTCTCTTCTGCAGGCTAAACATGCCCAGCTCTTTAAGCCTCTCCTCATAGGGCTTGTTCTCCAGACCCTTAATCATTTTAGTTGCCCTCCTCTGGACGCTTTCCAGCTTGTCAGCATCTCCCTTCATCTGCGGTGCCCAAAACTGGACACAGTATTCCAGGTGTGGTCTGACCAAGGCAGAATAGAGGGGGAGCATGACTTCCCTGGATCTAGACGTTATTCCCCTATTGATGCAGGCCAAAATCCCATTGGCTTTTTTAGCTGCCGCATCACATTGTAGGCTCATGTTTAACTTGTTGTCCACGAGGACTCCAAGATCTTTTTCGCACACACTGCTGTCAAGCCAGGCGTCCCCCATTCTGTATCTTTGATTTCCATTTTTTCTGCCGAAGTGAAGTATCTTGCATTTGCCCCTGTTGAACTTCATTTTGTTAGTTTCGGCCCATCTCTCTAGTCTGTCAAGATCGTTTTGAATTCTGCTCCTGTCTTCTGGAGTGTTAGCTATCCCTCCGAGTTTGGTGTCATCTGCAAACTTGATGATCGTGCCTTCTAACCCTTCGTCTAAGTCGTTAATAAAGATGTTGAACAGAACCGGGCCCAGGACGGAGCCCTGCGGCACTCCACTTGTCACTTCTTTCCATGATGAAGACGACGCATTGGTGAGCACCCTTTGGGTTCGTTCGCTTAGCCAATTACAGATCCACCTAACCGTAGTTTTGTCTAGCCCACATTTTACTAGTTTGTTTGCCAGAAGGTCGTGGGGGACTTTGTCGAAGGCCTTACTGAAATCTAGATATGCTACATCCACGGCATTCCCTGTATCGACCCAACTCGTAACTCTATCGAAAAAAGAGATCAGATTAGTCTGGCATGACTTGTTTTTGGTAAATCCGTGTTGACTATTAGCAATGACCGCATTTGTTTCTAAGTGTTTGCAGACCACTTCCTTAATGATCTTTTCCAGAATCTTGCCTGGTATTGATGTGAGGCTGACCGGACGGTAATTGTTTGGGTCGTTCTTTTTTCCCTTCTTGAAGATAGGGACCACATTCGCCCTCCTCCAATCTGCTGGGACTTCTCCTGTTCTCCAAGAACTCTCGAAGATGATTGCCAGTGGTTCTGAAATAACTTCCGCTAGTTCCTTCAATACTCTTGGATGTAGCTGATCTGGCCCTGGGGACTTGAATTCGTTTAGAGTGGCCAAGTGTTCCTGGACAACTTGTTTCCCTATTTGGGGTTGGATTTCCCCCAATCCTTCGTCCATTCCATGTTGCTGAGGTTGAAGATGGCTTTCTTTTTGTGAGAAGACCGAGGCAAAGAAGGCATTAAGCAGTTCTGCCTTTTCCCTATCCCCTGTCACCATCACCCCATCTACTCCTTGCAGTGGCCCTATCGCCTCCTTTTTCTTCCTTTTTCTACCAACATAAGCAAAAAAACCTTTTTTGTTGTTTTTTATGTCCCTGGCAAGCCTGAGCTCATTTTGCGCTTTAGCCTTGCGAACCTTTTCCCTACAGGAGTTGGCTATACGTTTGAATTCTTCTTTGGTGATTTCTCCCCTTTTCCACTTCTTGTGCATGTCACTTTTGAGCTTTAGCTCAGTTAGAAGTTCTTTGGACATCCATTCTGGCTTCTTTGCACTTGTCTTATTTTTCTTCTTTGTTGGCACTGTTTGCATTTGCGCCTTGAGTATTTCACTTTTGAAAAACTCCCATCCATCCTTAACTCCCTTGTTTTTTAATATCGGCGTCCATGGAATGCCGCTCAGTAATTCCTTCATTTTTTGGAAGTCAGCTCTCTTAAAGTCCAGAATGCGTGTTTGACTTGTCTTAGTTTCAGCATTCCTTTGTATTGCAAACTGCAGGAGCACATGGTCACTTGCCCCTAAGGATCCAACCACTTCAACTGTATTGATCAGGTCTTCCACATTTGTTAAGATTAGATCAAGAGATCTATCTATCTATCTATCTATCTATCTATCTATCTATCTATCTATCAACAGATATCTATATAGATATATAGTATGCTTGTGAAAGCAGGTATGAGAATGACAGAAAGGAATTATTTCGCAAATAGAACTAGGATTAAAAAGAAAGAAATTGTTTCATTTATTTTTCAACTCACCCATTGGAAAAGATGTTGAAAAACAGTTTTTTCTATCTTGGACACCATTGGAAAAGGAGATTGTATTCTTTTCAGATAACTCGGCAACAGCACTTTCAATTTGCACTGGGTTATTTTCATAAAAGTATTCTCAATTCTTCAAATTTGCTAGAGGTCTATAAGATTATTATTGCCTATTGCTGAACATTGGAACAAGGTGATGGATCATGTATTATCTGGGTAACCTCAAGTGTTCTTGAAAAATGGATTATTGAACCCATTTCAGCCTGGTTTCAGGCCACAGTATGGTAATGAAATGGCTTTGTCCTAACTGACAACCTATTCTGGTGAAATGTGAGGAAAGTTGATCTTCCTGGATAATTCAGTGTTCTTTTATACCACTGGACATAGTTTCCTTTTGGATCAGTTCTATCAGATGGAAGTAGGAGGCGCCATCTTAGAGTGGCTTCCCTCCTCTCCACAGGGCCAGTTCCAGAGAGTAGCATTAACTCCAATGGCTATTAAGTGGCAGAGTGCTATAGGATTCTAATTTGTCTCCCATGTTGTTTATTATCTATATGAAACTTCTTAGAGAGATTATTAGGTATTTTGAGGATAAGTGCCTTGAGTATGTTGATGACACTAGCTCTATGTCTTGCCATTGGGATTTGTTGAGGCTGTGCAGGTGTCAGGTCTGTAGCCAGAGGGGGAGGAGTTTAAGGGTTCACCCCCCCCCCAAATGTTTCTGGTTAAAAAAAACATGGTTTATTCATTAATTTGTTTAACCAGTTAAATTCACAAATAAACCAGTTTTTTTAACCTGAAACATTTGGGTGGGGGCGGGTTGAACCCTTAACCCCCCTCTGGCTACAGGCCTACGGGTGCTCAACTATTGCTTAGATGCTGTAATAAGCCAAGAGCCCAAGGTGGAATAAAATGGAAGTCCAGTGGATTGGTGGCTCTTGGATCTTAGAACTGAGTAGGCGCTTTGCCCTCAATTGTGTTGTTTGTTTGTTTGTTTTGGAAGTAGGAGAAAAGATGAAGGAATGTGCATCTGAATACTATATCTGAGGCGATTGCAAATGGAGGACATTTTTTTAACCTGGTGCTCAAAAGATAGCAAAACAGGCAGGATCTCTGAGATCTTGTCTCATATGAGAAGAATCACAAGATGGACTTCATTCCAGTAGGAAGAGTCTTTACATCAGCTGCTTGTATTTCTGGTATGTTTGAAACTGCTGGTAGTAGAGTTTTGGCTGCTGTAGTATTCTTCAAAGGGTATAATTTATGTATGTATAGGGAACAAAAGTAGAAGTGTGGGGAAGACATTCTTGCTACAAATTGCATTTTCTCTGGTAGCAGCACTATTTATCTTGCTTAAAAGCAGAATAAATTGGAGCAAATTAACCAATTTGTTTGATTTGCCATATTTGTTACCAGCAAGGATACTGGGTTTTCTAAGATCAGAATTTTCATTCTCTGATCTTGGTAAACATGCAGTTTACTGGTTATCGGGGGAAAAATTAGGAAAGAACCTACTCTTAATAGGGTAGATACAGATTCGGCTGTTGCAAATGGTATGTGGTACAGTCCACATAGCTTAAACATCAAATATGTGTTAGATTACATGTTTGGTTTATTCTACTCAAAAGTGCTAGTTTTTTACATATAAAAACACTAGCTGTGCCCGGCCACGCGTTGCTGTGGCGAAGTATGGTGGTATGGGAAATAAAGTATTGAGGAATTGGTGGTAGTTAAGGTCAAGGGTAAAGGTTTTCCCCAGACATTAAGTCCAGTCGTGTCTGACTCTGGAGGTTGGTGCTCATCTCCATTTCTAAGCCGAAGAGCCGGCGTTGTCCATAGACTCCTCCAAGGTCATGTGGGATGACTGCATGGAGCGGCGTTACCTTCCCACCGGAGCAGTACCTATTGATGCACTCACATTTGCATGTTTTCGAACTTCTGGGTTGGCAGAAGCTGGGGCTAACAGTGGGGGCTCTCTCCGCTCCCCCAATTCAAACCTGTGGCCTTTCAGTCCAGAAGTTCAGCAGCTCAGCGCTTTAACACGCTGCGCCATCAGGGGATATTATTTCCTAAAGGTTGTGAATATACAATATTTCTGATTGGTTTTTTTTGTTTGTTGGAGGCAAGTATGAATGCTGCAATTACGAAAAATGATTAGGATGTAATGGCCTTGCAGCTTTAAAGCATGGCTGTTTCCTCCCTGAGTGAATTTTTTTTTGGGAGGTGTTAGCTGGCCCTGATTGTTTCCTGTCTGGAATTCCCTTGTTTTCAGAGTGGTGTTGTTTGAGATATTTTATGTGCTTCTACTGTCTGGCCCTGAGAAAACAGAGGATTTGCCAGACTTTGATGATGGGAATACTTTGTTGGGAGGTGTTAGCTGGCCCTGATTGTTTCCTGTGTGGAATTCCCCTGTTTATTTACTGTCCTGGTTTTAGAGATTATATTGTTCTGCATTATTCTATCCCAGTAATTATTTCATATTAAAGAAGAATCTCACTTATCCAACATTCGCTTATACAAAGTTCTGGATTATCCAACGCAGTCTGCCTTTTCATAATCAATGTTTTTGTAGTCAGTGTTTTAAATTCATTGTGATATTTTAGTGGTAAATTTGTAAATACAGTACAGTAGAGTCTCACTTATCCAACATAAACGGGCCGGCAGAATGTTGGATAAGCGAATATGTTGGATAATAAGGAGGGATTAAGGATAAGCCTATTAAACATCAAATTAAGTTATGATTTCACAAATTAAGGACCAAAACATCATGTTAGACAACAAATTTGGAAGAAAAAGTAGTTCAATACACAGTAATTCTATGTAGAAATTACTGGATTTATGAATTTAGCACCAAAATATCACGATATATTGAAAGCATTGACTACAAAAATGCATTGGAAAATCCAGAACGTTGGATAAGTGAGTGTTGGATAAGTGAGGCTCTACTGTAAATACTACATAGCATTACTACACATGGAACTACTTTTTCTGTCAAATTTGTTGTATAATATGATGTTTTGGTGCTTAATTTGTATAACGATTACCTAATTTGATGTTTAATTGGCTTTTCCTGAATCCCTTCTTATTATCCAACATATTCACTTATCCTGCCGGCCTGTTTACGTTGGATAAGTGAGACTCTACTGTTTATTTCTAATCTTATATTATCTGCTGAGAACTGGATTATATGAGGCTCCTTCTTCACAGCTGGATAAAATGCACACTGAAGTGGATTATATGGCAGTGTGGAGTCAAGATAATCCAGTGCAAAGCAGATAATATAAGATTATAAATGGGTTATATAGCTGTGTTGAAGGGCCTTGAGTCTACACTGCCATATAATCCAGTGCAAATTAGATAATCTGTGGAAGAAGTCTAAGTGAGGCCTAAATCTGCCTGTCCCCTAACTGAAACCTGGCTGTCCCTTGGTTGCTAGGCAACCAAGTGGGCAGAGATTAGCCCTCTAAACTGACAGCAATTGGATAAAAAAAATTATTGCTCTCCCTCTAATTAGGACTTTATTTTTCTTTTCTTTTTGTTGTATCAACCTTGAGGCGTGGATGATGGGTTGTGTTGTCAAATTTTGAGGTTGGGGGGCCTGTACTTTTGTTGTTTTGTGAATCGCCGTGATGCCATCACTCCTTTATATATATAGATTGCCACTGTAGATCTTACATTCATGGAATCCCTCTTGCATGTTCTGAGGAAGAGCTGCTCTGGCAAAACTGGGCAAAGTATGGCCTGTGGGCAGCATTTGTCACATCCCCAGGTCTATTTATGTGTTTTTGGGGTGCACCTAGGCAAAATAATTTGTCATTTTTTTCTCATTTTTCTGCCAATTTAGGGTCTTGGAGGCTTATTTCTTATTATTTGAGTTTGCTATAAGTTGCAAACAATTATCTGACCATCCTGTGTCTCTCACCCTTTTGCATTTTATGAAAATGTCATATCCTAGATTATGCAGGGGCATTGTGAATGAGTATGTTGGGAATGTTTTGACTGGAAAAGGAATGACGTGGAGGGCATTAACCACTTAACAAAATAATCATGCTCCAAAGTCCCTTTCTAATGCAAATACTAGGAATGTTACTTTAAAAATGATTCATTAGATAACTCATTATGAATCCCCTCAGTAATTCATTATCTTTATAGATTTAATATAATTGATGAAAAAAATACATTTTAAAAATCTGCTGAAAATGCTTCTGCAAATATCTTTATAGGCAACTTTAAAAGTCAACTAGAAAACTTGCATTCATGTTTTTCCTGCTTATTCCATTACTTTTGAAAAGTAATATTAGAATGAACAAATTAAGTTGCTTGTTAAGATAACTGGCAGAGCAGTACTTATGGTCCAGGCTTACAGACAGATTATATGGCTTAAAAATTGTGCTCATTTTATAGTGCCTGCTATCTTAACACATGATGTTCAATGTAATTTCCATCCCAGATGGTCATTTGGTCCTTAAACCACTGTAAAAAGAATTGGTGTTAACTTCTCCTTCTGGCTGGAAAGTGGCATGATTTCTGGATTTTTGTCATGTGTCCCAAACAAGTGGATTCATATTGTACCTGGAGGAGAAGTTGGGGTGAACTGAACAGGTTATTGGGAGATGACCAGGGCCAGCAGAGCATGTGATTCTTCCTGCCAGGAGATTGACTTGGTACTAATATAATGGTATCAATGCAACTTTGCATAACAGGATGGCCATTGACAACATATATAGAAATATGTATATTTCCATCCCTGATAGGAAGAAAAAAAAGTGAAGCAGCTACCAACATGTGGCTATCAATAGTGTGAATGAGGAGAGTTTTCCAAAAGAAAGATCACATAGAGGAGTTTGCCTAAGAGGCATGTGTGATCACATAAGATGTCATTTTGTCATTTTTTCTCATTTTTCGGCCAATTTAGAGTCTTGGGGGCATTCCTTATTTCTTAGTATGTGTATGCTGTGTCAAGAATTTGGTTGATTGAGACGAATTACTTTCCTCAGTCTCAATTCCACTCCCAACAAATCTGGCAGCTGCTCAGACCACACAGGACAACAACAACAACAAGAAGAAATCCTTTCCACCAGTACCAATGTAAAGCTAGACCCTCCTTCACTCTTCCTGAAAGGGCCAGCCAGGTGTGCATGCACAATCTCAAACGTGTCATTCACTTTGATCTTCGATTTATTTGAAGTCTGTATTGGTTTAACATTTACCTCTTTACAAATTGCACAATCTAGCAGATTATCACATTTCTCATATTCAAAATCTGGGCAAACATTTAGCAACTGATTCAGAACTTTGACATCAGTATGTCCCATTACTCTGTGCAGATAATGGATCATGCACAATTTGTTTCTTAAGAATGTGAACTTCTGCACCATCTCTGCAATTGTTTTTATCAAACATTTGATACAGTTTATTTCTTTTAACCCCCTTTCCTACTATGTTTCCATTTTTCATTATAAAGCAGTATATACCTTTAAATAACACTTGGTAGCCAAACTCTGTGACAGTTGCCACACTCAGAACATTGGTTTTAAGGTCTTCAATACAAATCACATCTTCCCAATTAACACTCAAACAGGAAATATATGCAGTCCCACACTTATTGATGATTCTAACAGTTCCATCAGCCAAATACATAGTTGTATCTGCTGAGTCCTTCAAATTCTTCAGCATCTTCAGATCAGTCATGATATGATGGGTTGCTCCAGAGCCCAGGAACCACTTGTTCTCCACTGGATTGTTGGCAGCCATGAAAGCATGGGCTTTAGTCGATGAGGATCTTGCACCCCTTTCTTTCCTACGAGAAAATCTTCCTCTGGGAGGCCTCTTTTTGTCACTTGGACAGTTCCTAGCAATATGACCTTGCTTCCCACAAGAAAAGCAAGACTTTGTTTTGACTGCATATACAGATGTCCCTTGGCACTCACCATCATCTGGTAAGATATCCGACTCTTGCACCCCCTTCTGGTCACCAATGCCGTCTCGCTGTTCTTGAACTTTCATCTGTCCAGCTCTTCGAGTACTCTTCCACAAATCCTGGATTCTCAGGCTTTGAAAAGACTGGATCAGGATCAGTTTGTCACTCCTCTGACAAACTCATCAGCAGGACAAAACATCTTTGAGCCTCAGAAAACTCAATTCTACGCACCCCTGCCTCCATGAACAGTTCCTTCATGAGATCTAGGTGCTTTTTAACATTATGGCCCCTCTTCAGAGTAGTATTATACAGTCTCTTAGTCCATATAAACTGAAATACAGGATTCACGCTGATGCATCGCTTTAGAAGAATCCCAGACTTCTTTCGCTGAAGCTTTGTTTCTTACATGCACAAGCTAACTGGGTTGAAGGTAAAGTATAATTGTAGCTTTAGCCTTCTCATCCATGTCCTGGTCAGCATCGGTGCCAGCTATAGTTCTCCCAAGTCCCTTAACCAATAAACTCTCCATCATAATTGCCCAATTATTATAATTATAATCTGAGATCTTACAAAATTTCATCGCCATTTTGCTTCCACTGCCCATTTCTGCTCTCTCTCTCCTAGGCTACTTCCCAAGCCTGCTCGGGGACACTGTAATCCAACGGACTTTCAAAGACTGCTATTCTGTGACCCTCAGCACCTGAGAATACACTAGTTGCCACTTATTCAGTTGCAGGACGGCAGCCATGAACAATCTGCAGCCTTCTGCAGTCCAGGTTTACCATCAGGTCATCACCAGCCGTAAATCTTGTTGCAGCTAATAGCCCTCATTAGCCTTATTGTGCAGTGGAATGTCATTGGATGGTTGATTGAGAGGAATTATCTTCTTCAGTCTCAATTCCACTCCCAACGACTCTGGCAGCTGCTCAGACCGCACAGGACAAACTTCAGACTCCCCCAGTTACAGCTGTAATAGTCTTAAACTTTATTTACAATATATACACAGCATGCCGGACAATAGCCATTCTCCATCCGACTACTTCAAAGACCACTTCAAAAGTGCACACACATTCCATTCCCCTCTTGTCACTAACATGAGGTATACCTGTCACAAAGCAGAACCTCCAACTAGCTATGCTCTAGCAATTCATTCCCACTCTATGCATTTAACAATTGCACTACTGAATTACATACACACACTGACAACCAGCTTTAAACTTTTAGCACAATTTCATACTACATCAAAACAATTTTCCAACATGCTACATGTGCACTAAGTAGGCAAATGCAGAATGTATGCAGATCTAGAAAATGCAGTGTGAATAACGATTTTTTTTCCAGGTGAAGACAGATCCATTTAGAGGTGTGTGAAATTTCAGAGGTTGATCTATAATTTGTGTAATTTCGATGATTCGGTCATACGATTGGCCAAAATGGAACTGGCAAGGACCCCTCTGAAGCCTTACTGAAAGAAAACATGGCCAGCTAACCCTTTCAGCTAAATTCAAGAAAGATTTGTTGATTCGGTCTTCTTTTTCATGATATCAGTACTCCATTGCCCCAGGGGCGGAGACTGGGGTAAAGATGATTGACAAGAGCAGCTGAATGCAGTTTTTTCCTCATTTGCCTAGCCATAGCCAATCACAATTAAAAAGCAGATCACAGTGCTTTTGGCCAAACTGGTCCATTTTGTGGTGTGTTGAGGAGAGAACGTGTAGCTCCGTTTACTTCTCTTCTCTTACTTTTGTTCCTGTGCAGTGCTGCTGCCTGTGACTCAGGATGTAAGATAATTTTTTAACTGATTTATAGTGTATTGTACAGTTTTTATATGTGTGTTTTATTGTAAGCCGCCCTGAGTCCCCTGTTGGGTGAGAAGGGCGGGATATAAATATTGTAATAAATAAAATAAATAAATTTAGAGTGCTTGTGCTAGATTTTTGAAAATTATTATTTGATACATTGTATCCTGTCCTTCTCACCCCCTGGGGGGAGGGGGCAATCAGGGTGGCTTCACAACTGGCAGTCATTAGATGTCAAAAACAAACAGTTATAAAAACAAAACAATTAAAAACAGATAATTAAAACATCAATTATAAAAACATCATTTAAAAATTGCACAAGTCTAAATCATAATCCGGGGTCCGTTCATTATCAGTCACATAAATTGTTGTTTTTATTATTGCTGTGTTTGCTGCTCGAATGCCTCGTCCCACAGCCATATTTTGAGTTTTTTCTGAAATGATAAAACGGAGGAGGCCGACCTGATTTCATTAGGGAGGGAGTTCCACAGACAAGGGGCCACCACTGAGAAAGCCCTGTCTCTCATCCCCACCAATCAGGATTGCGAGGGTGATGGGAACAAGAGCAGGACCTCCCCCAATGATCTTAACCTTCGAGGTGGGTCATAGAGGGAGATACGTTCAGAAAAGCAAGCTAGGCCAGAACAGTTTAGGGCCTTATAGGCTAAAGCCAGCACTTTGAATTGTGCTCAGTAGCAGACTGGCAGCCAGTGGAGCTGGTGCAACAAGGGGGTGATATGCTCCCTGTATTCCACTCCGGTGAGAAATCTGGCTGCTGCCCATTGAACTAATTGAAGCTCCTGAACAGTCTTCAAAGACAACCCCATGTAAAGCACATTGCAGTAGTCTATTCAGGTAGTAACAAGAATGTGAACCACTGTGGCCAAGTCAGGTTTCCCAAGGTTTAATTGTGCAAAAGCTGCCCTAGCCACCACTAAGACCTGAGGTTCCAGGCTCAACGATGAATCTAGGATCTCTCCCAAGCTGCAAACCTGTGCCTTCAGGGGGAGTGTATCCCCATCCAGCACAGGTTGTAACCCTATGCCCTGTTTGGCCTTATGACTGACCAGGAGGACCTCTGTCTTGTCTGGATTCAATTTCAATTTGTTTGCCCTCATCCAGTCCAACACAGCTGCCAAGCACTGGTTCAGGAAAGCAAGACTATTATTTGCAAAATAAAGCAGACAATTAAAAGGAAAAAAAGAGTCAACAAGATGTGAGTAGAAGCTCCAGGGAAGTTGGAAGTAACATGGATGAAAATTCATTCCTGGCCCCTGTAGGTGACCAGAGAGATTTTCAGAAGGAAGACATGAAATCCCCCACTTTCTGTCCTGTTTGGAGGGTTCACCATAAGTGATTTATTTTATTTTGTGTCAAAAGCATTGCATAAATAGATAAGTTTAAAACTGATAAAATAGTTTCAGACCAAAAAAGGGCAACAGCGACTGCATTGTCTGTAGCTTTAAACAGTTTTTCCTCTGTGCATGCTTACATTGCTTACCATAAGTGATGACAGTAATAATATTTTCTCTCTCCCCTCCTTCAAAATCTTTTTAAAGGGGATGCCAATGTTGCACAAAACTTTGAATTGTAATTTGCACAAAACTCTTCACTGTTGAAAGCAAGATCAGGTGCATTAGGCTATTTCCTTTAATGACAATGTTGTGATTCTCCCTCCCCCCCCTTAGGATGGTCCCAAGACTCAATGTATGTAAAATACATGCATTAAGTCCATGCATTAAGTGTTCAGTATTCAAAATATTGTCTATTTTGAAAATGCACTAAAACAACCCATTGAATGTGCACATTTTCCTGAGAAAACTAAAGAAAGGTTTATCTTGCAAACTGCACACAAATGAATCCAAACCCAAAGGACAGGTAGAAACCATCTCCCCCTCCACCACTCAAAGGAAAAAAGCAATAAAAATAAATATGTAGAGAAAATTCAGAAGATATTTTGCAGAAAAGAGAGAGCTGAGAAATAGGAAAAAATCTCAGAAATAGAAAGACATTTCAAATCAGTTGCTATTGATCCTTCCAGAGCAACACTTGGCAGCTGTTCCTAAGGAGTACTCAGGAGTACATTTTGCTCAGTGAGGTTGCTTCCACAAGAAAAAAAAACATTAACAAGCAGAACAAGAACAAAAAGAATGAAACAGCTAGAACAAAACTAGATTACTCATACCCTTTGAAGAGATTTTCCATAACAACTCAAGTAGTCTGGAATCTATCTTTTTTTGTGATTGGATCTGCTAAGTTTTATGCAGGAATTGACCATGGTAGATTTTTATGTGGTCAGGATGATTTAAACTTCCAAATAGTTTTCTCTCGGCTTCTTAGAAGATCCAACAAACCTGTGAATTTCTTACAACATCCTGTGTCAGAAACCATCAAAGATTCCACAGAAATGGTTTGCGAACTTTAGCAAAGGCTTTGATGAAAATGGTTGGAGTTTCAAGTGTGTAATGAAACCCCAAATGAGTCAAGTTTCACATGGTTGCAAATCTTCCTCCTAGCTCTGATCAAAGGTGTATTCAGCAAGGATGAGGCTTTGATACTGCAAGACAGCACATCCCCTGAAATGTTCAAAGTAGTGCCCTGGGATTCAACTGAGCAATTCCTGTTGGGAGTGCTGCAGCTAAAGTTAGTGATGTTTAGAGGGGGTGGGAAGGTGGGATGACAGGAAGATGTCATATTTTCAGACCACTCTGCATTTCTCCATTTCTTCTTTTTAATTCCAAAGCCTTCACATCAAAGTTCAAAATGCAGTCTGAACCTAAATGCATTATGGAAAGGAATTGCTGCCTGTCATGCAGCAATTTCATTTCCTGCCATTTTTTTTTCATAACTTCAGTCAACAAGCAGTAATAAAGAGTGTAACCAGAATTATTGCTCTGCTCCTTCAAAAAATGCAGCTTTATTCAGGAAAATGAAAGGAAACACTATTTTAAAGGCAAGGTCTTAATGTTTCAAAATTGGTTGCTGACCCATATTACAGCAGCCAGGCTCTGATGATGTTGTAACATAAGTGATAAGAGCTTCCACTATCTCTTGATCACAGAGGATGTGTGTTTGCTCATACACTGACAGATATGAGGCACCTTAGCTACAGAGCCATTATACCAATTTTTTTCCAAAACCTTTATCTCCCAGGTGTTTTGGGCTTTGGTTCACAGAATCTCTGAATATCAGCCAAGCTGGTAGGGACTCCTGTGAGCTGAAATCCAAAAACACCTGGAGGACAAAAATACGGGAACTACTACAGTAGGTCTTTATTTAGCAAAGACTGGCTGCAAGTCCAAGATTCATATCACCTGATCAACATAAAGCATTTTCGTCAGCATTATATTTCTCAGTGACTTATATTCAACCTTAGCTATAAAACTTGCAAACTGCTATCTACCAGCTGGTGCATGTTTGTTAGGTCAGATTGTGCTAACTCTTGAAAAAAAAAGAATTTATTTGAATGTACAGTATGATTGCTTTCCTTAGGTGGCATATCTAGGTTTTAGTTGCCCAGTTTCAAGAAATGTGTATGTATCTATGGTAGGTTCTTCTCACAAATCAAGGCAAAAAAGGAGGAGGAGGAGGAGGAAGTTTTGAATGCATAACATGAGCTTATCCCATTCATATCTGGAATAAAGAATAAAGAATAGGGGGAAAGTTATTGAGATAAATGTCAAAGAAGGAAGCACTGGTTTCATGTTGGACCAGTCATTTAGGTCAACCCAGTGCTCCATCTTGAAGGACAATTTCTTCCCCATGTTCTCTTTGCATGTGCTGTTCATCATCTGAGCACTGCTCTGGGTTCTCTCACTTTAGGAGGTCTCGTAGGTGTCAGCAAGGGATATGGCCTACTTAGTTTGGACACTAAACCCACTAAATGACCTCCTGATTGAAGTTTGATAGGCTTCAATCAAATCACTTGTTGATTTAAGGAATGTGGCCTAAATCTGGTTGTTTAGAAAGGCATACAACTGATAAGTCCTTTCTCTTTCAATGGAAATACTAAGTTGGTTTCTCTTCTTCATTTTGATTGTTTGGGTTTCAGAGAGATCAGGTTTAGTAATTTTGTTTTCATCACATTTGTATTTTCTTGTGGTTATTTATTGTGTGTTATAGATTTTATTTCATTCTCCCTATGTGTATTACTGTTGAAAAATACCATGAATTTCTTTTTGTTAAAATTCTGAACAATATTGTATCTAAGCCTATTGTCACGTTGCTATCTACCAGGAAGTTTCAGAAACATAGTATGATGGCAATAATTGCTGTTCCCTAGAGTTAATTGTGAACATCTAGATATCTGGGGTGTTTTGCTTCAGAAGTGCTGCTTACCATTAATGTTGTTTAGTCCTAAGCATACTTCTACAGATTGTGTTCACAGCAGAGCAGGTAATTACGCCCTTTATATTCATAGTTACTCAGCCTAATAATGCATGCCCAGCTAGTTTCTATACACAGTTTGCTATAAAGAAGACAAGAGTAACAGACACTCAAAAATACGTACATATGCACACACCTTCTTGTGTCATGATCAACTAGAAAAGTTATTATTGAGCTTAACTGGTATCACCAGGTAGATTTCCATAGCAACAGATGGCAATATCACTAAGAGGGTTGCGATTCTATTCAGTCAGGCAGTGTGTCATGCAGAAAGCCAGTTTGAAGGAAGAAGGTCAAAAGATATTGGGCTATATAATGGTAAACCCCTCAGGCTAACACAAAGGTCAGTAAGAGCAGAGGGTCTCATTATCAGCATTGTATAGA
The DNA here is from genome assembly GCF_035594765.1 of Anolis carolinensis. Lineage (NCBI taxonomy): Eukaryota > Metazoa > Chordata > Lepidosauria > Squamata > Anolidae > Anolis > Anolis carolinensis. The sequence continues at coordinate 217,145,165 of NC_085844.1, read as the reverse complement.
CTCTACCAGCACTGTGACAAAACAAGCAGAGGGGAAGATGGTGGTAGAAAAAATGAGACGATGGTGATGAAATGGAAAAAAAAAAAGGGCAGGAAACAACTGGTGATTCCATCCCACCTGGTTCTCAAATACTTCACTTCTGGCTTCTGGAGGTTGTCTACAGAGCCAAAGTAGTATGGGAAATTATTGTCCTAACCACTTTCTCCAATATTGTCTTGTTTCTATGGTCCCTCCAAATCTAGTGAAAATAAACTACAACAGGTGATACAGAGCTGCCAACCTTCTTCACCCACCACCTTTTCTCCTTCCTGTGCAACTAATGCCGAGTGTTATGCCACTAGCATAATGATCTGTTATATGACTGTAGTGCCACTATAGGATACGGTTCTATGTACAAAATAATGGTTGGGGGTGGGGGGGAGAGCCTTTCTTGTGTTGTAACTTTGATTTTGGCTACTCCTCAGACTTGCCAGTTTGTTTCTTTATGCTGTTGCCATGGATAACTTTACTGACCTTTCAACAAATTGCCTCATTAAGCCTCTCATTAACACTGGTTTATCACCCATTAGTGGCATGTTGTGTGCAGTTCTCAGGGGAAGACTTCACAATTATTGCAAAACAACAGATTTTCTCACCTGTCCTAAATTTCTAGAGCCTGGAAACTGAATGGGCTTAATACTGACCCTTATGTTGCAAACATGCAAAAGTTGTTCAGTGCAAAAAATGAAGGCATTCCTAAAAGCTCAAGAAGATGGTTTATATATTTCCCTAGTCAATTTAAAGGTACAAAGATCATGCCTGAAAAGGCCTGGTGGTGGTGAGAATGGTTGGTCCTCTAAATAATTCTGTACTACAGTTCCCATAATCCCTTCATATACAATTCCCTAAAGGGCCTGACATTCTACTTCCCCTCTTTTACAGTATTTACAGCAATATTCTTTCCTCTTTCCATGTTTAACATTTTTCAAATGGCTGTGATGTGTAATCAGAGCTGGGGACCATTCACAGTACCATTCACTATTATTCCAAATAAACTTCTATAGTTCCATCCTATGGAATTTAGGTTTGTAGTTTGGATGAGAATTCTAAAGGCTTGTTTCTAAAATACCAATTCTAGGATTCCACATGATTTAAGTATATTAGTTAAAGTGGTATAACGACACTGTAACTGTAGTATAAATGATGGCCTGCTTGAGATATTATGGTATAATGATTAGAATGGGCAAGTAGATTGTATGGCAAAGGTTTGTTAATTAAATGGATGTATCATTAAAAAAAACACCCAAAAAGAAGATGCAAGTAGAATAGGGAAAAAAACCCAAGTTGAAATCCTTGTCCCAGCCAAAATATTGGCTGAACAACTCTCAGTCTAACCTCACACAAAGGGATATAATGAGGATGTACCGCATGTGGGGGCAGAAGACCAGCTATGCTGCTCTGAACTCCATGGAGGAAGGATATGAAAATTCAACATGTAAATGATGAAGGATTCCCATCCAGGGACTGTAAAGCTAATTATGAGTCCCCGAGAAGGATTGTAATGAAACATTCACAATAATCTTTGCTCAGTTTTGATACCTGATGACTCCCCCGTAGCATTCAGCTTTTACAAAGGGTTTATTTATTTACTACATTTATATCCCACCCTTCTCAGAGCAGCTTACAAATTATATGTACATACAATTTATTATATTATTAGCATAACACAATATTAGCATTATGTATTACTATATTGAACTATACCACTATACTGTAATATTATTAGTAATATTACATGTAATATATAATATATAATTAACATTATATTGGGTTGTTGCGTGTTTTCCAGGCTGTATGGCCATGTTCCAGAAATATTCTCTCCTGATGTTTTGCCCACATCTATGGCAGACATCCTCAGAGGTTGTGAGGTATACATCACAACCTCTGAAAATGCCTGCCATAGATGTGGGCAAAACCTCAGGAGAGAATACTTCTGGGACATGGCCATACAGGCCGGAAAACACACAACAACCCTGTGATTCCAGCCATGAAAGCCTTCAACATAATATTATATTGTATTATTATTAGAATTATATTGTATTACATTATAATATTATTATTAATATTATATGTATATACAATATATTATATTATTATATATTATTATATTGTATATTATATACTCTCTCCCTATATATAATATTATTAGCATAGCATGTTACTGGGGGAGCCTGGGAATGCTCTGGGACTAAATTAAGGATGCCTAGATATGTCATATGATTGGGATGGGCAAAGTAGCTCCAATCCCTGTGATCCCTCTAGATTACCTATTTCCCAAAAAAAATAAGATGAACACTTATTTTGGAAGCCCCTGGTATTCAGAAAATGGTCTAAAATAGGTTTTTTAAATATTTAGAAACCCTGACAAGAAGAATCGTGGACTGATGAGAATCTTCACTGTTTGGAGCTGATTCTGTGAAAAATTCACATGTGGTTATTTTGTGCAGAAAACAGCATCTTCTAATTGGGAAATAATATTTCAATAAAGAAATATTAATTCCTGCACAGAAAATTCTATAATTGGTTATTTATTTTGCATAAAATTTGCATGTGGTTGGTCTGCTTAGAAAACAGCATTTTCTGTGCAGAGAACAGCACTTTCTGCATAGGAATTAGTTTTTTGTATTGAAATATTGTTTTGGTGCATAAAATGCAGTTTGCTGCATAGGAAAATATTTCACCATGAATAATCACTGGAAACTTGTTTTTCAAAGACTTTCTTTCAGTAGGAAGAACATTGCTGAAATTTTTCAATACTATTTTTGAGAAGAAACTTGGTGAATAATTGCATCTCTAATTACCAGTGATCTCCAATTACAGTACTGGAGATACAGAAAAAGGACATTATTCCTCTTCCCCAGGAACAGCCAAGTGCTGCTTCACCACTTCCCTCTTCTCTTTATCTTAGTCAGAAAATGCCTACGGTAGCACCCCTTGGGTTAAGTGTTATAGTCTGCAGGCCTCCATAGGATCTCAGCCAATTTTAATTTTAGACCAGGCCTTTGTAATTTGTTGTATATTTAATAACTATTCCCAATGTGAAACAGGACACCTGTTTGCAGCCATCTGTGTATATGATGACCTACTCTCCTCTCTCTTTCATTGGGTCATATAGTGCCACCTCATCCAGTTTTTCTGGTATTTTAATTTTATATGATCTTCATATTTATACAAATGGGCATTTAATTATTTACAAGATGGTCCATGTAGCTTTATTTTACATGCTAACAGATTCATGATTTATTTAACAATGAGGAGTTCCATACAAACTTGTCTTGTCAGAAATCTGAAATGCTTAATGCATGTAAATCTTGACTGAAAAGATGCCTATATCATTTAAAAACTACGGAGAAAATGTAAAATGGCAAGACACCAAACTAATATCATGTCTTATCTTCAGTGCTATTTGTCTTTTTAAATAAATCGAGCAATCCGTTATTGGAATGCTAGATAAATACAACAGAGCTTGATCAGATGACCCTCTCATGTAGGTACGACACGTGTTTGCAATATTTAATGGCTAGGTTACCTGAATAACTGACATGGGTTCAAAAGCCAGAGGCTGGAAACTACCAAACTTTGGACTAAAGTGGACCTCCAGGCCTACTGGACTCCAGTACAGTTGGTCTCCCCTACTCTTCCCAGCAGAGCCATAGCCGGGGGGGGGGGGTTTAAGGGTTAAAGCCCCCCAAAAGAGTTCAACCCCCCCCCCCAAAACGTGTTTTGATCATGAATTTTAACTGGTTAACCAATTTATGAGTACACCAGGTTTTTTTTAACCTGACACAGTTTGGGTTTTTTTGAAATTTTAAACCCCTCTGGCTACAGCCCTGCTCCCCAGGAAAACCACCCTGATATCAGATTACATGTCTACAAACATTTCACAAAAAAACAAAAACACACATCTAAGTATGATGAAGTTTACCGAAGTTATTAATGAAGAATAGAGAAGCTAAGAGAGACTTCTGTTAATGAACAAACACAGTGAATTTTAAAAAACCAAATATTCTCCAACATTTCATAGGTCAAAACTGGGACACATATGGCCAAACAACATCAGAGTCTTGTCAAGCTGACAAAAGTTATTAGTGAGGGAGAACCTAAGGGGTGGAAAATGGTGCTGAATTAATGGAATTCAAAATATTTTTGCACTTGCAACTGAGTATGTAGCAATTGAAGTAAACTGAGGGCAGTGGGGGAAGGTTGGAGGAGAAGAGAAAAACTGGGACATTTTAAAAGCTGTTGAAAAATTGGTATGGCAGAGGATTAATCAGAGAAATCCCTGCCACTTTGCCCCCCTTCCTCACATGCCAGTTTTGCTATCTTGGTTCACTGCACATGCTAAAGAACTGTACTTCATCTTAACAGTCCTCCTGAAAGATGAGAATATGAGCCAATGGATTCAATAAAAAAGAGATTCCACCCAAACATTAGGAAGATTTTTTTTTTGTTATAAGAGCTGTTTGATATTGGAATAGTATGCCTGTGTGTGTGTGTGGGGGGGGGAGTATGATAGACCATTTTTGTGATTAGCCCATTCATCTTTTACATGCACACACATATCTATATACACACACATGCGTATGAAGCTCACACAATATTAGCTGCTATTGCACTTTAGAAAGTTACAAATCATTGTAGAATTTTTTACAAATGCAAAGCAAAAAATTAAAAAACCTCCCTAACCTAAGCTTTCTTCAACAACCCCTATGTTGTCATGCTCAGTAGAACTGATCAATTAGATTTTGAAATGGTCGATTTTTAAATTAAATTATTGTTCCAGGGTAAATGATCTCTGATCACTATGACACATTTCAAATATGCTCCTGAAATTAAGTGTGTGGCAAGTAACTGCAAGAGAGAGAAAGAGAGAATGTTTTTTGTTCTTCAGATTCTTAGTGATAATAATTGACATAACTAAGGCATCTTGAACCAACGATTTTTCTCCCAAAGCAGATGTTGCAAACAATGAGCACACATTTCAGTTCATGCATCAATGTTTAATTATTGTTTAGGCAGCATTTGTTATAATCAAAGAGGAGCAACAAAGTGATTTGGATACAGTTCCTCTCAGCTGTAACTCCATTGATTTCAGCAGTTGTTCTGTCATACATGATTGTTCTGAAGCACCCTGAGAAGCACTTACCACATCATCTTGAGAATTCAAACACCATCAGAACAAATGCATGCACACACACCACGCTTAACAAACCAGCTACATTATTGGCAGCTTGAAACAAGCAATGAGAATTTTGGACAGTGAAGTTAACACAGCTTTGTGGATATCTAAAGGGTTTCATGGGGAAGTAATGACATAGTCTTGTAGAAAGGAATCATACTAATCCCAATTTCCAGTTATAAATGGAAAGATCAATAAATTTCACTTCCTTTTATGTTCCCATGATTGAACTCTTACTTCTGGTGGTCCATTTCTTTGCTAATGTAGATAAGATCTAATAGAAATACAATTTTTGCAAAATTCATATTATTAAATCAATATATTTAGATATTTCTATCACTAAGAGGATGATATTATCTCTGCTTACCAAGTAAATTGGCATAAGCCTATTCTTCCCTCTGTCTTTTCATTATTTTTAATGGGAGAGAAATGTAACAGTGCAAAGGTCTGCTGGAACAAAGAGGCAGGGAAACAGAAAATTTCCACTGGGCTAGAATATATTTGGATGATCTTCTACCACTATATACATACACACACACATACACATACACACACACAGAGAAAGAGAGAGAAAAAGAGAGGGAATACTGTACATACTCATTAGAAAACAAAAAGAGAAATTTACCTCTTCTTTGGAGTAGAAAGTAGAAACAGCTTTAAAGAATTAAAACCCCAAGCAGAAAGGAAATTGCAGCCTTGAAGGCAAGAGAGGGGATTTTTAAGGTAGTCCAGGGAGGATAGCTCACTCCACTGAGTTCCAGATCATTGCTCTTCCTTCCCTGGGCCTCCTTATAATGCCTTGAAAAAGCGGTAACCTTTTTTAAATCCAGGTCTTAATAAAGGATATGGAAGGGGGGGAGCCTGTGGGAAGTCCCCCCCCCCTCCATAATGGGATGGATAGGGTGCTCTCTTAACCCTGTTGCTGACACCCAGGCTCCCTTGAAAGGGAAGAAAGGAAAGACTCCCAGAGGAAAGGAGAGCTTCGTAAATTACCCAGTGCCACCCTTTTTGAAAGCTTGGGTGGTAACGTCGTGGTAGCAATGACTTTGGGGGGGGGGGGGTGCCACTGTGAAGTAGTAATGGCATTTTCACCTCTCTGCAGAATGGCCCATGGGTCATATTAAAACCAATAACTTTGGCCACAAAACATACTCTTGACTTACATGTGAGATCAGTGGGACTCCGTTCTGTGTTGATATGATTGCACCGCATACTACAATGAAAGGATGATTTTAGCAGCATAGAAACAGATAGACTAGCATTTGCAGCCTCTCCAAAAAAGGTGTTCAATCATCTGGGTGCTTTAATAGAAAAGGTACAACAAACTTGGGAAGAAACATAAACCCAGGACAGCTCAAAGGCGTCACCTATAAATTCTACACCAGTAAAAAAGGCTTCAATTTGGAACCTCACCTTCTGTATTTCCAGTATGTTTTTCTTGCGACATAGAACTCAATAGACGTCACACTTTCTCCTCCAATTCAATGACTTGCAAACATTTGCAAAATGTCATAAAATATCATTTTCAGTTAAATTAAATAAGACTTTGTTTTAAAGTATGAGAGATCTGTTAGCTTGCTTCATCTGTTTTAAATTCTGTTAGGCTTTCCTCCCCATAGGAAATCTGATAAGAATTGGATTGATTGCTTATAGTATCTATCTTGTGCTGCATTGAAAGTCTCACTGTGAGTATATGCTGTGAGTGGTGACATCAATGTGATAGATTACAGATCCAGATGTGATATGCTGTATTTTTCAAGGTCTCTTGACAGGCTTCCCTGCACTCTGTCCATTAATCCAGTTCACTGAGCAGCTTCCAACAGGAACTATTTTTTAAAAGTGCTGTGTTAAAGAATTGTAATCCTCTTTCTTCCAAACATGAAATTCCTTTTCCCTTAAAAATGATCTGAGCTGTGTATATCAAGATGGCTAGTAATTTCAAACATTATTTTATAACTTAGCTATTCTAGAAAGGATATCTGGTTATTGTTCCTTCATCTGGGTTGATTCCCCAAGGGAATTAGGTTTAACAGCTCTCCCTTGCACAGATTTTCTTTCTTCTTCTCTATCCTCTCTAGCTCTTGGTAGAGACTGAAAAGTATTCAAAAGTATTCAAATATGGTTTTAAAAACCCATGTTTGCCAAGGGATATGAAAGGAATCTAGGACTGACAAGACTCTTCATTTAGTCTGGGACTAATTCCCAGTTTGCACACTAACCTGCATTTTCCTGTGCAGGAAACAACCTTTTGGCATGGACAAGATTTTGATGCCAAAATATTATTTTTTACACTGAAAATTATGTTTTCTGTGCAAATCAGTAATGTGTGAATATTATGCATAATACATCCCAAATTGCAGATTTTCAGTGCAGAAATTGATATTAGAGATGTGTGATTCATAAAAAAAAAAACCATACTGTTTCCAGTCTCGTTTTTGGCTGCCCCCCACCCCCAATTCTGTTTACTGTGAAATTCCTGAAATTGGGAGGGGGAAAATACCATTTCATGATCTGTCAGCTGGAAGTTCTGTTTTCACTGGCAAGGCTCCTCTTTCCATCAGTTTTAAGGCTATTGGGATAAAAATGGCCACACTTGAAAGACACATGCATGACTGCAAGTCCGCCATGTTTCAGAACGTTTGGGTCATCCACTGATTTTTAGGATTTTTTAAAAGTTTCTACAAATAAAATGTCTTTTAAAAACCCAATTGGGGTGGAGGAAGGCTGCTGGACTGGTGCAGGAGCACACACACACAAGCCAGAAGGTAGGGCTGAGGAGGGAATACCAAAGAGTCAAAGAGGTGAGCTTGAAGAATAAAGGGCTTTTTTTTGTAGTGAGGGGGGGGCAGAACTTAGGCTGCTGGTGCAGGACAGAGTACAAACGCCAGAAGGGAGGGCTGGGGAAATTCTCAAGGGAGTCAGGGTTTTCCCTAAACCTAGTCCACACTCAGTCAAGTTAAAGCAAAAAAGGTAATTTTAAAAAAACAAACACAAAACCCCACTTTTTAAACTCACAGTCCCCACCCAAACACCCACCCACCAACTCCTCTCTTGAGAAATTAGTAGTACAATAAAAGGACTATAGGAAAGATATTCACTAGGAAAATGAGACGTAGAAGAAAAAGGTTGGAATTCTCAAAAAGCGATCCCCAAAGTACTAAGAAGCAACAATGGCACTGAGCTAGAACACGGAGCTAGCTAGCACATTATCTAGCTATGTGTCTCTCAAATACCAGGAGCTTAATAGACCAGCTTTGCAAAAATACACATGCTCCACTTCCATTTTCTGACTGGGTCTGGCAAGACTAACGGGGAAACCCCCATGCACAAGGCTGCTCTTCTCATGTGGCAGCCAATTCAGTTGGATGCAGCTGAAGATTGGCCACCATGTAGTCTGTAACAATTAATCTTTGGCTGTCCCCCCCCCCCCCCCCCATTCTATTTCCAGGGATCCAGTTGTCAGATTGCCCAAATCTCCCAAATATGGTATATCAAAATGATATCGTACACATCCCAAATTGATATTTCTGCTTTGAAATACTACTTTCCAGTTCAGGAAATGCTTCTTTCTTCCTTATTGATGTAACTGAACAGAAACATCTCATTCAAACACTTTTTAAAATTCAATTAAGCTGTGGACAAAGTGGGAAAGTGGGAAGAGAAGAGAGAAATTGGGATGTTTTAAAAGGAAGAAGAATTATTCAAATCTGCCTCTGCAAAATTGAGACACCTAGAGATTATGACCCTATACTATGTCCCAACTAAATGGGCTTGTAAAAGGGGTAGGAACAGGAGAATGGGGTAATCATATTTGCCATACTGAATTGCCAACTGTTTTTGCATTTTGCTTGACTAGAGTAGACATTGTTTAACATTTGCCTACTCTTATTTTGACTTAGGTGATCCCTTGTTGTCTGAGTATGATGGTCTTCCAAATTCTTGGAATATGCCTGTGCATGAGTTTTTTTAAAATGTGTGGAGGTCAGTTGCCAGCCGATCAACACACAGTATTCACAGAGTTAGGGTCCCAACCAGTGGCGTGGTTAACATGATGACTATGGCTTCTCAATCTGTTGCAGCCTTCTTCTGCCTTTACAGCCATTGAAACAGCCATGTTATCTTCCGCTTGATCTGCCGTTGAGGTCTTTGCATTGTGCTTGGTCTGATGACTCTTATATTATTATTTGTCTGATAAGGCAACCTATGTGGTGCTGTTGTTAGAATATTGGGCTTGGACATGTGAATTCAGGTTCATGCCTCCACTGATACAAGAAAATCCTACAGTAGTCTTAGGACAATCCTATTCTGACAAGAAGTTGGCAGGAAGAGGAACTTGTGTGCTGTGTTCACCTTACTGGAGGAAGGACAAGATGAAAAGGTTATAAACACATAACAAATAAGTAATAACTAGCACCTTTCTTTAAAACTGGAGCAGATGAAAGCTGGTGTCACAAGTTATCTCTGTCTTCCCTTGATGAAGCTTGGCCACCATTGACTCTGTTGACAGGTTCTGTATATTTCTGCAGTGTTTCAAATTCCTGCCTATCTTGTTTGTTCAAGGAGTACAATGGCCCAAGAAAAATGGGTGGTTAGACCAGAAAGAAATCAATGATCCCGCCAACATTCTGTCTTCAACTCTCTTGAAAAACCCTTGTGTGTCTTGCCATTCATACTGTTTTCTCGGATTCTCTGTGACAGGTATGGTCATTGCTGTCGATGTCCAAATGCCATGGACGTTTTGACTTATGTCTCCATCTTGACAAGCAAATGAGGGAAATTCAACAACATCTGTTCTTTAGAGTCCGTTTTTCCTCTCTACATTCTAACAGCTCTTATTAAACTGGAGGGAGAATGACTCAAGCCTTACTCTATTTTTATAGCTCTAAGAAATTATTGCCTTTCCCTTAATGTCTGTCTGTGCTGGATGGAGAGACTTGGAGTGTACTGACCTTGTAGCTCAGCTAACCTTATAATTGAGTAATTATTACAAATGAGCTTTCATGGGCAGAGCAATTTGTTGAGACATACAAGACACAGACTCCAAAGTGCTGATCTCAAAAAAGAAAACATTTCTCTCCAATTCATAATCTACTTAATCTTTCTCTGGTCTAGGCTCCTTCTGTTCAATATGATCTGGAGTGTCAATGTTTGATATATTTAGCACTGGAAGAAAGGAACAACATTCCATGAAATTTGCTGGAGCTTTTTTTAATGGTGGACCAGAGCAAAATCTGTTTGTTTAGCAGCTGAACTGTACGATGATATAAAAAGGAATGTACTTATGGAAACAAATAACATCAATACATTTGAGCTGAGCATGAAAATATTTACAGGAACAGGAATTATATCTAATATCTGCATGGTTGAACAATGGGTACCTGTGACTAGAATAATTCACATAGTGATGTATTTAAGAATCAAAAAGGTTAAAGGTGGAGCTGACTAATATGATTGTCATTCAGAGACTATAGGAAAACTGAGCATGACAAGTTTATAAAAGGGCTGGTCAAAGGCTTTCTGCTGCCAAAGTAGAACAAATATTAACTACCACCTTTCTCCTAGTCAAAGTATTGAAAGCAATATATCAGAACGTGAGATGATAAATTCCAGAACTGCCTCTATCCTTGGCAAAAAAAATTAGGTAACTGAAATTTTGATGCCCTTTTATGGCATCCATACCTACAGAGGCTACGCTATCTCTCACTGTCTACCTCATATATGACCACTTATCACCTAGATCTCCCTCAATCCATGTAGACTCTCCATGAAATATCTTCTGGGAACCTTCAGCCACAGTGTACAGAACCTCTCTATGTGATTCACATCATAGGAGCTGGTGCTTCCACATCAGCAAGATGCTATGGATTTTAGCCTGGACTTGGAATGAGTTATCAAAGGCTAATTGTGAAGCACAGTGCTATAGGTTCAATATTGTGGGTAGCTTCTTTAAAATCCAGGACAGAACTCGGCAAATTAATGATGCATCTACATTGTAGAATTACAGCAGTTTGACTCCATTTTATTTGTCATGTCTCAATACTAAAGAATCATGGGAATTCTAATTTTAAAAGGCTTTTAGCATTCTCTGCCAAATAGTGCTAGTGCCCTACCAAACTACAAATTCCAGGATTCCATAGGCATGGCAGTTATGGTGGTCTCAAACTGTATTAATTCTGTGGTGAAGCTATGCTCTCTCTGCCACTAGCTGCCACTGTAGAAGATTCATTATGCCTTGTGAAATTCTCTTTATGATCCTCAAACCTGCTGTTTTCATTATCTGACCATTATACATGTGAAGAGAATACAATTCATGCAGATGTTTAATGTTTGCAGTCATTTGGATCATATTCCTAAATGTATGCTTAAAAGTAAATTCATGAAGGTGCATGCATCACACTGCCATGCTTAAAAGCTGCAGAGCAGACTGTTAGTCATTGTTATTCTCTTCTATTTATAACTTCCAAGCTTATTATGCTACTAAAGCACTTAGGGTCAGGGAAAGCAGTCTGCTTAGCAACTTTGGTAACTTTGTTCTTTGGCTTTCAATTTAAGAAATATATGCAATTCCTTTTAGAGTTTCAGGGACATTTTCTTTCACACCCAAATAATACGTTTAAAATGATGAATGTATTAGAACTGGAAGGAAAACATTCACCCATTACTTTCCAAGATGGCAAGAGCTTCACAGACACCATTTCATGTAGGTGAACTGGCAGCACTAAGAACAGAGAGAATCCCCTTGGAGTGGAAACACTAAAAGATTTTCCCTCTTTGGTGTTTCACCATCTGAAGGAACTGACTAATATTTTAAATAGATATGCAGTATTTCATGAGATAATAACAGGGAAAGAGGGAAAGTGTATTACAGGTGAGTTTATTAGTCATGGAAGTCATGAGTTTGCAAGTTGATGATTGAGATCTTGGAGCTCTCTCATTCATAGGGCTGCCATAAATCAAACTTAACTTAATCAAACAGCAAACAACAAAAGAACAGAGTTCAGGTCTATAACGGTGACAGCATCCGAGAGACCAAACTTTTGTAGGTGCTCTTAAGCATGCCTTACACAAGTATAATGTGTTTATATCTTTCATTACACAATCAATAGCTGATGACTGGAGGTGTCAGAGGTTTCTCATTCATAGAGTTCCCTTCAGTTGAATTGACTTGATGGCAAGCAACAGGAATAAATATTTGGATGAGTAATACTTTAAATGGTCTTGGTTTTGTTGCTAGTTAATACTGTTTTTACTCAATCTTGAATTGTATTTTAAGAAAATGAATATAAATAAAGAGAAGATGGGTGGATGGATAGAACTGCTTTGCCTCTTCAAACTACTGCTATTTTTTGTTGTAGAAAGACAAAATATCCAAGTTTAGCTATTAATTTTTATAAGCAGCATTATAATCCAGTGCACGCCTCCAAAGCTTTGCAAATGTGCAGGTATAATTTAATATGGGAAAATATATCATTCAAAGCTTCAGAGTAGTAGTTGAGAACTGGTAAATTCCAGTTTAATGAACTGAACCACTGATTATGTACATTTATCGATAATGATTTTAATATGGAAGTCAGATGCTCTATTTTTTTCTTTAGTTTTGCCCAGCTTCCCAAGATGAGAAGTGAAGGCGGGAAGGAAGTGAAGCAGTTCTCTAAGATGAAGCCAGCCATGCTAAACTAAGCAAATTTAAGCTAAGCTATGTTAAAGTAAACTAAGCAAAGCAAAGCAACAATTTAGTAAGGCATCATTGTTATTATTGTCTGCTTTAACTGCCATAGCTCCAGAGGTAAGAATGGTAAATATCTCACAAAACTACAAGTCCCGGAATTTGTTGTTTTGTGAGCAATAGAAGTTAATGGGATTATCAAATTGCAATTCTGCAATGTGGCTATGACCTAGATCACTCTTGACAGTAGATTCTAAGAAGAAATCTTTCTATTGCAGACAGTCATCTGCTATGTTTGGAAGATAAGTATGCCATGGAGGGGGGCAAAAAGCTACTGGATTTATTCCTTCAGTTCCCAGAATTTAGGGATGCTACTTTTTAGACTGCAATTCCCAGGGCAGCTCTTGGCTGGGGATTTTTTGAGCCATGATCCAAAAGAATAATTTGCAGACAAATGCATATTTGTTGTTCTAGTTGAGTACTTTCAAGTCATTTTTGAATTATGGTGACCTGAAGATGAACCTATCATGAGGTTTTCTTGATAAGATTTGTGCAGAGGGCTTAAGTCTTTGCTGTCCTCTGAGGCTGAGAGAGTGTGATTTCCTAAAGATTACCCAGTGAGTTTTTATATCTGAATAGGGTTTGAATCCTGTTCTCCAAAATCTAAACCACATACCACAGGGTTATATACAGCATCTGCCTGAACTGATTGCACTACATAAATAGGCCTGTAATTAGGCTAAGGGTGAGACAGGTTATTTGCTTTAGCACAAATTTCAAAAGATAATATCTTCCTTCCTGAACCAATTCGCTCTCTCTCTCTCTCTCTCTCTCTCTCTCTCTCTCTCTCTCTCTCTCTCTCTCTCTCTCTCTCTCAATCTCTCTCTCTCTCTCTTTTTTGATGGATTTGGCTGCTTCACAGAACTCCTCCTGAGATTCCACAACAGCATTGCATGGCCTCATTTGATTTTCTGAGCTCCATAACTGAGTGGTGACAGAGTAGAAAAAAAATTAATTCTCTGGGAATTTAAAGTGTAACAGTAGAGTAATCTCAACTGTTGTATCTAAATAATCCTTGTAAAATTGAAAACCAAAGGGAAAACATCATAGTTAGAAGATGTCTGGGAATCCTGCAAAAACAAAAAGTATATTCTAAAACAATTAAAAAGGCTAGGAAGTCATCATTACCATAATCATAAGCTAATGCTGATCTTCAAAGAAATATTAATATTACATTATAAGTTGTTTTCTGGTGCTCTATAGAAGAGGTCAGCAGCTGGAAAGAATAGATCTTGGGAAAGTTACTTTTCAGGACCATAAGCCCTTGTAGAATTTTCTAGGCAGAATGGAACAATTGTGGAGACTATAGCCCTGAATGTAACTTGTTCAAGTTCTGATTCAACAGGTTAAATCACAAATGGTTTGAAATCTTTAAATTCTCAAATATAATATCTTGATCTGCTGCATTTGTTGGGTTCTGATCCCACACTACATCTGTGTTACTGCTGTATTTCCATATGTTTAGTATTAACTCCTACAGCGTGTCTAACAAAATGGATTGAAATTTATGTAAAATCATGCTAAAATAAACAACTTAAACCACTTCATCACATTTACTAAATTCCACTGAGTGCTACACTTAAAATCCGGGAAGCCACTGTTCTCATCACATTCATTTGGCTTCTAGTGTAAGATAGAGCATTATTTGCGTATTTTAAGCGTGGGAGACAGGATTCATTTCAAATGTTTCAGGAGATAGTATGGAAATAGATTTTGATCAAGATGAATGGTCAGTTCTCTAATGTAATGGCATTTGTTGTTTCCAAGTTTAAAATGGAATGTTTTCCCCATTTTTTTTGGGGGGGGGGGAATTGTAGGAGAAGCCAAAAGTACTCTTGTTAGGGAAACATTTCTTTTTGCTCACTGAATTTTTACTTTGCCAGAACAATTTATTTTTTGAAAATAGCCTTTCCAGTCCTTCTCTGCCTTCTGTGATATGTCTGTGCCTTGTGTTGCATGGGAAAGCTGGGAGAAAAGGATGATGATGATGATGATGATGATGATGATTATTATTATTATTTGAAACACAACAACATGAGTCCACAGCAGACACTCTGCTGGCTGTTGTATTGGATCACACGTCGGACACTTCCCAAGTGTCTACGACTGTGTGATGTAGCGGCGAATAATGCATGCAGATCCCAGTAAGGTGGCCTTCTGCAGCTGGCAGGTGGTAATTTTGTCAGCGCCAATTGTGTTTAAGTGCAGGTCAAGGCCTTTAGGCAATGCACCCAGTGTGCCGATCACCACTGGGACCACCTTGACTGGTTTGTGCCAGAGTCTTTGTAGTTCGATCTTTAAATCCTCAGATCGTGTCAGCTTTTCCAGTTGTTTCTCCTCAATCCTGCTGTCACCTAGGATTGCGACATCGACAATCCATACTTTGTCTTTTAACACGATCGCGAGGTCAGGAGTATTGTGCTCCAAAATCCAAAATTCAGAAGTCCCAGAGTATTATTATTATTATTATTTTATTATGACACAGCAAACAAGATAGATATGCTGGATTTCATATCACAAAATCACAAGTCGAACACTTCCCAAGTGTCTAGGACTGTGTGATGTATTTTCGGATGATGCACGCAGATCCCAGCAGGGTGGCCTTTTGCAGCTGGCAGATCGTAATTTTGTCAATGTCTATTGTTTCCAAATGCCGGCTGAGATCTTTTGGCACGGCACCCAATGTGCCCATCACCACCGGGACCACCTGCACTGGTTTCTGCCAGAGTCTTTGAAGTTCAATCTTGAGGTCCTGATAGCGGCTGAGTTTTTCCTGTTGTTTTTCGTCAATGCGACTGTCACTTGTGATGGCGACATGATCCAAACCTTTTTCTTTTCCACAACTGTGATGTCTGGTGTGTTGTGTTCCAGAACTTTGTCAGTCTGGATTCGGCAGTCCCACAGTATCTTTGCGTGCTCATTTTCCAATACTTTTGCAGGTTTGTGATCCCACCAGTTCTTTGCTGCTGGGAGGTGGTACTTGAGGCATAAGTTCCAATGAATCATTTGGGCCACATAGTTGTGCCTCTGTTTGCAGTCTCTCTGTGCAATTTTCTTACAGCAGCTGAGGATATGATCAATGGTTTCGTCGGTTTCCTTGCACAGTCTGCATTTTGGGTCAACAGCTGATTTTTCGATCTTGGCCTTAATTGCATTTGTTCTGATGGCTTGCTCCTGGGCTGCAAGGATCAGGCCTTCTGTCTCCTTCTTCAGGGTCCCATTCGTGAGCCAGAGCCAGGTCTTCTCCTTATCAGCTTTTCCTTCAATTTTGTCAAGGAACTTTCCATGCAATGTTTTGTTGTGCCAGCTGTCAGCTCTAGTTTGTAGTGTGGCTTTCTTGTACTGGTTTTTTGTCTGCTGTGCTTTGAGGAGTTTCTGTTTTTTGACTTCAATCAAAGCAGGTTCTTCACTTTGCCTTACATATTCTGCCAGGGCATGTTCTTCTTCTTTGACTGCTTGTTTTACTTGTAAGAGTCCTCTGCCCCCTGATCTTCTAGGCAGATATAGCCGGTCAACATCACTGCGGGGGGGTGCAGTGAATGATGAATGGTCATGAGTTTTCTTGTTTTTCTGTCCAAATTGTCCAGTTCCATCTGTGTCCAGTTTATGATGCCAGCAGTATATCTTATGACAGGTATGGCCCAGGTGTTTATGGCCTTGATGGTGTTGCCTCCATTGAGCTTGCTTTTGAGAATTTTTCTGACCCTTTGTGTGTATTCTTTACTGACCACAGTCTTCACATGTTCATGCTTGATGTTGTCCAGCTGTAATATGCCCAGATATTTATAGGCCTCTGGCTGGTGACACTTTATTGTTTGGCCATTAGGCATATTTATGCCCTCACTTTCAATGATTTTTCTCTTCTTCAATGCCACTGTCGAACATTTGTCCAAGCCAAACTCCATGCTGATATCAGTGCTAAAAATTCAGACAGTGTTAGTCAGAGACTGGATTTCAGTTTCCGTTTTTCCATACAGCTTCAGGTCATCCATGTACATCAGATGCGAAATTTTGTGAGAATTCTTAGATGTTTGATAGCCGAGATTTGTTTTTTGTAAGATTGTTGACAGAGGGATCATGTACCACCTGTACTGGTTTCTGCCAAAGTCTTTGAAGGTCAATCTTGAGGTCCTGATAGCGACTGAGTTTTTCCTGTTGTTTTTTGTCAATGCGACTGTCACCTGGGATGGCAACATCAATGATCCAAACATTTTTCCTTTCCACAACTGTGATGTCTGGTGTGTTATTATTATTATGCCATGTCTCCACGCTGTGCAGTCCTGGGAGTCATAGTTTCCCAAGATCCATACCTTTCTCTTGGTGCATTTACAGTATGAAGTGAATACCCTTGCACCCCACTTTAAATGCCATGGCTCCATGCGATGGAGTCCTCCTGGGAGTTATAGTTTTCTAAAGTCCACACCCTTCTCAAGAAAGAGAGAGAGTGCATCGGTGCTTTCCCTCTCTTCCTCCCTGCTTCCTTGTGTCAAGAATTGAAGACATGAAACAGCTGACATTTCAAAGAGAAGAGGTTTTTCCCACCACAAAGAACAGAGGCAAAAAGGATGGTGGGCGGTGCCTAGAAATTAAAGTGTGATGACAAATCTACTGAAAGAATGCTGAGCCCCACTGATACATTAAATAGTGTGATGAAGGTAGGGAAATCATGTTTCATTCCAACACTAAGTCAGACTGAGTTCCACACTTCTCAGCTTCAATGTGATGAAGTCAATATCATTGTGTGATGGGTTGCAGAACCACTCTGGTAACTGAAGTCACTCACAACCATTCTTGGAAATAAAAACTTTAATGCCTGGTTACTACAGCTCAGCAAAATTGCTAATAAGGAACGTGTACGATTTTTCTACCCTTTGAACCCTCCTCTTTTGAGTTCACAAAAGTTATTTTGCCAGCTTCCCAGTCAGTTTAAATCAGTTCTCATTATCACTCCTTTCACAGGCCAAGTCTTTTCTTATCAGTCCTTTCTCATGCTAGGCTTGCAGATGTCCAGATGTTTAAATCTCCCCCCTCCTTTCTCCCGGACCTCAAAACTGGCATGGGTACATTCTAATATTTCAGCAACAGCAAACAAATCCTTGACACATGGCTTGATTCTTTCTTTTCCTCTTCTTTCTGCCCCTTTTAGTTTGCAACAGACTAACTCGATTTTCACTTCAAATTATGAGAGTAGTTTTAAAATGTTTGTGAAAGTATGTCAGTGGAGATTAAATTACTAATTGGATAATCCACAAGCCTATGTTTTCACTTTATGACATCTTGTAAGATTATGGCTGCAATGCACCCTTATACACGTCTCTGTGACAGAAAATGCTAAATAAAGCTATCCAGGTTTTTTATGACCATGGGGTTCCTGTATGAAATAGTTCCATTTCAACCTGACCTCAGGCCTTGCTGTGGAACAGAGACTGCTTTGGTCACCTTGGTGAATGGTTGATGCTGGAACTGAACAGGGGGGTGCATGCCCTTGTTGGTTCTACTGAACATCTCAGTTATTTTTGATAGCATTGATCATGGAATTCTTCTGGGTGTGATGTACTACAGAATCTCTCCAGCAGTCCAGACTCACTCACAAAGGGTCCTTGGAAATAAATCTTTATTGCCTAGCTACTATAGCTCAGGAACGGTTGCTAATGAAACTCTAGTTTTCTAGAATTCCCCTTTGAATTCCCTACTCACCTTTAAGTTCACCACAGGTCAACCAGTTCTCTGTTATTTTTCATTATCATTCCTTTCTCAGCTTCAGTCAGTCCTTTTCTCACAGGAAGGCTATGGATGTCCTGATGTTATATCTCTTGCTCTCTGGCCTCAGAAATGGCATGAGTGAACTCTGCTGTTGTCATCCATTGTCAGTAACAGACAATGGAATCCATGACACTGGACTGGTTTTCTGGGATGAGATCAGGAGGCACTATTTTATATTGGATTTGGACCTTCTTGGAGTGGTGAACTTGAAAGCTGATAGCACAACCCAACCAAAAAAAATGTGCCTTGGTTTTTAGGCCTCTTCCTGGAGTTATTTGGGGTGCTGATTCAAAAAATTGCATTGGATAGACCATATTTATTTATTTGCCCCATTTATACCCCGCCTTTCTCACCCCGAAGGGGACTCAAGGTGGCTTACACATGGCACAATTGATGCCCCAAAACACATATAAAATCAAAGCTTAAAATATTAAATTTAAAAAAATTTAAAACATAAAAATTGAAACATTACAACAGTTAAAAATCACACCAACCAAAAAATCGTGGTCTAAAGCCATTCTGAGGTCATTATACATTTTAGATATCCATTCTTGCACTTCACAGTTATCCAAAAGCTTGATCCCAGAGCCAGGTCCTCACTTTCCTTCTGAAGGCCAAAAGGGAGGGGGCTGATCTTACATCACTGGGGAGGGAGTTCCACAGCCGAGGAGCCACCACCAAGAAGGCCCTGTCTCTTGTCCCCGTCAGCCGGGCCTGCAAAGCAGGCGGGACCAAGAACAGGGCCTCCCAGATGAACTTAATCTATGAGGTAGATCTTAAACTATATCAGTGCTAGCTTCTTAGATATGGTTATTGTGATTTTCTAATGGGCAAGCAGATGGAGACTTCTAGATGGCATGTTTTTTATCTCAAAATCTAAAGTTAGTATGGGAAAACTGGTGCCGTTTTTGGAATCAGCAGGTCAAATATACCCAGAAACAGGTCTAATGTTGGAGGCACCAAAATGTGTGTTCGTCTGTGTAATGCGTGTTAAACCAGTGAACAGACAGCTTTGGCCCTATCTCACTCTTACTGACTACAAGTCACAGTGCTTCTTCCCAGGAAAAGTGAAACCCAGTGGTTTGCTCAAAGGTGAACTAAAACCTTCAACATTCAAGGAATTCCATAACATTCCTTAAAAATTTGGAGGTTACATTATCCAATAGAGGAACTATACAACTATATGTATTATGCGTTCTGTTTCGTTATTGTGATAATCTTCACTGGTCTGGGTAACACTGGTTATGCATCTTACTTCTGAACAAGGAGCTTCACTAAGCAAGTCATGTAATTTCATAGCTTGGCTTTTTAATTCTTTCCTTTATTCCCTTCCCACTTCTTAATTTGGTATTTCTGCATAGCATGAATAAGAAAGATAACCTTATTATGCAGATTTCTTTGACTGCTTTGGAAAGAGACTAGAATGTTAGGTATCCATAAAGCAAAATAGATGAGTGGGAAGTAGTAGTGATATTACACAACATTCCACAGGGCAAATGCCTCTGTGGAATGGAACATGCAATCATATAATGCTGACCTTTTCTGTGGGAATGAAACTGAGAAATGAAGGATAGATTTGAGTTGATTTTAAATCAAAGTGGACATTCCTACAGGGAAGCAATAATGAGCACTTCCATTGCAGCACATTCTGTGGGGAACATGAATTGTGTATTTCAAAAATCACATATCTGGGATTGCTCATGGCTCAGGTTAAATTTGACTTGTGTGATGTGGTTAGATTTTGGTGCAGAGGTTCCCATAGCCTGGAATCATCTGCCACTCTTTAAAAGAAGATTGAACAGACAACAGGAGCTAGATGATAAACTCAAAGGGCCAAAAAGCAAGTATTTTGCAACAGTTCTTCTACCTCTGTTAAAATGTTAGCAGGAGTCCCTTCTGAGTCATGTGCCATCATCAGCTATCAGTTGCTAGCTTTCATGGTTCATAACAGGAACTGCTGCATGAAAGTAAAACTGCCTGGATCTTTGATTGACATATTTTGCTTCAGCTGTCAGCATTGTAAGTTATTTCTGTTCTAAAACTGAAAGGCAATGTGCATAATGCTGTCAGCCTAACATATAGTTTGCCCTCCTAGTCTCATAAGTACCTGGTAATTAAGTTAAAAGGAGGTATGACTTCTACAATAGATTTGTAGGGGAAAGCATTGGGATGCTTGGTCAAGGCCTTTGGACTATTTTTCTTAGTTTACTACACTTATATAGCATTTTGCCTGTTACTTAAAGGTCTCACATGACTTAGTCTTCTTCACCCTTATTTCTTTTCTTCTTTACATTCCCAAAGCTGTTTCTGGCCAGCATTATGTTAGTGTCATATGCACACATAAGTTATGCTGTACATACAAGGTGAAATTATTCACCATTGCACAACAGATGTGTATTTTGCTGTCATCAGCAGGCACACATTACACATTCAGCAAGCTTCTGGTAGTGCACTATGCATTGCGGTTGTATGTGTTGTACTATGTTGCTATTTTGCATGGGCATTCTTCAATTTATATCCCCATTGAGACATTTACACCATGCTGAGGGATTGTTGAATTGAAATCATAGTCTTACTTTGCTTACTGTGAATTCTTCCTTTCCTAGATTATCTTCCTAGTCTCTTTTTAATTAGCTCAGTCCTAACCATTGACCTGTTGAGACCCCTGCCTTCTTGTGATCCTCCCTTCAAACAAAGTCAGGCATTGCCAGCCAGATTTGTGGATTTCATAGTTGTTCTATTGGAGAAGGAATCATATTCCCCTAGGATTTGTAGCTGTCACAAAGGCAGCTAAAGGTATTCACTTGTGAGTCTTTCTGTTTCCTTCCAGACTGCAGAATGTTATCCAAATATTAGTTATCTGGTTTGTAACAAACATGTGTACATCTAGGCTCACACATTTCATTGTTGTTTTCCTCAAATGGAAAATGGCAAGTTTATACCTTCCAACTGAAGCTGCTCAGTTATGCAGAGGTATGGATTTGCAAAATTGTTGTAATAAAGAAAAATGCTCACTTTGCATAGAACATCAATTGTCTTGATTTGGCAAGGACAGCTCCAACTAATCCTTTGATAACCCACTGCCTGAGGTTTCACTTTCTCCTGCAACTTTCCCTCTTCATCCTCATCTTTCAAGTGCTGCAAACTGAGTTCAAAGTATCAAAGGAGAAGTGGACAGGAAGGAAAAGAAGCTTGTCTTTCCCAGTAATCTCAAGCAAAATCAAACTGCTACACTCTCTCAAAGCTTTCTTGTTCTTTGACCAAGTTCTGATGTTGCTTGGTCACACGTATTCCATTTTTGTCTGTGAAATTCCTGTTGATGTGGACACTCTCTAGATGAGCAAATACCCTCTCTGTGTGATGAAAGTAACAATATAGAGTGGTGGAGCTAGTGTGTTGAGTCTAACTCAGGAGATGATGTCTAAGTGACTTCTTTCCTCCTATAATGAATGCTGGGGAGGGGGGAACTTTCATTATCTAATATCCATTTTTTCGTCAAAGCCAGGTAATGAATTTACACTCTATTTTTGTTAACATCTGTCCCCACCTATAATATAATCTATTTTATTCCTTATAAGAATAAATCCCATGACATGTAAGATACTGACTTGTGGAATTTCACATTGGTTTTCAGAGTTTGGTTTCTCATCCCCCCCCCCCCCGTTTTCTTCATGTCAGGAGCGACTTGAGAAACTGCAAGTCACTTCTGGTGTGAGAGAATTGGCCATCTGCAAGGATGTTGCCCAGGGGACTCCCGGATGTTTTGATGTTTTTACCATCCTTGTTCGAGGCTTCTCTCATGTCCCCACATGGAGCTAGAGCTGATAGAGGGAGCTCATCCTTGCTCTCCCCGGGTTGGATTCAAGTCCAGCAGCCTTCAGGTCAGCAACCCAACCTTCAAGTTATAAGGCTTTAACCCACTACGCCACCGGGGGAACTCTTAAAGCAGTGGTTCTGAACCTGCAGGTCCCCAGGTGTTTTGACCTACAACTCCCAGAAATCTCAGACAATTTTACAAGCAGTTAGGATTTCTGGGAGATAAAGGCCAAAACTTCTGTGGACCCACAGGTTGAGAACTATTGCCCTATAGCGACATTTCTTGTGTTACATAAATCACAGAAAAGTTTTTCATTGGAAGAAGGTATTCCTCCTCCAAAAGTTTTATAATAATAATAATAATAATAATAATAATAATAATAATATCTTTCTGTTAGTCCTTCAAAAGTGAATACGTGAAAATTAGAATTATGTCTTGCCAGGAGAAATATAAGCAGCTATTTTATTTCTACATTAATAGAGTAATAAATCTTCATTTTGAAATCCAGTCTCAAGAAATTTCTCCAAATTAAGTCTTAAAATTCATGGTACTTGCTTGTATACTAATTTCAGAATATAAAACAGTGGCTCTCAATCTGTGGATCCCCATATGTTTTGGCCTTTTGTTGCCTTTATACTGTAGATTATTTATTTTCCTTAGACTCCAGAAAACAAAGTCTTTGGTTTTTTTTTTCAGTTGTAAAAGCCATAATTATCAGTTAAACAAACTAAGGGTTATCCAGATAGCCCTTATTGTGGGTTTTAGTCAGGACCTGAGAAGTTGTCCACATACAGACCTGTTGGTCCCAGGAGTTTGGCCTCAGTCATCCACACTTGCTGCTTTGTCCTGGGATTTTGCAGGGAAGAATGAGGGGGAATGTAGGATAGATAAGACCCATCTGGTGTTTTGGAGAATCGAAACTGTAGCAAATGTTGTAAAAACATAGCAAGGGAAAGGTGAATATGGCATTTGGCCAGCAAGGGGTGATGGGGATTGGTGTTATAGAGGTGTGAGAGCGGGAAACCTTTAGAACTGTTTTTTTCTGATCCTGAAAATAAGGAAAATAAAGACTTGTTTCCAGAGATCTTCAGCGTGACCTTGCCTTATTTCCAAAGATCTTCCAGGGCCAGACAGCCAAAGTCTTTTGACCCCAATTGTTACATAGCTCACCATTTCACCTTCCTCTTCTGTGGAAGCTTCCTCCAGGTGAGGTAAAATAAGGTTCTAGAGTCTCTCTCAGAGTCCAGTTTTGTCCTTATGCTATTTAACATGCACAGGCAGTCCCCAAGTTACAAACATCTGACTTACAAATGGCTCATAGTTAAGAATGGGAGTGGGGCAACAGGAAGTGAGAGAAATGTGCCCTTAGGAAGGATAATTCACCACTGAGAGAGTTATCATGGGGAAAAGGTGTCTCAACTTAAGCTTTCTTACCAATCCTTGTTTCCACAACAAGCCAAATTTTTCCAAATCCAATTATCACAGGGACAGAAAGTGAGGTGTAACCTGCAAAACAGACTGGGGCACAGGCTGCAAAACAAACAGCACAGGAGTGTAAACCTGTGCTATCCAAAGTATGTGTGTGTACAACACACACATATATAATATGAACTAAACAAATTCAACTAAAGAACAAACCATTTGAGCCTATCTTGTTCATAACTTGGGACTGCCTGCATAGAGAACAGCTGGAAGGGGATATTTGGAGTTTGGCTCCACCAGTATGTCAATGACACCCAACTCTATCTCTCATTTCAATCTAATTATGGAAACCATTTCACTGTTAAGCCAGTGTCTAGTGTCAATAATGGAATGGATGAGAGTGAATAAATTGAAATTTAATCCAGTCAATATAAAGGCATTCCAAATCAGATGAAAGTCTTATCAGGGGATAGGGCTTCAGCCTTCACTGGATAGATCTGCACTTCCCTAAAATCTCAAATTTGTAATCTGGGTATATACTGGGACTCCGGCCAAGACTGTATTTGGAGAGTGAAAGACGCTTCCATTCCTGGACGTGTCTAATCTGGCCACAATAACACATGCCTTGATTGCATTTCATTTTGTTTACTGTAACATGAGGTTGCCTTTGGAAAATGTTTGGAAGCCTTACAGGTATAAAACACCATGGCCATATTGGCAACTGAAAATGGTAACAAGGAGCATTACACTCCCATGTTACAACAGTTTTGCAAGCTACTTGAGACAATTTCTATTTCAGGGAACAATTCAATGTTTTGACCTATAAAACCCTTTATAGCTTGGGTCCATATTATTTGGAAGGCTGTCTTTTCTCAAGAACCTGATAGATGGCACATCTACACTGATCACTTGTAGATCAAAGATATCTCAAAAATATAGTGTACAAATGACACATGGTGCAAATGTTTGCAGGAATGTGCTTTAGAAGCCTTAAACTGGGATGAGCAAAAGTGTGAGATAATCCAAAATAAGACCTGTAATGTACATCAGCGTGTGTAGGTACAAACCACATTGCATGGCAAAACTGATTAAGGGATGCACACTCCAGTGACACACATATGCATTGCGGTGGGGGAGTTGAATCCTCCATGGCAGTGAAGCTGCAGATGTTACAGATCCTGGAACCAGGTCAGAACAGACCTCTCTGGTGTATATAAGTATTACCCAGGCCTCCATCCTGTTCCTGTGATTTATGTGTGATCAGGTGCATGTTCGCTTTGCTTCTGCCACTTTTGTTAAACATTTCTTAATCAGTGTAGATTTGCCTTGAGTTTGAAATCTTGAAGGAAAAGTTTTCATTCCATCCCACCCCTATTACATCTGAAGAGGGAATAAAATCATAGAATCATAGAGTTGGAACTGACCACATGGGCAATCCAGCCATGCAGAAAAAGACAAATCAAAGTACCCCTGACAGATGGCCATCCAGCCTCTGTTTAAAAGCCTCCAAAGAAGGAGCTTCTACCACACTCTGAGGCAGAGTTCCACTGTTGAACACTTCTTACAGTCAGGAGGTTCTTCCTAATGTTCAGGTGGAATCTCCTTTCCTGTAATTTGCACCCATTGCTCACAGTCCTAGTTTCCAGGGCAGTAGAAAGCATGTATGTTCCCTCTTCCTTATGGCATCCTTTCAAATATTTATACATGGCTTGGCTATCATTTCTCCTTTCAATCATCTCTTCTGCAGTCTAAATATGCCAGGCTCTATAAGCCACTCGTCTTAGGGCATGTTTCTAGGCCTTTGTTCATTTTATTCACAGTCCTTTGGACATGTTCTAGCCTGACCATATTCCTCTTGAATTGTGGTGCCCAGGGTTGGACACAGTATTATTCCAGGTGAGGTCTGACCAAAGCAGAATGGAGGAGTACTATTACCTTGATCTAGGGCCCTTCCACACAGCCCTATATCCCAGAATATCAAGGAAGAAAATCCCACAATATCTGCTTTGAACTGGGTTATCTGAGTACACACTCAGATAATGTGGGATTTTCTGCCTTGATATTCTGGGATATAGGGCTGTGTGGAAGGGCCCCTAGACACTATACTCCTTTTGATGCAGCCCAAAACCCCATTGGCTTTTAAAACTGCTGTATCATATTGTTGGCTCATGTTAACTAAGGACCTCATCATATTGGAATCACTATGGATCAAGGAGAATGTGGCGGTGCTCATTGGGGGGCATGGTGTGGTGCCCATTGGGGGCCCCCAAACCCAGCATTGCCTGACTTACTGGAAACCCCATCCCATGGGGGGAAGAATCTGCTACCCGGCTTCCCTCCATTGTTGCCAATGCAACATGAAAAGCCTCCTGTGTTGCTGTGGTGGTGGCATACACCAGTTGAGCTATAGTTTAGCCATGGAGTCCCGCATCATGGGATGGAAGCCAGTGGGCTCTGTGGCTAAACTACAACCAAACCAGTGTATGATGCCAAAAATAACCTCATTTGATGATATGGCAAGACTTTAAGATCTTTGACTGCCTGATGAGGTTTTGAGAAATGCAGTGAAATCAAAAATTGCTGAACAAGGCTAGCAGGAATAGGAATGCAATAGGGATAGTGAGCAAAATCAGTTAGTTCTTTCTGACTGAATTTTGGTTTCCATGAAAAGCTATCTCACTGGGTTTTTTAAGTGCCTTGCTGTAGTATTTTTTGTTCTAGAGAAAGAAAGAGATGCTTGCGAGATTATCAACCTCAGAAACTAAGGGCCCTTCCAGATAGGCCCTATATCCCAGGATCTGATCCCAGGTTTTCTGCTTTAAACTAGATTATATGCATCCGCACTGGGATAAACAGAAAACCTGGGATCAGATCCTGGGATATAGGGCCTACCTGGTAGGGTCCTAAAATAGCTTGGCAGGAATTGGTGTGCTTTTGAGGTGCTATTTCTCCTCGGGAGCAAAATCTTTGGATCAACCCTGCTTTTCCTCTTCAGACATCAACTCCAGCTTCAGATGAGATACCCATAATAATTTAAAACTGAGAATTTAATTCTGTAAATTGGAGGAAACATTGTTATGATTTTTTTCAAAAATTAAAATAACATTTTAATTGTGTAAATTATTGCTAATTGGAAGCAACATGCAAAACATCGTTGTGTATACTATCTGCATCTGTAGTTCAGCAAATTATAGTACTGGTAGTCATTGCATAATTTGGCAGCAAAGAATTTATAATCAAATTTCTCTGCAGTACTCATGCCTACATACAATAATACACATTTTCATGTATTATGAGTGATAAATGAGCTTAAACTGCCATGTTAGAACAGATGTTTGGATAAATTTGTTCTTCTTGAGTACATAATTTCACCATTGACTATATTTAGAATGCTTGTCAAACTTTTAACAGAATTATTGTATTATGTTTCTTTTTTCCCTTTTGGCTGAATGTAGCACATTTTCTATTGGGATGCTGGCAAATCTCTTTACAAATTATATACTGAAGAAAAGGCCCTCAAATTCCTAGCATCTATACCTATGGCAACCACTTACTCTTTGAGAAAAGGGAAGAAGGGGGGTTGAGGAACTATAAGAGGGAGGGATGAAATGCCTATTTATATATTAAGCATGTGTAATCGATAAAAAAAATGTTTCAAAAGTCATTACAAAATTAGGAGACATTGGCATTCCTTTCTAAAGTATAGTTAGTAAAACTTTTGTTACCATAATGAGAGTAACAATGTTTTGTTACTTTTTCATTATAGTAATTGTACAAGTGGGGAAACTTCAGGGGCTCCTTTCTCCCTCATTTTACAGTGATTGGGGTGAAACTTGCTACAGTTGTAGAACACATTTACCATTGTTAGCCCATCAAGTTTCAGAACATTTCACTTATCCATGGATGTTTGGGGAATTTTTTATAAACAATATTTTTTAAAAAACTACAATAGCCATCTTCTCGAATTTTCTGTGCAATGACATGAGATAACAGGGGATCATTTGCCCCAATTTTCAGAAATATTGAGACATCTACTGATTTTTGTGAATTTTTAAAAAAGTGTTGACAATTTTTTTTAAAGCAGCTATCTCAATGAATGTTTATCATATTAACCAATAGATCTTTATTTACAGATTTTCCCCCAGCCCAGCACAGACCTGTCAGTCTAGAAATATCAGTCAGTCCTCTTTGCAGATTAAATAATTTATTGGAACTCTGTCTGGTTGCTGCTACGAAGTGAAAATAGCTCTCTTTGATCTGACTTACGATGACTAATGAAAATATTGCACACCTCTAATATTTATGTGTGCGTGTGTGTTTAAATCACTGTAATTATTCCAGATTTCTATCTCTTTCCATATACAGGCAGTCCCCAACTTACAAACATCCAACTTACAAAATGACTCATAATTAAGGATGGGGATGAGATGATAGGAAGTAAGAGAAATCTACCCCTGGGAAGGGAAATTCACTCCTGAAATGGTCAACAAGGGGAAAAGGTGAAGCTTTATTACTAATCCTTGATTCACAACAGGCAATTTTTTAAAAATCCAATTATCACAGAAAGTGAGATGAAATACCACAAAACAAACACCACATGGGTGTTAATTTTTCCCTATGCTATATATATATATATATATATATATATATATATATATATATATATGGAGTTACACGTAAAAATTTACCTTTTCCGACTTGCAAACAATTCAACTTAAGACTGACAGTAATTATTTCTCTGGGAATAAAATGACAGACATCCTGGAGGAGGTGACACAAAGCTATTCTCTACCTTATTTCTTTGTTCGTTTGTTTAGACTCAACCTAAAAGTTTCTCCAGTCTAGGCCAGGACCAAGTGTGGTGTCTGGGACATTTTTGTGCCCCTCAATTCTCTATTCTGTGTGCGTGCATAGGACATTTCCACAAAATTCTGCCCCCTTGGTCAAATTTTGACTTAGAAGCATTTTTAGGAAGTGTAAATGAAGGGGTGGCTCAGTGTGTTAAAGTGCTGAGCTGCTGAACTTGCAGACTGAAAGGTCCCAGGTTCAAATCCGGGGAGCGGAGTTAGCACCCGCTGTTAGCTCCAGCTTCTGCCAACCTAGCAGTTTGAAAACATGCAAATGTGAGTAGATCAATAGGTACCACTCCGACGGGAAGGTAATGGCATTCCATGCAGTCATGCCGGCCACATGATCTTGGAGGTGTCTATGGACAACACTGGCTCTTTGGCTTAGAAATGGAGATGAGCACCAACCCCCAGAGTCGGACACAACTGGACTTAATGTCAGGGGAAACCTTTACCTTTTACTAAATGAAGCGGAAAATTATTTAGATAATGGTTCTCTAAAGCTTAAAAAGGACTAAGAAAGCACAAAACCCAATAAAAATGCACCCATAGCCTCCAGAGGCCATTTGGGAACAGTAAGTGATTTTAATGGGTGCAGGTGCAGGTGGATGTGCAGCACTCCAGGATCTCTTGAGCAGCTCTTCACAGTGGCCCATCCCTTGTTCTTTCTAACCTTCTCTTTATCATTATACATCACTGCTTCATCTCATTTATTCTTACAAGGCATTGCATAATTACTCCTCAACAATCCTTCAAATCCTTGATTGCTAATGCCTTCATGCCTCTAAACCTTTTGTCAGGGCAAAACTCAATAGTACAATAGTACAAGAAATGAATGATAAAAATTACAAAGAGCATGTTGGGAAATCACGAACAACACAAGTCACCCTCCATACATTTTATTTGGTTTTAAAACTATTATACTTGTATTGGATTGATCTAACCTACAGGACATGTACAATGAGTAGTTTAGTTCATTATAAATATGTCCTAGAGCAGTCCCTGATTTGGTCTGTTCATGCCTCATCAGGCTCCATTGCTCAGGAAACTGGGGAGCACATCTGGACTATGGGGGTTGCATGTATCTCACTTCCTCTGTGTTGCTGCCATGGCTCTTAGCCAGCCAGCAAATTCCTGGCCATCATGGGCAGCTCTGCTTACAACAAAGTTGATTATCGGCAGTTGTAAAGACATTTTAAAACAAAAACAAAGATCAGATACGCTCAGTTGCAGATGTTGTTAGTTTTGGATGATTGCAAATCAGATACCATGAGTAAATGGATGGTGATGAGCTCACTAGTCATTGCTTTATGACTGTAGAAGATCTGAGATTTCATCCAATTATAACTGATTGATGTGGTGAGCCTGATGCTCTCTTATGCTTTAGATTCACTACTTTCCTACCTTCATATCAATTTCTGTATGCCTAGAGAAAGAGTGTTATGGTACCATATGTGGGAAAAAATGTTTCCTGTAATGGGGCATATCAAAAATTTGAGAGTGTGTTCCCAGAAAAATACTCTCAAAATTGCATGGAATGTAATTGGGGGAAAAGACCAGCACTCTAGTTTCATTTTTTTGAAAAAATATATATCAACAAATCTGTACTGATCTCTGATGTAGATGCTCTTGAAGAATTGAGAGAAAAGATTATCCTTATTATGTTTTACGTGGGATTTTTCTCTACATTTTAGGCACTATAATATTGGAACTGTAGACATGAAACTATCTTAGAAAAGTTAGCCTTAGAAATTCAGTGATTTTTTTTCTTCTTGTGTACATCTTTTTTCATTGGTTATTGTAAGGATTAAGACAGGTTTTTTCAGAGATACTGTGAGTTATTATTTTATTATATTCTTGGTTTTTAAGTTTTTTATTTTATTTGTAGTTAGAATTTTTAATCATTTATTTATTGTTCTTTAATTAGAATATCAGAAATTCTGTATTAACTGGAGTGATCTCCTATCAATTGCCTTATCTATTTTATCTACTGATAAGTAATCTTTCATTGATATTAGCACTATTTTATCTCAAAGTCACTCAAAACAGTAAATAGTAATATATGTTTCTTTGTAGATTTTATGGGAGATTTTGTGATGAAGAACTCAAATGCACACACTATCTGTATGTTGTACACTCCTTGGAAAAGCCTGCACAGCTCTTCATTTTTTAGATGACCCTAGTTTTTATTGTTGCTTGTTTTAGCTAAAACAATTACTTCTTAAGGTGGAAAACATTTTTCATTATATGTTTAAAAACTCACCAGATTAGCATCTGAAACTCACTTAAGCATTGAATATAACCTACTTCTACATCCAGAAGCCTCAAACTAGCTGAGCATGTGCCGGGCATACAATCAACTCTATTCTCTAGCAGCCCACTGCCACCATGTCTCCCAGTGCCTGCCTTCTGAGGCAACTACCTCACTGCCTAATGTTATGGATAGCACTGGACTGAGGTGCCAAAATTACAAATTGTATTACTTCTGAATGCCGATTAGATTTCATATTTTTGAATGCCTCTCATAGCTTTTCTATATGTATAGTAACTTGTCAAAAAAGCCAACACACACACACAACTTACATCAGTGGTTCTCAACTCGGGAGTCTAAAGATGTTGTGGCCTTCAACTCCCAGAAATCCCAACAGCTGGTAAACTGGCTGGGATTTCTGGGAGTTGTAGGCCAAAACACCTGGGGACTCACAGGTTGAGAACCACTGGCTTACATGAAGATGTTATTTGTAATCTGTGTGCAGTTTGGAAAAAATCCACCATTTTCCTTTCTTTGTTCCACAGTGGTTTCTGGAAGTGTTGGTCATAGAGATTCTCTGTAGGTTAATTGAAATAACATAAATTCAGGTGAACCAATGTTTTGACTTGACATGAGACACCTAGGAAGCCAGCAGGCTACAGTTTTCAGTTACCACAGGCTTAGGCACATCCTTGAATTGTGGCTGCACTGTCATTACTAGAATCCATGAACTGGCCCATCTTAACTGAACCTCTTGTTTTGCTAAATTACATCTTCAGAAGCCAACTTGACTTGCAGTTGTAGTTTATGTATTTATTTCGTATCAAAAGCATTGCATAAATTAGTATAAAACTGATAAAAAATAGGAGCACAAGTGGCTAAATATATTTTGACCAAAAACGGGCAACAGAGATCGCATTGTCTGTAGCCTCAAACAATTCTTCCTCTGTACATGAGGCAGGACACTGTGGACAAGCATACAGATGCAGAGATATCTGCTCTGCTTCACAGTCACACAAGATGGAGGATTCTTTTAGGTAGTGCCATTTTGCCAGGTTGTTTTTTGATCTGCTCACTCTGCTTCTGAGTCTATTCAGGGACTTCTGAGTTGCCCATTCTTAGTTTGTCCCTGGAGGCAGACCTTCGTGGGGGGCCAACCAACTGGGACTTCCTGGCTTAGCTGTCCAGAGAGAAACCCTCGCTGTTGCTGGGGGAACGTCATGAAGTTGGAACAGTGTCAGTGGTCAGGATCTTTTATTGCAGCAGCAGGATAGTGTGGTGAGTGTAGTGATGCTGTCTCTAAAACCCTGACTGTCAGAGCTCCTCAGCACTTAGTATTTGCTGCCTGAAGCATCACTCTTATTCTGCATACTGTAGAGACAGCCTTGATGCCCCAACTCCTGTACTAAAATGATAACATTGGGGTTACTTTTCCCCAGCCGTGTTTAATTTAAAGGTATATTTTCCCAGTAGTAAACTGGCTGCTTCAATAAGTACAGGCAACAGCCATTCATACAATTTATCTAAAAATTGTAAAGAAAACAAATGAAAGACAAACAGGAGCCTTCCACAAGGACAAATCTACAACAAACACTTTTCCAGGGAAGCCAAGAACATGGTGCATCCTATCACTGAGGAAGTGTTTCTTGAAAAGGAGAAGGCCTTTGTGATTTACTCCTTGGATTAATTCATTTATGAGGAATGTGGTCCTTGTTATTATTAAGGTGACTCGTCGTCCTATTCCCTACTTAATGGGGAAGATACTTACTGCACAGTCTGTGCCGCAGATAACAAGAGAATGCCTGTAATTTTTAATAACTGCTTCCAAGGGTAGAGATGAGGATAATATTTTATTCTGAAAGAAAGCTATTTTCTTTCTTGTGTGAGAGCCAGGCTTGGTCTTATATTTTTCTGCTGTTGCCTTATAATTTTCATGCCATGTATCCAATTTTACTGTTCTTCATAATATATTCTCCCAAAGAAGACTGATTGAAATACTACTTTTCAAGTGAGTAATTTGATGTGAACTAATGAGTAAAGTTGCACTCCTGTATATATGCATCTGGCTTTAACTTCCACTGAGCAAACATAGCATAAACATTGCTAGGATTGCAGAGTAACAACTGAGCATGGTCCACACTGGAAGTGAGTCAGATAAATTGAAGGGCTACACAAGAATTATTACCAATTGGAATAAAGAAATTCCAAACATATTCTGGAATCAAATACATTGCATGTTACCAAAAATACTGAAATTTAATTTTCAGATGAAGCCAGAATTGGGCATGTTGATGGTCATATTGAGAAGAAATATGGAAAACTACATTGATACATGGCTAACGGCTGCAAGACTATTATCTAATCTAAATCTAATCTATCTGAATCTAAATCTATCTAAATCTAATCTAATCTAATCTAAATCTAATCTAATCTAAATCTAAATTCTATTCTAAATTCTAATTCTAAATTTTATTTTAATTCTAAATCCATAATAAAAGTGAAAACCCGTATGCGTATATGTGGCACGGGTGTCCGCTCACACAGACAGCCTCTGGTCTCCACAAATAGGCTATAATTCCCAGTGCAGAGAAGCCAGCAAGTCACTCCTTTGCACTGACATTGCCATTACAGCGAGCGCCATGAACGTGTAGCCCATCCCGTGCCAATGTCCTTCCCAAACACTACAGCCCACCACCCAAGGAATGCTTTCATTTGGGGACAATTTCATCCTAGATTTTGCTTTTTCTTCCACCACAGGCAGGCATCCCAGGATTCTCCATTGCTGTGGAATTTGCATGACCCCGCCTACTGCCCTTCCCTTTCAAATCCGTCTGCATAACAAACAGAGCAGAACTGAGCTGCAACTAAACTTACTGGAGGAGTTTGGGGATTGACTGCACATGGTGGAAGTTGGAGTTCACCCCGCATCAAGTCAGAGCACTGTGACTCCTACTGGGGAATTTAGAGGAGTTGTAGATCACCGACACCCAGAACGCTATGAACCCAAACAATGATGGGTCTGGATCAAACTTGCCATGCATACCTGATATGCCCAGATTTGAATACTGGTGGGTTTGGAGGGAAATTGCCCTGGACATTTGGGAGTAGTAGTTCCTGGGATTTATAGTTCACCTGCAATGAATGAGCACTTCGAACCCCACTGATGATGGACCAGGACCAAACTTGGCACATAGAGCCCCCATAACCAATACAACATATTGGACAAGTTGGGGGGAAAGGGAGTTATAGTTCGCCTGCATCCAGAGAAAGAGTGACCCCCCACCGACAATGGACCAGGACCACACTTCGCACAGAGAAGCCTCATGACCAACTGAACATCCTGCAGGTGTTTGTGGGAAGGGGTTTTTATTTTGGGAGTTGTAGTTCACCTGCATCCAAAGACCACTGAACCCAGCCAATGACGGATCTGGACCAAACTTGGCACACAGACTGAACATTGCCTGCTGTGGATACTAACAGATGTTTCGGGGCAATTGCCCTAGGACTCTGGAAGTTTAGTCGTTCACTCCCATCCAGAGAGTACTGCAGCCAGGCGATGACCAGCCAATGACATATCTGGACCACACTTGGTACACAGACCCAAAATGGCCAACTTTTCATACTGGCAGGGTTTGGGGAGGATTGATCCATGATTCTGGGAATTGTAGTTCACCCATTCCAAACAGAATACATAACATTGAAAGACAAATAATACCATTCTCAAATGACCCGGGCACTGCCGAGTCCCCAAGCTAGTATACAAAGGAGTGGAAAAATCAGTGCTGTCAACTTGTGAAGAATGGATGTGGAAACGATTAGACTTAATCAGATTGAATCAATAAAGAAATAACTTTGATTTGAGAAAAGTCATTGGCAACTTTTATGAATGGAAATACTTTACTGGATTTTTGCAGTTATATGACTAGTATAAAGACTTTGGTAATTAGTGGATTTAATTACTTACTATATAATAATAATAATACTTTATTTGTGTTCTGCCCTATCTCCCCAAGGGGACTCAGGGCAGATTCCAGCAAACGCAGACACAAGACAAACATTCAATGCCTGTAAACAACAAACACAGATAAAGGTAAAGGCTTCCCCTTCCGGCTCTGAGGAGTGATGCTCATCTCCATTTCTAAGCTGAAGAGTCTGCATTGTCCGTAGACACCTCCTAGGTCAGGTGGCTGGCATGACTGCATGAAGCACCCTTTATCTTCCTGCCAAGGTGGTACCTATGGATCTACTCACATTTGCATGTTTTTGAACTGCTAGGTTGGCAGAAGCTGGGGCTAGCAGCGGGAACTCACCCTGTCCTGCAGATTCGAACCACCAACCTTCTGATCAGCAAGTTCAGCAGCTCAGCGGTTTAACCTGCCCATTCTGCAAGAAGTCACATCATAGGGCTGCCTGTTATCATCATGGAGGAGATTGCAATTTCTTTTCTTGCTTTTTCTATTTTGCTGCCTTTTTGTTTGCTTTTTTATTGTCTTTGAAAATCCTTAAAAATAAAAAGAAATAAAGAGGTCTAGTTCTTTCATCTACAAAAACATGTTGAAAGAGAAATGTTCTACCAAGCAAACAAAAGAAAGCTTAAATAATATGCAAAATACAAGGTGTCAGGACTTGACATTTATCAACACTCTTATGAAGATATTTAATAAGTTATAAAAAGGTGTAAATGTCACATCACTGAAAGCAATGGCTCATTCATATTCCATCTAATAAATGTTTACAAATATACTTAGACATAAAATACCAGCAAAAGTGAAATACGAAATATGCTTGAATAGGACATAAAGACAACACTGCTATGACTGCCAAACACAGGACTGAAGGCAGCAAACAGTAATAAGAAACAAATGTTGTTGAAGTTAAGTAGAACTGAGGCTTCCAAGATAATAGATTTAAAAAGATACTGCTGGCCATAAATCAGTGTTGGATTAGCTGCACTGAATTTCTCCCTCAGAAGGAGGAGGCAGTTGGCCAATCATGGATACATAAAATTAAATACTACTGCAGTTGTTTACCACTACTGCTATTATTACCATTAATGTGTTAAGTGATGCAAGGCACACATGAATAAGCAATTTCATTAGATTGCCCCCATTGCTTTCTAGATGTTATTCTTTGTTTTAAAAATTTAAAAGAAGATCTGTTGAAAAATACAAAATCAAAGATGGAAAGAATCAACTATCCCAATGCAAGATTGGTTCATAATGATGTGTGAACTAGCTGAACTGGACAGACTTACGATGTCAGTTAAAGAGAAATCTCTAATCAATTTCAAGAAAGACATATTTCTTCAGCAAAGATGAGGTCAAATCTTCGCTATTGGTTTGTTGAATTAGAAAAGTGGCATTTTATAGGGAAAGGACATTTTTAACGGCTGTGGAAAATTGAGGGAATAAAACCAGTAGGCAGAGAAAGTAAAGCCCTTAGATTACCCATTTTAGATCTGTGTAGTTAATACTTAGTGGTTGTAGTGTAGTCTGTTTTTTATATTAGGAAAATGGATTTATACTTTTGTGTTTTTGTATCTTGTCTTATGGTTTGTATTTTTGCTTTTTATGTCTGTTTGTAGATTTTGTGCTACTTTTTTGTAATAAAAGTTACTGAAAACGGAAAAAAAAGAAAATCCCCTAAATTGGTGTAATTACATTATTGAAATCACTTCATGCTTGCTCCCTCTACCCTATGACTTCCCCTCACATATTTATACATGGCTACCAAGGCTGAAAGGAGACATGATAGCCATGTATAATTATGTGAGGGGAAGTCTTAGGGAGGAGGGAGCAAGCTTGTTTTCTGCTGCCCTGGAGACTAGGATGCAGAACAATGGCTTCAAACTTCAGGAAAGCAGATTCCACCTGAACATTAGGAAGAACCTCCTCACTGCAAGAGCTGTTCAGCAGTGGAACTCTCTGCCCCAGAGTGTGTGTGTGTGTGGGGGGGGGGGGGTCCTTCTTTGTAGGCTTTTAAGCAGAGGCTGGATGGCCGTCTGTCGGAGGTGCTTTGAATGCGATTTCCTGCTTCTTAGCAGGGGGTTGGACTGGATGGCCCATGAGGTCTCTTCCAACTCTATGATTCTATGGTAAAGGGCTCTTAGTTAACAGTTTGCAATAGAGAACCTGTTGTATACTGTCTTTACTGATGCTGCATTTAAGCATAAGAAGACTTAATCAGTACTTTGTTTTAATATTATGGTATCCTATGAAATAGTCGGAGCTCTCGGTGGTGCAGCGGATTAAACCACTGAGCTGCTGAACTTGCTGACTGAAAGGTCGGCAGTTCGAATCTGGAGAATGGGGTGAGCTCCTGTTGCTAGCCCCAGCTTCTTCTAACCTAGCAATTCGAAAACATGCCAATGTGAGTAGATCAATAGATAGCGCTCCGGCGGGAAGGTAACGTCGCTCCATGCAGTCATGCCGGCCACATGACCTTGGAGGTGTCTACGGACAACACCGGCTCTTCGGCTTAGAAATGGAGATGAGCACCAACCCCCAGAGTCAGACATGACTAGACTTCATATCAGCAGAAAATCTTTACCTAACCTTATGAAATAGTCAGCCAAGAATCGGTCAAACTGTTTCAAGTGTTTCCATTCATGCAACTGTCTCTATTGATCCCATCACTGCTGACATGCCCACATTAATTTGAGGAGGGGCTTTAATATGAGGAGGGACTATCCCTAAATGAAAGACCTTCCCATGTGTCTAGACTAACCCTGTGAGTTGAATTCATTCCTTTATTCCAAATCACATGGAGGCCCTACATGCATTCATTGGGCTTCCTTTACAGACACATCGTCAATATTGAGGGGGAAACCCCTTCTCCATGCAATTGATGCTCTTGAACCTTTGCTTGGTTTCTCCTTTGAATTGCCTAAAACATCCATCCATTGAGAAATTAAAGTTGTGGTTATTTTACTCATGTTATTGTTTATCTGCTGAAGGGACAGAGGAAATGGAAGTAAAGCACAGAAACAGGCAAAACAGAGGGCTCCTAGTATTGACTGCTTGGACTTTGGTAGGTGCCCAAAAATGGTCACTCATTCTGTCAGCCTTGTTGCTCATTTGTACTTACTTCTTACTTGAGCCTCCAAGTCTGTGACCACTGACCATTTTGAGATCTGTGGCCTCTTCCTAAACAATGAGGACTTGCTGATGAGCTTGGACATAATTATGAACACGGAACAAGCAGCACAGGTAACAAAATGGAAAAGCATTACAGTTCTTCCTTCACAGAAATAAAAAAATAATCTTAGATTACAAGAGAACATTTTCAGCAACCAGAACTCTGTTTATACCTTCAGAATATAAACAGGATAGTTGTTATATAACAGGTTTTTAAAAAATATCATCATCCAGCAAATTACATTAGGAAGGACAAAAGGCTGTTAATAAAATATAATAATGTGGTGCCTACATCCATTTTCTATGCAAGCTCTTCTTTTTATTAGCTTTCCTTTCTACTTGTATCATTAATTAGTATTACATCTCTTGAAAGCAGTTTGCATTAATAAAGTTTTTGATCCTTCAGAAATTCAGGTATCTTTCATTTTTAAAAGCACACCAATTCCTTTCATGTGATTGAAATTAAATACTTGCCAAAAATGACCTTCTTTCCCCTCTCTCTCATTCTCTCTCCCTCCTGCCCTCATACACGCATGCGCACACATGCACAAACACTTAAATTAGTTGTTGGGCACATTGTTATGTTCATTACTACTAAGGCCAAGCCTAGGGAGTACACATACTCACAACACCCATGAAAAATAGAAAACAGTGGTCAGAACCCTATTAGGGATTTTTGTATGCGTAAACAGTATAATGAATGTACATAGGTAAAGGTTTCCCCTGACGTTAAGTCCAGTCATGTCTGACTCTGGGGGTTGGTGCTCATCTCCATTTCTAAGCCGAAGAGCCGGCATTGTCCGTAGACACCTCCAAGGTCATGTGGCTGGCATGACTGCATGGAGCGCCGTTACCTATCTGCCGGAGCGGTACCTATTGATCTACTTACATTGGCATGCATGTACATAAGCAACTGTAATTAAAGCAAGCTTTTTTGAGCTTGTTTTAAGTGGAATTGCACCTGAATTATGATCTTTGTAACTGAATAACATGCAACACTAACACGAGTATCAATATCTGGGTAAAATTTTCAACTGGATACAAATTTCTATTGATCACCAAGATACCCAAAAAACGATTATCAAGCAAGTGGGGAAAATAGAGGATGATCTTTATAGATATCGTCTTGGTGAAGTCACATGGTAGACTACCTCTTTAACGTCAACACTGTGGGAAAATCATGTTTTCAGTCTTTGATTGACAAAGACTGCAATTCAATTATTAGAAGAATAGGCATGATCATATAACTCATTGGTGCACTTTAGCAGAAGAAGGATAAAGTGACTGAGCTGTGACAATTTGGAATAGGCAGAAGAAAATTGTGGCAGTACAGACTGGTGGCTAATAGAGGTGTGCATTTTCATTAGTCCTCGTAAGCTGTATCAAATTTGTTAAATTTGTACTTACGAGGCAATATCCAACATGTGGGCATGGCCTGCACCAAAAACTTAAGAATTGAAATTTACCCAATCCTTTTTTGCTTGCATTTTGTAAATCTCAGAAGCCTCCCAAAGTAAGTTTTGATTTTCAGTGCAAGGAAGCAAAGTCAAACCAAAAGGCTGCCTTTTCTCTTTAAATTGATGGCCCCTTGCGTTTAGGAGAAGGAGAGCAGGGAGCAGAGTTCACTGAGAAAGAAAGCACATAACTCTAGAAAATGTAGTTTGGGAAGGCGAGGAGCCCTATGGCAGAGAATGCAAAAGGCCCTGCCCTAAACTACATTTCTCAGAATTCTTCTTGCATCAGAAAGTACCAATCAATATAGGAGAGAGATTTGTCCCTCAGTAACAGCAGCCAGCCAGAGTTCCAATAAATTTGTTGTAGCTCAACAGCAGCCACAGCAGGCTGATGGGTTCTCTGATGAGTTTGAGTCAGATGGAATTGTAGGCTTTCCTGGGATTCATTCTGATGCAGGCTTTGGGATTCAGTCTCATGCAGAAGGCAATTCTTATGCAGAGCCAGAAAATGAAACTGCTTTAGACACAGGACCTGAGAATATAATTGCCTCCAGGCCTTCAAGACCATTCATAGCAGTTGGAATCACCCTCTCCAAATAAAGAGTCTAGCAAAGATGAATTGATGAGAAATTATCATGGGAACACATCTGATGACATTGATCTAAGTCAGGAGGCTCGCTTACAAATTCGAGTTGATAGCCAGCTTCGTAGGTCAACGCGTATCTCAACATGCTTCTGTGGGAAGTGAAAGTTCCCGAGGAGTTGTAATGCTTTCATGTCTATATATTCGTAGCTGTGAGCTCTTTGCTCTTCAGTTCAGGCAACATGACTTTCAAGTTACATTCAGGCCTGGGTTTTCTAGTTCTTGTCTTGGTTTTGAAATTCAAGTATTCTGGGAAATTTCCATGTTCATGTTGATTATCCTTATTCAAGTTGTGCCTATGAACTCAAGTTGCTTTTGGATTTTGGACTATTCTGGAATGTTCTTGCTGTTGGATTTGCAAGAGACATTTGATTGCTGACTATTTGGATTTTATACCTTCTTTCCTTATTACTGCTTTTTGCTTGCATAAAAAAATCAAAATGCTCATACTTGAGGTAACAGTCGCAAAATTGCTTATAAAGTGAACTCTGACAGAAGCTGGGAAGTATCCAGTTCAGGCTGAATTATCCTTACCGGATGAAGGTAAATATTTTTGTGATTGCCCAGATGGGAATTTCTTGGAAATGAACCTCAGGCAGATAGGAAAACATTGCAGCCTATCAAATAGACCAGACATTCAAAGTAGAAACTACAAATGCCAAATACATTTGGAGATAGCATATAGTTGTTTCATTACAAACACTGAAAGCTTACATCTGAACTAGAAATAGTAGATCAGAAGTGCTAAGACATCAAAAATAACTGAAGAACCTTTGCAGAATGTAAGTAACCAAGAATGGTATAGTTATCTACAAAGTCTATTGTATATGGTGTCAGTTTTTATCTCAAAAGGGATATGGTGTCAAACAAATAGCGTCACAGTGACAGTTCTAGTCACCTCATTTTAGGAAGAATATAGACCAGATGGAAGAGGTTCAGAGAAGGGCAACAAAGACGAGAAGAGGTATGGAGAACAAAGGAAAAACGATTGAGGGAGTTCAGCATGTTATGATGGTTGAAGAGAAGACTGAGGAATGACAAGTTTGTGCTCTTTAAATATCCAAAGGGCTATGAAAGAGAGAATGGTGAAGGTTTGTTCCCAGCTGCCCTAAAGGGTAGGAGCAGGTCTAATGGATTTAAGTTACAGCAGGGTAGATTTTCATTGAACATTAGAAGGATCTTCTTAACAGTAAAGGTTATTTGACAATTCAACCTGCTTGACCTGGTTAATGTAGTGGAAGTGAAGAGTTTCTTAGATGGGAGTGGCCATGTTCTTCTAAAGTTTGCTATACAACAGAAAGTGGAAGTCAAACGTAGTCCGTCATACATTCTAAACTTAAGCAAACTAAATTTAATAAATGCAGGTGAAAGGTGAGTGTCACCCTACGTTCAATAATACTAAAAGAGAAAGGAGTTCATGTTTGATGGGAGTTTTTAAAAAGTGAGTTATTGGAGGAACAATTTCAAACAGTTCCACTGAGGAGGAAAAATAGGAGATGTCTAAAGAAACCAGAATGGATATCTAAAGAACTTTCGATTCAGCTCAGATTTTAAAAAAGACATGTACAAGAAATGGAAAAGGGGAGAAATTACAAAAGAATAGCCAGGGCATGTAGGAAGAAAGCCATAAAAGCCAAAGTGCATTATAAGCTTGTGCTTGCAAGAGAGGTTTTCAAAAAGTGATTTTTGGTTATGTTTGTAGCAAAAGGAAGACCAAGGAAATGTTCTTCTGTGTAGAGATGGTGGTAAAGTGCCATCAGGGGTCAGAAAAAGGCAGAACTACTCAAAAGCCTTCTTTATCTCAATCTTCTCCCAAAAAGTTAATAGAGTTCAACCTGGAAATAATGGGGCAGTTGATGCAGTAGGGGAAATGAAGCAAATAATAGATAAAGTACAGAAATATTTGATTACAGTAAATTTATTAAAATCTCCATGATGAAATTAATTATATCAAAGGGGATTAAAAGAACTAGCAGAAGTAACTTCAGAACTACTGGCAATGATCTTTGAGAATTCCTGGAAACCAGAAGAAGTCCCAGCAGTCTTGAGGAACACAAATGTCTCATTTTAGAAAAAAGGGGGAGGAAGAGAACCTAAACAATGGCTGCCAAGTTAGCTCAACATCAATGCTAAGAAAGATTTTAAAGCAGATAATTAAGCAGTCAGTCTGCAGGCACTTAGAAAGGAATGAAGTCATCGCTAAAAGTTAACATAAGTTTTTCAAAAACAAATC
Source organism: Anolis carolinensis (assembly GCF_035594765.1). Lineage (NCBI taxonomy): Eukaryota > Metazoa > Chordata > Lepidosauria > Squamata > Anolidae > Anolis > Anolis carolinensis. The sequence continues at coordinate 217,102,655 of NC_085844.1, read as the reverse complement.
ATAGCAAACCAATGATATATAGAGAGTAAGGGCCCTTCCAGACAGGCCGATAATCCATCATCTGTTTCATGTTTACTTGAGGCATCCAAATGATGCTCCAGGTAAACCTGAATTAATCTGAAGTAAACAGTGATTTCCCAGTTTACTCTGAATTAATTAAACACCTGGAAAGATCTGAAACATAATGTTGAATCCAGATATTTTGCAATCCCAGGGATCAACTCCTGGAGCCTGAATAAGAGGGATAGTGTTCCACTCTCCCCTCCCAGTCCCCCATTTAGTTTCTAAACTTACCCAAGGGGTCTGACTGCATGGTCAGGCCCCTCTGTTGAGAGCTCCTGGCATGTTAAAATGACACATTGGGAGGTTGGGAGTGGGAGGAGGGAAATACCCGCCAAGCTATTGTGTCAGGAGCTTTCAATGGAGGAGCCTAAGCATGCAGGTAAGTTTATAGGCTAACTGAGGGGAGGGGTGGCATGAAGCCACCCCCTGCCCAGAAAAAGCCTGAGTTTTGAAGTGGAGACTGAATCCCATGAAGAACTGGGATATAATATTATATTCTGGGATATAATATCCCAGAATATCATGTTGGAACTTATCAAAAGACTTACTGAAATCAATATATACTACATGCACAGCATTCCTTTCAACTCATACCAAGACTGTAAGGATTCTTCCAGACATTATTAAACTGGGTCCATTCGTCTTGGGATTTAATAATGTCTGTAAGAGCCCTTACAGTCTTGGTAGTTGAAAGGAATACTGTGCATATTTTGATTTCCATAAGAACTTTGACAAGTTCCCCCATGATATTCTTGCGAATAAGCAAAATGTTGACTAGACAATGGTATTGTTTGATGTATTGGTAATTGGTTGACCAACAGAACTCAAAGGGTGTTTTACCAAGGCTTTTCTTCATCCTGGAGAGAAGTGCCCAGAGGGGTGCCATGGGGTTCTGTCCTGGGCCCAGTATTATTTAACAACTTTATTGATGGTTTGGATAATGAAAAAGAGAGCATATTCATCAAATTTGCAGATGATACCAAATTAGGAAGGGTAGCTAATACAACAGAAGATAGGAGAAAATTCCAAAATGACATTAAGATAATCCAAAATGACCTTAAGAGGTTAGAGAGCTGGGCCAAAACTAACATAATGCTTTTCAACAGGGAGAAATGGATAGTACTACACTTAGGCAGAATGAAATACCTATATATAGGATAAGTGACACTTGGCCTGACAGCAGTTCATGTTATCTATGTAGACCCACCCCTGATTATACAAATCTTTCTAAAAGCACATTTCCCCATTTAGCTAAAGATGTAGAGAAGACTGATGTAGAGAAGACTGATTCTAAAGTCGGATTACCATATATACTCGAGTATAAGCCAACCCAAATATAAGCTGAGGCACCTAATTTTACCACAAAAACTGGGAAAACCTATTGACTCGAGTATAAGACGAGGGTGGGAAATGCAGCAGCTACAGGTCAAATTCAAAAATAAAATAGATATTAATAAAATTGCATTATTTGAGGCATCAGTAGGTTAAATGTTTTTGAATATTTATATAAAACTGTAATTTAAGATAATAAGACTTTAATAAAAGACGACCTGAATAGAAGCCTGCTAGGACCCTCACTCGAGTATAAACCGAAGGGAGCTTTTTCAGCCCTAAAAAAGAGCTGAAAAACTAGGCTTATACTAGAGTATATACAGTATTTGGATTAGGCCCAGCTCAATAGTATAATAAACTAGGAGAAGGCTTATTTTGGAAGCTTGCTTATTTTCAAGTGGTTTGCATGTATGTTTGTGTTTGATATTCCATCTTTCTTCCAAATACTATCCATGTTGGCTTGCAACATGATTACCTGCTAGTAGAAGCCACCGGTGGCACAGTGGATTAAACTCTTGTGCCAGCAGGACTGATGACTTGAAGGTTGGATTGCTGACCTTAAGCTTGCCGGTTCAAATCCAGCCCGGGGAGAGCGTGGATAAGCTACCTCTATTAGCTCCAGCGAGGACATGAGAGAAGCCTCCCACAAGAACAGTAAAAAATCAAAACATTCGAGCGTCCCCTGGGCAACACTTTTGCAGACGGCCAATTCTCTCACACCAGAAGTGACTTGCAGTTTCTCAAGTCACTCCTGACATGAAAAAAAAAACCCTGCTAGTGGAAGGAGGGCAAGAGGTTCCACAATCTGGGAACAGCCATCCATAAGATCCTTACCCATGTTATAATTTACTGTACAGTGAAGGTGATGGGACTGAAAGAAAGTCCTCCCATGGGAATCCTAAATGCTTAGATAGATAGGTGTGGCCTTTCAGAGTATCTCAGTCTGTACTATGAAGGGTTTTAAAGGTCATAACCAGGACTGTGAACATTACATATATTTAAAATGCTCATGGTAGTGACTTCCATAGATTTAATTTCACAATACTGAAAACAGTATTTTAAAACAAACCCTTACCTCCAATTTTAAGATGTCTGTTTTTCTTAGAAAGTATTTCATTCTAAGTTAAGCTGACTCCAAGGACCCAAAATAATGACTATCCAGTCCCTTGTCAGGCACATATTTCTTACTATGCTCTGAATCATATTGTACATTTTTGGAGTTACTGTATTCTGGGTCACCGGCCAATGACTTCTGTAGACCTGATGGTATATTTAGAATGCAGAAACTGGTACAGATCCTTCATGAATAATTCATTGGGCAGTTATCACACATCAGCAATCACCACAAAGACCGTTACTCCATTTCCAAGGTGTATTCATATTATGCCTTCACAAGCCAGGCAAGTGATCCAGAGCTTGGTAGAAGAATGTTACCGCCTTTCAATGAACTGATTTTAAAAGAGATATCAGGGTTGAAAAGGAGCTCTTAAGTTAACTTTAATGACCTGCCTGTGTATGCCTCCAGGGCCCTAAAGGAGTGAGTGGCATGAATAAAACTGACATGATCCTTCCTGTGATGCCAGGTGAGGCAAAGTATCTTCTGGAGCATGGCAACTGTGCTGAGAATATGTTCTCTTTTCCTGTTGGAAAAGGGACATTGTATACTTTGAAATAAAAACACATGTGGTATAGTGGGTTGAATGTTGGACTACAACTTTAGAGATCAGGATTTCATTAAAACCTATTAGGTGATCTTGTGCAAATCATATTCTCTCAGCCTCAGAGAAAGGCAACACAATTCCCTCCTCCTGAACTAATCTCACCAAGAAAATCCTGTGATATGTTTGGCATAGGTTAGAAATTGTTTGAGTGCACATAATAAGATATAGTAAGCTCTCCATATTAGAAAAAAAATATTTGGAGCCTGTAACATTTCTCCTAAGGCCAAAAGTCTTTTGCATTAGTTCCGTAGCTACTATCAAAAACTTGGATAGTAATCACACCCTGTGATACTCAACAGAAGTCACTGTGCACTGTGAGGATGGCCAACTTGCAATTCAAAGTGAATCTAGTGTAGCCAAGCCCATAGACTTTTAGTTGGGTCTCATTTAGTTATGAGGAATTGTTTTGGTCAAGAACCTTTCACAAAAATTGTAGCACCTTTCAAAATTAGGACAGCTGCATAATGAAGACACCATGGTCAGAGACTAGGAAATTTTTGAACTACTAATTTCAGAACGCCAGCCTATGGGTGGTTTAGGGAGTTACTGCCCAAGACAAATACACATTTTTTAGGCTTCGAACACAGTTCTATATTGCCATAATTGGTTCAGATCATCTAGGGAAAGTTTTTCAGCCTTTATGCTAAATTAAGTAATTGATTATTCATTGAATATGTTGAATATTGGTGGGTACATAAGACAAGACCTTCTTCAGAATGAGGCCCCTAATCCATGCAATGCCCTCTCATCCCAGTGGAGCTGCTCTGCCAGGTACATTCTCTCTTTGCTATTAAATTCAACTGGAAATGTTCTTATTTCAAGAAGCTTATAACATTTAACTATGCTGTTGTTCCAAAGATTTATTTTTTCCCGACTGCCACTTTTAACTATGTTTTCATGATTGCTGTTGTTATATTTTACGATTGCTACTTTTTGGTTTTAATGCTGCAGTTTTCTTTTTTATGTGCTTTATTCCTTTTGTATTTTTGTAATTTGTCATTGTTTTCTTTTTTGTTAGCTTCACTGAACGTTGTGTGGAAAATTATAATAATGTTAATAGCAGATGGAGAATAATAAACCTATCTATCCCATGACATTAATGATAGGAATAAATAGATCATTGTATTTGCACTCGAAGCCACTTTAACTTCTGCTCATTCATTTGTCGTTTTCCTCCCATGTTAACATTGAATTTGTTTGTTTTTTCAAAGTAACATTTGTGTTGAGAAATGTGATCAAATGCATATTTTTAAATCTTTTGTTACAAAATGTATGCATATAAACATACATTTTATCTCAGTACATATTTATAGAAATATTTCATTCTTAAATGAACATGTCTCTTGTAATGTTTTTGAGCAAAGAACTGCAACATTCAGACGAGTGCAAAACTCTGAAAGATAATGGGCTCAATATGTTCATATAAAAGTTCTACAAAAACTGAATTCCTCAAGTACCCCTTTATTGTTGACTCTTTTTTTAATTAGATTTTTATTCAAATTTTCTCACGTGTACATACATTAAAAATAATATAATAGGGAAATAGTGATGTAGGGGACAAAGGGTAGAGTAGAGGAGGGGAGGAAAGAAAGAAAAGAGAAGAAGAAAGGGGAGAAAAAAAAAGATATAGAGATAATAATAAATGTCCTTCCGCTTTCTATTCTTTGTGGGATGATTTTCCTTCCATCTTCATCCCTTTTTCAAGCACTGGACTAGATTTGTTTATTTTAAGTGTTCTCGGGTTCTCCTTTTGCTTATTTTTACTTTGACTTTTTCTTATATTCTTCATATTTTTCTCAATTGTTTGGTTTATTGTTGACTCTTGAGTGACATCTGCTATCAGATCTCTCTCTCTCAGCCCCCCCCCCCCCCCGGTCTGTGTAGACAACGTGTATAAGATTGGAATCTAAATCATTTGTTTTCTTGCACGTTATTTTTCAAGAACCCAGAGCAGTGTATATGGATCTTTATTCCATTAATCCTTAATATAGCAAGTCAGAGTCTTATTTCTGGAACAAATGCAGCGTCTTCATAATGAGGAGTAGAACAATATAATAAAGCAGAAGTGGGTGAATGGTGGATCTTGACATATATCTCAACTTCAAATTGTTTGATTCCTATCATGTAACTGCACAGCTTCAGAGGTAATTCCTGGCACTGATAGGGTGTCAGAGACAGAACGCCAGCAAGTAAAACAAAACTCAGTTTATTGAGGTTACAGAACTAAAAACGCCCATAGGAAACAAAGAACAGGGCAAACACTTGACTTCAGTGTGATAAGTAACAAAAACAGCTCAGTTTGAGCTTAAACGGTTCAAAGGGATAAACCGGGTTAAACAGAAGTATAATCCGGATTAAATCAAAAGTGCTTACTTCAGCCTGGCAAACAATGCAAACAAAAGAGGATCAACAGGAGTCAGAATGTAAACAACAGACTGGTGGCAGATTCCTCTCTGCTACTCAGAAACAGCAGGAGAATAAACCAGGCTTGTTTATTCCTTCCTGCAGCGAACGAGAAGCGTGGTCGTAGTCAGGATTCAGTTTAAGGTTCAGCGGCCAACGATATCCAGGTCCAGGCACAGCAGTCAGGGTAACGGCAGTCAGCAGGGTCCCAATCCGGTCCAGAGGTCAATAGCCAAGCGTAGTCGTCAAGAAATCCAAAGGTCTCACCGATAGCCAGCAGAAGGGTTAATCCGGAATCGAAGTCAGTCAGTCCAGTGTCAATCCAGTGCGAGTAGGTATTGCCCGTCAAAAAGACGACGGAGGTCCAAGCTATCGAGATTAAACACAAGTTGCACAGAGAAAAACCCCACACAGTTCCTCCCGCCGTCGATGCCCAGTGTCCTTGATAAACTTACGTATCCAGTAACGAATCACACCCGTCTTCAGGAAGTTCCCCAACAAAAGCCCAAGCGTCCGTCCAGATTACCTTGCCCAACGCAATTAGACATTGGTCCCAAACCCCATTTTATCCCAGTTCAAGCTCATCATCGCTGTCAGCTGCCATCCCAATTCCAGACGCCCCAACATCATCATCCTCATCAGAGCTTAAGCACCTTTGACTACGCCCCACAGCATCCCCAGCTGTGGATCCCGCTCCATCCCTCCAGCCAGTCCATGGGTCTGATCCTGCAACCCGCCAATCACCTCCCATGCTTTCATTCCCTGTTTCCCCAACACCCAAATCCTCCCTCACACGAGTCCATTCCATGTCGTCCTCCTCCGAGCTGGCCATCTCTTCCTCCAAACCCTCAGAAAAACCCTCAAATGAGTCCTCATCTGTCGGGTCTGTAAACAAATCCCGGAGCCGTTTTCTTTCACGCTCCTCGAAAGAGTCTGACTCTCGAGGAGTCTTATGACCCCTTCTTCTATTACCGGAGCCCGAAGGCTCAACCATAACATAGGGATTTCCCCTTCTTAATTAAGCATTTCCTTTCTATTTGCAAGTCAAAACTTTCAGCTCATGCATCTTGTGCATTGCTAAACAATTTTTTTCTATCAAAATTACACTTCTGCCTTGCAGAAAACACAAAATAAGGAAAGGATGGAAACTGCAAAATGCATCTTTTTAAATTAATATTTTAAGTGCTTGTTGGACACTGTGAACATGGAAAAGGCATAAGTAATGAACTGTGATACCCCAGTCTCATGAAATGTTGAACTCTTGCAGTTATGCAAGTCTTTCAGATTTTTTAAAGGGGAGGGGCATGTATAAAGAGGGGCAATGCACTGGTTGGAAGAGTTATGCCCAACAGCTAAAAGCACTTGCAGATTTGTGAGATAACAGTGGCATTGCAGGCATGCTCTAGTTTCAAACAAGACAGATTTGTAATGTCAGAACCTGTTTTAGAGGCCTTGTGCAATAAGGTCTTGGGAGGCACAGGGAGATGTGCAAAGATTGTGGAGGCTTTAGCATCTCATGATTAGCTTGACTCTCCCTTCACCATTTTGCAGCTGAGCAAGGAGGATTATCCTCAAGCACCTGTGATCCGTTAGCTTTTCACAGCAATGCAGATGTTGTTGTCATGTCTCGCTTACTGAAACAAAGGCTGCAGAGAACCTCCTCGATGGCCTGCTCTTCCATATTATGGGAACAGAAGAGAAATGAGCCTGGTTTGGGAAGGGGAGTAGTCCTTGTGTCTATTTGAAAACTGGAGGGAGAACCAAGAAAGGTGCTTGAGATAAATGTTCCTCATCAAAGTTCTCAGGCACTACAAAAATCCCTTTCTTTTATCTTCTCCCCTCAAGTCTTTGACCATTTTTTCCATCCCTGTGTTAATGTGACAGGATTCATTGGCACATGTTCTTGATCCAATTTATTTGCTAACAGGAACTTGCATACTTTCCAACTTGGTGATGGAGCTTGACATCTTCAGAATTCTCCTTTATACATTCAGTGGGTGCTTTCCTGCACCCATCTTTATTGTTTACTTACATTCCAGCCTAATATTGCTATCTTCAGCAACAACAGAGAGGAAGATGAGGCATAGAAAGAAATAGAAAATTCCCTGCAGATGTATGCAGTTCATCTTGTCTCTTGGCTCCTTCTGCAAGCTGGTAACATACTTGCAATATATTTCTTCTTAATAATGCATCAATGTGCAGCCCCTGTGGGAGAACAAATATTAAAACAATGTGTAAAGTGACCCGCAAAGACTTCAGTGTTAGTTTTTCAATTTTTTCTCATGCAAGTTTAGTGCTTATACCGACAGCCCTGCAGACTGAATACCTCTTTTTCTCCAGAATAATAATAGTGCAGGCAATGGCAGTCCCAGGCTTGCTTGCTCTGTGCTTGAAAAACAATCCAGCTAGAGGGAATAGCTATCCAGAATGAAAGATTAATCCATTTCCAGCAGTGCATCAATCGTACTGTCTCTGTCTGCAGTAAGAAATTTAGGGTGGGGGTGAGGTCAGCTCCTTTAGAGTAAAGGATACCCACAGAGAAGTAAAAACATCATGGTTGTTTGTTAGAAGTGGTTTATTTCATGAAGGCATACACCAGGAGGAATTGCATCAGAGGTGGAGGCTTTTTAAAACTCCTGCTTCCTACTAGCAAACCACGCCAATGTGAAAAAAAGTTGAAAATGACTCTTTCAGTAATGTGGTTCCATTTTACCTTGATTTTCAGGTCTGCCTTATTAGCAGCAGTTTTCTCTCTTGGATTCCTTATGAACTGCATAGACTTTCAATAATGAAAACAATGTAACCCCTTGAAATGGCCAAAAATCTACTTCTGTTTTTGCAAACTGGATATCATTTGAGGCCAAATAATGCTAAGGATGCTGGAACCTACTGAAGATGCTAGTTGTTGCTCTAGGAGTGTCTTTTAGTCTTTTAGTTTTTGCAGTTCATAAACCTTTTCCATGTTTTTATGATAGAACCAGTTAGGAAATAACATTTATAACCCAGGAACAAAAATCATGTTACATGGTGTAATAATAAGCCTTACATTTTTATTATGCAGATGCCACAGAATAGCACTTGGGGACCTAGAGAAACCTATAAACACCTCCAGGGAAGTATTTTTTTTTTTGGGGGGGGGGCATGGGTAAATGAAACTGTGGATATTGAATCTGAATATTATCTCATGTAAAAATGAATAACTTCCAGGCAAACCAAAAAAACAACAGATTCACTAAGAAAGATTCTAGCTCCGGCATTACCCTGGTGTGCTAAATTGCCATGTGGATTAATTTTTTTTTTGGGGGGGGGGAACACACCCCAAAAGTAGATGTTTATTCACTCTCTAAAATAATCATAGTCTATGCTTTTGCTCTGCTGCATGGATAGACCAGGTCTGAGATAATGTATACCTTAGGAATATTAATGTATGTGAAGTGCTCCCAGAAATGTTTCAAGGCTAACCACCAGATAGGCCTATGAATGAGACACAATCATGCATTGCTTTGGTGGCTTTGCTTGCTATTGTGTTTCATAAGGCAGGTTTATTTCTGTTCAGAATAAATACAATCTCATTAACTAATGTGTATGGGCCCTTTACCTATTTTTAAACATTTCTAAAAACTTTATTGTGCCTTTGGTATCATGTGAGTCACTTAAAAAGTTGTTCTTCTAGATTTGCATGTAATATAATTAAGTACAGTAGAGTCTCACTTATCCAACACTCGCTTATCCAACGTTCTGGATTATCCAACGCATTTTGTAGTCAATGTTTTCAATACATCATGATATTTTGGTGCTAAATTCGTAAATACAGTAATTACTATATAGCATTACTGCATATTGAACTACTTTTTCTGTCAAATTTGTTGTTACACATGATGTTTTGGTGCTTAATTTGTAAAATCATAACCTAATTTGATGTGTAATAGGCTTTTCCTTAATCCCTCATTATCCAGGGGCCGGACTGTGGCGCAGCTGGCTAGTAACGAGCTGCTATAAATCACTACTGACTGAGAGGTCATGAGTTCGAAGCCCGGGTCAGGTTAAGCCTCCGACCATTAAAAAAAAAATAGCCCCGGCTTGCTGTTGACCTAGCAGCCCCGAAAGACAGCTGCATCTGTGAAGTAGGGAAAATTTAGGTACGCTTTATGCGGGAGGCTAATTTAACTAATCTACAACACCATAAAACTGCTCACGAGGAAAAAGAAGAGGAAGAACAGAGACCAAATGGACGGTGAAGCAACAGCTCCCCCTGTGGCCGGAATCGTGAAGCTGGAAGGATGTTAAAAATGCCTCTGTGTCTGTCTAAAACTGAATGTTGTTTGTCTGTTGGCATTGAATGTTTGCCATATATGTGTTCATTGTAATCCGCCCTGAGTCCCCTTCGGGGTGAGAAGGGCGGAATATAAATACTGTAAATAAATAATAAATAAATAAATATTCGCTTATCCAATGTTCTTCTGGCCCGTTTATGTTGGATAAGTGAGACTCTACTGTAAACCCAATGAAAGAAATTTCTTAGTTATCACATATAAGATACATTGATTTCAGTGAGTCAGCTCTCATTGGCACTGACATTGGATTTAATCTAATTGGATCATCTCTGACAAAAAACAATCACAAAAATAGACTAAATATGATTTGCATTATTCACACAACCTTGACAAAATGGGATGGATCTTCACACAAACTCCTTTGACCTTGATTGTATGATGTATAATAGCAGATAGAAAGCCCAAAAGGACAGTCCATCTCATCCCTCCAGTATATAAATGGTACAGACTATCAATTGATTGTGCCAGCCAAATGACTCAACTAGCCTTTTCATGATATTTCTACTTTCTCCTTAGATGTCTATTTCATGACAAGCATAATATTTATAGAAAGTGATTTTACTCTACAATGGCTCCCCCTCCAAACAGCAATGGGGAAGACAAATCTTTTTTATTTTGTTTTACTTAAGGCAATTAACAATGAGGGCCTCTTCTCTTTCCAGTTTTTTAAGTTCATGCTATCAGTTGCACTGAGATATTTTAATCATTTGGAGAAGGGGGGAAAATCCATTTTTTCCCAAGTCTTGGGTGCCCACTAGCATGGAAAAGGAAGGTCAGAAACTATTAATTTTGGTTCCTATTCCTATCCAAAGAAGTTTTGAATAATGTCACTCTAAACAGGAGGCAGAAATAATGCTAGTAGGTATAAACCAACAGCTTGCATTCCGGTCTTGCTCATTATCATTCTGTTCCCTCTTATCTTCAAGAGCCTGGTTTTGAGAGTAGTCTAAGCCAGTAAGAAAGCACTTTAAATGGTCTCATTCCTGGCAGCACTACACATTTTACATATTTATTCCACACACATTTAAGACCCAAAGAACTTTTGATGCCGAGGGCAGAATTTCAGCTTTGTTAATATTCAAGAGTTACATCCCAGACTGAAGTATCTGAAATGCTGTAGATTGCTGTACCTGCAAGCCTGTATCCTACAAGTTGTCTGGAGGGCAGTGCGTGCTCTTCACTGTGAATTACTATGCATTCTGCTGGACAAGCTCTGGCCAAAGTCAGCCCTGAGACTTCTTTATATGATCACTCCAATGGCTTTTGATAGCAATACATGCTTTTATTTCAAGCTCTAATTTCAGGCTGTGTGGTCAAGATGTAGCTAAGTAAAGGCTAATGTGCTCATCTGCTGTTTCCTGGACTTTTCCCTCTTTCTTCTGTAATGTCCATTCTACCTTCTATTGACTTGCTGTCAAAACAGCCATACAGAATACTATTCTTCAGGCTTCACCAATATAAGGCAACTTGGCTGAATCTACACTGCCATATAATGCAATTTGAACTGCATTGAATTGTATTATATAGGTCTACACTGACCAAAAAATGAAGTTCAAACTGCATTATTTTGCAGCGTAGATTCAGCCTTTGACTTCAGCTTCTTGGTAGAAGCTTTTTTTTAATTCCCCACCTATATTCTCTTCATCACCTGGTTTTCCTTTCCCTACTTATGATCTGAATCTAATTGCTTTTAGTCTAAACCTAATTCTGGATTTTAAAATCAATCCGTGAGATTTACTTAAATATTGAATTATAATTCACGAGTTCACTCAATGGGTCTACTCTCATTGGAACTAACAACCATTTTTTTCTCCAAGGGGAAACACCTTTTTAATTTTAACGTATTTAGGTTGATATGTCTAAAAACAATGATGAAATATATATAGTAGCAAAGTTACTATAAGCAAACTTACATCTCTAGAATGAATGGAGAAGAATGCGAAGAGAGAAAAGGATAGTTCATAAATAATCAGGTTTCATATCTGGAAGTCATTCTACCTGCCTGAAGCTATAGTGACTTCATTTCTCTGGCCACACTTATTTTCAACATGACTGAATATATGGAAAGCAAAGGGGGGAAGACCTTAGTGTTTAAAATAAGTCAAAAGGCATCATACATATTTTACTTTTTTTGAAACATTGTCTTGCTCCAGGCTTGAACCAATGTAGGTCTAATAATCTCCCCCTGCAACATCCCTTACTCTTTCTTTAAAAAGGTAGATGAAATGATGCTTGAAATCAGTTAACTACTATTTAACATGTTTAAACTCCTAGAAGAAATTCTAGAAGTGGATTTTTCTGTCATGCAAAGATCCTGTATTTCACGAGCATAGACGGCCTGCAGGAAGCTGTGTCCTCTTGGAAGGTCCTTACAGACTTCAAGCACATGTGGTTTATTTGTCAGTAACACATGTATATGTACCCCCTTCTTTACTCCTTGACTCTCTTTCCCTCTTGAATTTGGATGTCAGCCACATGGCAAGGTTATTGTGTTAGACAAGCTGGCAAATGCCATTGACAGGATTATAATTAAGTGCCAGGACATTCAGCCAACACAATTACCGTGCTGTTATTATGCTGTATGATGGGCTAAAGAAGCTCATAAAATTGCTATAAAGAAATATAAATCAAGGGACATGTGTACAATCAAGGTAGGGAAAAACTATTTTCCCATTTAGAACTGATATCAAGGAAAGAAGAGATAAGTTTAATGCAAACTCTCTGTGTTAACAAGCCTTGTAGGCTATGGGAATTTGTAAGCAATAGTCCTGTTTCATCTGTAGCACTGAACATTATATACATATATGCATACACGTGTAGTGTTGCAAAATTACTTAGTAAAAGGCATTAGTAACATTGCAGCATTTTAAAAAACAAAGCAGAATTAAAACTTGCTTGTTTTCTTTAGCCCATTTCCATGCAAGTTCAGGTCTAAAACAGAGACAGAAAGCTATTTAACATCAATGGGTTATCTACATCTGGAGTTTGTAGGCTCTCCAAGTAAATTGGCATATGGATCTATTGGTTTGGAGAAGTTCTACTGATTGATCTCAGTTTAGTAGCAGATCTAGGAGATACCACACTACACTTCAAAGCAGTAGTTTTCAACCTGTGGGTCCCCAGTTGTTTTGGCTTTCAACTCCCAGAAATCCTAATAGCTGATAAACTGGCTGGGATTTCTGGGAGTTGTAGGCTAAAACATCTGGGGACCCACAGGTTGAGAACCACTGCTTTAAAGAGTTGACCTCTCAATTTAAATCCTGTGGCGGCTTCTTTCAGAATTCAGGTGTTTGTAGTTTAGTGATGCCCAGGGCCTCTCTGACTGAGCAATTTGAAGGCCCCTCCTCAAACTCCAGATCCCAGGATTCAACAGGAGGCAGCCATCAAATTTAAAGTAGGATACTAACTCTTTAAGAAAGCAGTTTGATAAATAGCCACAGTGTACAATTATAGCACTATGATTTCACTTTACTGCCTTGACAACATCCAATGCAAATCTGGGAATTGCAATTTAAGGAGAAATATTTAGAATTATCAGCCAGAAATGTTTACTGCTTCACCAAACTACAAATGACAGGATTTCATTAGAGGCTGCTGTGGCACTTTAATCATAACACTATAAGTGTATGTTGGAAAAGGGCTCCAAATTAAAAACAAAACAAAGTAGACCCTCCAGATTCAAAATCTGTCCAATCCTATTCTACACTGTCTGAAGTGCCCCTTCAGGGTTTGAGACCTGAAACTTTCCTAGCCCTTAATGGAAATGACAGACTTGAGACTTAATACCAATTATTTGCCAATGAAATTAGAAGTAAAAAAATTAAACAACTCACTATGTGGTAAAACAAACTTCAAATATTAGTGCTTTGTATTTAATGTGTCTGGCAAAATTCCACTCATGACTTTATTTTCATTTTTTAAGACTAGGCTATCTGCAAGAGATACCTTCCCGGATATGCAAATCCATGGAAAAGATTGAATCCTATCGAAATGAAGGACATCTGGTCCAAGAATACGCATAGTTACTACAAAAGACCTAAACAATGCCTAGAGAAGACATTTTTGTTAAGAGTGGATAAATGAAATGGTGTGTACTGGTTTCACAGTTACAGGGGTCATACTGTAATTAAAGACAAATGAATAACATTTGATTATACAATTGACTATACTAATTATTTATAAATAACACAAGACTCTCAGATTTGGTTGAGAGCTAGAATGGTACTTCAGAAAATTATCTGTTTTTATTGAGACCAGATCAAATGTCAGTAATAAATTCTAATTATATCGTGAATAAGTATATCAGGCTGCAATAAATTGTAGTATAAATTACAAAACATTTCTTTTAAAATATAAAATTAAAAATATTTCTGAATAGCTGTGGATCACACATAACAGACATCTTCATTCAGCATTCACGTTGCTCTCTTTAATGGTTATTGTTTTTCATACTGTCTACATTTGTTTAATACATAAATAGATAAATTTTGATTTATATTTAAAGAGCTCATCAACTTATTACCATTTAAATTGGTGCTGGTTGTCCCATGTGAAATTTTAAATGGTTAAATAACACTGCAATAAAGTTTCAGAAGGCACTGTTACTCAATTGGTTATTGAGTACTGCTCAGTTACAAACAGTCCATAACTATTGTGGTATCTTTCTTGCCATAACTGAAAATTCATCTTTTTTCTATACTAGCTTTTGGTACCATTACCATCTAAGAAGATGGAATGAATTGAACTTATATATTAGAAATGAGATAAACCTTTAAAAAAACCCAGATTTCAGCCTAAATCATGGAGAAAGTTTCCCCAGAATTTTTTGGGGAAACTTAGTCAAATTCTTTTTAGAAAAAAGACTTGTCTATTTTACTGCAAATTCACAGGACAGTGCAGGAAATTTAAAAAAAAAAATACAATTCAGAACTAGGCAGTGCTTTGCAGGACCTTGGGCAGAGAACTTGATACAGGTTTCTCATCTATAGTAAAAGAAATCACTTCAGCACACAATACATTTTTTCCTGGGACATTCTGAAAGACAGCGTTTGTTATTGATATAGGTGTTACACCTTTGCTGGGAAACTACCTGAACCCTAACAAGTCATTAAACAGTCATTAACTCTTACAACAAAGAGCTGATGAGCTACCTTGAGAGGTGGCTCTCCAGTCTGACTAGACACATTAATCAGTGTCTTCTCAACTAAAAAGACATGATAAAGGGGATGAAGGTTCCTCATCTTGTCCATTGTCTGAGCTGAAGGAACAACTGTTGAATGTGATATCAATTGGTTTCTATTAATATTTTGTGCAGGAAATGGTACTCTACAGCACATTTTTGAAGAAAATTGTCCCCAGGATGACTTTGTCAGAGTCTTCATTCCAGGCCTTTTTATGTGTCAACTTGAATTAGGTGTGCCTGACAGGATAGTAGTACTTGCTAGATAATGGAAACCATGTCTTTGGATCAGGCAAAGGTTTGAAATAAAAGTTGCTTAAAGCAGCCAATCTCCCACCCTCTTAATTTAAATATATGATTAATTCTAATAAAACACTGCAACTGCATATATTCCATCCAGGACAACTCTCTCCAATCCCATGCTAGAGTTCATTTCATTATAACCCAGTACTAGACTATTGTGTGTAATATTAGCTAGTGTAGTTGTCCTTTCTAGTCAGGGAGTATAATCATCCTTGATTGCTCTCTGAAGATCCCAAGATCCAGAGAACTAACTGTGTGAATCCTAGGGCACATTGGATTTATAATCCGGGAACAGAGATTCTCCTTTGTGCCATCTAGAAAGCAGTTTTTGACTTTCAAAAGGAGTTTGTAATGTGGGATGGGAATCTGGCATTCTCTTTTACACATACACATTGCTTTTTGGCTTTGGCTTAAGTAAAACTTTAGCATATCCAGCTGCAATAAAGGCCAAGTTTTCTATATTTTAAATATTGTAGCATATAAGAATGGATTGCTCATTTCATTGCATTGTGATCTCAAAAGCTGCATATGTTTGGGTGCCTTCAAGGTGCCTGTTGACTTATGGCAACTTCATAAATTTCATAAGGTTGTTTTAGGTAAGTAATACATATAGGTGGTTTGGCCAGTTCATTCCTCTGAAATATAGCCCACAGCACTGCTTCTTAAAATGTCAGTTCCAACCCCAAATAGGGTCCCCTTGACTCAATGTTGGGGTCCTGAAAATTTTGACAACAGTAAAAAAAAAATCTGATCATCTAATGTCTGTTTACACAAATCTGTGGTGCAGTGTTTACAGTGGACTTTGCAAAAAATGCTTCAGTTGTACTTCATAAAAAGGAAAATCAGTAGGGCTGTGTGCTCAATGAAAAAAATGTTTTAATACTCATTAAAAAACTGGGGAGGGGTGAAACTGTTTTGAGGGTGTTTTCAAAATTATCAACCTAAATATTTTTGTAACTATAATGAAGTAACAATTTTTGTTACTTTTTTGTTAAGTAATTGAGCAAGTGGGGAAATATTAGGGCTTCATGTCTCTGTCATTTCTAGAGCTATTGTGATGAAACGTTCTATATTTGTACCACACATTTTCTACTGTTCACTCACAAAATTTCATAATTTTACACTCATCCACTAATTTGGGGGGAATTTTTGAATTTTTACAAACAGATTTGTTTAAAATAAACTACAAAAGCTATCTACTTGAATTTTATAAACAATGCAAGATGTGCAAGATACCCAGGGCATCAATCCCCGGAAGTTTCAGAAAGATTCACACATCTGATTTTTGGGGATTTTTAAAAGTTTAGACAAAAACATTTATCCCCAAAAAGCCACAACAGCAATCCTCTTGAATGTTTGTTTATATGACACACATAGAACTTCAACTTAGCACAGATTTATACTATTACTTACTTACTTTAGTCCTCCTTGCAGATTCAATAATTTTATTGATGATTATTGGAAGACTCTAAACAGTTGGCAGCCCTCACTGAGTTTTCTGATGCTGAGTACTGCATTCTGGGAAATGTAGTTTAGGGCAGTGCCTTTTGAATTCTCTGCCACAGGGGGCCTCACCTTTCAAAACCACATTTCCCAGAATGCTGTCTTCTAAGTCTCCCGCCCAGCCCAGCCTGCTGCCTTACCTTATGGCAACCTGCAAGCAGCCTTGGTCCAGCAATGGCCTATTTGACTTTACCAAAGTCGCTTAATGCTTATACTGAAAATTAAACTGACTTTGGGAGGCTTCTTAATGTTACAGAATCTTGACAAAAATTATTGGTGAGTGTTTCAATTCTTGAATTTTTCTCACCCCTTTTTTGCATGTTTGTAAATAGCGATTCGTATGCATGAATCTAACAAATTACTAATGACCTACAGGACTAATTATTATTTTCCACAGCTACCACTCAGGGCCCTTCCACACAGCCATATAACCCAGAATATCAAGGCCAGAAGTCCCACAATATCTGCTTTGAACTGGGTTATCTGAGTCCACACGTCCATATATTCCAGTTCAAAGCGGATAGTGTGGGAGTTTATTCAGCTGTGTGGAAGGGGCCTTAGCAAAGCTTCTTGTTGTGAAGTGGGTCCCGATATCAGCGCTGAGGTTTAAACAAATGATAGGAGGAAAGACAAAGACCAGAGTCCTTTAATGGAGAAACCCAAATTCTTAAGTCCTTTAAGTCCATCCAAAATAAATACAAACACAAACTGATAAGGATGAGTCAAACCACATTCCAAAATCCAATTAGCAAAGTCAAGTCAGAGAAAACATAGAAACCAGAAACCAAGATATCCAAGGTCACAATCCAGGGTCTGAAATGCCAAGTGTCTGAAGGGTAGCAGAGTCAGGGTTCAGCCAAGAAACAATGACGATAGCCAAGGTTGGAGTCCAGAGTTCAAATGCCAGGAGTTCAATGGTAAGGGTCCAGAAGTTGTAAGCCAAGAATTCAAGAATATAAATTGAAGGGAAGCAGAGCCGGGGTTTGGAGCCAAAATACAATATTGTCTCCTACCCAGAGTCACTCCACAGATATCTCAACTGGTGCTTGTTTCAGCAAGCCTTCACTGCTAATTTCTGTAGCCTGTGATACTTGCCTTGTTTCAAAGGATGTGGTATGATTAACCCTTCCTGAGCTTGCTCAAAATACTGGGGAGTGCCCACTTCTGCTAAAGGCTTACCTTTAGCAGTAGCTGAGTTAGGTCAGACAGACTGCTGGCCATGACACTTGCAAATTCCGATTTGTTATCAGAAAATGCTTTTTTTTTTAACCTATATAAACCTATATAGCTTTGGTCATGTAAAGAGGGTCACAAGAAACAAAAGGGGTTGTAAGTGGAAAAGTTTAAAAAGCCCTGGCCTACAGTAATTGGTATTCATTGTCAGTCTCCAGTTCAAGTACTAAGAAGCATATTGTACTAAAAGTCAGAAGGGAATCACCAACCCACTGATACAGGAACTGTCAGCCACTGGTGCTACTGAAGATCTCCCCCCCCCCCACTACTACCACATATCAAAAATTGCTCTCCCTGTTTCTATTTTTGCATTTCTCAGATACTAGTATAAATCAATAAGTGATGCAGCTACTACTGCTTCCTCTTTGTTGGCAAGATGGTTAAATTTGTACTTATGACGCAATAGCCAACAAGTGGGCATGGCCCGTGCCAAAAACTTAAGAATAGAAACTTACCCTCTACTTTTTTGTTTGAATTTTGTAAACCTCAGAAGCCTCCCAGTTTCATGTTTTGTGTAAGCAAAGCAAAACAGGCTGCCATTCCTCATTAAATTAAAGGCCTCACACCATTAGGAGAGGTAAGCAGTAGGGAGAAAACAGAGCTTTCTGGGAAAGAGACTGAGAAAGCATAAAATTCTGGGAAATGTAGTTTGGAAAGACGAGCTCTATGCCGGAGAATTCAAAAAGCCCTGCCCAAAACTACATTTCCCAGAATTCTGCTCAGCCTCAGAAAGTCCCAATCAGAATAGAGGAGAGATTTGTCCCTCCTTAGCAGCAGCAAGCCAGAGTTCCAATAAATTGTTGAATCTGCAAAAAGGAGGACTGACTGATACTTCTAGTAAGTAAATCTCTGTGCTGGGCTGGGAAGAAATCTCAGAATTGAAGTTCTATTGGTTAATATGAGAGACATTCAATGAGATAGCTGTTGTGGCTTTTTAAAAACATTTTTATCACAATTTTAAAAAATCCTCTAAAATCAGTTTTTTTTGGTGGGGGGAGGGAATAACTATATAAAAAGTCATACTTATACAACACATGTCATTTGAAGGGGGGAAATCCACACAACACTTAATAATAAGTCCAAGACTTGCAGACACATAATAGAAAAAGTAACATAAATATGCACAATAATGAAGAGTGTAACGTTGTAATGTACACACAGTCATTCCTTCCACTACAGCATTGTTTCCAACAATGAGAACTGCAAAAGCACATATGTTACAGTAAGCCTATGTTTATTTTTAAATAATACTTGTATCTGTATCTTTCCAAAATCTTTGGAAATTCCCCCAAAATGTGTGAATAAGTGAAACATTCTGAAACTTGATGGGTAACAGTTCTACCACAGCAAGTTTCACCTCAATAGCTATAAAAATGAGGGAGGAAAGAGTCTCTGAAGTTTCCTCACTTGCTCAATTACTATAACGAAAAAGTAACAAAATGTTGTTACTCTTGTTATAGTAATGAAATTTTCATTAACAATACTTTAGAAACACTTTAGAAATGAAACGCCGGTGTCCCCTATTTTTGTAATGAGTTTTGAAACTCATTACATAGATTGCACAGCCCTAGTAGTCAATATTTACCAAAATTTGGCCAGAAAAATTTAGGTTGCTGGGTAGGAGGTTTAAGTGCAAGGGCCTCTGTGAAATAATTTCTACTTGCAAGGATGACAGAAATCTTTATGTGTTTGAGGCAGAGTGGGTGGATATTTAGATAAAACAGGACCTGTAAAAAAGGGGAAAGCTCCACTTTATCAAAAAACAGAACTAGAATGTCTGGGTTGTATGTTTTCCGGGCTGTATGGCCATGTTCCAGAAGTATTCTCTCCTGACATTTCGCCCACATCTATCGCAGGCAGAGAGAATACTTCTGGAACATGGCCATACAGCCCGGAAAGCATACAACAACCCTGTGATCCCAGCCATGAAAGCTTTTGACAACACTAGAATATTTGCTTTTAGCAATGCAATTAGTACAACAAACATATGGCATATATCAGCATGAGAGCCCTTTTTTGTTACAAATTGGTAAAAGGATCCTCAATGGATTGTCAATGCAAGCTGGGAAAATGCTTGTTTTAAGTTGGCCTTAGGCCATCAAAAGATCTCTGACTCTGGTCACTCAACAGAATTTTGAAAACCTTCAAAACGGACATACTACCCTGCAAAACTGTGTGACAATAGCAGATCCCCAAGCTAATTTAACACTGGGGGCATGCTGGAATCCTCTGAACAAAATGCTACAGATAATACTGAAATAAAAAATGAAATCAGGAGGAAAAACAGCAAAAATAGATGACATTAGTTACCATCATATGGAATGGGTAAATGCAGAAATGCAGCAGAATTTCTAGATGTTCTAAAAACTGTGCTGGAACATTGGCTATGTAAATTGATTAGATAGGACATAGTTCCCAAGAGTTTCCAAGAGCTAGCGTGTTTCTGTTGTTGCAAACAGAGTACTATGAAATTTAATTTATATGTGAGTGGGATATTCAAAGCTGTCAAAAGCACAGCTTCACATGCAATTTGCTTCCCTATGATGCGGAGATGGTTGTAGACTTGGATAACCTTGGCAGTGGATTATACAAAGATATGGAAGGAAAGACTATCAGTTGCTGCTAGTCATGAATGATGAATCTATATTATCTCAAGTATCAGAGAGAATATGCCTTTGGATACCAGGTGCAAAGCTGTATGGGAAGGCACTATTTGCTAATCTCCTGCTCTAGTCTTCTCATTGACATATGGTTGGACGTTCTGATCCAGAAAGGTCTAGGCAGGTCTGTCTTCTGATCACGCAGGACTTTTCTTATGACATTATCTGATACTTAATTTGAAAACAAAGAGGTCTTTCTCAGTTTAGCAGCATTTTAAAAGAAATTTGGAATTGATATTTTGACTGAAATAACTCCATTTTGCAAGCCACATCTTCATTTGGAGCATTAAGGAAATAGAAAAATAACTGTAATTCAATAAGAATATTGAATTCAAATTAACATACTCCGGCTCATGAAAATGGATTATTACACTGAAAGAAATCTGTGGAAAAAACAGCTTTTTAATCTTAAAAGGAAAAGTGCTATAGTCTATTGCTGACATGAATCCCGATCCACTGACACACACACACACACACACGGAGAGAAGGTGACCAAGAATCCAAGTCTACCATATTACAGAAAAATATGGAGTCACTGTTGTTCTGTTTTATAACTGGCTATATTTTCTTCCTGAAGCTTACTACCATCAACTAAATTTGTATCATGCATACTTAAAAGTCTCACAAGATATTGATTTGGCAGTACAATGTGAACAAACAAAGAAATGCTGCCAATGACGGAGTATTTTAAATGTTTTCGATTGAAAAATCATAGTCATGCTACATAGTCACGCTACATTTAAAATATTGTATTGTTTTATTACTTGATTACAACTGGTAATTATTTTGAAAACTGCTGGTGGGATAAAGGATATGTTAGAATTTAAAGAAAATAGATAAAGGTCTTTGTTTTCATGTGTAAAAAGATGATACTGGCCAATACTCTGTTAGTAGGTCCACAAGGTAGGTCCACAAGGACTCCAAGATCTTTATCACATGTACTGCTGTCTAGCCAGGCGGCCCCAATTCTGTATTTTTGCATTCCATTTTTTCTGCCGAAGTGAAGTATCTTGCATTTGTCCCTGTTGAACTCAACAGGTACAAATGCAAGATACTTCACTTTGGCAGAATAGGGGTATAGCATCTAGATCCAGGGAAGTCATGCTACCCCTCTATTCTGCCTTGGTCAGACAACACCTGGAATACTGTGTCCAAGTCTAGGCACCTCAATTGAAGGGAGATGTTGACAAACTGGAAAGCGTCCAGAGGAGGGCAACTAAAATGATCAAAGGTCTGGAGAACAAGCCCTATGAGGAGCGGCTTAAAGAACTGGGCATGTTTAGCCTGCAGAAGAGAAGGCTGAGAGGAGACATGATAGCCATGTACAAATATGTGAAGGGAAGACATAGGGAGGAGGGAGCAAGCTTGTTTTCTGCTGCCCTGCAGAGTAGGACGCGGAACAATGGCTTCAAACTACAGGAAAGGAGATTCCACCTGAACATCAGGAAGAACTTCCTCACTGTGAGAGCTTTTTGGCAGTGGAACTCTCTGCCCCAGACTGCGGTGGAGGCTCCTTAGAATCATAGAATCATAGAATAGTAGAGTTGGAAGAGACCTCATGGGCCATCCAGTCCAACCCCCTGCTAAGAAGCAGGAAATTGCATTCAAAGCACCCCCAACAGATGGCCATCCAGCCTCTGCTTAAAAGCCTCCAAAGAAGGAGCCTCCACCACGGCCCGGGGGAGAGAGTTCCACTGTCGAACAGCTCTCACAGTCAGGAAGTTCTTCCTGATGTTCAGGTGGAATCTCCTTTCCTGTAGTTTGAAGCCATTGTTCCGCATCCTAGTCTGCAGGGCAGCAGAAAACAAGCTTGCTCCCTCCTCCCTATGACTTCCCTTCACGTATTTGTAAATGGCTATCATGTCTCCTCTTCTTTGGAGGCTTTTAAACAGAGGTTGGATGGCCATCTGTTGGGGGTGCTTTGAACACGATTTCCTGCTTCTTGGCAGGGGTTGGACTGGATGGCCTATGAGGTCTCTTCCAACTCTACTATTCTATGATTCTAGGTTATGATGCTATAAGTCTGCCTCATGATATCACAAGCCATTATTTGTCACTGCTTAGGTCAGAATTTTATTCTAATTACTCAACAATGAAAACCCACCCCAATAATCCCAACCTTGTAAACTATAGAGCTTGTGCAACACAACCATCTCCAGGTTGCAGGAGAGTGAATACATCAGAGGTGACACACAAGATTTTTTGAGATGCTCTCCCTTCTGGGGGGGGGGGGGGGCTGCTGCTACATAGATTGCAACACGGAATGTGGGGAGGTAGCATCAGAAGACATAGCTACTGAGATGGTGCTGTATGAGATGTATACTTCTATGCAAGACCATTGTCTTTGCTGCTTTTGCAAAGAGGCTGAGCCTCCCTTTCTCATGAAATTATTGAAGCTATATCTTTCTGTACTTTGCTAATTTTGGTTCTTACTAAAGGTGTGCATTGACCACAAAATATGATCTAAATTGCAATTGCATGATTTCAAAACTAACCTGATTTGACTTGGAAGGATTTGAAACTGTCAAATACAACTCAAAACTGAATTCAGATCTCATTTCAAATATTCAAGTTTCTCATTGACTAAATAGTTAACTTTAATAAGGAGCCGTAACTCCCTTTTTGTATGACAGATTTGAATGAAACTTGCAAACTTAGTAGCCCTACAGGAAGAGATGATGCCTGAAAACTTTCAGGAAAAATGTGTGGGAGGTTTTGTGCTATGCACTTTTAAATGTTTATTTTTAAAGGATTTTTAAATTTGGCTTTTTAAATCATTGTAAAACATTTCGGTTTATGCCATTTGTTACAACATCTAACAAAATTAAAACCAGATGTGTTGTCGAAGGCTTTCATGGCCAGAGTCAGTGGGTTGCTGTGAGTTTTCCGGGCTGTATGTCCATGTTCCAGAAGCATTCTATCCTAACCTTTCGTCCACATCTATGGCAGAGGATGTGAAGTCTGATGGATGATCAGACCTGATGAATAATCTACCTTCAACATGTTAGTCATGTTAACTTTCTTTAACCAATAAGATATGCTGGACTACACCACCTACTACTCCCAAATAACAAGTGGTCATGCTGTTTTAAAATGGTGAATGTTGCTGTCTAGCAAATCTGGAGGGCACCAGGTTGTAGAGGGCTGATCCAGAAAATACAGATCTAGGTCAGTTCATACTGGAAATATCAAAGGTTGGATTTCTGAAGCATCCCTGCAGTGGACAACCTTCCCCTTCATAATAACAGACTATTCAAGGGCTGATGTTCAACCTGCCCCGTGATGACATGCCCTTTTTCTAATCATATGTAGACCAGGGAGAGGTGAAAGTCTGCCGAGCTATCTAGCGTTGATTCTTTTAAAACTTCCCTTGCTCTTTTATAAGGAAAAGATGATGTGGCTTGACATTTCAATCTACTCACCTTTCACCTTCTTCTTCATTTTATAACCTAATGAGGAGACTGCCATACTGACCTGTAGCTACAAGCAAGGATCTTGGGCATCAAATGATCACACTTGGAGACATCACCATTCATTCATTGCAGATCTTCTCTGTGCCAGCAAGCTGTGGAACAAATGCAGAGCATGTCCTTCTATTTAAGAGACAATTTGAAGTTCATATCCTCAGGTGAAGGAATTCATGCTTTCAATCAGAGCTTTTTTCCCCAACAGCATCCTGATGAGCACCTCATAAATCAAGAGAAAGTTCTTTACATATTCCCAGAATTTATCCATGTAACCGGAAAGGGGATGATACAACTGATCATTTCCTTCTATTTAAGTTGGGATGTACAAATGTGTGGTTTTAACCTGCTCTAAAACCTTTAAACAAATTATACATCTTTAGGTGTCCCACCAGCTACCATAAAGTTTTATGAGAAAATAGACATACATTGCATGTTAATATTCCTGTGCGTGCTATTTTTTGAATAGATCTAATCAGCTGAAGCTAAACTCTACTGAGATCCATGCCTAAACCATCGAGGATGTGGACTTAACTAGATTTGAACATTGTATTTGTTAATGAGTGTTTATAAGAAGGTGTGCAATCTTCTGCTAATTTCCTTCTTTGAGGAAGCAAACATTAATTTTAGAAATTTGATTCTCACTGTGGAAGGTACCGGTATTTGAAAAGTGTGCAATTTTTGAAGACTGTTCCATTTGGGGCTTATTCTATGCAAAATGTTTGTACAAAAAGCAATACCTACTACAAATGAAATAGTATTTTCAGTGCTGTTCCTCAGTATTTGGTGCTTATTCTGTGCAAAAGCTTTACAGAATGTACAAAATTATGCATAGGGAGTAGTAATTTTGTGTAGAAAATAGGTTGGATCTACAATGCCATATAATCCAGATTATCAAAGCAGGTAATTCAGACTATCGGATTTAAACTGGATTATATGAGACTACACTGCCATATAATCCATTTCAAAGCAGATAACCTGGATTTTATATGGCAGTGTAGATGGGGCTAAAGTATGCCTGTCTGGAAACATTAAGTAAAGGTAAATGTTTCCCCTGACGTTACGTCCAGTCATGTCTGACTCTGGGGGTTGGTGATCATCTCAATTTCTAAGCCGAAGAGCCGGCATTGTCCATAAACACCTCCAAAGTCATGTGGCCGGCATGACTGCATGGAGCGCCGTTACCTTCCCACCGGAGCGGTACCTATTGATCTACTCACATTGGCATGTTTTCGAACTGCTAGGTTGGCAGAAGCTGGAGCTAACAGCGGGCGCTCACTCCGCTTCTGGGATTTGAACCTGGGACCTTTTGGTCTGCAAGTTCAGCAGCTCAGTGCTTTAACACACTTCGCCAGCGGGGAATAATGTGTATTAATGCATTATTATTATTGTGCATTATTACAGCTCCTGAAAGGTTGCTTTGGGTGCAGTGTGTTCAGATTGTGCATATAATAAATCACAAACTGTGATTATTCCTTCATGAGTCCAAGTCAGGGTTTTCCCAAACACAAACTTTTGAATATTCTTTCCATTCCTACTTATTAGGCAGAACTTTTCTTTTAGATACCGATACTTTGGGGGTTTTTTTATAGAAAGAATGCTCTGTCAACAGAGATTGACCAGAAGAACTACATCTGATCAAAGTGAAGGTAAAATAGAGGGAAAAAACATGTTCAACTCACATTTTTCCTGACTGCCTTTCTTGTCAGTTCCCTTTCAAATTTCACATTGGAAACTTGGATAAAGCATCACCTATCACATTTTTTTCATTTTTATTCTGTACTTTTTTCATTTCATTCAGTGTTTTACAAAATATTTGTATTTCCAAAGCAAATCATAATGCAAATTTTGCAAATTTTCCTTTAAATCATGGTCATCTGACAAGGAAATCAGAGTAAAAAAGTAAAAGCACTTAATGGGTTCTGTATACTTTTAATAAAATCAATTACTATATCCTTTGTATTTGCTGTGTTTGTGTGTGATCTGCTGAAGATAGGTGGAAGAAACTAATTTTGTTTAGATGCTTCTTACACAAATTGCAGGGAAAGCAACAGCAGACAAGCTCTCTTGATTTGGCTGTTGTGCAGCAGATGATTTTTGGAAGGGTGTTTTGACCTGTTGATAGTTAAAATTTAAACAATAATATTATTATTAATAAAGAGGCATCCAATATATAGATTTCTTTTCTTCTTCTAATTTTCTTCCTCCTCTGCCACATTATTTCTTGGGAATATGTAGTCTGTTCATATATCAGTCTCAGTGCATGGCACCTATGGAGAATGCTAGCAAGAGCTGCCTTTCAGCCTATACTGAACAATTTATATGCAACCCTGCTGCTTCAAAGCTACCTGCCAAAAGCCAGTCCAGACTGCATTCAGCGAGGAAGGCCGGTGGGGATGGGAAAATGGCCAGCCCAGCACAGGTTGATATTGCTGGAAGGAAAGGTAGTCCTGGATAGATGGAAAGTACAGCTGCCATAAGATGAGGTAGATACATGAATAGGCATTAAGTTTGCAGAAGAAAGAGCAGGAACCATACTCAAAACTTGGTGGAGAACTAAAAAATCTGATTGGCCATTGTATAGAAACAGAAGGCGGATGTCTTTACTAAGGATGGATTAATCTGTCTGATTCCCTTTTTCTTAGTGCACATTTTTCCATGTCCAGGTTTGCTTCATTTTGTTCCCATATGTTTTAACTATATGTTTTATATTTTTATATTGTTTTTATTGTTTTAATTGGATTTTCATTGCTATGTTTTAATTATGTGTAGGCATCGAATTGTTGCCAATTGTGTACGCCACCCTGAGTCCCTTCGGATGAGAAGGGCAGGATATAAATGAATAAATAAATAAATAAATAAATATAGGGTGAGGAAAAAGGACAGCAGTGCTGTGACCACACCACATAAGGGAGGCAAACTAAAGAACATAAAAATTCATCTCCTAGCTAGTCACTCATTGCTATTGAGTCACTTCCCTAGATGTCCACCTCTCTCCCAGCTCACCAAGGAAATGCCAGAAGTGCCTCCTCCCCCACCCTCTCAACCTGATAGGCTGAGGAGAGCATGTGACATACCAAGTTTGCCTGTGTCACCCAATAGAATTTGCTTACACTAAGAAGCTGACTTGCTATGACTTACAAAAGTAACAAACTTCTTAAAAATCTCCATAGATGGCTGTTTTAATTCATTTGTGTGGGAGGGGGGAGTATAGTACCAGCTTTGAAATGCAGGTTGTAAGTACAGATTGACTTAATCACTTATTATTTATGAGCCGCATCCAGTTTTTTGCATAGCCCTAATGTCTAACTACTCATTTTTGTGTGAATCGTTTCTTGAATGTGAAATTCATGTGCATTTCTGGAAAGCAGAAAATTCCCAGACATAGATATGGCCTGTGGAAGGAGTGTAGAAGAAAAGAAAGGTGACCACTATTTAATGTCATTCTTCAGATTCCCAGCAATTAGTTAACAAGGATCCACCCTGCACCGATATCTATTAGGAACTCTGGTGGTGATGGACCTTATAGGTTGTATCTTACAGACAAGCTAAGTGCCCTTCTATTCTGATGCAAAATGCTGGCCTGATTTGTTATGCTAGAGGCCACTAAGTAGCCACCCTGGATATTCCCCCTGTCCCAGTATCTTGATGGTCCCTAACCACAGCATGGCAACTAACCTTTTCCCACTGCCCAGCCTGATGTCAGTGCACTGAGGTAAAAGGTCGAAGGAGATAAGCATAACTTAAGTATTCAATGTTTATTTAAGCTCGTTACTAATATTATTGTGCCACGTGTTATATTTAAAATTATTATCCTAGGATAATGTATCGTTTTAACTGATTATATCTGCAAGCTGCTTTGGGTCCTTCTTTGCGACAAAGACAGCATATAAATAAAATAAATAACATAAAATAAATGAGTTATCAGTGCTAAAACCCCCCCAGTCCCTTCTTCCTTGGCATGTCAGCACTCTGCCTGATACCAGGAAAAGCACCAGGAAAAAGATTGATGCTGTGATGTGGTTGGGGACTACTGAGACATGGGGAGCACAGGGGGAGAGCAGAAAAATTTTCACCCCTTGTTCCCTGGCCACTTACGCCCTGGAAGTGCAAGAATGAGAGTCAGGACAGTTATGGCCAGTTCTGTTTGGAATCTGGCCCACCTGCCCTTATAGTCCATAATTTGGGACAGGATTCAAGCTTATCACCGAAGTGGCCTTGCCCTGGGTTGCCTCAGATCAGCCCTGCACAATGTTTAGCTGCCATAGGGCTGATCCACCTCTACACTGACCTATATGGACAATGTAGAAGTGCCCTAAGGCAAATTACTGGGCTTCACTCTAGTCTGTCTGGAAAATTTTTAAACAGCAGCTTTCTGGACAGTTACAATCACTTGGCTCTGACGTTCCTTGGCCTCTCTCCCCACAGTTATGGTCGAAGGGGTCTAAGTTGTAATTTCTGTAGTTTTGTAGGTTTTGTTAATTTTTGCTTTCAATACCAATTGTACAAAGTAGTTTTAGCACTAGGCTGAATCCTTTCAGGGTGAAATATGGCCTCTTATTTTTTTTAATTGCTTAATTTATGTCTAATTGCATTGCAATATTATAATTAACTGCTTGTGTTTTAGTTAAATTTGGTTTTTAATTATGTTGTGAGCCACTTTGGGATGCAGTACTGGCGAAAAGATACGATATAAATAAAACAAATTATTTAATAAATAAATCTATTCTAACTTTCTACTGTCATAACACACATGGGTGGTACAGGTACCCTCGGAGAAGCAGTCAACAAGCCAGATACAGAGAGGATTGAAAATGACTTCAAAGCTGTTGCATCAGATTGTACTTTGTATCAACTCTAAGAAATGATGTACATTTTTGTAGGTCTGTTCTTAAACTGAATTTGTTTGTAAGTTGGAACAGATAATTTTTTAGTGTAACTCCAGCTATACACACACACACACACACACACACAGAGAGAGAGTGGGGAAAAATATTTAGTCAGATACCAATTGTACAAGTTCTCCCATTTAAAAAGACGAATGAAGCCTGTAATTGACATCATAGGTAGACCTCAACTATGAGAGACAACATGAGAAAACACATCCAGAAAATCACAATCTTATTTTTCACGAATTTATTTGCAAATTATGGTGGAAAATAAGTATTTTGGTCCATAGCAAAAGTTCATCTCAATACTTTGTTATATATCCTTTATTGGCAATGACAGAGGTCAAACGTTTTCTGTAAGTCCTCACAAGGTTGGCACACACTGTTGCTGGTATGTTAGCCCATTCCTCCAGGCAGATCTCCTCAAGGGTAGTGATGCTTTGGGGCTGTCGCTGGACAACACGGACTTTCAACTCCCTCCAAAGGTTTTATTTATGTATTTATTTATCACATTTATATCCCGCCCTTCTCACCCGAAGGGACTCAGGGCGGCTTACAACAGTGGCAACCATTAGATACCCGTACAAATCAATATAAAACACATAAAACAGTTAAAACTATTAAAATACATTGTAAATTAAAATATATGTTTCAAACATAAAATCAGATCCGTTTTCTATAGGGTTGAGATTTGGAGACTGGCTAGGCCACTCCAGGACCTTGAAATGCTTCTTGTGAAGCCACTCCTTTGTTGCCCTGGCAGTGTGCTTGGGATCATTGTCATGCTGAAAGACCCAGCTAATAGTCCCACCTCATCTTTATTTGTGATTCTGCTTTGTTTTGAAAGTAAAATGAGAAAGAAAGTGCAAGCTTGAAAGTGGAGGAAGATCAATGATTGCAATTCAAACATGTTATTCAGCCTAGAAAATTTTCATCTACTGGGGGGAAAAGAACATCCCAAAAAGAGTTGCACCAGGTTGGTGAATCATGTCAGTTGACCTTGTTCCCAACCTGTCACTCTCGCCCTGTGAAACATTAACCATGAAAGACAGGAGACCTTGTGAAGAATTATACTATCTGAAGGGCAAGTTCTACCTTGGAAATGTTCAAGGAGCTTTTTCCCCTTTCACATCCCCTGTCACCAGCTGAGTCACAAAACATGTTTGTGTTCCCTTAATTCTGATGTCTAATATCATCAGAAATAATGATGAGATGGGTGATGCCAGTGGGAATCACTGTCTGCTTTTGTCTGCCAGAAACATTCAGGATTCCAAATGCCTAGCAAGAGGTTTTGAAAAACTGGAAAAACATACAGAGAAAATACAGAGTACGCCTCTCATTTCTTTTCACCCCCAAACCATGTTTAGCTTTCTCCTAAAGGTCCTAGGCACCTGAAAAAGGTCTGCTTCAAACGTGCCAAATCTAGGCCTTCAATTTGTCAGTTGCTTGTTTCCATGTTTACTTCACATCCATGGTGTAAATCAGTGATTCCCAAAGTGAGCGCTACTGCCCTCGGTGGGTGCTGCAGCAATCCAGGGGGGTGGTGATGGCCACAGGTGCATTTGGGGGGAGGACCAGGGGAGGGGTGGGGCCTCTTCCCAAGTGCCGGACACAGGGCTGAGTCCCTGAGGCACCTGTTAGGACATAGGGGGTGGAGCTAGAGGAGTGGGTGTGGCTTCTTCCCAAGAGCCCGAGACAGGACTGAGCCTCTATACCTATCCTGAGAGGCCTTTTAGAACTAAAGGGTGGGGCTAGGGGTGGGGGTGGGGCCTCTTCTCAAGAGCATGAGACAGGGCTGAGCCTCTGTATACCTCCCCTGAGGCACTTGTTAGAATGCGGGAGTGGAGTATAGAGGTTCAGCCCCATCAGGCACTCAGGAAGAAGCCCCTCCCCCTCCTCTAGCCCCACCCCCTGTGCCCTGGCAGGCGCCACAGGACAGGTGTGATGCCTCATGGGCCTTGTAGTCCTGTTCCTAGTACTATCGTGGCAGATGAAGATGAAAACATGGGGTTTTCGCCGGTTCAACAAGAGCCGGAGTCCTTTCACCTGCCGGATGTTGATGTTTGTCCTCAAGAATTCAGTAAAACAGGCCTTGAGCATTCCTCCCCTCCGTTTCCCAGGAGGGAATCTTACTCTAGAGACAGAGGAGTCAGGGAAGCAAATCGGAGGAGTTTACGGATTGCTGCCAAACAACAGGCTGATTAGGCCTGCTTCCCTTGGGAAATTCTAAGGAGTCATGCATCTGGACAGAGTTGGGTTTCGCTTCTCGTTCTCTAGGGAAAGAGATTGTTGGCGGGAAAACGAGACCCAATATAGGGAGATTCTTTGCGGAGTCAACAGATCAGCTTCAGGAGAGAGATCATGTGTGGACTTCGTAACCCCAGTTCCTTGCCTCCCGGATCAAGTATTCAAGTTTATGCATCGCTTTGTTTTCAACCACGGACCTTGTTCCAGGATCCACGGATTACCTTGTACCTAGTCACGGTCCTTGTTCCAAGATTCACTGTTTGCCTTGTTTCTAGTCACGGACCTAGTCAAAGAACCAAGTCTATTTCCAGCCTTGTTGTCAAGCTTCATTGGACTTCTAAGACTCTGACATTTCCCCACACTATTGCTTGGCAATAGTGTGTGTTTCGGTTTTGGATAAAGAACTTTGAACTCTAATATCATTTATTGGACTATACATTTTTGGACTATATTTGACCTCATTTGAAAGGTCTGCTTCTGAACTATATTCTTCACTTGTTTTTATTGCTTTTATATATTTCCATAATAAAGATATTAGATAGAGACTGGCCTCGTGTATGGTTCTTGGTGCCCAGCTGACAGAGGTCTGACAACAGGGATAGAAGTTCAGCCCTGCCTCAGAGCTTGTAACTCCGCCCATTCCAATCCTGGCCACCCATTTGGGGCCCCACCCACCTCCCCCTCCCAGCCCTGCATCTTGGACTAGGGGAGCGGCTCTGCCCCGCCCTCTTGAGCGGGAGCCACGCCCACCCTTCTAAGCCATGTCCTCCTTTCCAGAGGTTCCACTGAGTCATATTTTTTCTGTAAAGGGGGCGATAGGCCAAATAAGTTTGGGAACCACTGGTGTAAATTATTAAGAGTCTTTCTGGGCTAGATCCAGAGCAACTTGAGAATCATTGTCTCCTATATGATTCTGCATGAACATTGAAGTCCATAATATTGGAGATACTGGCCAAGAATCATGTGGACATAGTTCCATATAAACATTTCTCTGCCCCCCCCCCCCAATAAACCAGGTATGCTTGGAGATAAAAAGGGAAAGAAGTAAGAATGCACTTTTAAATGGAGTACTGAGCTCATTATGAGCTTTGGTTTTTCCGATTTCCCTCCTACAAATATTGGCTATTTTCGGACATCTAGTCAGCCAAAGTAACTTTTCCAAGCTGAAGTCTGGTCTTGATGTCCTCAGACTTTAATCACAGATCCAGATATCTGGTTTTCTTTAAAAATGATCTTTTTAGAAGGACACACACACTATAAATGCATTCTATAAATTGATTCCACCATAAATATGCTGAACCTTTGGTTCCATGTTTATTTCAGTTTTTCAAAGACCAGCTACCATTTAATGCAGCATTTTTCTGTGCTTCCCTCAGCCTTATCTCTCTTGTCTCTGTCAATCCTCATAAGAGCATCCTGCTTAGGAAGTTCACTGAGCAACAAAATAGAACAAAACAAACCCTTACAAAGATAGCTTGATTTGCCCAGTTGACTAAGAAGCTGATGTATCAAAGTCCTGCTCTTTCAAACAAATGACAAGTTAAGCTAACCTCGGTTATGTTCTCAACTGTAGACACTGAAATTGCCTAACATATATTTTAGCAGAGCTATCATTTAGGAAGAGGAGTGTTTAAGAAAGGTAACTTGTATACACATTCAGAACTCTTGCAGTCACTGAGTCAAAATAGGCTTTTAAAATTATTTTCCAGTAACTGAAATTCTTCTGCTCTGACATCTTATGCAGATAAATCTTTTTAATTTTTGATTTATTGGTTTTCAAAGATTTTACAGAAACAAATATATCAAAAAAAAAAAACCAGTCTATTTGAGATCCCATACAATGAGGTATACAGAGGTGATGTTTTTTGATTATCCAAATAACAAATCTCCAACTAGCATGACAATTGCAATAGTGTATCTCTCCCAAAATCAAGATGGGAAAAAGGGGTATTGAGGAGACTGGCATTTTTTTTCAAAATTAATACACTTATACCAACTTTCATAGAATTTGGAATGGTTTTGTTTATCTCTAGTAGCTCAGACCTTTTTAGTTAATTTCTGATGTTCCATACTCTATGTAACCACCAAGAAAGTGAAAGAGCATTCAGGCATTTCCAAATTTACGTAATCTCTAATGTGCTTCCCAACATTAATAAATTATCCATTTTTAAAAGAAAGAGATCTATTTTTATTATAGAAAATAAATGCGAGTTCCAGATCAAGTGTTTTCTGATGTAATTTTACAAATTTCTGCAAATGGTTTGGTCCTTTTAACAACTTTTTTTCATTCAGAATCTGGTGTGTTGTACCAAACTCTTTTTCCTACATTAATTTTGTCCCTAGAATATTTGAAAAAGTAAACAAAATTAGAAATGCATATAGCCTAGAGGCTATGATTTTAACATCAAATTAATTTAGCAGTATGAATTACTCAAATGGCAGTAATTTCCTTGTTGCCTGTTTTTGAATTTCAGATAAAGAAGTAAAATGAGATATTTGCAGAATTTTGAACCAAAAGGGAGTATGCTCCCTTTGTCTTACAGCGGGCTCTTCCAGACTTCATTTAAATGTGTGCCGAAACGGATTTAAGAAACCCACTTCAGTGCAGGTTTAACTCCCTACACTTCCCACCAAAATCTGTGTTTTCCCCAAGGGGAGGTGTCCAGATGCCCTCCCATGAACTTCCAGGAGGGCACCCTGATACCCCCAAAATAAGCCCTTATAATTATAACAACTTACCTAGCCACCATTAAGGTACTGCTGGAGTTCTCCTGGCATGCACAAATGATGTGGCAGGAGTATGGGGGGGGGGGAGTATGATCTTCAGACTGTAAGAGCATTTTAAAAGAAATTGCTGGGGAAATGCTTGGAAATCTGGGATAGAAGAAAAGCCCAAGCCAATAACTTAGGACCTCTTCACACGGGCCCGAATTTTGGAGGCTGCGACGGGTTTTTTTTTGTTTTTGTTTTTTTGTAATTTTGCTGTGGAGCTCAATGGTTCTCATCACACCCCATAGAAGTACTTCTGGTTCTTTTGCCTCTGTGGCCAAACTGGAAAAAACCGCTGCCAAAAAATAGCTGGTGGCGAAAGACAGAAGGCATTTCATCTTTCAATGCAAATCAAGGGGGACAGGTGGCTTCTTTATATTTCCCCTCTGTGATGAGGTGGGGGAAGCTGGGACTGTACGGGGCACAGGGCAACAGGTCCCCATGCCCCTATGCCCCTGGGCAGGTGTCACTGAGATTACCGCATTGTGCAGCAATCCGCTCAACAAATGTTGGGTGATTCCCAACAACTGCCTTATTTGAAAAGTTTCACAATAACCCTTAAAGAGGAGAATATCAAAGCCTCATATATTTTTGTTATCAAATGGAACTACTTTGGCAAAATGATATTTTTTTCCTTTATGTAAAAAGTTCCTAATCAGGTTTTGCCAGAATTTAAAGCATTTGAAAAGTATGCACATTTTGGAAGAACTGACATTTGTATTGCTACTATGTAGCTTAACCAAGAGAGTTTCAAAAAATTTCCAAGTACAGTAGAGTCTCACTTATCCAACACTCGCTTATCCAACGTTCTGGATTATCCAACACATTTTTGTAGTCAATGTTTTCAATATATCGTGATATTTTGGTGCTAAATTCATAAATACAGTAATTACTACACAGCATTACTGCATATTGAACTACTTTTTCTGCCAAATTTGTTGTCTAACATGATGTTTTGGTGCTTCATTTGTAAAATCATAACCTAATTTGATGTTTACTAGGCTTTTCCTTAATGCTTCCTTATTATCCAACATATTCGCTTATCCAACATTCTGCTGGCCCGTTTATGTTGGATAAGTGAGACTCTACTGTATTTAAAAATAAATGGAAAAGAAGACAAATGTGAACTTTAAAATTGCCACAAGGGGAATTAACTAAAGTAGATATAATGATATGTTTCATTGAATATGGGACTCCTATTGAGTAGTGTCAGAAGTCACGGGTGGTGGGTTCACGGGTGGGGGGCAGGAGGCGAAAAATGTGATAGAATATTGCAATGTATCTCTTTGGGGAAACAACATACCTGTATTAGATGTCTTTGACTATCTCTAGATGTTTCTCCTTTTTATGTTTTGTATCCCATTAATTTCACTCAATAAAAATTATTTTAATTTTTTGTTGTTGTTTAACAAATGAGATAAGGTTTAATGACATCAATTTCATGATATTAGAATCATAGAATCGTAGAGTTGGAAGAGACCTCACGGGCCATCCAGTCCAACCCCCTGCAAGTATCACAGCTAAGTATTTTATATAATCAAAAGAGACTGCAGTGTTTGTTAACAAATGTGAAGTACTGTTTTTAGAAAAAATAAGCTTTAAAATTTTTGATTTTTTAAAAATGAAGTGACATTATCAAATTATTTTAAAATGTTAAGAGTTCTGGGCATTGAAACCCCTGGATTTGAGACCAAGATGGCAACATTATCTACTAAACATCAAGCTAATAGTTATTAGTCAGATTCAGGAGAGAATGGGTAACTTTGTTTGGATCACCTGACATTGTCAATAGCATCAGAATCCCATTTGTTCTAATTACAACTTTATGATGTGTGTATAATGTCAAAGTTAACAAAAAAGCACCACCAAATTCCATGAATTCTGTTTTTTAAAATGTTCATTCTAACATATCAAAGTCTTCAGTAGCATCAAAAAATGTTTTAATTGTTCATGATTACTTTAATTATCAAATATCTTATAAAATGTGAATTGGATCAGAAATCTGCCTATATTTAACAATCTACGAATGAGATTCATTCACCTCAATGACTAAAATACAAATGAACGTTTTGCATCCATGTTCAGTAAGATTATGGACTGATAAGAATCCAACTCCTTTGAATCTTTAATAAAGTTAGGAAGTAAGATTATTTTTGCTGGTTTCCCATTGTCTGGAATAGGGTTATCAGTAAGTATTAAACTGAATAAAGATAAGAAATGGAAAGACAATACATTTCCAAATGACTTGTAAAATAATCCACTAGTCCAGCTATTCTGATTTATTTGACTTAATATTCTTTATGGTTAGGTGTAGGTCATATGGGCTTATCAATTCATTAAGGCAGTGGTTCTCAACCTGGGGTCCCCAGATGTTTTTGGCCTAGAACTCCCAGAAATTCCAGCCAGTTTACCAGCTGTTAGGATTTCTGAGAGTTGAAGGCCAAAAACATTTGGGGACCCCAGGTTGAGAACCACTACATTAAGGTGATCTTTGTGCCTTTGAAATCATTCAGAAAGTTCTTGACAATTATTTAGTTTAAATATCTGAGATTATTGCATTGATTTTATCACATTGATGTGTGTGGCAATAATGGGGTCACAGTCTACAGCCAATGTAAACTGGGGAAATGCACTTCTAAAGAGATTATTTTTCATCAGTGTAGACAAGACCTATGTTACTAGCTTCAGGTACCACAAATGGCAGATTGCCTTTGAATTTCACTGTCATTGCAAAATTAATTTGCAATCTGGAATAGAGACCACAATCCAACATGTGTAAATCCACTGACATTTTATCACCAGTTGCTGGAGCTTCTGATATATCTGTGTTTCTGCCAATTCCAAATTCCAATTTAATTAATTAATTCTTCTGGAAAGCTTGAAAGGCAAAGTATACACACTGTAGGCACATAAGTAGTTTTTTCTGAGAAAACTGAACCAATGTGGTCCTTTCCAGTTCCATGTCTCCCAGGGCCCTTCCACAAAGCCATATAATCCAGTTCAATGGGGATTTTATACAGCTGCCTGTGTGGAAGGGCCCCAATCTTCCTAACTCAGTATACTTATCCTTGCAGATGAAGCAAAAAGGAAAGCTTTCCTCACTCAAATGGAATTTCATCTCCAGTTGATTTGTATAAGGATAGAACTGTTAGTGTTATTCGCCATGTTCAGGATTTCCATCACTCACCGTCTAACTCAGAGCTTTCCAAGCTGTGTGTGTTTAATTCAGCATTGGATCTCTATGTACTCAAGCATAATGTTGAATTAGTGTTGCTACTCCTTTCTGAGAGACCTTTCTTATGTAACACCTTCATGGTGAGCAGGAGCAAGATTATTTCTCCTTGCTTACAATAGCTAAATCTACTAAATTTGCTCACTAAAAATGGGGAGATGTTGCTTTGGGAGAAGCTACCAAGATCTGCAAATTTCTGCATGTTGTAACACTATGATACTAAAACATTTTTAATGGAGCAGAAAGCAAAACTAAGACATTTTGCTTAAAGATTGCTATTGAATAAGTAGATATGATGAATCTAACATTTAGGGATGCTTGGGGAAAATCATCATTGTAAATTTCTTTGGATTCAATTATTTAATTAGCCACGCTGGCTAGGAGACTGCAGAAGCTGATGTTCTACTGAGGGGTGGGAATGGATGTGCACTTAAATCCATATTTAAACATGATTTTTCACATGCATTAATAATTTTTAAATAGCAAATTAATGTAGAATTTAGAAGGAACAGAGTTATGAACAAATGCATAAAAATGACCCAGAGCAAAATTAAACACTTTGAAGCCTTTAAGAACAACTAAAAGCATCTAAATGATTATGACTCACTGTTTTAATCTTTACAATGCCATAAGGTGGGTCATTGTAAACTTTTGTAATATCACTTATTAAAACTCCCTTGTCAGTCTCTTTTATCTTCAATATTTGCCAATATTTCTTGGATAAAACCTGATTTCTTATACTAATATACATATATTATATCTTGGCAAGTTATATTGGCCTCATTCTTCTCAGTAACACTATTACATGCTGAGTTCATAATAGTAGCGGAGACATTTGAGGAGCAGATGAGCTATACTGAATAATTAAGACCAGTTTCTTGCTCTTTCGGTGCTTCTTCATTAGTTTGTGTGGGCTTGCTATTTTTAGTTGTTTAAGAACTTAATCACATGCAAGATTCCCCCCACCCCATTTCCACACACTTCTAAAACAGTTAATAGATGAAGTAACATGGATCCCTTCATACGATGCAAACAGACTTCCGCCTGTCATCCATGCTACTTCATCTGTGAAGTATTTCAGAAGTGTGGGGAAATTGAGCTGGGGGGAATCGTCTTCTGAGCTCCCGATGCTCATGGAAATGGGAGAAAGAGGTAATTAACACATGGAATGAGATCTTTAAAAATGTTGCCTTTTGTCTCCTTGAGAGTAAGGTGCTTGAAAGGGAAAGTAAGGGAGCCCATAGTAGTGATGTCTGTCTCCAGAATGCTGCCTTGTGTCTCCTCTATGGATGGCTGAGCTAGAGGGGGGAGGAGATAATCCTGTGTGATGGAAGTAAGTAAATTCTCAATATTTAAAGACAGAATCCCACACAAAGAAAACTATTCTCCATGCGAAGAAGATGGTTTCCCCTGCTTTCCCGTATTTCCCCAAGCTCCGTTTAGTGAAATTTTAAGACATCTCTGAACTAGAATTAATCATCCCACCACTAAATCTAGACAGAATTTTCTAAACACAATTTAGTGTCCAATTGAATAATGTGGAAAATACATAGTTGGAAGAGACCAAAAGAACCATCCCGTTCAATGGCCTACTATGCAGTAACACACAACCAAAGCCCTCCCCTGGCCATGCCCAAGATGACCAATATTTTTGAATTATGGTTCCCAAAATTGAACACAGTATATCAGGAGAGGTATGACTAAAATAGGATATAGTGGCAATAGTATTTTCCTCAATCTAGACACTTAACTCCTATTGATGCAGTGTAGAATTGAATTGGCTTTTTAATCTACTGCATCACATTATTGACTCATGTTCAACTTGTTGACTACTAAAGCCACAGATTAGGGAACATAGTATGTCCTTGAGGCAGGTGCTAAAGACTCATCTCTTTACTTATGTGTGGCTACAGACAATGCGATCGCTGTTGCCCATTTTTGGTCAAAAGATATTTAGCCACTTGTGCTCCTTCTATTTTTATCAGTTTTATACTAATTTATGCAATGCTTTTGATATGAAATAAATAAAACCTATGTGTGGCTGAACTAAGAGGTCTCCCTAGGAAAGAATTGCAGGATGGAGGGTTAAAAGGTCTTTGATTTAAAAATATATGAGATTATAGTTTGATATTTTGAATATTACTGTATTTTATTATATTTTTATGTTTTTGATTTTTTATTTGTCTTATACCATGTTGAGAAGTGATTAGATTTGAGAAGTGGCCTAGGAACTGATTAAATAGGTAGGTTAATAACTAAATCAGTGTGATGTGATGTTATAATGACCATGAGGAGAGCATTAATTGGATAGGACCACCCATATGAATAATTCAGAAGAGAAGATGCCCCCAGGGGAGTGAATGGTGCTGAAGCACAAAGCTAAGAGAATGATTTGTTCATTTAATTGTTCAAAACATTTTTATGCTGCCAAGAAAAAAGCTTCCAGAGTAGCTTTCCAAAAGGATTCTTGAGAAAAAAAATCCATTCTACTAAAGCAGATAATTTCATTCTAAACAAATGAAATGGGAAGGTATTTGACACAGACTAAACTACATGTTAATAATCAATGGCCAAGATGCATCCCTGCTTATGGAACTCCATGCTTCTCTGTATATATGTATCTCTATCCCGGTCTCTCCAGTAGTTGTCAAATCCTCTGTGAATATTTGTTTTCTGTTGATGTTAAGGAGTCAGGTATGGAGGAATGGAGATGATGGAGGTGACTAAGGTCCCATCTACACTGACGATTTAAAACACTTTCTAACCAGCATTGAAGAAAGTGATTTTGCAGTGTGAATGATTACATCGGAAGTCCTGGAACCAGTTTGAAACCACAAAGCACTGATGTGCATTGAGGGCTTTCTTTCATGTGCTTTTGTGGGAGTTTGTTAACTGGCTGCTGCAGTTTCAAGCTAGATTCAGAATGCATTAAATGGTCGATGTAGATATGGCCAAAGTAGACTGCAATTAATTCATTAATTAAAAATAATTTTCTTGGATTTGAAGAGATGGGGGGGAGGGGCTGTCAAGAGGGTGAAAGAGAACAGTTATGGCTTTGCAGCCCAAACTCCTCTTGGTCTGATGACTAGAAGTAAAATGACTAGTGCTGGGGCCATGGGGAAGTGAAGAAGTTTATTTATTGTATTCTATACCACCTTTCTCACCCCTGAAGGATTCAAAATGGTGTACAACATAATAAACGGCAAAAATTCAATGCCGCATATACTATAAAAGCAATACAGAGCATATATAAATCAGTAATATGTATAAATATGAATTTAAAAAATTATAAACTATACAAAAACATCAAACATGGACATAAACATATTAGACATTTTAACCATTGCACTAGTCCTGTGGTTGTCACTTAGCTGCTTCAGGAGTGTTATCACTCTCTGAACGCCTGCTTGCATAGCCAGGTTTTGAGTTGTTTTCTGAACACAGGAGGGAGGAGGCCAATCTTATCTGGCTGGGGAGGGAGTTACATAGCTAAGGGGCCACCATCAAGAAGGCCCTGTCTCTTGTCCCCACCAGTCGCACCTGTGAAGGCGGTAGGACCAAGAGCAGAACCTCTCCAGCTGATCTTAGTGCTCAAACTGGATCATAAAGGGAGATACCTTTGAACAGGTAAGCTGGACCAGAACCATTTAGGGATTTACAAGCTAAAATCAGCTCTTTGAATTGTGCACAGTAGCAGACTGGCAGCCAGTGAAGATGATGCAGCAGGGGGGGTTGCATGCTCTCTGTACACCCCTCCAGTAAGGAACCTGGTTGCCGCCCATTGGACTACTTGAAGCTTCCGAACAGTCTTCAAAGGTAACCCCACATAGAGTGCATTACAGTTGTTTATTTGAGATATAACGGGAGTGTGGACCACCGTGGCCAAGTCTGACTTCCCAAGGTATGGGTGCATGTGGCACACAAGTTTTAATTATGCGAATGCTCCCCTGGCCACCGCTGAAACCTGGAGTTCCAGGCTTAGCAATGAGTCCAAGAGAACTCCCAAGCTGCGAACCTGTTTCTTCAGGGAGAGTGTAACCCCGTCCAGCACAGGCTGTAATCTTATACCCTATTCGGCCTTATGACTGACCAGAAGTGCCTCTGTCTTGTCTGGATTCAATTTCAATTTGTTTGCCCTCATTCAGACCATCACAGCTGCCAAGCACCAGTTCAGGACCTGAACAGCCTCCTTAGCAGCAAGTTCAAAGCGATTCTCCTAACATGCCAACAATGACACATTGCGGGCACCAAACTCAATGCTGAAGTGCTTTTGGATTTACCACACATCTGAAAACATTTTGAACATAGATTCAAATTGCTTTCAAATACTTAAAAATGAGAGTTCCCTGGTTTTTGAAAAGCATTTATTACAGATTAGTTAAATATTAGTTTGAAATTACTATAATAATATAATAATAATGATAGGATGACATTGTGTGGTTCTATTTAGGGTTGAGTGCAACTCGTGATATAACCCTCCTGTGATAATGTTTTTAAGGACTGTTAAAGTTCCCCAATCAGTATTTTCTAGGCTGCAGCCACTGCATTTCATGGGGCCCCGTTTTGCTCTCACTCAGTAAGCAGCTGAATCCCCCTCCCCGCTTGCAGAAATAATTTCTGATGCAAGAGGAATTGTGACAAGGATTCTGTCTCTGCTTTTTACAATAAGGATCACTCACAAGAAGGGATGGGGATATGTTTTCAGCTTCTTGGGTGACAGAGGAACAGACCTCTGTCCACCACAGTGGCTGCTGGCCAGTAAATGAGGACTGAGTGTGTTGGACTCGGAATCATTGTGTAGTCAGGAAATTATGGTTATATATTTATAACTCTCAAACAAGATTCCAAATATAGTTTTTAATATTACCCATTAATAAGAATGTAGTGTTTAGTGTAGTAGCTTAACTACTGCTTATTACCTTCATCCAATACTTGCCTCTTCTCACCTTAGAATTCAGAACTATTCCTTTTTATTATGATGTATTACCATAATCATCATAATTGCCATCACCATTATACCCAACACCAGACTGGTTTGTTGTGTTTCTACTTATCTGTTTCTCAGCTAAATTGTCTAAAAAACAGATTTTCAGATTCAAATAGAAACACACTCAACCAGAGTATTTGTTCATTGTCCATGTAATTTTTTTCTATTCAATGTGATCTTTTTGGAATGCTAAGTCCCCTTTCTCAAGATTTTTCTGATTATTGCAATGCTAGCTTTCACAGTCAGGTGAAGGCATTATGTGGGTTTATAGTCAGGCAGCTGGATAAACTGCCCTGCTGATAGAGCATAAAATGAGCTCAGAAGCATTTAGCAGTAAGCAGTGTTCTTGGAGCTATTGTAAGAGAAA
The DNA here is from genome assembly GCF_035594765.1 of Anolis carolinensis. NCBI lineage: Eukaryota > Metazoa > Chordata > Lepidosauria > Squamata > Anolidae > Anolis > Anolis carolinensis. The sequence continues at coordinate 217,059,969 of NC_085844.1, read as the reverse complement.
TTGGCCAAGACCCTGAAGAGCTGCTCCCTGTGTTTTGGCCCACATAGACCTTTTTTTAGTGTTCTGCCTCTTTCTCTATTGAGTGATTCTGCTGCCTCACCAGAATCTCAAATTGCTCCCTTGAAAACAAAATATTTTATCTGCACAAGGAATTGCACTCCAAGATAACCCCAAGTTTGTTGATGCTTTGGAGATTGGATGTGGAATAATATTCAAAAAAGAAGAAAATGCTCCTTATGACTACATCAGATGGGCTTACTTTTGACGGCATGTACCAGATCTTCTAGTTTTATGACAGAGCCTCCAGCTCCCATCCCATGATGTTGAACTACTTCCAGTGGGGCTCCATTGTAAAACTATAAAAGATTCAGCATATGCCACCATGGCAGCAACATGAGAGGCTTCCCATGTTGCTTTTGAAATAATGGGGGAAGCTGACCCTGTGGGATGAGTCAACCGGTGAGTCGGGCGATGCGGGATGTGGGGCGAATGAGTTGCCCACTCTCCCCAATAGGCACCACTGGATTCACCATGATGTGTTGCGATTCCAGTAACTTGTCTGATGTAATAAAGTGGTTTGATTTTTTTTTGCTTTAATAGAATATGAATTGAATCTTGTTTAAACTTACTGTAAGCTGCCTTGAGCTCCATGCCACAAGAAAGCCAGGGAATTAATTCATGAGGAAATGCTGTGACTTGTAGTTTGGTAAAAAACATAGATTTCCCAATAACCTTCTTGAACTATAACATTAGAGCTTTCTGACAAAGAAACCTAAGCTCTCCCCAAACTACAGATCCAAAATTTCATAGGAAACAGCCATGACAGGCATCAAACTGCTATAAATGTGAAGTATGGCTATACCTTTCTGGTGGGCATGGGGAACGGGCTTCCCTACAGAGGGGCTTCCCTACAGGAGGGGCCTGAGTCAAGGAGCCAGCAAGAGGGAAACAAGCAAGAGGAAGCAAAGCTAATTTTTGCTTGTTGTTTGTAGGATCCAGTTTCATCAAGCCAATCTTGGCTCATTTCAGATTCCTAGCCTCCAGGCTCTGCCATGCAGTTTACTTCAAACCCTGTATGGAGAGTGTCTTTGCATGTCTGAGTAGGATTCCACTTTCACTTGAATGAATCTAACCTAATTATGCCAGCCCCAGATGGTGTGTTTAAAATGTTCCTGGTAATCCTGACTGTTTTAGTGTGAACAGCAGCTTTGCTCACAGCAGTACTCCAAAGGCAGAAGATATGAGCATTAGAAGTTCTGGCAGAGGATATTATTTTTATATAAAAATAATAAGCCCTGCTTTCTTTATTATGCAGAGTTATTCTGAAGAGGGGGCAATCTCTGGAGATGCCATGCAAGGGATAGTCACCCAGAGCAGTTAAGTACGCATTCATACTGCACAAATACCCATACAAATATCTTTAATTCCCATGCCTGCATTTCCTAAACCACTTGTTTCAGGGAGATTGGGGGAGGAAACAGGGGAGTTGCAATCCTGCAAAGGCCCTCCTGTTTACTTGTAGATTAAACCAAGGGGTTAGAGAGAATGGGCAAAGCATGCTAACCAATAGTTAATACATATTCAGGAGATATGTGTTGCTAAACAAAACATTAAAAGAGAGTCCTGGGAGAGATACACACCCATTGAACTTCAGGTTTCATGCCATATCAGGTTTCATGCCATGGGCATTTACTGGCTGGATGTGGGGATGAGATCAAAAATCCCACATATAGACAATATGGGACACACTGAAATGGAATAAACCCTTAAAAGACACCAGGTGTATAATAGAGATGGGACTTTTGGGACTTACCTTGTTCTGTTTTGTGCCCCAGCTTTCGTCGAGGACCTGATTTGTTTTCGTCTGACCTCCCAAAATTCGGAGGTCAGACATTTGTTTGGCTTTTGTTTTGTTTCATTATTTTGTTTTTTTGGGGGGGGGGGGGAGGAGGAGGAATAGCCACAGCCAGCACTTCTCAAATGCCTGGTATGAACCCAGGCAAAGGGAGAGGGGGGCAGGTGCAGGATGACCCAGCCACCCCAACCCCCCCCCCCCGGCCAGGCCAAAAGCCTGCACCTGTAGACCCGGGTACCTGAGCCTATGGGTGCAGGCTTTCGGCCGTGTCTAGCTAGGCCTTGCAGGGCCTACAGACAATTGTCGAGTAAGGATCGCTCCTTACTCGCCAATTGTCTGTAGGCCTTGTGAGGCCCAGGTTCCTAGGCCCAAAGCCTGCACTCATAGGCCCAAAGCTCCCAGGCCTACAGGTGCAGGCTTTGGGCCTAGGCAACCAGGCCTCGCAGGGCCTACAGCCGATTGCAGAGTAAGGAGTAATCTTTACTTGGCAAGTGGCTGTAGGCCTTGTGAGGCCCAACTGATTGCGGAGTAAGGATCGCTCCTTACTCTGCAATCGCCTGCAGGCCCGGCGAGGCCCTGGTGCATAGGCCCAGAGCCTATTCCCATAGGCCCGGGAGCTTTGGGCCTACGGGTGCAGGCTTTGGGCCTACATACCCAGGCCTCACAGGGCCTACAGTTGATCGATCTGAAATTCAGGCTTGGAGCCGATATCAGCTCCCACCTGCCTTTCGTTTTAAGGCAGTTTTTGTTTAGTTGGGGGTCTTTCAGTTTTGTGCCATCCGAATGGACGATACAAACCAGAAACATGAATGAAACATATGAGACAAATACCACACACATCTCTAGTGTATAATATCTTTCTTCTGATTTTGTGTGCCATTAGGAATAACCATCTAAAGATTTGCAAAAAAAATGCAGTTAACTATGCTTCTTTTAGGAGCTGTTTTTATCCCTTCCCTAATTTTGAGCAATACTGGGAGACATATGTTGTTGGTTGTTCATTATATCTAGGACCAAATGATTCTCAGTGTTGTGTATCTCTATAAGAATAACTGGTTACAAAAGGTCTCGTTACAGACTTGCCAAGAGCCAGGCGGATGTGAATCTAATGTCATGACTAACTATTGTAGTTGCATCTTCTCCATGTTGATAGCCCTTCATAGCTCAGATCTGTCTTTGTAAGTTCAGCTTTAAATTCAACTGTGAAACAGTTAACAGTCATTAGCTATCTGAATGTAATCATCTATTCTGTCTTCCTCCCACTTTCTTTGAGTCTCTAGCTATTTTTATTCTTTCTTACCCTATGCTCCATTAACGTGAAGTTAAAACAAAGGTTATGCTGTTAGAGAAGAACAATAAAATGGATCACCTTGACTATGGAAACTATATATTTTCTGCAGTTTTAAGAGGTCCATAAAAACTGTGATAAATGGTATCTAAGTTTAGCCCTTCTCCAGCATTCAGCTAAGAATAGAATCAAAGCCACATGGGACTCTCTAGCACTCTTCTTCTTTTACATTGCTATACCACCCATACAGGATGCCAAAGAGAATAGCAACACATACATAAACAGGTATTTTTAAATACGGTCAACATTTGAGGGACTTGCACTAATAGGATCTAAACATTTACAGAGGATTTAGTTCAATAAAGCAGAGCCTACTTCTTCCAGTGTCCAATTTCTGAAAAACCTGCTCATGTTGATGTTGGGAAGGATCAGAGACAAGGATGAGGGAGAATGGGAAAACACAAAACAAAAACGGGAGCATGTTCACATATGGGGCGTCAAAATCACACACTGGACATTGAGGAACCCAATGTGAGAACTTAGCTGCCTTGAATCAGTTTGAAATACTAGACACCTTTCAGTCAAGATGACTATTGCTGTTTCTGTTTTGTTGAAGTACACAACTGGTTGTATTTGAGTGAGAGATGAAGGGAGAGAAAAACAGGGTTAAGTCTAGAGGCTGCTCACTTCCTACCTCCCAAAGTTAGGGCCCTTTCACACAGCCATATAACCCAGAATATTAAGGCAGATAATCCACAATATGAACTGGGGGCCCATCCACACAGCCATATAACCCAGAGTATCAAGGCAGATAATCCACAATATCTGTGTTGACCTGGGTTATGGAGTCCACACTACCATATGATCTAGTTCAATGTGGATTTTATGCAGTTGTGTGGAAGGGGCCTTAGATGACAATGAGGCGAAAAAGGAGGTATCTTTATACTAACACAAGCAGACATTATTACTACATTATTCTGACCCCCACCACTTTTACTGCAGATGACAGAATTCCTTATCTCCCTCTATATAAACTAACTTTTACATGCTTATCCCCACCAACATGGCCATAAATGAATGGTAAGGGGAACTATGTTCTTGTGGCTGGACACACAGCAGTGAGATATTCTCTTTAGGGTTCTCTGGAGAAACTGAAGACCCACATTGATACTTGGTCCAGTTGCACCAACATAGCTGGATACTTCACTATCACCACCATAATCTCAGAGTGCATCTATACTGTAGAATTAATGCAGTTTAACACCACTTAAACCGTCATGGCTCATGGAACAGCATTCTTTGGCCAAAAGGAATAAAGAACTTGTAAAATTCCCATTCCCATGATTCCATATCATTGAGCCATGGCAGTCAAATGATCTTATAAAATGAGCAGGTGAAGTGTCCAGCTTCACGGAAGAAAGGGGCAGCGTCAAATCTGTCACTCCACATACTGCTCCCTCGCAGCATTGCTTCCCCCATCACACATGGGAAGCATCACTCGAGGGGCGGGGATCTGTGCTGACTCCAATGGAGCCAGCACAACATTACAGGCTCCCATTTTGGGAGGGAAATGTTAGATGACGCTTCCATTCCAATTGTGGGTGGGGCCTCTGTTGGAAGTCCAGTGATGTCATGGGGTGGGCAACGTGCCCATCCATCGTTGGATGCTTCCCAAGCCCCATTTGATGAGGTTGTAAGTGTACGTAGATGCACCTCCAACAGTAAATGGCCATGGAGATGGTCTACCACATAAATTGTAGGTTTTTGGGGGGAAGAACAGAGGACCTAGTGGAACTTAACACCTTAAACCCTGATCCAGGATCTCAGCCTACATTTCAAAAGAAATAGTCCTTGTTCATTAAACACAGTAGGTTTCATCTACGATTTTTTTTCCAGGCACTGAAGGCCTTTAACTCATGTAAAGTGCATCTAGCAGATTCTCAAGAGTCTTCCTCTTACCTACAACATAGCAATCCCATTTAGCAAGGCTCCTGGACTTCTGTGTAGTTTTTTCAAGATACTGGGAAAGTTGCTATGTGGCAGCAGACTAGGTGGTAAAAGCCACACTACTGCACTCCATTCAGAAAGATTGAGTCCCATAAAGAATTATTATGAGGAGAAACCAGTCTAGCTCCCTGCCCCAAAGCAGCACACAGTCAAAATACTCCTTAAAGAGAAATATTCAGCCTCTATTTAAAATCCTCTAGAAAAGGAGAGTCCTCCACATGCCAAGATAGAGTATTCCACTGCCAAACAGCTCTTACCATCAAGACATTCTTTCTCATGTTATGTGAAATTTCTTTTTCTATGGTGTGAAACCATTGTTCCATGCTTCTCTCTTTGGAATAGCAGAAACAAGCTGACTCCATTTTCAATACGACATCCTATCATATATTATATATCACTTCTTGACCAGGCTAAACATACTCAGCTGCCTAAACAACTCCTCATATTGCATGGTTTCCAGACTATTTTGGTCACCTTCAGTTATGATGCATACGTAGCTCTCCTTGCCTCCTGGCTTTATAAGAGCAGTAGTCCTGTATGGAGAGAAGAGAAAAAAGGAGGAATGGGTAGGTGCCTTTGCCAGGCATTAGTTCAGATAACAGAAAGGAGGTGTGAGTACCGCCTCCCACACGTTAAGTATGGACTACTTCCCACAAAAACACAAATGAATGATGCCTAAATTGTACCCTACTCCAACCCCTGGGGGTTGAGGGTACAAGAGTGTACAAATAGGATGATTGCCTGTGAATTTAATGAGATAAATATAGTCTTTATACTCATTTTAAAGTTGTTGAAATAATTTCAGTTGGGGGTCTGTGGGATGTCTTTATGTGTTTCAAATGGTTCTGAAGGTTGGTCCCAAACGTTTTGTGTATTGCGCAGAAGAATATGTAAAAAAGAGAGAGCATGGTTCCCTTCCCAGTCAGCCCATGATCATAATGGTAGCTGTGTCAGGACTCTTTGAACAGCTTGACCACATGTGACCTTATTCCCAAAGTGACATCTTGACTGAGACAGGTTATTCTTTTGATATGATTATTACACTCTTACTGTTGAGGTGGAAAGTCTGAAGAAAAGAACACCCCCTGGATGTTCTGACACATTCCTCAGTGTTAAATAGAACTCTGAAGACCTATGACCATTAAAAGGACTTTGTGTTTTGACCAGCAGAACTTTAATCTGTAATCTTCCATTTACCCCAGTCCAAAATCAAAAGGAAGCCACTATCAGGTGGGAAAGAGGTTACCAACAGTACTTGTTCAACTCCTCTGCAGTTAGCCAGTCTGCTAGAATGGTGAATAAGGAATGGAGAATCATGGGCCATCCCTTAATAGCTTTGTTGTGAAAGGATGGATCTCATGCAAACAAAATGCATGAGGAAAGAGAAGGAAAAAAAGGTGTTCCTCGCACTTCTGTGGGATTCTGCTGTTCTACAACTAGATATTTTTCACAGTTTCACAGTCAAAGACCCCTTCTACACTGCCATAAAAAATCCAGATTATCTGCTTTGAATTTTGAAGCAGCGTTGACTCTGATAATCCAGTTCAAAGCAGATATTGTAGATTATCTGCTTTGATATTCTGGGTTATATGACAGTGTAGAAGGGGCCACATACCCTTTCATTTCGTTGGCAAAAAACGACACCATAAACTTAAGGGAATTTTGCTTGTATTTAATAGCATTTGTTTTTCTATAATCTTGTTGGGAGTGTTGTTTGTTCTGTTCTACTTGTTTTTTGTCTGATCTGTCTATTTTAATAAATTATTCAGATTAAATTTCCTAGAGTCATCTGGCTAATATAACACTGTGGATGTCTCAGGGCCCTTCCACACATGCACATAACTGGGTTAAATCGGGTTAAGAGGGGGTGGGTAAACAATGTTTAGCCAAAATGTGAGAAGAATCAGGAAGAATCAGGTTAAAGGCTGCAAAGCATGTGTTTAAAAGCTGTTCTTTAAACTCAGTTCCTCTTGAGAAACACACACCTTTCCATGCCTGTGTATCCCTGCAAACACGGAAAACACGTATTCCCCTTCACTCCCTGCTGTTTGGACTCCCTCCTGCCCCCCCATTTCCCTCTCAACTTACCGGAGGAAGGCTTCCATGCAGGCTGCAAGCAATTGAAATGGAGGACAGGAGGGGGAGGCTGGGAGTGCCAATGTCCACAACTGCTGAGGCTTTAGTGTTTAAGCAAACGATCCAGATGATTCAGCACTGTGATAGCCTCAAATCTTTGTCTTGGGTGAACAAGTTTGGAAAAGAGCAAGTATGGGCTTGAGCACCTGCTCCCCCTATTATATATTTGTTAATTTTGATTTTACTCTATATCTAAATATTAAAAGTCTTGATTATTCCACTGTGATATTGAATCTATGTTATATTTGTTGAATGACTTTTGTTGTTTTTGCATTTCTTAGTATGTTTTGTGAAATGCTTCTTATCCTCACAATTCCACTGTGAAGTATTTTTGACATTTATAGGGAGATATTTAAAGTATGATTTATGGAAAACGACATATAATATGTATAATGAATGAATGAATTCTCTTTTGTAGAACCCATTTTCTAACAGCCCGAGTTGATATTATTTTCCCTAGACACCCATGCTGTCTCCCATTTTGGATTTCTTACAATTAATAAAAAGCTTTTCCAAGATGCCCTAATTAGATGTTTCCAATTTCCAGTTAGTTTCTTTGTGGTCTACTAAGTGGCTCTGTTGTAACATTGGGTCAAGTTCTTTTGTCCTCTTTTCTTTATAACTTTACATTCTGAATCTGTTTTATGATTTGTTCCCATTGTTTTGATCCTGAAACCATGCTTTTGTTAACCCCATAGTTTTCTTTTGAGGCCCCATTTTTTGACATTTAGAGGCAGTTCAGCCAATGTCTTTATTATCAACCCAATGTATAAATACTATCATTTTTCTCTGATTGGCTATTCCTTATCCTCTACCCTTTCAAACAGGTCTTGTGTATGTACATGAGTACATTATTATGGGTTCCTTCTGGTTCTAGATCTAGTACATACTTGCTTGATCTTTGAGTAAAAGGTGGGGATCTGGAATGACTTCTCTAGATATTAATATTAGGGGATGGTGAATTAGACTTCCCTTGAGGATTTTGATCTTTTTTTTTATAAAGTCCTGTGTTTTGGGAGGGAGTACCCTGATTGGCCTTACAGAAAATGAATATCAAGGCAGATAATACACAATATCTGCTTTGAACTGGGTTATCTGAGTCCACACTGCCATATAATCCAGTTCAATGTGAATTTTATGCAGCTGTGTAGAAGAAGCCAGAGAGAAAAACATACAGCCCAAAACAGAGCACTCAGATTTCTTTTAGTGCTTTTCAGCATTTTTTTCTTTTCTTTTCCTGGCTTTTCTTCATCGTTGTGCCATTTTCATCCTTCTTTGTCCTCTCTGTCTTCAGTCTCATCCCTTCATATTACAAGTAAATGCAGATGGTGACTGGGGCAGGGGTGGATAAAAGGATTCTTGATTGAGTTTATTAGGAATCTGTTGACAAAATAGCATCAGGGAGGACAGTATGATGCCATTGACAAAATCACAGCAATTGTCACAGCTGATCAAATGCCAATGTCAGAGTGGTCGTATAATGCCAAGGTCAAACAGGGTAAAAAGCAAAGGAAAATGTCACCAAAACAAGCAACACTGAAGAATGTGTGAATATGTTGAAAATGAATTTTTGGGGAAAGGCACTAACAGTTCAAGACATTGTTTTTAACACTCACTAAATTGAAAAGGAAACAGGTTTTTTTGGCTGGTCCTGGTGTGATTGGATTTTGTGTAAATTTGTTCTGTGCCTGCTGCTCTCATGCAAAGGAAAAGAAAACAGAAACATTTCCTCTTTACTTGGTAAAAAGAAACCAGCAGATAGTTTGTTAAAAGTCACATGTGTAAACATTTGATTAGTCATTTCTGTAGGGAACCATTTATAAAATATGTCATGTAATTTTAATAGTATATGCAATGTAAGGAGTTCAAGTGTTGATTTACTAACCTTTTTATTGGACTGTCAGCAAAATTAATGTTCTATTTGCAAGAAGCACAGTTCAGTCTTCTCATCTGCAAAGGCAGAAAAGACGGGATATTTGTTGAGCTGTCCTGCCAACTGAGAACTGTCCTGCATTGCATGGTTTAAAAATAACAAATCTCAAGTATTCCAATTACTCAATTATCACTAGAAGGCAGCTTGCAATTAGGCAATGATGAAAAATATGGAGCATGCATACAACCATTTGTTCCTTTAAGATGAATTTCACATGCACTTCACAAATGGGTGATATTGTCTTAGTGATGAATAGGAATGCACCAAGTATGAGCAAAGGCATAGCTAATTGCAGAAATGAATTGCAGACATAAGTAATATAAATGCTACTTTGATCCTAATAAAAAATGCACCTATAAAGCACTGAAAAAGTTGTTCTACTTTGCCTGAAGAAGGTAATAATAATCACTCCTGGTAGCACTCCAGTGGCCTTCTACTCTTGGAATTACCCTTGGCTGATCCACAGAATCCATAATTTTAGCTCCAAAACCTGCTCTCAACTTTTACAAGAGGTTGACTTATATATGAGTATAAAGCAGTGGTTCTCAACCTGTGTGCCCCTAGGTGATTTGGCCTACAACTCCCAGAAATTCCAGCCAGTTTACCAGCTGGGAGTTGGAATCCAGAACATCTTGAGAACCACAGGTTGAGAACCACTGGTATAAACAGTGGAGTAGTTCCCCTCCTGGCTCACAAAGGCCCTGAGGTAATTAACAGATAAAAACTAATTAAAACACTACAAAGACATTTTAAAAGTCATTAAAATACTCCTAAAAGAAATATAAAAATAATTTTAAAATCTATTTTTAAAACAATTAAAATGACAATATCACACCCTGAATGCCATGTGAAACAGCACCATTTTGGGTTGCCATCTGGAAGCTTAAAAGAGCTAAAGTTAGCCTAACTTCCTTGGTGGGGAGTTCCATGGTCGAGATGCTGTTATAGAGAAAGCCCTATCCTATGTACTCACAAACCTATCTTCATGAGGTGTTGAGACATGCAAAAGATCTTTTCTGAAGATCTCAAATTTCTGGTAGACTCATGTGGGGAGGTTTTTCAGATATTCTGGCCTCAAGTTGTTTCGTGCTTTGTCTGCTTCCAGACAATGATTTGTTATTACAATCTACATCCTTTTCAATGTGATTTCAGTCCTGGTTATGGGAGAGAGCGATTTTAGTAACTTAGGATGACGCATGCTGAGAACCAGAGATGAGATATTTCTCATCCAATAGGCAAGATGGGGACAACCACATGTAGGATGATGATGAGAAACATTGTCTACTATGTTCAGAAATTTTTTGGTTGGAGCCAATATGCTAGCTAACATCTAGTGCACAATATAAAAAGCAGTGGTTACTTACAATGACACAAGGGACACAGACTTATTAAGTGGCTGTTATTGATAACTGAGGCTTAGATTATAGGGATTTGACTGTATTAAGTGGTTATAAATAGAATCAATATATGTAAGGATAACACTGCAAAGTGATTATGCCAATCAGTATCTTTAACATGCACAGCCTTTCAATTTCTAGTTGGCCTTGTGTTTGATGCTATTCTTGCATGTTCCCAGTATTTCATCCCTATCTAGTTGGAGAAAATAATTAGCTGAAATTTGCCCTTGTAGAATGTCTTGGTTGTAACATTGCTTAGACCTTGTACAGCCTGCTGGGATCTAGGTATTCTGAAAGGCTCAGGGCATTATTTCCTGAGAACTATAATACATATGAGTGCAGGGCAAAGGAATTCAAGTGATGGACCACTGGGGCATCTGCTACTCTTAGATATCTACAGTAGTTCTGCATAGAAACACTGCTTTTTGTTTCTGTGTCTCCTATTTAGTCCCAAGATGTGTTAAATCTATTTGACATAACAACCTTCATTTCAATATTGTAAGGTCTCTGCTTAGTTACTTACTGTTCTGACTTGCTTTTTCTAGAGCTGAAAAAAGACAGTAGTCTTTCTCTGTTAAAGGTAACAAAGGCTTTGTTGTCCATGACAAAGCATTGTGGTTCATCGTTGTCCAGCTTGTGTTTGTGTTTACCTCACTGATGCTATTGAGGAGAGCTTTGTGTTCTCAAAAGATCAGCATAAACAAATCATTTTATATCTAATCTCCATCAGCTTTGCATGTATTCAGTCATATCAGTTTATTCCATCCAATTTCTGCATTCATCTGAAAATGTTTGAAGAATGAACAATACCTCAAACATATTCTTGCATGTTTTAAAATACATTATGTAAAGTAAAAAGGCAATATAAAGTTCCCTGTTAAATATTCGGATGTTTTAGCATTATAACAAAAAGGGAAAATAAGATAAGGGAAGGAATCAATGTTCATAAATTTCAATAAAAGTAAATCAGATATCTGAATATAAGTACATGTGTAGCTTGTGTCGATACATCACTTTTGAATGTTGCACCCATTGTTTGATCTTCTGTCCTTTGAATAACAGGTGGGGAAAGTTTTTTTTAACAGTCAAGAGGGCATGAAAAATCAATTTCTGCTGACCATACATTATGTTTCAAAACATGGCTAAATATTTTTAAAGTATATGTACACCACTAATCAGAAAGGTTTCCAGTACCAAGTTAATTCATTTATTCCACCCAAAATGGGATTATGACTTATTATAATTATAGAGTATTTCCAAAACATATGGCTTTTAGAAACATTTGCTGTGTGATGCATTCAACAATTAGCTGATTTACCCGAGTCTTTATGAAAAAATGTTGTTGTGACCAATATACTCAAAACAACTGGTTGTAATCAATGTCAGATCTGGAGTAGGGATGGAATGGAAATTCATCAATTTTCCTACTGGGGAGTTCTCAACTTCTTGAGAAACTTCTGTGAGAAGAAAAAAGGGACGTTAAAAGTCCCCACATATTGTTCTGCAAATTTGCTGACTTTGTGCAACAGTAATAATAAATTCCAGAGTGTCCCAAAGCTATGGGGCACAAAATTGCCTCATTGTTCTCAACATCTGTTAAGATTTGAAAAAGCAGAGATTTACCATCCTTAATACAGAATGTTTCCAGTTCTGATTTGTAACAGTCACTCGAAGAGATCTCATCCCAGTCATTTTTTTCTTCTATCCCCAATTTCCAGCATTGCAAAATGAGGCACATTGAACATTCCAGAATATTTATATCTGCTGTGATCATATTCCATTGGTAACTTTGTCACCCCTTTTCTTTGCACGCATAAACTGTATTATCACAATGCTCAATGAAATGTTAAATTATTGCAGTATTATAAATTTGGGGAGCCAAGGGAAATTTCATTGGGACTAACAGTATTCTTGTTGGGGGAAATGTCTTTTTTGGGGCAGGCCTAACTCAATTTTTTCATGTAGAGAATTGTTCAGATCAAAGATAATCACTTTCTCTTATTATGCTTTTTTGTGCTCACATAGCTGAGGGGACAAATTGTGAAATCATGTTACAGTGATGACAAGGGAGCAGGCTTGTTTTTTTGCTGCTCTGGACACTAGTACTTGGGTTCAAACAATGGGTTCAAATTACAGGAAAGAAGATCCCACCTGAACATTAGGAAAAACTTCTTGATTGTAAGAGCTGTTCATTAGTGAAACTCCTTGCCTCAGAGTGTAGTGGAAACTCTTTCCTTGCAAGCTTTTAAACAGAGGCTGGATGGCCATCTGTCAGGGGTGCTTTGATTGTACTTTTCCTGCATGGCAGGGGATTGGACTAGATGGTCCATGTGTTCTCTTCCAACTCTATTATTCAATTATTCTAAGTCCTGGCTTGATAAAAGAAGGCTGGCAAACACATTGTTCGATATCAGTTGTTTTGTGAGGAAGCGATCAACTCTTTTAAATAATTTAAAGCTTAAAATGATAAGTATGCCCCCAAAATCCCAAGCCCTTTTCTGGAGCCTTACATAGGACTATAGTAGATTTTCCTGTGCATTATATTCACTGGATGCTGTCATGAAGCCCCACTTCAAGTTATGCTTTCTGGCACTGGACAATGACACTATTGTTTATTTCTTCCTTCCCTCAAAACACCATCATTTCCTGTGCATTGCAATCTTCAAACTTTCTCCTTGTAAGTTTCAATCACATTAAATATGCCTTGTGAAAACTTTTTCAGCGTTTCATTTCTCTTAACCAATACAGTTGGCAGATCAGTACACCATCAGTTTCCTGGAACTGAAATATGTAGCATGTCAGAGATTGCAAAGAAGGTGCAAACAGAGTAATGTTACACTCTGGCAATTCTCCACTGGTGCTGAATCCCTTGAGGATCATATTCAGTTCAACTGGAATAAATGAGAGTGGCCTTGGCATGCTGTAAACCCACCATGGGGCCAGGAAATTAGATCTCACTGCTATAAGGCATCTGAAATATTAACTGGCTGAGCCTTAGAACATACCAGAGCAAGCTGGAATATGATCCACTCCTTGAAGTTTACAGATAGCACCAGGGAGAAGAGATATTTTCAGTGTCTGTGCACTGTAGCTATCTTGCTTTAGAAACAAATTCTTCCCATTCTGGTCAGTAAAGAGTAGTGGCACAGGTAGGGGATGTAAATTTGAAAAATCTGGTAATCATAATAATTTCTAATATAATAATAATAAAACTTTATTTATATCCTGCCACCATCTCCCAGAGGGAATCAGGCAGCTCACAAAACACTCAGGATGTGAAACAAAATACAAAATACAACAAGTGCAAAACAAAACATAGGAAATAAACAGTCAACACAACATCATGAAATCACAATACCTCCTGGTAAAAACAATAAAATACAGCAATTGCTGTAGATAAAACAGCAGTATTCGACCTCAGAATTGTAAAGTGCAAAAAAGGAATCTAATGGTCCTCATATGTATTATAAGAGAGTCTAAACATGACCGAAGGCTTGTCAGAAAAGCCATGTTTTTGTGTGCGGAAGGTTTGAATGGTAGGGCATTCCAGAGCTGAGGGCACCACCGAGAAGGCCCTCTCTCTCGTCCCCACCAACCGCACTTGAGACAGAGGTGGGACCATCTCCTATAAAGGACAACCTCTTACTATACCATTGTATACAATGTTCTTGAAATCTGCAGTTTAGAATCTGCTTTAGATGGATGTAAATTATATGTACTGAGTCCCAAGTATACCATTCAAGGGACAAATATCCAATACTAACACATAATTCTGCAATGCGAAACTGATGTTTTCACGTGGGCCCCATTCCATCGATCTATCCTTCCCTTGTCTTCATTTCTCATGGTCAGGGCACTTCCCCTGGGGACCTGTGTCTTTGGTAGGTCATCTAGTCCCCCAGATTGGTTTGACAGAAGCATGTTTTCTTGGTTTACTTCTGGAGCTGATCCCGGGTTGGCCAGTGTTAGTGACTTTTCCTTCTTGAGCTCAGGGTTGGACTTGAGTTTACCTTTCTGGGTTTTCTTAACTTTAGTTGGCTTAACAGTAGTAGTTTGCCTTTTCTTCCTGTGCATGAGTTTAAATAACTTTTGGAAGTTCATGCTAGAACTTTTGGTTGCAGAGATGACAATCTTTTTCTCATTCTTAGTTTTTCTCATTCTCTTTACCTTGCCCATGGTCTTTACCTTTTTATCGGGTTTGTTAGGTTTGGGGGCTTCTTTTGTAATTTTTTGTGTCTATCCTTGACTACTAGGTTCCCTTTTACATTGGGGCAATAACTCTCTGTGTCAGGGCTTGAGACTGGAAGTATTTTATCCTTATTTGCCTTCTGTGTCACCATGTATTGTGTGATTGTGGTTAGGAGATCATAAATTTCTGTAAGGTATGACTTGATGGCTTGGATGTCCGAATTCATGTTCGTAATCTGGTGGGTTAAATCAGCTGTGATGAGTATGTTTTTATGAACTTCTGTTGTTGCGGTTGTCTTGGTTTTTGGGCATCCATCTGCTATATTAATGTGTTCCTCTCTGATGTCTACAGGAGTTAGGGCTTGTCTCCACTTGTCGTCTTCCTGGATGTTCTGGGTGATTGGACTGGCACTGGCAAGGACCAATTCCTCAGCTGAGCTTATGCCCGATTTCTCATACTGATTAAAATCACTTGACAGTGATCCAAACTCCAATCCAGGGGTGAAGCTTGTGGAGAGATCTGTCCCATTTCTTGGATTTGGATTATTGGGGAGAAGTAGTCTGGTATCCCTGTCTGCTTTGGTTTTCTTTTCCTTCTCCTCAGAGAGGGGGAGGACATTAGTGGTGAATGGGTCTTATCATTGTTTTTCTAGGACTGTCTTGTTTTAATTACCATGGCTTTTGTGGGATACGCCGCGGCACTATCTACTTTTACCCGATAGTGAGCGATGAGGTTGTTAGTTCAGGTGCCAGCAGTTAGTTGGACCTCTTCGGTCCCCAATGTATCTACACAAACAGTTCCTAGTATAAAAGCAACAGCAGCCTTATCCTTCCCCTGCCAGGATACTAAGGTTCAGTATGGGTTTGATTGTAAAATACAAAAATATTAGTAATTTAGCAAAAGTCAAAGCTAGACCAAATCCCAATGTCAGGATATATTCCAGGCAAGAGTTTATATAGCAAGGTCAAGTCATTGAGGGGATAATTTCACTACAGCCCTTTGTGTCGCTCCGCTTCTTCAGCTTGAAGTCAGCTGTAGATACTCCTGTATTTCAGGCTCTGTCTTTCTCTGTTTCTCTTGCTCTGAGTGCCTTCTCTTTCTCTTTCTTGCCCTCTCTCTCTTTTGCTTTTATTTCTACTCCTCTACTCCTCTCAACACAAGGTAACTCTTACAACAAATGTAGGAGGATGTTTGAAACTTCAGCCGCCACAGGGTTAGAAAAGCCAACAAGGAGAGGAAATTATAACAACCACCTTGTATTAGCAACAGAGTGGAGTAATAGAGTAGTAATTGCTGAAACCACAACAGTGACCCTGTATAATGTTGCTTCAGCTTCAGCTTCGAGAGTCCTTGAAAAGTTAAACAGGTCAGCTTGTTTCCTCGACCCTCTTTTTCCTTCAGTGCTGATTAATAGAATGTTGTTGGTTAAGTTCGAAACTCCCCCTGAGATAAGAATGACTTATCAGTCTGTTGTCAGTATTCTTTCTATTGTGCTACTTGGAAGATCAGGGAGTGAAAGAGACGTGACTCCAGCTACGCTGCCATCTTCCCCCTCCAATATGTCATGGAAATGTTATGGAATATATGGGTTTTGCTCATCAACAGGGCAGGGGGGGGGGGTTTAAATATGAGGAGGATGCAGACCAGCAGCAGGATGTGTCCAGCATTATGCTTCAATATCAGTTTGCCCCCCTTGTGGAATACAGTCCTAAAATAGATCCTGATCTTGTCTACTTGCTGAGATATTCTTTAATATTTCACATAACCACAAATGGTCTCCAATATTCCTTTTTGGGGAACAGTACATGAAAGAGTTTGAGTTCGCCACCTTTATTTTGGCCACCTTGAAAGATGAACTCTTGTGGCTGTTAATTCTGCTTCAACCCTCATTGGTATAGGTGTCTAGGGTATCCTCATCATCATCATCATCATCATCATCATCATCATCATCATTATCATTATCATCATCAAGTATTTATGTGGTATTATAGTAAAAGAACAATGCAACAGTTTACTAACCTCAGATTTACAAGACATGGCATAAAGGGAAAAGGTACTAAATGCAGACAAACCATCACAGGAGTGCTTAAAAGAAACACCAACTCTTTCTACCTTCCCCACCATGGAACCAATTTTGGCCTTTATGAATTCCTGGGTGGGACAAAGACAGCAATGGCCAGAGGCTGCTATCCCTTTGAGTCTGTACTGGTGCATTGCTTTTCCCTCTCCTCAGAATGATTCTCAACGTATTTAAGGATCACATGAAAATCCATAATTTTGGCCTCAAAACTTGTTTTTTACTTATACATTAGGTTGACTTAGACATGAATATACATGGTAAATTCATATAGCTGTGTAACGGATTGGCCTACCTTGCAGGGTTGGTATGTAAAGGCAGTTCAAGGCCTTGCTTGGAAAAGGCTAAGCTAAGGGGGAGGAGTGATCAAGCAGTTTTATATTTGGAAGTGCAGTCTGATTGGTTGATGAAATTGGAGGGAGTTGCTTAGCAACAGGAGGTAGGCAGGACCAGAGAGACAGTAAGAGATATTCATTCAGAGTTTTAAGTCAGTTAGGATTTGGTGTTTGGAGAGTTAGGTAGTGGAGTTTTGAAGTGGAAAGAAGGAAGAGTTTGGGAACTGTTAGTTAGAAACCTTTTTGAGGGAAAAGTTTGACTAGCCTTCAGGGAGAAGTGCTAAGAATTGTAGTAAGCCTCTAAGGGTTAGAGTGCTTGTATAAAGAGCCTCTGGAAGAGAGGACTCAAAGGTTTAAAAAGCCTTTCTGAGGGAACATATTTTAAGGAACTCAAGTTTTAAAACCAATCTCTGTTAAAAGAAAGCCTGTTAGTTTATTAAAACCAATATGCAACTTTTCTGTTCAAGTACAAATAAACATCATATTTCTGTTTTTTTACTTCACCTGAAGTGTTCGTGTGTCTTCCTGTTCATCATAATAAAGAAGGGGCCTGCCTGATTATTAACCATTGCTCTTTAAGACATAGTTTCCCTCCATCTTTGGGTCTCTCTAAGTTGTTTTAATGGTGGCAGCAAAAGAAACATATAAATATAATTGATGGCAGCAAAGAAATATATAATATATGAAATATTTGGTGGCAGCAAATGGCCTCATACACCGTGTTTGGGCTACATCCTCTATAAGCTGCAATTATACTGTCTACCTATTAGCTACTAGACTAAGTTCAGGTTGTTGTTTTCAGACTGCAAGGTCCAGACAATCTGGGATCAGGTTATCTGTGATGCCCCATGGGCCTTGTAGTCCTGTTCCTAGTACTATCGTGGCAGATGAAGATGAAAACATGGGGTTTTCGCCGGTTCAACAAGAGCCGGAGTCCTTTCACCTGCCGGATGTTGATGTTTGTCCTCAAGAATTCAGTAAAACAGACCTTGGGCATTCCTCGCCTCCGTTTCCCAGGAGGGAATCTTACTCTAGAGACAGAGGAGTCAGAGAAGCAAATCGCAGGAGTTTACGGATCGCTGCCAAACAACAGGCTGATTAGGCCTGCTTCCCTTGGGAAATTCTAAGGAGTCTTGCATCTGGACAGAGTTGGGTTTCGCTTCTCGTTCTCTTGGGAAAGAGATTGTTGGAGGGAAAACGAGACCCAATATAGGTGTTTGGCGCGGGAGATTCTTTGCGGAGTCAACAGATCAGCTTCAGGAGTGAGATCGTGTGTGGACTTCGTAACCCCAGTTCCTTGCCTCCCGGATCAAGCATTCAAGATTTTGCATCGCTTTGCTTTTAACCACGGACCTTGTTCCAGGATTCACTGGTTACCTTGTACCCAGTCTCGGACCTTGTCAAAGAACCAAGTTATATCCAGCCTTGTTCCAGCCTTGTTGTCAAGCTACCTTGGACTCTTAAGACTCTGACTTTTCCCCACGCTATTGCTTGGCAATAGTGTGTGTTTCAGTATTGGATAAAGAACTTTGAACTCTAATATCATTTATTGGACTATACATTTTTGGACTATATTTGACCTCATTTGAAAGGTCTGCTTCTGAACTATATTCTTCACTTGTTTTTATTGCTTTTATACATTTCCTTAATAAAGATATTAGATAGAGACTGGCCTCCGTGTATGGTTCTTGGTGCCCAGCTGCCAGGGGTCTGACATTATCTAATGAATTGATTTTTCTGAAATAAATTTATATGATTATATGAGTGATGATAATTAGAGAAGACATCTCTCGTTTTACTGTGACTTATTGATCAACTTTTGGAATTTCCTTTGTATTAATAATAAATTTGGGGCTCTCTATCTGATATTTTTAGTCACCTGTCAAACGTCCATTTTTCCACAGTCCTTGACTGATTGTGTTGCTCAGTTCATGACTTGTTTGAGATTTATTTATCAACTTTTAAAGCAATGCTCACTTCCTTAACTGTATAAACCTGCTTTATAATCTGAGGCTTGAATATAATTCTATATGTATCTGAAGATGTGGATTGATATATACAAAAGCTCATACTAGTAAATTAAAAGCCAGTAAGCCTTAAAAGTGTTGCCACATTTCTATTCTCTCCCCTTCCTTTTCTCCCTTTTTATGTATCATCTTATTTAACATTTTGAAATCTATATCTTTTTAGCTTTTACTACCAAGTACTTCAAGGGTTTTCCCCTCCAAAAATATAGTAAAATGTTTATGAATTGATTAACTGTATAAACAAATGCCTCAGTGCAATTTTCTGATTTTTTTTAGAAACAATTCTAAATGCTATGCATCAAAATGAAAACACTTATTCTCTCGGATGCTTATGGGAAAGATTCTCCCATTTGTCTTTTGCTTAAATTGTTTAGAGCCCAACTTCAACAAGTTGGTGAATAATAATAATAATAATAATAAAACTTTATTTATACCCCGCCACCATCTCCCCAATGGGGACTCGGGGCGGCTAACATGGGGCCATGCCCAGAGCAATACAACATAATAAAATATAAGAACAACATGAATGGCAGATGTGTACAAAAAGTCCCCCCAACAATATTCCCATTGTGTTCTTATGATTTAAAACCATAGGTCCAAGAGAAAAACTCTAAGATAGTAAGCAGTCAAAGCTGTTACTTACCATTTAAGTCGGTCACTGGAGACCTTAAGGATTGTCTTGTACTTTGCACAGCAGGAAAAATAGCTAAATCTAAAGGAAACCTGGTTTTCTTCCAGAAACTATTAACAGACATCAATATAAAAGAGGCAGTATTTGTTAAGCAGATGAAGATCTTGGACCCAAAGCAACTCCAGATGTTAGTCCTAAAATGCTCTGATTCAACCAATGCCATTGTATTTTCCATTTCTTTCTAATCTGTTTTTATTCTCTGCAGATGTTTCACCTTTCAATGGCAGCTGGTGCATCTAGGTTTTAATCTGTAAAATGATGGGTCTATCCAACATTCTATACTTATTTGAGTGATAGTACTTTGGATAGCTCCTCTAATGGACAGACTACAATTCAAAGCAGATTCGTCATCTATCTGACATGAAAATGACCTTATTCATGTGCAAAGACAAATTATTTGAAGATGAGAGGGCTAGGGGTGCCCCTTTATCTACACACCTGATCTCATTCCAGTTCCTCCTCTGAAGTTCATGCATTAGTGCAAACATCTGGTATGGACATCTGATCTATGTGGCCTTCCCATAAATGCCTATATCCATGAAATGGTCCTCAGGTTTCTGGAAGCCTGGTTGCACATGGTTCCAGAATTCTAGGAATTCTGTTTTAGTACACAGAAGTTGACTAACAAAGGCCTTCCCACCTGAGACAACCATACAAATATAGTGGTATTGCAAATATCATAAACTAACATCAAGGACATGGCTCTGTTGCTTCTCTGAACATTTTTTGCCCTTCATGTAGATAATGTGAAAGGTGAATAGAAACAAACCTGTAATAGAAACAATGGCATTTTGGAAATAAGAATGGTAATCGGCTGGTCTGGGGTGAAGGGTAGGCACTGGTTGAAGGGAACAAGAGGAAGGCGGATAGAAGTAAATATAACAAGTATGCAATAGAATTAGAGGATGAATATATTATAGAAGTCAAGACATACATATTTCTGTATTATAATCTATTATGGGGAAGTGGTACATACAAGAGAATATGGCAATGTACTTGTTTGGAGGAACGGCCTACCTGTATTATGTGTACTTGATTATTTCTAGTTTTCTTTTTACATTTTGTATGTCATTAAATCACTCAAAAATTAAAATAAAAAAGAAAGAAAGATGAATCAAGGCTTTCATGTTTCTTGTCAGGCTATATAACTACAGAGCTGTTAATTAATGTAAGCTTACAATGTTGAGAAAATAGTGATTTTCCTTTACAGAACCATTGAGATAGGGCTTGACTTTATTTGGAATATTAGGATACAGTCATGACTTTGGTTTTCTTTAAAACTCATCATTGGATGATGGGATGCCTATTTCCCATTATCTTTTGGTAGGCAATGCTAAATTTAGACTCGGGTCACCAACAATTAATCAGACACAGTTCATTGGTACTAGCTGTCTTGGTCTTTTGTTGAGGCAAAGCTGAGACATGAATAAATGAAAAATAAATCACTACTAAACAAGATAACAAGGGTTTGTCAGATCCTTATCAGCTGATGGGAAATTATTGACTACCAAAATGTTTGCTTTACATAATAATCTAGGTGTTTTGTATTGTCCTTACAGAGTTGTTTCAAATGAAATATGGATTACAGAATGTTGGTGATAAGCTTCTGTGTATGGATTGGTCATCTGAATATAGTTTCATGAATACTAAAAGTGTTAAAATAGTGAAGTGTCTCACAGCCAACTAATCTAATAAAGAATGTTTCCACATCCAGTAAATGGTGAAATTGACTTTCCTTTGACAGTGCTGATCAACTACTAGGAACATGGGAAATTAACTTCTAGTGGATCAGGCTATTAGTCTATGTGTCATGCTATTCTCTATTCTTACTATACTGCACCAGCAGTCTAGGAGCTTAGTCAATGTGCTTCACAACAAGTACTGCTTTCTCTTTTTGATTGGAGATGGTCCAGGTTGAACTCAGGGCCTTCTACTTGAAAAGCATGTGTTCTGACATTGGCCTCTAGTCCTTTCTCTGTTTTCAGAGTCTGTTTCCAGGCATCTTCCTGCACCAGGAGCTGATCCGGCAGCACAGACCTCAAAACCTGATCAGGGAAAAGCTTAGATCTTTGGCTATATATTGTTACTTATAAAATGATGTTTAACATATAGCCAGAATATTTCATGCACCACTCTGTCGTATTCAAAGATTTCTGGATCAGAGCCACTTTCACTTGAATATGATCTTCAGCTATGTGGAATTTATTGCCCAATCCTAAATCTGAAGCTAATAAGATGCTTGTTTGCAATGGATTTTGCACAGCTGGCTGACTTCACATAAAACTCAAGATATTTTCAAGTGCCATCCTAATTTTTCATGTCATACCTTCTTTGGAAGTAAATGATACATGGGTTGTTGTTTTATAACTACTTGGCATCAGAGGATAAATAGGTTTTAAACACCAATCTCTACCCCAACTTCACTTACCTTTCTGCAATACTATGGCAAGTTTGTTGCTTGATTTTATGTACTGCTTTTTTATCCTGATAATGAAATTGTGGAACATTTCCTAAAGCTTCTTAATTACAGTACTGTAAATAAGTTTTTGAATAAAATGTAATGGGTCTTCTGTTCTTGGTTATCATATACTCATCACATTCCTGTTATCACACTTGAATTGAGACTGGGAGTTTATGTCAAAAATGGTATTTATACACTTCTAAAACATGTAGAAATTCTTTTTTCTTTCTTTCTGCTATTTCTTTTTCTCGATCCCCCTTGCTTGTTCAGCCTGTCTCTCTGTTCACTCTTATCCTCCCTCATTAGATAGCATAATTTTCTTTTTCAGTCTCCCTCTATTTAAAAGAGTTCAGGGGTCTTTCATGGAGCTGTCTACAGGCCCTCTGAAGAAAAAGGCTGCCTTTATCTAGGGAAGACTGTGGAAGTCTAGCATCTAGTGACTGAAAATGGTACTGCAGTCTATGGAAAAAAAAACTATATTAACACAACCCTGAAGAAAGCACATTCAGTTTTCTGATATCAGAAGAAAACTGAGGGAGTTGACAGATATTTTTCACAACATATAGAAGCAAATTTTCACACTTAAATTGTGATGACCCATGGGCCTTGTAGTCCTGCTCAGGACATTGTAATTCCTGATGAAGATGAAAACTTGGGTTTTTTACCTTCCCAGTCTGAACTGGATTCCTCTCAGCCAGATCTTTCCCAGGCAGATCTGGGAACCTTGCACCTGCAAGAAAGTTGTCTCCCAGAAGTATGTCAAACAAGCCCAGAGCCTACTTCTCCCGTATTCTTGCGCCGGGAGTTTTGTAAACAACAGAGAAGTTTGGATTCAGCTTCGCGCAGGAGTGCGAGGATTGCAGCTAAGAATGTGGCCAATTAAGACTGCTTCTCGTGAGAATCTTTGGGGAGTCACACATCTGGTCTCAGAGTTAGCTTTCGGTTCTGATTCCCAGAGAACTGCTTCGGCGGGAAGCTAGACTCTATTTAGGTGTTTTACCCGCGTAGTAACTTCGCGGAGTCAATTCGTCAGCCTACGGAGCGAGTTGTGTCTGGACAGCGCGCTCCGGTTCAAGCCTCGCTCCTGCTCAAGCCTTGCCTTGCTATCCAGCCTTCGCCTTGCTTCCCAGCCTTTGTTTATCTACGGACTTTGCCTTGTTTCCCAGGATTAATCCTTGCCTTGTTCCACGGATTTATCAAGTTATTCCACGGACCTTGTTCTTGTTCTTAGTTACCTTGTTCCACGTTCAAGCCTTGTTTCAAGTATCAAGTTATTTCCTAGCCTCGCTCAAGTTTCATGGACTAAAGGACCTTGTCATCTCCCCTCACTTTGCTTGGCAAAGTGAGTGTTTCGGTTATTGGATTACAACTTTGGACCTTAATATTTCTTATTGGACATTGCTTTTTTGGACTAATTCTGACCTTTCCTGAAAGGTCTAATTCTGGACTATTTTCTACACTAGTTTTTATTAACTTTATATAATCCTACAATAAAGATATTAGATAGATTCTGGCCTCTGTGTATGGTTATTGGTGCTCTGCAGCCTGGGTCGTGACAGTTTGACTCCGCCACCCTAAGCACCAATTAACCTCGGCCAGAATGTCTACCGGAGTCGTACCTGGGCCGAGCGGCCAGCCGATTACCTACACCATCGACAAGGAAGAGGTGGACCGAATCCGTGATAAGCTCAATGCACAGGATGGAGAAATAAGGGGTTTGAAGGAACGCGGAGTTCGTCTTCCGGCCATGGCGTTGCCAACCAAGTTTACTGGAGAAGCTTCTAAGGTTCATGTCTTCCGTCGCCAATGTCAAGCTTATCTGGAGGCCCGTGCTGCCGAGTTTCCCCAAGAAGACATCAAGGTGGCATGGGTTTACAGTCTTCTAGACGGGCCAGCGGCCAGCTGGGCGACGGCACTGTTCGACCAAGCCTCTCCGCACCTAAGATCAGCGCAACACTTCTTGGACCACCTCAAGGAGACTTGGGGAATCGAGGACAATTTGGAGGCAGCCGGTCACAAACTCCGTCGCCTTTTCCAAGGAGACAGACCTATGTCTCAGTATATAGCCGAGTTCCGAGTGCTGGCCCACAACACCGGCTGGAACGATGTAGCCCTCAGGGGACAATTCCGGGAGGGTCTCAACATTGAAATGCTGGAAGAAATCTCCAAGGTGGATCCTCCCCAGACCCTCGAGGCACTCATTGATCAATGTTTACGGGCTGAAGTCATGATTGCCAACAGGAAACAGTGGGTTCGAGGCCAGGGCAGTAGAGCCGGGGCAAAACCCCCCGCTCCCGCCAGCGTTCAGCCACGTCCGGTGTGGAGACCCCCACCGCCAACCCCATACCCCAGAGGAGGCGAGGAGGTGCCGATGCAGTTGGGCAATGTGCGTCCCAGACTAGATGCCGCCGAGAAGGCCCGTCGTCAACGCTTAAACCTCTGCTGGTACTGCGGGAACGGGGGCCACTTCGCCAGAGAGTGCCCAGCCAAAGGGAAGCCTGCCGCCCGTCTTGCGGCGGCGTCCTCCACGGAGACGAAGGCGTCTGAGCCGACTGGCACACAGCCGGCGGGGGAAGCCAACGACCGGGTGTAGAGGGGCTCGCCAACCCGGTCAAAAAATCCATCCAAGAGCCGCCAACCGGGGTCCTGTTCCTTCTCGTGGTCACATTATGGTCAGCAAAAAGGGGACCCGTCATGATCCACGCCATGATAGACTCTGGAGCTACCAACAATTTCATCGATAGAGAGTATGCCGACTCTCTGGGATTACAATATCATGATTTCAAGAATGCCCGTGTGGTGCAAGCCATAGACGGCCGTCCCCTCAAGACGGGCCCCGTAAGTCAGTGGTCGGAACCCACCAGGATGTGGATAAGGGAACATATGGAAGAGATTTCCTTCTTTGTTACCGAGGTTCCCCATTTCCCTGTGATTTTGGGAATTCCATGGCTGACTCTCCACGACCCTAACATCTCCTGGTCCAACAGAGAACTGCAGTTTGCTTCACCGTACTGCCAAAACCATTGCCTCGTAGCCAAGGTATGCCATGCCACAGACACCGAGCCCATCATCACCTTGCCAAAGAAGTACTCCGAGTATTGGGATGTATTCAATGAGAAAGAAGCCGAAAAATTACCCCCACATAGACCTTATGACTGTGCCATTGACTTGGAGGAGGGGGCCCCGATCCCGCGAGGGCATCTCTACTCCCTGACTGAGCCAGAGCAAGAAGCTCTCAGGGAATTCCTAGAGACAAACCTTCGCAAGGGGTTCATCAGACCCTCTCAATCCCCAGCCGCCTCCCCAGTGATGTTTGTGAAGAAGAAGTCAGGGGAACTACGCTTGGTGGTGGACTACAGAGCATTGAACAATATCACCAAGCGGAACAGCTATCCCCTGCCTTTAATCTCGGATCTACTGGATCGGTTTCGAGGAGCCAAGGTTTACACCAAGCTGGATCTTCGGGGGGCTTACAACTTAGTTCGCATCAGGGAAGGGGACGAGTGGAAGACCGCCTTCCAGACCAAATTCGGATTATTTGAGTCCCGAGTTATGAATTTCGGTTTATGCGGAGCCCCCGCAACGTTCCAGCATTTTGTCAATGACATTTTTCAGGACTATCTAGACAGGTTCTTGATAATCTACCTGGACGATTTTTTGGTGTTTTCCAGATCACAATCAGAACATGAGAACCACGTCAAAATGGTGTTACAGCGATTGCGGGATCATGGACTTTATGCCAAGCTGGAAAAATGCGCTTTTGATCTACAAGAGGTAGATTTCCTTGGTTACCGCATCTCGCCTCTAGGGCTTTCCATGGACCCAGCCAAAGTTTCAGCAGTATTGGAATGGCGGGCGCCAACTAACAAGAAAGAGGTGCAGCGTTTCTTGGGGTTCGCGAACTACTACCGCAAGTTCATTCCAGATTTTGCCCGCTGGTCCGACCCCATCACTAGCTGCATCCGTGGAAAGCAGCCTTTCCGCTGGACTGATCAAGCAGAGAAAGGGTTCCAGCAACTAAAGAAACTATTCACCTCCCAGCCAATTCTACAGCACCCAAATCCTGGAACCCCTTTTGTGGTGCAAGCGGACGCCTCTGATGTGGCAATTGGGGCTGTACTCTTACAACCGGTGGGAGATCACCTCCACCCCTGTGCCTTTTATTCTCGTCAACTAACCACACCAGAGAGGAATTACACCATTTGGGAAAAAGAACTACTGGCCATAAAGGCAGCCTTTGAAACTTGGAGACATTGGCTAGAAGGGGCCAAATTTCCCATTGAAGTCCACACTGATCATCGTAATCTAGAACATCTAAGAACTGCCCGCAAACTAAATCAGAGGCAGCAACGTTGGGCTTTATTCTTTGAACGTTTCAACTTCCAGATCCATTATGTGACCCCAGCCCAAACCAAGCAAGCAGACGCCCTGTCACGTAAACCGGAATACGCTGCAGGACGCAAGGAGACCTTTGAATCCCAACTGCTACAACCTGAGAACTTTGCCACGCTCACGGTGGGGAACACCAAATCCATTCCCATTGGTTCAACTTCCCCTACTCCAGGACCCATCTGTGCTCAAGAAATCAGGGCTAGTCAGCAAGCAGATGCCTGGGCGCAGGACCAACTTCGCCAAGGTCTGCATTTCCCCTTTTCGCTTAAAGATGGGCTGCTCTGCTATAGAAATCATGTCTATATCCCACCCGGACCGGGCAGAGAAAAAGCGCTTCGTCTGTGTCATGACTGCAAACCAGCAGGACACTTCGGACTATTTAAAACTATGCATTTGATCCTAAGGGATTTTTGGTGGCCCAAGATCCGCAAGGATGTGGAAAAATATGTCAACACCTGCCCAGTATGCCAGCGCTCCAAGATACGAAGGGAGAAGCCCTCAGGGCTTTTACACCCCCTTCCTACCCCATCTCGCCCATGGGAAATAATTTCCGCGGATTTCATCACTGACCTACCACCTTCCTGTGGATTCACCACGATCTTAGTGGTGGTGGACCTATTCACCAAGTTAGCCCATTTCATTCCCTGCGAAGGCCTCCCCACGGCCAAGGAAACTGCGGATCTATTTCTTCAACATGTCTTCAGACTACATGGATTGCCCAAGAGTTTAGTCACAGACCGTGGATCTCAATTCACCTCTCGTTTTTGGAAGGCACTACAAAAACTATTGGGCATAGACTCTCGCTTATCTTCAGCTCATCATCCCCAAACAGATGGGCAAACGGAGCGCACCAATGCCACTTTGGAGCAGTATCTTCGCTGTTATGTAAACTATCAACAGGACAATTGGGCTTCTCTGTTACCACTGTCTGAGTTTGCCTACAACAATGGAGTTCAAGCTTCTACAAAAGAAACGCCGTTCTTTGCAAACTACGGCTTCCATCCACGTTTCTTTCCCCCTGTCATTGAAACTTCAGAGGTTCCCGCAGCAGAGGATTGGCTGCAGGAACTCACAGCGGTGCAACAACTTTTGCTCCAGCAACTGGACCAAGCCAAGGAGGACTATAAACGCCACGCTGACAAACATCGCCAGCCGGGCCCTGAAATCAAGGTAGGAGATCGGGTTTTCCTGTCCACTCGCTTTCTGCCCTCCCACCGCCCTTGCCGGAAGTTAGATGCCCGTTTCATTGGTCCCTATCCAGTGGTGGCGCAATTAAACCCCGTGACTTTCAAACTCCAACTTCCGCGTTCAATGCGCATTCACCCAGTGTTTCACCGTTCCCTGCTCCTTCCGGCGGATGGTGTGCGACCTGATACAGACCAACCGGCCCCCCCTCCTGTTTTGATGAATGGGGAGGAGGAGTTCGAGGTTGAGGACATTTTGGATTCTCGCTTTCACCGCCGCCGCCTACAATATCTCATTGACTGGGTGGGTTTTGGCCCTGAGGAACGCTCTTGGGAAGACGCCTCCACAGTCCATGCCCCTGATCTAACCCGTCGCTTTCATCAGACCTATCCCACCAAACCGCGACCTCGCGCCTCGGGGAGAGGGCCCCAGTTTGGGAGGGGCCTTGAGGAGGGGGATAGTGTGATGACCCATGGGCCTTGTAGTCCTGCTCAGGACATTGTAATTCCTGATGAAGATGAAAACTTGGGTTTTTTACCTTCCCAGTCTGAACTGGATTCCTCTCAGCCAGATCTTTCCCAGGCAGATCTGGGAACCTTGCACCTGCAAGAAAGTTGTCTCCCAGAAGTATGTCAAACAAGCCCAGAGCCTACTTCTCCCGTATTCTTGCGCCGGGAGTTTTGTAAACAACAGAGAAGTTTGGATTCAGCTTCGCGCAGGAGTGCGAGGATTGCAGCTAAGAATGTGGCCAATTAAGACTGCTTCTCGTGAGAATCTTTGGGGAGTCACACATCTGGTCTCAGAGTTAGCTTTCGGTTCTGATTCCCAGAGAACTGCTTCGGCGGGAAGCTAGACTCTATTTAGGTGTTTTACCCGCGTAGTAACTTCGCGGAGTCAATTCGTCAGCCTACGGAGCGAGTTGTGTCTGGACAGCGCGCTCCGGTTCAAGCCTCGCTCCTGCTCAAGCCTTGCCTTGCTATCCAGCCTTCGCCTTGCTTCCCAGCCTTTGTTTATCTACGGACTTTGCCTTGTTTCCCAGGATTAATCCTTGCCTTGTTCCACGGATTTATCAAGTTATTCCACGGACCTTGTTCTTGTTCTTAGTTACCTTGTTCCACGTTCAAGCCTTGTTTCAAGTATCAAGTTATTTCCTAGCCTCGCTCAAGTTTCATGGACTAAAGGACCTTGTCATCTCCCCTCACTTTGCTTGGCAAAGTGAGTGTTTCGGTTATTGGATTACAACTTTGGACCTTAATATTTCTTATTGGACATTGCTTTTTTGGACTAATTCTGACCTTTCCTGAAAGGTCTAATTCTGGACTATTTTCTACACTAGTTTTTATTAACTTTATATAATCCTACAATAAAGATATTAGATAGATTCTGGCCTCTGTGTATGGTTATTGGTGCTCTGCAGCCTGGGTCGTGACATAAATATATCTATTTTTCAAAATGTGTACAAATATAGAATAAAGATGTGTTTAAATACATACATTAGAGTGCTTTTTAAATGCAGAAGAAAAGTATATATATATATATATATATATATATATATATATATATACACACACACACACACACACACACACACACACACACACACACACACATGTTCATAAATTTATGTACAGGACAAGACAACAAAATCAGAATCTTGCTGTGAGTTATCGGTGCACCAATAATGTAATGTTAATACAGTTTGACACCACTTTAATTGACATGGCTTAATGTTGAGTTGTAGTTTGGTTAGGTACCAGCACAATTTGGCAGAGAAGGTTAAAGAACTTGTAAAACTACAACTCCCATGATTCCATAACATTAAGCAATGGCAGTTAAAGTACTGTCAAACTGCATTAATTCTTCAGTGTAGATCAGAAATGGGCAAACTTCGGCCATTCGTGTGTTTTGGACTCCAACTCCCAGAAATCCCAGCCAGCTTACTGGCTGTTGGGAATTGTGGGAGTTGAAGTCCAAAACACATGAATGGCTGAAGTTTGCCCATGCCTAGTGTAGATGCATCCATAGTTCACCAGTAAGATTTTTACTTTTTGAAGCCTATTTGCCATCTGTAGATGTGTATTTTGTGAACATTGTGATTCTTTCTGTAGGAAAGGGTTTTTCCCCACAGAAATATTTTCTGCTTATGAAATTTGCTTCTTTTACATAAAATATTTTTCCAGAAGATTTGTTTTATTTTTCACACATAAATTATCTCAGTTGTCTGCACCTCTCAGCTGATCTTAACTGGAAGGCCATCCTGAGAATGCTCCCTCCCATCCATTCAACCACATGCCCATTCCCAAGATGTTAAGAAAACCTTAACTGAAAATAAAATAGAAGCTTCTTCCAAGACTTCTCCAGCAAGCACATAAATGTGTGTTTGCATTTTTCCAGCCTCCAAAATCTATCTTTAAATAAATAGGTTTATTTTATTACTACTACTCAGGGACGTGCCTAAGGTTTATAACTGTTGCAGATATCGACAAAATCCACAGGATGTTTTTTCTCAGGAAATTCAACTTTTTATATACTGCAGAGTTGTGGAACCAAGGCATCATAAACAATAACACTTTGGCTGGGTGGGCATTACCTAGCTATCTTGATGCTTCCACAGTTTCTTATGTCTTTGAGGTTGTAAATTTAGGAAAAAGAATTGAAAAGGCATTTCAGTTTAAATTAAAATCTCTGATGTTCCCCGCAAGTTAGTTGTTACAAAATGTTGGCTGGGCCAAAATAGTCTATACAGAGAATTATATGCCATCTTTTAGCCCTTGTGACTTGCAGGGAAGATGGGAGTTTTCATTTCCGCATTCTCACAAGTTATGATTCACACTGGAAACAGATTTAGAGAATAGTTTTATTATTAAGCAGAGGCTGGATGGCCATCTGTCAGGGGTGCTTTGAGTCCGCTTTTCTAGCTCTTGGCAGAGCTTTAGACTGGATGGCCCACGAGGTCTCTTCCAACTCCATAGAGCCCTGGAGGAGGCTGGATTATTTCTCATCTCCCTCTGCTAGTGTAGAAAGAAAGGCAACCTCATCGCATTACCTTCTTGATTCACCATGCATTGTGGTGAATCCATAGGATCCCAATGAGGGGCGTGGAGAACATGTCACTCCACACCCTGCATTGCATGATTTACTTCTGCCCCATCCCATATGTCCAGTTTTATGCCAGAAGCAGCCATAGATACAAGTGAGTAAAAGTAAATAAAAAAGGCTTTACTTCAGCCAAAATAAAGATAATGCAATAAGTGAAACAGAAAGTACAATCTCAATGATAATGCATGATCTTCAAGCAAACGTAAAACAGAAGTTAAAGTCTTTGATAAACAGACTTACTAGTTGCAATAAGAGCCTTCAGCAAGATCCAGTGCTGGAATGAAGAAACAGTGCTTGGAACAGGAACTCCCCTGAAGTAGGTCAGTTGTAGCTAGCACTGGGCCCCTGACTTTGCTGCTAATGTATAGCCCTGAGCTTTCCAGCAAAGCTATCTCTATAGCGTGGTCTGATTGCTCAGCGTTTTCTTTGCTAACCTAGCTGATCTCCTTTTGACTTCTTTCTCCCTTCAATGTTCCTGAAACGTAGGGATTTGTACTATATCTGCAACCACTTCTTCTTCTTCTTCTTCTTCTTCTTCTTCTTCTTCTTCTTCTTCTTCTTCTTCTTCTTCTTCTTCTTCCTCACCACTTAGCCCCAAATCCCAAAGTGTTATTTCTTCATCCACCTATCCTCCTTCTCCCTCAGAATCAGAAGAGCAGTCCCCAACACCACGAGGGGAAGTGTCTGCCACCCGGCTTCCCCCCATTGTTCTGAAGGCAACATAGGAAGCTTCCTGTGTTGCTGCAGTGGCGGCATACATCACTTGCTCTCCCCTTTTCTGATGGAACCCGGCTGGAAGTACACATGTCTCATGTAATGGGCTCCATCTCAAAGGGGAGAACAAGAGGCATACAATGGACAAAGTAGCCCATCTGATGAGAGTGGTGGTCTTAGAAAGGGGCCTCATTTCAGTAGTCTCCCACTTTAGATGCATCAAATTCTCAGTCTTGATTTCCCTCTTTTCCCCAATATGATCTGTATTCCCATCCCTCCTCCTGCCCCATCAGGTTTTTGTTGGGTTTTAATATTACAGAAACAATTTATTGTCACAGCCAGACTACCTCCTTTCCACATATAAAACCCCAACTACAGCGGTTTTGATGACACATAATTCATTCACACTTGTTTTTATGCATGCACAGAAAAGCCATTAGGCACCAATCACATAGTGGGGAAGGGTAATGTCACAATAGTGAATGTGGTGTATTTCGAATACTCAAATTTATCAAGTTCTAAAAAAAGTTGGACTGTATTATTTGGTATGTTTTGTCTGCCTCAATCCTGTGGAACATTGTTTTCTCCTTCATGGTAAGCTCCTACAAACCTTCTGTTTGATATGCAGTGTGGATACGAGTTTCCATTATTGCAAGATAATGTATTCAGCCACCAGGTTGTTTATTAAATCCGTAGGTTCTGTCCTCTCTTAATGTTTCATCCTTATGGCAGATGTCTTAGTAGGATCTTGTATTCAGAAAAGACTGGTGTATTTCCAATACAAAGTGTATATGCTTTACTATTTCCTTCCAACAGAGAACAATGATCAGAAAGTACCACCTCTGTGTTCAGAACATCTCCAGCATCTCTCATGTTACAGCTTGTAGAAGTTCTCCACTGTACATTATACATGTAGAAAGTTTTGCTCATATCAGGTTACAAGGTTTTTGTTTGTAATTTCCACGGGGAAATTTAGATGCCTTTTCTGTAAAATAGCATTTATTTATGTCCTTTTACTAAAGCATACATTTTAGTAAGGCTTTCCCAATTGATTAGAGAGTGCTGCTATACATTTTTAAATGTATGCCTTTTTAGCTATTTGCATTTTTAAAATATGTGCCTGTTTCAATCATTCCTCAGACATGTGTGACTTTTAAGGCAAAAAGATCTTCCTCTCCCAAGGAATCTCAGGAAATGCAGAAATGATTAAGAATTTCAAAACTACAGGAATTCTTTTTCATCTCTACCAGGAATGTGGAAATTTGGAAATGACTGCTATATCTTGATTTAAAACATTGACACCAGAGAGGTCTAGGCATAGAAAGAATATTAGAAAATATTCAAAGAAATTGTCAGAGAGCCCTAACAAGAATTATGAACTGATGATAATCTTTTCAATTCATCACTTATTCGGTGCAAAATTCACATAGGTACACAGAATGCTTTACAGAATATGCTTTTTTGTATGAAACCACAAGTATATGTTTTTCACAGAATAGGTTCTCAGCTATGCAATCTTCTATGCAGAACATTGCAGAAAAGCTGCTTCCTGTGGAGAAAAATAGAAATAAAATTGCTAAAATAACTTATTGCTGCTTTTGAGAACTAATTTATTGAAGGATTACATATTTCGAGGACAAAAATAGGTATTATTTCTGCATACTTAAGAGAAGCTTTGAGCTCTGCCAAATCCAAAGCCTTCTTATACCACTTACACTGATACACTGATAACAAAATTATTTTTAAATTGTATCTCAGCCTTGGAGCTAGTGGAGTTCTTTTCCCATTCCTTGGGAGCAAGAGAAAGAAATGTCTTTCAAAACAAGCAAACAAAAATAATAGTAAGATTTATTTATTTCGTGTCAAAAACATTGCATAACAAATACATTTTAAAATGATGGGGAAAAAAAGGAAATCACAAGCAACTAAATAGTTTTAGACCAAAAGCGGGCAACAGCAACAGCATTGTCCATAGCTTTAAGCAACTCCTCCTCCATACATGAGGCAGGACATTGTGGGCAAGCATACATATGCGGAGTTGTTTATTCTCCTCCAGGTAGTGCCACCTTGCCAGGTTGTCTTTTGATCTGCCCACTCTGCTTCTGAGTCTATTTAGGGACTTCCAAGTTTGCCCCTGGAGGAAGACCCTCGTGGGGGGCCATCCAGTTAGAATTGCCAGGTTTAGCTGCCCAGAGGGACACCAGAGGGACAGTAAGATAAGAAAATCCACAAATCTTTCTTTGCATAATAATATAATACATTTAATTTCTTCCCCAGCTCTCCCCACAAGGTGGGATACAACAATGCATGAGGTAAAATACAACATAGAAATAAAATGGAATAAATAACTAAAAATACATAAAACAATTCAAATCTTATAACTCAAAAACACATAAACATAAGACTAACTACAAAACATTAGATATTAAAATATAGAAATCTCCCAATTTAAAATTAATAGTTCAAAATTAACTAGGTAGGCCTGTTCTAAGAGGTAAATCTTTAATTCTTTTTCAAATTTAGACAGCATGTTTAACTGTTGAATCTTTCCTGGCAGGTGATTCTACAGTCTAGGGTGGCTGATGAAAATGTTCTCAGAGTGATTAGCCAAGATCTGGCTGTTTCTCAAAGGACCTGAGTGCATGGGGCAGATTGTATGGGAGAAAGCAATCTTGCAAATAATCTGGGCCCAAACATACGGCTTTAAAATATCATTGTACATTGTTCAGAAGGTAACTGGCAACCAGTCGAGTGATTTTATTATTGATGTAATGTGTCGAATTTTGGATGTACCTGTAACCAATCTGGCTTCCATATCTTAAACAAATTTAAATTTCCAAGCTTTTTACAGAGATAGCCTTTTGTAAGTGCACAATGGGTCTATAATCCAGCAAAGCATAAGATAAAGTTGTTCATCTACCTCGATAATTGCTTCTATCTCCACACATAGGATTGTTCTGCTTGGGAAGGACCGTGGTTCATTAACAGGAGCCATAGTTTGCGTGATAAAGAGCCTTGTTTAAT
The DNA here is from genome assembly GCF_035594765.1 of Anolis carolinensis. Classification (NCBI taxonomy): domain Eukaryota; kingdom Metazoa; phylum Chordata; class Lepidosauria; order Squamata; family Anolidae; genus Anolis; species Anolis carolinensis. Next base: position 217,025,159 of record NC_085844.1, on the reverse strand, counting down.
CACAGACATTTCCAGGACAAAGGCCAATTAAAAAGGTTGTGAAATTCATCAACCTGAGATCTTGGACTCAGTAGAGCTGTGCAAAATTTTGATTCTCTATCGTAAGTTGGATCTATTTCATTAGATCCATGCATATGATGCAATAGCAGATGTGTGGGCATTTCCCACATCAAAAATTTAAGAATTGTAAATTCTACCTTGTATTTTTTTGTAAGTTACATAAACATTGTAACTCTCCGTGATACTCTCTGTGGGTATGTGTCTTTTGCTTTACATCTCTCTCTCTTTTTTTTTTTTTTTTGCAGCATTTTGAGGGTATCTTCTAGAGACAGCCAGTCTTTTTTGTGTGCTTTGGTTGCCACAACACACACAACAAGTTGTTTGAGGCAGGCAAAATCCTTTTCTGGTTAATTTTGCAGGTATCACTATCTTCTAGGGCTACTGCCAGCCTATTTTGTGTGTGTTGATTTTTTGACAAAAATTGAAAATTCCCCAAAAATCAGGAGATGTGCTAATCTTTTTGAAACTTGGGAGGAATTATGCCATGGTTATGCTATGTAATTGTACAGAAATCCAACAACATAGCTCTTGTTCTTTGTTTTTTAAGGTTTTTGCAGAAACCTAAAAAAATCCCCCAAAACCAATAGATGAGTGAAACATCCTGAAACTTGGGGAGGGGGGGTGTTACAGTGGTAAATATATTCTATCACTGTTGTAAGTTTCACTCCAATAGCTCTAAAAATGAGAGAGAAAGGAGCCCCAGAAGCCCCCCTTTCTTAATTACTTAACTAAATAGTAACAAATACTTTATTACTCTTGTTTTAGTGATGAAATGGACACTTATGATATTTTAGAAACACTTTAGAAACGACCCCCTAATTTTGTAACGAGTATTGAAACATTTTTCATCAATTACACAGGTCTAGTATCAAGTCCTGGAAAAATAGTATTTCTTGTATCAAAATCCCCATGCAGTTATGAAATATACTGGGTAGTTTTGGGTCAGTCACTCAGCTTCAGTCACCTTACAGGGTTGTCATGAGAAAATGTTAGTGAGGGAGGATAACCATTTATGTAACTTTGTCCTTCCTGATGAAGGGATTTCATAAAGATGTGTTAAATAAAATTTACTGGTCAAGGGCAAAAACAAGTAAAACAATGCTTCCCCCCCACTTTTTTTCCTGCAACAGGAATGTTGTTTCAGCATTTTATGCCTCTGGATATATGATCTAAGCAAGTTTCTTTAAAAAGGATATTCACTTCAGACACATTTTTTATGAGATAGCCTATGTATTGCAAGGGCAGAAATATAGATGTTTCATTTCTCATTTGCCACCATTTCTGTGAAAGATCTTGTGTCTGGATAAGGGGTGTTTTTAGTTTAATGTCAGTGACTCTTTTGTGACATTGAAAGTTAGAATTCTCTATGATATCCCAGTGTGTTGTCGTGGAAATGTCAAATTTAGTGTTACTGTTCTCCTTCTAAGAGAACTGTCATGTTCAAAGACCTCTGGAAGAAACAAAGCCTAATGTGCACAATATCACTGCTTGAAAGGAAAGATCTTACTGAATATATGCATAAAAATCAAGATAACAGGTGAAAATCCAACTTCCATACAAATTGGGCAGAATATTGCAGTTCTGGTTTGTATGACAGATTGTTGCTATTGTGTGAAAAACTCTCTAGGTACTACAAATTCACAAGTAGCTACTTCAACATCATTATATCTTTTTTGACTTATTACCTAGTTTACATGTGGTAATTGCTTTTAAAAATATAGTTGTAATATTCAGTACTACTTTATCATCACCATTATTCTTTAAATGCTTTTCAAACACTTTAAAATTAATATTTTTATTAGATTGCTTCACTATTTTTTAACTTTCATATATAACTGATATCTACCCGTTAGAGTTAACCTTCGATGATGGGGTCAAAATCATGAAATACACAAGCATATAAAAACCAGTGAGATCATTTGGGCATTTTTAAAAAATCCAGATTTCTAAATAATGTTAAATTGAGCATGAAACTAATGGCTCATAAGACCGGGTGCCATCAAACAGCCAATATGACCTGTGTTTACTACTCAGAATAGTGGACAAAAGTGCTCTCAAAAGGCAGTTGCTTCCTGGGTAATAAAACTGTAGCACACTAGCCCCTTGATATAATCTTTATATACGATCACACATCATTGAATCTCCTTTCAGGAACACAAATCACAATAGATGTTCAATTGAGCTTTCACTGTTGACCGGCATAAGGTGTACTTCATATGGCAACAACTTCTGGAAACTATCTGCCACCATTGCTGATTTTAAGTGTACGGTCCTGAATGGTTTACATCCATGAAATATCATTCTAAAATAAAGCAAAATCAGTTAGTGCTAAAACAAAATACTGCTATATTCCCCTTTCCCTCTCCCTTCCTCTAAATGGAATGACTTTCATCTGAACGGGAGCTCAAGGTCTAACAAAGGCTTCAGATGAACGTCTGCTGACACCTTGTGAAAATCCATCAAGCACAATGGAATGACAAGAAAGGTACTTTCTTTCTCTTCTGACAAAACAAGTTCCATGTATACTCAACTGATGCTAAGCCTCATATTGTGTATTGTTATAACACCCTGTGGGATATCATTTGTATTGCAGGATAAGGATTGTATTTGATATTGTGTTATAATAAGCTCAGTAGGGACAGCTAATCATCTGTTCTACCACCCACCTGTTTTTTCTCTCTTGAATAGATAGATTTGTGAAATTCATCCCACTACATCGGATCGTTTCCCAAAGAAAATCTATACTGATGCCTACCCCTATTGGGAAGATTATTTCATATTATTATCATGTGTAAGGGGTGTCTCTTGTGAGTGTACTACGTAGGTAGAGAAGTCTGGTTTGAGTGACCATCTTGCATGTTTGTTCTGTAACATCAAAGCACAAAACAAAATTTACACGAAAAGCACTGTGAATAGTCATTGGTGGAATACATGGCCCAGTAATTCATTTAAGTCTTTTTATAAGAAATATTGACTTAGATGTACTTGTTCAGAACCACTTCTTATGGGGCTCCTATACCCACAATAGTATATTTTGCTTGAGGCTTTATCCACTTTACCAAATCCAGAAAATCTAAGGCCCCATCTACAACACTATATAATGCAGTTTCAGAATCTAGATTAACTGCATTGAACTAGATTATATGGCATTGTGGACTCATATAATCCAGTTCGATGCAGTTAATCTGGATTCTGAAATTGCATTATATGGCAGCTTCCAAGGGCCCTGATAAAATAGTATATTATTATATTTTTCTTTTACTCTTGTAAATAAATTTTACAAGAGTTTTTAACTAGAGGTTTTAATTAAAAATAACAACTATGAAAACATTGTTATTTAACATACACTTGGGTACATGGGTAAGTATGCTTTTATATGGGGACCAGCTGAACCCTGAAAATTTGTGCTGCCAAAAATATTGTATTTCATTTTTAACTTTCATTAACCTCCACCCCTTCTCATGATATATATATCTGGTTTAATGGACATCATTTTAAAAATCTAAATTTCAAATGTCTGCAATGTGCCTCCCTGGTGCATTTAGATCTAAATTTCAAATGAGGGTTGTTGTATGTTTTTTGGGTTGTATGGCTATGTTCCAGAAGTATTCTCTCCTGACGTTTCGCCCACATCTATGGCAGGCATCCTCAGAGGTTGTGAGGTTACCTCACAACCTCTGAGGATGCCTGCCATAGATGTGGGTGAAACGTCAGGAGAGAATACTTCTGGAACATGGCCTTACAGCCTGAAAAACATACAATAATCCTGTGATCCCAGCCATGAAAGCCTTCGACAACACATTAAATTGTGAATGTCAGCAATGTGCCTCCTCGGTGCATTGCTACACCTTGATTTTGAACTGGAGTTGGCTATACAGGGAGAGATCTACTCCCCTGTTCAAAGAGCTCCACTGGCTGCCGTTCACCTTCCGGTCCCAATTCAAGGTGAATACCATCATTTATAAGGCCCTAAACGGTTTGGGACCCACCTACCTTCGTGACCGTATCTCCTATTATAAACCTATTCGATCCCTCCGCTCATCCGGGGAGGCCCTTCTTTCGCCACTGCCTCTATCCCAGGCCCGTCTAGTGGGAACGAGAGAGAGGGCCTTTTCTGCTGTGGCCCCCCGACTGTGGAATTCATTGCCCTCTGAGATCAGGCAAGCCCCCACCTTATTGGCTTTTAAGAAAGATCTAAAAACGTGGCTTTTTCGATGTGCCTTCGGGGAGTAAATGTTATATACCTCTTGATTACTCCCCTGGGATTCTATCTTTTGGACTGTTTGGACTGTTCCGTCTTATACCCCTGTTCTCTTTATTTATATGCCTCTCTCTCCCGAGTTTTTAATTAAATGTTCATGTGGCCCGCCCTGTCTGCTCTGATTTGCGTTGTAATGTATATGATTATTTTTGTACTATTATATTGTGTTATGATATATTGTTTTATTTTGTTATATTGTATCGTGTCTGGGCATGGCCCCATGTAAGCCGCCCCGAGTCCCCATTGGGGAGATGGTGGCGGGTTATAAATAAAGTTTTATTATTATTATTATTATTATTATGTATTAGCTGTAATGTGGACGGATGCATTCCTAGGTTATATGTGTAAGTGTATCATTTGGAATATGGCGTGATCTGCTGCATCCTGAGAACTTCTGAGTCATTCTTACCCTCTGATGTGAGGCTCAGCAAGTCTTGGTATGGCAATTTTCTACTATCTCTAATGCACCATAATTTTCTAGTCTCCCTCTTGTGTGTAATTGGTTTCATTTTCTTGCTGTTCATTCTCTCGTAGTTCCTCTTCAGGGTTTTTAAGCAGCTACACCCACTGTCCAGTCTTACTTCATGAACAGATGGGATGTCATGAGAGAGAACTGACCAATGCTAATCAATTTATCCAGCACGCTTGTGAATATATTTGAAAGGTACACAAAGAATTTCAAGAGAATCAAAAGCACTGAACCCAGTTTTATTATGCCCCCATCCCAATCTCAAAGGCAGTGGGAATTTTGGCACCACAACAGCAAGCTAAAATACATTCAGATCCCAGGAGATCACAGTAATGGATGGTCTCATTTGAAATTTGCTTCCCAATAGCCTGCTAGTTATTAACTGAAGCTCCATTCAAAGCCAGAGTTTAGAAACTGGCTTTCTCCCCTCTTTGTTGAATTATCTACAGATGGAATACAAGGTTACTGTGGAGGGAAACAAACAATTCTGTTAGTATATAGGGAATTGGTGCCATTATTGAAGAGCGCTCTCTCTCTCTCTCTTCCTCCCTCCTCCCACTCCCCTTCCCACCATATTGTCAATTTATCTCTATATTTTAAGAGCACTTTATGTTTTTCAGATCCACGTTCTCAGAATCAATCTCTTAATCTCTTAGTATGGTTTTAATATTTGAAAGCCCACAGCAAGCCATTTGCATTACAAACTCCCTGCAGCCCCACCCAAGTGACTAACAAGGTGTATGAAGGCACCTTGGCTCTAAGTTGCAGCTCATGTGGGGAAATGATTAAGAACATCTGTAAAAAACTTGAAAATGCATTTGGACGACAACCCCCAGAATCCTTCAGGAAACAAAGTAAATATGGCTAGTTAGGTTGGAGGTTATGGAAGGAATGGTGGTGGCAGTGACATGAAGGCATTGAGATGTGAGCCACATCATGAATGTACCAGATCCAGGGATGTTCTGGGGCATATTTACATTGCTTAGTGTAGACACATCCTTAGTCATCAATAGAACAGATCCATTGAATTAATGGAACTTAAATTAGTCACAGCTAATTTGAGCCATTGGTTTAACCTGGGCTCGGGCCTCCATGGAGAGCTTCTGCCCCATCTTCCTCCCTTCCCCTAGATCAGTGGTTCTCAACCTATGGGTCCCCAGATGTTTTGGGTTTCAACTCCTAGAAATCCTAACAGCTGGTAAACTGGCTGGGATTTCTGGGAGTTGTAGGCCAAAACATCTGGGGATCCACAGGTTGAGAACCACTGCCCTAGATCTACATCACCAACTACTTCTGGTTTTACAGAAACCAGCCACTTCATATTTCATAAATATGTTATTAAGGCTGGATCTACACTGCACTATTTCTCAGAATCTGATCCCAGATTATCTGCTTTGAACTGGATTGTATGAGTCTACACTGCCAGATAATCTGGAATAAGCAGATAATCTGGGATCAAGTCCTGGGATGTAGGGCAGTGTAGATTCAGCCATAGTCATAAACCAAGTGAGTTGATGAGTGGTAGCATTGAATAGAAACTGTATCTCCAGAGATGCAGATTGATGCAGTTCTCTGCTTTTTGCTCTCTTTTGTTCAGTAAAGGAATACACCAATTGCACTACAATGACAGTGTGGCCCTTAAGGTGCACAATTCCAAGTTCTGATCCAATTCCTTTGGATTTTAATAAGTAATGTTGATTCTCTAAATGTAAGAGCTAAGATCTGAGATGGCTGGCAAAGAGCATAACTGCTTCATTATTTATTATTTATTTATTTATTTACAGTATTTATATGCTCTCCTGGCCGCAATTAAATCCTGTGGGGTGTCTCCACCAGCCATTATGCAGGGGTGGGGGGACGGCAGTAGAGAAGAAGGGTTCTGACTACACAATTGTGACTTTCTCCTGTCCCTAGTAAATTCTGAAAAAGAGAGAGGGAGGGAAGCAAATAATGCTGATATGGTTGATTTGCTTCTCTACCTATTCTCCACACAGCAACAGCGCAATGAGTTTTCGCTGTTGTTGTTTTTTTAATAGTTTAAATGGGTCAAAAGGAACTAACAAACGTTTTTCAGGACAAAGGCACATGGCTTCTTGGCAGGGGGTTGGACTGGATGGCCCATGAGGTCTCTTCCAACTCTACTATTCTATGAATCTATGATTCTATGACAAGAGCATGCATGGTTCTGTGTTCTTTGTTGGTGCCTCACCCAAATGTTTAGCATCAAAAATGGAAGCTGTACAAGTGCACCTTTAGACTTCTTTTCTTTGTGTTTCCCTTCTTATACCCTTTTCTATGGCATGGTGTGTGTGTTGGGGGCGGGATTGATTCTGGATCCCTTTGTGTTCCTGATCATAAATCTGTCATCATCCATATCCTCTTTCTTTCCCTCTGCAGTTTCAGCTGGTCTGATACCAGTTCCCACACCGTCCTTATCATCATAGCTCTGTGCACTTGGGGACACTTCCCATAAAGCATTTATTTCCCTTCCCTATCAGACCTTCCAACTTCCAGTCTTTCTAAAAATTGAAGCTGGCATTTCTCTCTGCAGGCAGATGTGTTTCATAATGCATGTATAGAGTATATTTTATTAATTTTGTTTTTTTAAGATCCCTGTTTGCATACGTTTTATTCTTTTTCATTGCTGCCTTCACTGGGAAATGTGGCTGCAGGCCAACATTGCGGAATGAAACATAACTTGTGACAGTGTTTGGGATACGGGGCATGAAAGGCAAAAATAATAATCAATCCTGTGTCTTAAGCAGTAGGTTTAAAATATTCAAGAAGTTTGGTATGACTGTTAGCCCAAACACCATGTCTGCTGGGCAATTGACTATCTTTAGACAATGGCTTTAAATAAACAAAGCATTAAAGGACAGTTAATATTTTTCTTTATTCATAGACTTTCTGCTGGGGTGTAGTATGGAGAAAGGAGTGACTGAAGAAGAATTTCATTTGGGGGGCATTGGTCCTCAAAGAAGAACTCTGCCCCCCACCCCAATTAAACTGTTCTTCAGTCCTCACATTCTAGCATTGCTCTAATGTAAAACTCCAGTGTAGCATTTAGAAAAGCAATTTAGGCAGCCAGAAAAAGGCAAGCCAAGTTATCGAGGGAATGCAAACATAACAAGTACAAGAATTTCCAATATCTCTATAATGTTAGAAATTTGGGAACCAAAGGAAAATGTTATGGGGGCAGCAGAATTCTTATTTAAGGGGTGATGCTCTCATTTTGCTCCAGCTATAGTTCACCCCTGCTTGTATGCATTATTTTTTTCCTCATATGTTATGCCTAACAGTGGAAAGTGATGTGAGAATGAGAAATTGTAAGCCGCCCTGAGTTTGTAAGCCGCCCTGAGTCCCACAGGGGAGAAGGGCAGGGTAGAAATACCGGAAATAAATAAATAAATAAATAAATAAATTCATGCCAACTCAATTCTGTTGCAAACTACACTCTTGAGAACTTTTATCAAAGGTTTTAGGTGGATGCTTGTTTTATTTTCCCCAAAGCAAAAGCTACTTTAGGTCTCTAGCATGGGGAATATTTTTATAATTGTCAACAGAAAGGAGCTCCCAGTGGCACAGCGGGTTAAACCGCTGAGCTGCTGAAGTGAAAGTTGGTGGTTCGAATACGGGGAATGGGGTGAGCTCCCGCTATTAGCCCAGCTTCTGCCAACCTAGCAGTTCGAAAACATGCAAATGTGAGTAGATCAATAGGTACCATTCCAGCAGGAAGGTAACGGCGCTCCATGAAGTCATGCTGGCCACATGACCTTGGAGGTGTCTACGGACAACGCCAGCTCTTTGGCGTAGAAATGGAGATGAGCACCAACCCCCAGAGTTGGACACAACTAGACCTAACACCAGGGGGAAACTGTTAGCTTTACCTATCTTCAAAATGTATTCTGCAGGATCTGGTCCAACATTTAGTTTTACCTTACCTTAGAGAAATTGTGGTACTGCAGATATACAAAGTCACAGTTACATCAGATTCATAATTATTTGGTTCTCACAGCTCCAACCTGAAGAACGTTGATGAGATAGACCTACAGAGCAATCCCTTGAAGTAGGTTCCCTCAGTATTATTTTGTAGCAAAGAATTCAATGGATCTAAGAATACCCACCTTGATTCTAAATACCACATCTTCTACACATCCAAGGATTCCTTCAGGTGGAGCCAATATGAGAGATGTGAAACTGAGCCCCCTTCCACACAGCTGAATAATATCCCATATTATCTGCTCTGGACTGGAATATTTGGCAGTGTGGACTCAGACTATGGGTTATATGGCTGTATGGAAGGGCCCTGAGATTAACGTGCAGCTAAGAGATGCCACTTGTCCCCTAGTCATGTGTCTTAGTTAACAGAGCCCCCTGTTTGAATGCTTATATATTTCAAGGGCTATTCAGTTGTAGAATTGGTTTATTTGAAAAACATCTTAAGAACTGAATTAATGAGCTTAGGCATTGGCTATCAAGAGTTAGCAGCTGGACAGCAGAGTAAAAGCTGGTCAATTAAGCCACAGTCCCGTCCCCCCCAATAATTAAGAGAAAGGATGCAGTCTATTTTAATTTAAATTATAGCAGTGTAATAGGATCTTCTTTCATGAAGCTAATAAACTTGCATTAGTAACAGTCTCTATAGCATGATGCCGTACATAACCCATTGCTGGTCTGCCACATCTCCTTCCATTGAAGGGCAATCTTGTTCAATACCCTGTGATCACACCACAGTTACATCATATACTTTGTGCAATGAGCCAGGAGCTGCTTCTGTGCCAGCAAGATGTCAAGGGGCAGGATTGTCTTATTTTCCCAATCTTCCCCACTCCTCATGCATTAATAACTAATGGAAAGAGATTGGTTTTGTTTTATTTTTTTAAAAAAAATACACTTCACTAGTTTTACAAAATTGCTTTTCAAAAATAAATAATAGGAAAATCAGTGCATGGGGTTTGTGAGGGTCGGAGAGCTAGAGAGTTGCAGCTCTAATTGGAAATACAGACTAGGCTTGATCGATCCATGAAAAATTTGATTCTAAACTCGTTTCAAAACTAGAGGGGGCAGTTTTTCGTTTTTGTTGCTAATAACGAATTTGGCCCCCAAAATTTTTCGAAATTAACGAAAATTCGTTATTTTCTAAATTAATTCGTTAATGGCGGACGCGCATGCGCGGTGGCCCAAAAACAGCCCGAAGGGGGGGGACTTAGGGGGCTCTCCCGCCCTCATTTTTTGAGTGATCTTCTTCAAACTTGGTACAGTGGTAGAACACATTTAACACTGATAGCTCACCAAAATGTGGAACGTTCCCCTTATCCTCTGATTTTTGGCAAATTTTCATAGCTTTTATAATAAACCATTTTTTAATAATTGCAGAAATCTGTTCCTGGTTTGAAAGTCTTATTTCCTGTTAAATTGGGTTGTCTTTACTGTGAAAGTCATTGTTCTACTTCAGAAACTTTGTTTTTGTGGCTGAAACTTTGTTAAATTGGTGTGTGTGTGATATATATTGTGTGTATATATAGTCCCTGCTTGTGTGTGTGTGTGTGTGTGTGTGTGTGTGTAGGTAAAGGTAAAGGTATCCCTTGACGTTAAGTTCAGTCATGTCTGACTCTGGGGGTTGGTGCTCATCTCCATTTCTAAGCCCAAGAGCCAGTGTTGTCCATAGACACCTCCAAGGTCATGTGGCCGGCATGAGTACATGGAGTGCCATTACCTTCCCAGAAACACCCAGAAAATGGGAATTCCAGACAGGAAACAATCAGGGCCAGCTAATACCTCCCAACAAAGGATTCCCCCAGGTAGGAAGCAGCCAGGCTTTGAAGCTGCAAGGCTATTCAATGCTAATCAAGGTGACCAATTGCAACATTCACACTTGCCTCCCACAGACAAGAGTTCTTTCTCCCACCCTGGACCTTCCACAGATATATAAACCCCACTTGCCTAGCTTCGCACAGACGTCAAAACCTCTATGTCTGCCACAGATGTGGGTGAAACGTCAGGAGAGAATGCTTCTGGCACATGGCCATAGAGCCCGGAATACATACCACAACAGTGTGATCCCGGCCATGAAAGCTTTCGACAACACAACCACAGTATCCATTCAAGTTCATGTAGCGTAGTATGGACTGGAGACCTGTATTGGGGGGAGGGAGGGTGCGAATCTGGGCCCCTGGGAGCAGCCGAGGACGGGCCTGGCCCACACCCCCTCACATCCCGGGCCTCTTCCTTCCTCTTCCTTTTGTTATTTAAACTATATATTGTGAAATTATGGTGTGTTTTTTTTCATGCGTGTTCTGTGTTCAAGATAGGGAGACCAAAGAGGAAAAGCAAGGGAGGGACGGAGGCCCCAACACTTCCGGCTCCCATGCGAACTCCCCCCTTGTGTGCCTTGGAGGGTGGAGCATGCGCACTGGCTCTCCCTTTCTCTATGGCTCTTTTCAGGTCGCTTGGGAACCCGAAGTGCCTCCTCCCTTTGCCTTTGTGTCCAAGAAGGAGAGAAGGACGTTGCAAGGTTTGCATTGAGGGTGTTTCTCTGGTGGGTTTGGCTTGGAAGGGGGCTCATTAAGGCCCAATTAATTAATGCACTGAGCTGAGGCGAGGCGGCGGCAGCGGCCATTTCCCCCCTCCGTCTTCCTCCTCCTCCTCGGCCTCCTTCCCCCTCGCCCCCTCCCATTGGCTGAGCCTCCCATTGGCTGAGGGGCAAAAGGAAAGGAGTTTGGGTGATTTGCAAAAGCTTTTTTTTCCTAACGAAAAAAACGAAGAAATAAGAAAAAACGGCCTCTCGCGATTCGAAACCGCGATATCCAGACGTGTGGACAACCAAGGTTCTATATTGCTTCAAAACAAACGAAAATAACGAATTAATAACGGGTAACGGGAAAATCGAATTATTTGAGCAAGCCTAATACAGACCATGGATCTCCAAATCATTGTAGTTGCATGACATATGGATCATGCAATAGCAACAGTCACCATCCCGGTAAATTGCTACTATCACTTATTGTGTGTATGGCATAGATTAGTGGCACCATGCAATAAAGTCAATAGCAATTACATTTCCAAGTGCAGCTATTTCATGTTTGTGTATACTAATCTGTGTCCTCTTTTGTCTTATTGGTGAAGTGTGTCCTCTTTTTTTGGCAATTCATATATGTTCACTCTGTATGATAAAGTTGAACAGGCAGATAATGTTTTACTTTGGGTGATTCTGCATAGGTTTTGAATGCAGAGGTGCATCCATGTCTCCATTAGGGAGGTGCATCCCAGTTTCTTTTCTTATTGTAAGGAATGAGGCCCTGGTAGTGCAGCGGATTAAACCACTGAGCTGCAGAACTTGCTGACAGAAAGGTAGGCAAATCTGGGGAGAGGAGTGAGGTCCTGCTGTTAGTCCCAGCTTCTGCCAACCTAGCAGTTCGAAAACATGCAAATGTGAGTAGATCAATAGGTACAGCTCCAGCGGGAAGGTAATGATGCTCCATGCAGTCATGCTGGCCACATGACCTTGGAGGTGTCTACGGACAACGCTGGCTCTTCAGCTTAGAAATGAAGATGAGCACCAACCCCCAGAGTCGGACACAACTAGACTTAACGCCAGGAGAAAACCATTACCTTTACCTAAGGAATTGGCCTCCAGTGGCATAGTGGACTAAAGCCTCGTGACTTGAAGGTTGGGTTGCTGACCTGAAGATGAGCTCCCTCTATTAGCTCCAGCTCCATGCGGGGACATGAGAGAAGCCTCCCACAAGGATGGTAAAAACATCAAAACATCCGGGCGTCCCCTGGGCAATGTCCTTGCAGATGGCCAAATCTCTCACTCCAGAAGCGACTCAAGTTGCTCCTGACACGTTAAAAAAAACCCTAAGGAATGAGACACAAAATTTACTTGCCATAATCACAGTCATGAAAGAATAAAATCAACTTCTCAGTATCAATATTTGAACAGCAGTTTGTTAATTTTGGTTATTCTGGTATAAATTAATTGCTGTTTTCTATGAACCTCGGCTTGTATTAGTTTAGGATTTACATCTTAAATGATCACTACTGCTTGTTTTCAATAAAACATTTTTAACCTAGACAAGTTCATTATATTTGTAAAGGTGAACCGACAGATTAAAGCAACCGTGAAGATCTTGATTCAGTTTACAAGTGAAAAAATATATATTAATCTGCAGGTCTTATTTTTAAACAGCATCATTTATTTATATATATGAAATTCACTTGGGGTGGAATAAATACTAGTGTATCTCAAATGTTACATGACATCTCCTATGATGTGCTAAATTTTTATTTTGTAAGTTCTCATCTCATGTACAGAGAAATGTAATGAGATTGCTGTTTACCTTATTTAGATGGCAAACTGCTATAATTCTGTGGCAAATTTAAAAAATCATGTTTTTTTCACATAATTAAAAGTACTACATGCAATATGTAACAGATATTGAACCATTTAAGTAATTCAGTCCAAATACAATTAATGTTACCAGAACCTGACTTGAAGATAATTGACTATTCATAATTCATAACATGTTAGTCAAATTTATCCAGGAATAACTCAAGCACACTATGATTATAACTTGTGCTAGAGAGCCTAGAACTACCCAGACCAGGCATATTTTGTTAGAAGTGGATAAGTGAAATTACACATGCAAGTCCTGCAGATCTTTGGACAAGATAAGCTTTTGCTAAGAATTCTTCATTAATATAGTGAACTTTTATGCATATTTTACAGTACGTAGGGTAAACATTTTTTCTATCTACATGCTGTTGAAGGCTTTCATGGCCAGAATCGCGGGGTTGTTGTGAGCTTGTTGGTATTTGTGAGCTTGTTAGTATTATTAGTATTTTTGAGTTGCTTGGAATCAAAATGAGAAAAAATGGGAGAACAACTTGATGTGGTTCCAGCTGAGACCAAGTGTATACCTTGAGACAACCTGCACAACCTTCCTTTGGGCAATGCACCTGAGATCCAATGTTTGGGTTGCTCCTCAGCCAGCCATTGACCAGAAGATAAACCTCAAGTACTCCCATGTGTTTACAAGAAACAACCTTATAAATAAGAGTTTTTTTCATGTCAGGAGCGACTTGAGAAACTGCAAGTCGCTTCTGGTGTGAGAGAATTGGCCGTCTGCTAGGACGTTGCCCAGGGGACACCTGGATGTTTTGATTTTTACCATCCTTGTGGGAAGCTTCTCTCATGTCCCTGCATGGAGCTGAAGCTGATAGAGGGAGCTCATCTGCGCTCTCCCTGGGTGGGATTCGTAAATGAGAGTGAAATCCCAAGAAAGGAAAGACTCCTTTCCAAACCTTTCAAATAGCAAGACCAGTGGAGGCTGCTCCATATCAAAAGGGTGGCAAGGTTGAAAAACCAAACTCTTAAAATCTACCCCATCACCTGCTGAATAAGATCCTGTTTATTTAAGCCATACAAACCAATTGGCAAAGTCCCACAGATACAGTATGGGATAGCTGGGGGGAAAAGGTAAAGAGGAGGAAATTCCCACCTAGACCTGAAGTGATCAGATAAACTCACACTCCACTGAGGAGTAGGTGTGGGGGAAAGTGGGCTGTGTTTCAGTAATGTAAGAGGTATATGAAGGGGCATTCAAGTCTTAAATAGACTATAAACCCTGCCTTCACTACATGCAGAGTTCTAGTGTCCAGCCTCCTGGTCTATGACAATGGAAGTCATCAAAGTAGTTTCCTCCTGATGATGGCTTTGCCTCATGGCCCAGGTGGGTATTCTTTCCCTTGATGTTGGTGACAATGCAACACTGGCATTACTTACCTACAGAAATAAAAAGTCCCCAGTATTATCACTGAAATTATTATTATTTAAGTGTGGGGTGAAGTTTGACTGCCTAACGGCCATTAACAACCATCTAGCATCAAGGGTAGGAAGAGTAACTATAAGCACAGCATGATATATAGCAGATTTCAACTGCAATGGCATGGACTCCATCTACCCAACATGTCAGACCATGATATTTCTTTTGGCTGATTCAGAAATACTCTGGACCACTTAAGATATTTTTCCAAAATAAACTGGTACAAGCTTTTACCTAAGGGATACATTTTAAAAGCAAGGGATGTAGAATACATTGAGCCTCCACCTCATCCCTTATTGACTCCATTTTGAACATAAATATAATAAATAACTTTAACTAGAAGTCTGTCACAGGACTGTGGTAATTGTGTTTGAGATTGTAGTTGCCTCCTCTTCTTCCTTTTCCCCTCAAAGTGATTGTTCTCTCTCTTCTTCCTACCCCCATACACAGTTTATCTGTGGATGGTCCTTCTCTTGAGCTATTTCAAACCAACTATATTTTACAGCTCCTTCACCAATTGCTTAACAGGGACAGATCACACATTTATATATTCTGTTCTATGTGCTTTTCCTTTCTAAAACTGATCTTTAAAGGAAAGTGGGAAGAAATGGAAAATACACTTTGATTATTGCAGCTGATTACAGGATTTCCCACTTATATTAATTCATGACTTACCTTAATCCTCCACTTATTAATTTCATCAAAACTTCAGGAACCAAATCACGAGTTTAGCTAAAATCAAAAGGCCTTCTAATCTTTTGCCTTTTAGGTATGTATTTCATTGTGTGGGTGAACGATTTACATTTTGGGGTTCTTCCATAATTATCCAAAGAGGACTGAGATACAATACAAAAAGGGACTGAAGAGTTAAAGGTCTGCCTCTCTTTCAACTTTCTTTTCATGGATGACAGCAAAAAAGAATTTCCACTCTTTGACGATTTCTTTGATGTTAAATTGTAGATTATGAATTAGGGCAGATTAGGAACACACTGGTATGGATATTATTTTAGAGAAGCAAGTGCCACCCCCATGTATGCACTGAACCTATGCTCATCCTGACCTCTGGATTTTCTGACCATAGTTTAGATGTCTTGTCACTCTATGAACATATAGCCTTTTTGTGTTATACATTAATTCATTTCCTGTTTCTTACCACAGGCCCAGGCAATTATTTTTCCTTGAGTCTTTGAGAGGTTCTTTTGGACCTCTGATTTCTTTTAATTGTACTTCTGCAACCATCAGGTTTCCTTCAACATATTAATACCTCCTTTTCTTTCATAGTAGAATAAGGATAGGTACTTCCCCATCTGTTTGTGAGACAATGACATTGTCGTGCAATATACCACTCACTGAACAAAATATTAAAATACAAACAATTCAAAACAGCAACCTTATAATTGTAGCCAATTTCATAATTCTGTCATAGCATGATTTAAGGCTGTAAAACCAAGTTATAAAGCCAAGTTATCTTATCAAGGCACACTTATCAAGGGAAGTCATAGGGAGGAGGGAGCAAGCTTGTTTTCTGCTGCCCTGCAGACTAGGACACGGAACAATGGCTTCAAACTACAGGAAAGGAGATTCCACCTGAACATCAGGAAGAACTTCCTCACTGTGAGGGCTGTTCGACAGTGGAACTCTCTCCCCTGGACTGTGGTGGAGGCTCCTTCTTTAGAGGCTTTTAAGCAGAGGCTGGATGGCCATCTGTCAGGGGTACTTTGAATGCGATTTCCTGCTTCTTAGCAGGGGGTTGGACTGGATGGCCCATGAGGTCTCTTCCAACTCTACTATTCTATGACTGCTAAGAGTAACACACTGTGTCGGTCACTCACCAAAGCAACCAAAACTATCTCCAGCCCATAAGTAAACCTGAAACCTAACTAAAATGGATCTAGATAACCAGTCCCATCCAGAAGCCCTTGGGGTTGTGAAGGCCAAATATGGGATATTGGAGACTGCCATCCCAATATAGTAGGATCCAGGGGAAGGATTTTTTTTTTTTTAAAAAATGGCTTACAGCAGCCTTCTTCAGGAGAGTTGGGACTTTACCATGCTCTGAAGAGGTATTCATCCTTTCTCTTTCCCACCCTGTGAGAAATTCTATTCTCCTTAAATCTAATTTTCCCAACTTTGAAAAAAAATCCATACAAAATCACGTAAAACAGTTTTTTTTTCATAATGAAAGTATTATGATTTTGGAATTCAGGACACATAGGTGATATTTGGGGTTTCTATTTTGAAGCTTTTGAATGAGATGTTTACATGCTTTTCCATAATTGTTCGGCATAATACTTCTGAAAAACACCCACACACAAGTAGGTATACACCCACACATCCACCATCAAATTAAGAAACACAATTGAAATGTCAAATGCTGCCATGTGAGCTTTACATTCTGTGCAAATTGTGACTTTTCCAATCATGTTTCACCTTTTTCATACACCATTACTCAAATGAGGTGATAAAACACGAGTGTCAGAACAAAGCGATAGTTTTCAAAATGACAAAAACAAGTATCTATGCATGAAATCCATCCATATCAAAAATTAGCAGGAAGCCTCAGGAGAAAGAAAACACGAGTCTTTTTTCTTCATTCATTTATTAATTAGGCATAGTGAGATGATAAATGGAAACATTAAAGTTGGAATCCTATATATACATACCTGGGAGTGAATCCCATTGTAGCCAAAATGAGTAGATTGAGCTGAAAAGCTAGATGAGCCCCAGGGAGTCACACTTCACAAAAAATAAAATATCACATAGAAATTCTCCACATTGTCAACTCACAATTCATAGTTTGCATTTTAAAAAACTTGACAGCTGTTGAATATATGCAAAATTATCTTCCAGCATTTCAAAATAAATTTCTAGTTGTCCCAGATTGGAAAGACCTAGAAACAGTTTGACACAACAAATTGTTGCAGCCGTGATGCTGTCAACAGGTTATTTATTTATTTACTTTGTAGCAGCCATTGGAGTTCTTATTATGGATCAAAATGTCCTGCTTATACAAATACGACACTTAATCTTCTTTTTTAATCTTGATTTTGACTTTCAGTATAAATTACATGGTCTCAGGTGTCACCTTAAATTGATTTGTTATGCTAAACACCTGCCAAATAAATAATGATCTCTCGAATTAGTCTATATGCAATAAGACAAGGTCTGAGTTATTTCTAACAATCGCTTTTATCAGGTGAGGATTAAATTATCTTTATGTTTTGTCACTCGGGACTTGCACCCCTCTGGAATGGTGCTAGAAACACTTAAGAATATAGGTTTTCCCAGCACATAGTTTCTGATATTAAATGTCACTGCATTTCAACACCGTGTCATGTTATTAAGGTGGAATAATACAAATAAAAAAGACCCAAAAACAAGAGCGAGAGAGAAAGATGGCTCATCAGAGGATTGTCTCAAAGGTGTCTTTGACTTTCAATGATGTGCCCTGAGATGATGCTATGAGAGAAGAGAAGCATCTTTCTCCTTCCTCTCGTGACACTAGGACTCAGGGTCATCAAACAAGATGCATCAAAGTGCCAGGAGAGAGACGTTGCTTTAAATATCAACATCACTCTTCCACGTTCTCCAAATAGTGTTAGAGATGTGTACAGCAACATTCTGAGTAGGTACGGAGTTCCTTCTTGAGCCAGAATGTTTATGGGTATCTCCTTGAATTTCTATTTTCAATGATGCAACATAACCAGGGCATCATTCCCTCCAAGTTTCAGAAAGATTTGCACATCCACTGTTTTTAGGGAATTTTAACCAACATAAACTTAACAGTATTATTTCACTGGAAGACCCCAGGAGCCATTCAGTCCAAGCCCCTTCTACCAGGCAAAAAAAGCAAGCACAGTCAAAGCACCCCCAACAGATGCCCACCCAGCCTTTGAAATAATAATAGGAAACCTACTAGGTAAACTTTGGGGTTACTGCCTCTCAACTTTGTCTACCTCATAGGGTTGATTCAACTCCCAACAATCCCATTTTATCTTAAAATCCCTTTAGAGAATGAACACAAATTTTCCCCCACCAAAACTTTCAGAGAGGAGCAGGAGGAACAAGGTGGTAAGCAGAATTGTAGGAAATGTTGTTTGGGAAGGTGAGGATCCCTGTGGCAAAGAATTCAAAAGGCTCCATTCTACATTTCCCAGAATTCTGCTCACTTCCCACATTAAAGCCTTACTGTGATGGTCTCTGCCTGTCTCTCTTTGGCCCAGCCATGTGCCGGAGGAGTGTCTTCCTTGCCTGGTCATTCAGCCGGGCAACCCTCCCTGTTCTGACAATCTGCTCAATGAGACTCCTTTGGCTCTGATACAGAGGAAGTTGTATCTGAAAACCTGCATCAAACAAATGCAACAAAGAACGAAATTTTAAAGCCAACTGAAAATTATTCATTGACAGGCACTTAAGAATTCCTAAACTTGCAGTGTAGGAAAGTGCTGACCATTTAACAACAACAAGATACACAAAAATCACTTCCATCACTAATAGTTTTTACTAACATGGGATCCTGGGATATCTTTGAAATAAAAGACTGCCTATCAAAGTGAATTAGCTGTAAATATTGATTAATAATAGAACTGCTAAATATATAAGTTCCCTTCAGACATTTGTGGCCATGGTCAGCATCCTTTACACCTGTATAAGTGTAGCTTACCTGCATGTTAAGTCCCTTTTGAGACATACCCCAGAGAGCTATTCTCTTGTGCTTATACTCTATTACATTTGTCAGGGAAGGAGGCTATTGTTGCTCTGTCTTACCAGAGATGGAAAGAATATTTGAGAATGTGTAAAATGTTTTTCAATTTTAAAGAAACCCAGATAAGAAGAATCCCAAACTGTCAGTTTGCACATAATTTGCACATAAAAAATTGACTGCTTCCTCTGCCCTGTCCCACAGGTAACTGAGAGCAACAGAAGCCCCTCTTAGAGCTTGACAGCTACCAAGATATAGGAGAGCACACAACTGGGCATGTAAAACTATGCACACATGTAGGTTCTTGGTCTGTATGTGCCATGGGATTCAATGCTTTTAAAGAGGCAATTAGGCTGTGCATCTCTTGCCACATCTCAACGTATCAATGACTTTATCATGGCCCCCAGCCTACATGCTTTGGGACTTGATATAAGCAGCATAGTAAGACCTCATGCATAGGCCTTTTTCTGTATGGGTTACCCCATTCTTGGAAGCATCCACACCTAACCGACGGGCTTTGGGGCAAACTGTATATCATTGGGGTTAGAGATAGGATAATTAACCCTTTAATTTATATAAAAATTGATGTCAGCACCCATCATCATTGAGTCTTGACACTTAGACCATTCCTTTGCATATTCTTCTAACCTGTGACTAGGTTTTCATTTATATTCCCCACTATTACCCTGACAAAGGGTAATAGGACCTTGGTATTCCTTTGGACCACTATGTTCCTCTACTCATCTTTTTCTTCTGGTAATCCATCAGGGGCTTCCCAGAAGAAAGCCCACAGTAGCACTTGGATTAAGGCTTCCATAACCTTAAGACCAGATATTTTTGTATAATTCTTCCTGACTGCTGCCTTTGCCCTTCCCCGCACTGCACATAAATGAATGAGCTTAGCTAAAAAATCGGCACACTTTAATTCAGAATTTGGAAAATCTGGGTGTTTGGATTATGGCTCTCAAATTTCTCCAGATAGCATGTCTGGGTTTCTGGAAGCTGTAATCTTAAATAGTACATTTTTCATTCTCTCTACTAGCACCACATGAAACTGCCCATTTTCTTACCTGTTCACTTTACTTGTATTGAGGTTTTTAACCCAATGCCTCACTCAAAATACTCTAAGCATTAATTCACAGTTGCAAATAAGACAATATGTTGGTGGTTCAGAGCAGCTGAGTTTCTGCAGTTGGTTGGTGGATCTGAAGAAGACCATTGCCTTGAAATGATTTTGGCAGTTTAGGTCATCTGCCACTGAAGACTCAAACATGCTTCTGTTTTTCACACTTGAGCAGCAGAGGCTCAGGGAATAAAGAGGTCAAGGAACAAGATGCGGTATTTGTCATGAGCCCTCAGGCACCTGCTAACTAGAGGCAGCATGCTAGAAGGAGTGCCTCACTGTGAATACAAATCTTTCTGCTGCCTTGTCACACTGGATTGAACATGAAATATTTATAGCAAAACCAACAATTGTCTGTGTCAGATCCACTCCTGAAAGTGTACAGGACAAGAACTTAAACTCATAGTTTTGCCCTCCATCCAATGGATACAAACACAGAGGAGAAGGGTAGCTTTTAAAAATACTGTGTTTGTGACAAGCCTGGAAGAAACCATTTTAAATTCAAAAAACATATCTTAGAAGAAAATTCAAAATTCTTTCTAGTTGGGTCTTTCCCATCTTCTACTAATTCAGGATCGCTCTGATAGAAAAAATCAAGAACGCTTGCTCTTGAAATCTCTCAGATATTTTGTTGACCTGACCTCCAGTTTCATTATATGTAATGTTCATTTGCAAATAGAGGTGCACAAAGATTCCAAGCACCAGGGAAGTGTATGACATTTTCATACATTTGACAGTTGGAATCCGTATCCTCTTTACATGAAGTAGCACTACAGTGACAGTGTTATGTACTGATTTCTGGTGCAGCTCCGCAATCCCCACATACTGTGCAGCAGCTGCTGTGACTGACAGGGATCTATTCCCTTGTATCTTAGGAAGCAGCTGGTTGCTTTGTTCACTTCCTTCTATGAGTCATCTCCATTTACCTTCCTTGAAGACTGTAAAATGCAGACAGGCTTCTATGGGGAGATATGGCAATCTGGGCCTAAGGTGTATAAGACTTCACAGGCCAAATCCAGTTCTTGGAATTGTGCAAGAAAATGAATTGGCAGCTGGTGAAGCTGTATTGGTGGTATTTGTGGCAATGTATACAAAATGGTTACAAATTTTCATACAGATATTTTTAAAGCCACAAACTGATATGAAAAAGGGGCAGCATGAGATAAAATACTGCAAAAACAAGAAATGGAGTGTACCTGAACCAGACAGATACATCTGTCCCCACTGAGTATACACAGACAAGTGATGGGCAGAGTAACTGGTTAAAGTGGATATGCAGATCTGCATCTATTTCTTATGCTCACTGAGCACTTATTCTCTCTTACCACATGGCACATATCTTCTCCCAGAATTAAACATACTTCACCTTTCTCTATAAAGACAGTTAATGTGGAGATGGATCCTTTAATTGAACAGTCTGTGAGTTTCACGCAGCTCCAAATAATAAATGGTCTAGGGAAGACTATTTTTCTGAGTAGGGACTCTCAATTTGGAAAAGAGAGCTGTCTTCTTCTGGCAATAAATAGTACGCGTAGCTGGTGAAGAATACAGAACTTTTTTTTACTCTTCTTGATACAGGGATTAGCAAATGGGCATCAACAGTCAAACATGGCCTCTGGCAGTGGAAAATGAGTCGGTTACTTTCTGTTTTGTTTTTATTCCTCTGTTGCCTTGGAGCCTGAGGGCAGGCCAGCTGTGTGTGCTCAGTTTCCCCAGACGCTCAGAAGACTTGATTAGATTGCACTAATTATGGCATTGGATGAGGCTGCGATTCACGACTAAGCAGCTGGATTTAAATATCACAGATTATGCCATCCACTCACTGGGAATTCGCAATGTTTTTATCCAGCATTAAACCAAACTTTACAATATTTGTTATAGCACTAGTTATTCACTTTAGCATTCATAAAAGATACCTGAAGTTTAAGAATATGTGAAAAAGTACAAAAGACTATTTCACATATTACATGGCAAAACCTAATTTGGCGCTGAGCACTGAAACTTAAAGATAAATCTATGCCCAGCACTAGTTTTCTGACAAGTTCAGTTGTTTATTTATATCATTTTATACTTCTTTACAGTTTTTAAAAATCCATAAAGTGGCATACAATAAACATGAATAAGATAAAATCAACAACTAAAACCATAGTATTAAGGTGGCATGCATGATACATGTATTTAAAACACATATTTTATAGGTAGACTAAGTATATGTGAGAAATGTTCTCTAGCATTTGTTTGCTTTAATTTATTTCATTCTACATTTTTACATATTGAACACATAATCATTTATTGACTGCAATGAAAAGTATACATACTTGGATTAGTAATGTGCAATTAGGCTTTCTTTAAAAATGTCTTGACATCATGTGCACATTAAAAAATGTGAGGAAAATCCATATTTTTGTTGTTATTATTATTCATTTATGTTTGAGCTTTTCTCCAAAACTGGGACTCAAAAAGCACACAACTATAAATAAATGCACACAGGTATCCTTAAAGTTTAAATAAACTATCCAAGAATTGAAACCATTTAAACAAATTAAATTACAAGGCAAAAGATAAAAATCAATAAATAGTACACTATTTGAAGTGCTAGTTGTTTCTAAAAGCATATCAGAATAAAACAATGTTTTCACATGGCAGCAGAAATTCACTAGAAGAGAGTTGCCCTGACCTTCTTAGAGAGAGAAAGCCCAAAGCCTGGGGCGGCACATTTCTAAAAGCTGCTCAAACACACTTCAGTCAGTAGAGATATGTGCACATTAATGAATCCAGTTGAAAATATGCATGAAAATACTAGTTTTGTATTCGAAGAAACTATCTGGAACCAGCACAGGACAGAAACAGGAAAAGGAAGAAATCTTTGAACAGATTTCAGGTATAAACCTTTCCCTATGAAATTCATGGGGTCACCATAAGTCAACACTGACAGGTGACTTGAAGGTACATGCGTACCTAGATGATACGTAAAATATCAATGGGTTTTTCCTAAAAATTCATTTAACATGCATTTTAACATGGATACTATTGAAGAAGCTCAATAGTACATCCACGTTTAAAAAACATGGAGAAAACTAAATAATCTTCTGCTGTGACTTCCTTTTCCCAACATGAATATGCATTATTTAAAAACAAACCCTCCAAACATTTTATAACTTGTTGTAATTATTTCCTGATTTGTTGATTTATGAACTGTCCCTGGCTGCAAATGTTTGAAATAGCACATATAAAGGAAGTTGATGTGAATATATCTTTCTGAGAAGTCTTGCCTTTAACAAGAAGAAAATTATGGGCATGTCTTCTCTCTCTCTTTTTTTTTTATTTTAAGCACTTGAGACACACAGTCTGTAACTTGATCCAGCAGATCCATAAGGGATCTGAGTTTCTGAAGGCAGATGTTATCATAAAGGGACATTTGCAGCAGAAAGTGGTACTATTTGAGATGAACTACTGTAAAGTGAATAACATCCAGATTTTTTCACCCATTCCTGGTTTGCCTTTAGTTTACATTTCTTTCACCTCTGCTGTGGAGATGATCTGGGAACCCAAAGGGTGCTCACCAATGCGATGGCCCATGGACTGGCGATGGCGATGGCGATGGACTGAATGGCCCATGAGGTCTCTTCCAACTCTACTATTCTATGATTCTATGATCTATGATTCTATGATGAATCTCTGTATTACAGACTGGTGACTATATTTACAGTTGTTCTGATAAAAGCTTTCTCTAATAGCTAAAAAACTACCATCTTTATTAGGGCTGGCATCAATACCTGACAACCCTAGAAAACTGCCAGGGGTTAATCACATTTCCATAATCTCTAGGCTTTTTCTAGGCCAATACTAACAATTTAATTTCTCACAATATCCCTAATGTAGAATTATTTTGCATCAATATGGGAAATAAAAAAGGCAGCTGTCCCAGCCACCTAGTGCTTTTTAGAGCAGTGCTGTTTCTACTGTAAACTACTTTCCTTCACTGACTATTGTCCCTAGGTAAACCCATAAGTTTACCTGGCTGTTGAGGACATCCAGGATCTCTTCAAGGTTTTAATAGACTGGCCCTGATATGTGCATAGCTTAATATTGTTCTCTGTGGTGCAGAGGGGGGGAAACATATAAAAATCCTCGTCTCATCTATACTTAAGCACCAGGGAAGTCTACAAAGAGAAAACATCTGCACCACTCTATGATTTATATGTATGCATAGATATATGTATTAGTCATTCTTTATGCATTACATCTTGTAGCTTAAGGGATTGGGCTGTTATGAAATCCATCCAATTTGCTGCAATATAAAGCACATGCAATATAAAGTCAATGGTATAGACTATCAATGGGCACTTGTCAGGGGTGTGGGTGCATTGCTCTCCTATAGGACCCTGTAAACATGAACCCACAACTACCACCCTTTCTGTCTCTCTTATCAATCCCAAAATTAAGAAGGAAAGCAAAAATTGTCCTGAAATATCCAGTAGCACTTTTGAAAGCCCTAAACAATTCATTGCCTATTTTGCCACTGTGGAGTACTTCGGAGTCTTATCACTTTTGCCAGACCTTTGCAGGTGTTCTTTCACTTTATGCAAGCCTTTATTCAAAGCATGAAGTGGCAGGAAAAGTAGGCCTGATCACATCCTTGTCTGATGAACTGGTGCTGGATGAAGGAAATGCTTCTAGAGAGCTAAAAGAAGATTGGAGAGTTGTCAGAAAATATGGCAAAATGCCCTTAAGAGGTTCAAGGGAGGTGCCCTTGGCTATCTGTGGGCATCCCCTCCCTCCGCAATTTTGTATATGTGAAAAACCAGGTCCATGGAGCCCAGCAGTTGTAATTCACCAAGTTTTGTCCCCTGGGATAAATCAAGAAAGGAACAAATCTAGGATCCTAGCCATAATGCAAAACTTACCTTAGGAAGAAATAATTAGTCTATAGGCCTGCAACATAGACTGGTAGTTCTTTATAGCTCTATTGCCACTCTTTCTGAATCACTGAGTGTTGCCTATGTCTCATAAAGAATAACATAAATGCAAAAAAAAAATCTGCTATGGTCTAAGACACAAGAAGAGGTGAAGAATTAAATCCAGAAAAAAATGTCTTCTTCTCTAGTGTTCTTACAATTATTGGCAAAGATCTAACAGGAATGCACTGAAGTCATATTTCTTGAGACATGTTGGTTGTTCCTTATGAAAGCACAGAGAGATTAATGAAGGAACGAAAGCTAACATCCAAAGCAGCGGGAAGTTGACCTTACTTAAAAAATAACTTTCAACCTCCTTCTCCATAAATTAAAAGTTTCCTCTACTCAAGTACAGCTTTCAGAACAATTATAGTGTTTCATTATAATGGATGGAAATACTCAAGGTAATTGAACATGGTAAAATTTGTTAAGCTCTGGGATACATACTGCACAAAGGAATAAAGATGGAGATGCTACATATTTAGGATCATGACATTTTGAGATTCTAATGAATCTTGGCATCGTTTTCATTTATAAAGGGTAATACATCAAAATAAATTGGAAATGACATCTGTATGCCATGTATTCTAATCACGTTTTCAAATAATGTAATTGTTAGTGACTTGGTTTGGTTAGATATTGACTGAATAATTGTATTACATTAGAGCATTTTAAAGTGTCAGTCTGTGTTGATAAACTGCAAGATGTACAGCAATAGCATTATGCAGACCTAAGTAGTAGGACATCTGTCACTTATCTGTCTGACTGACTTCTAAATTGGTAAGGTTTGCAATGTTGGACTGTATCTTCTGGAGCCATGGAGACAGCATTGAAATGGGCTGGGCATAATGAACAGTGATGGGGAAGACAGATCTGTGTTCCATTAAGTTCAGTTTACATTTATCCATGGATGCAGAAGAAGTGTTCTCAGTCATACAATAAGCAGAGATAGATAGATAGGTAGATTAGACCTTGTATCTGCATCTATTGTGTTTGTGTGGCTCTGGTTTCCATGGATATAAAAGAAACTTTGGAACAACCTTGTTCCACCCAATAGGCATAGCCATAGGACAAAACTCTTCACATATTATATATTTTATTACTCACCCTGGGTCAGTGGTAGTGAACCTATGGCGCGTGTGCCAGAAGGAGCATGCAGCGTCCCCTCTCCTGGAAAGCGCCATGGCAGGAAAATAGCTCTTGGGTACAAAATGGAACAATTAATCATGGCCGATTCATTGTGGCCAATTCAGTGTGGCTGGTCCAGAATGGCCAATTGACCATTTCAGTTTGACTGGTTCAGTGTCTATTGGAGTTAACAATCCAAGGCTGCTCTTTCAGTGCAGTGAAAAGAGATGAAGGGTAAGAAAGGAAGGAATAGGTGGAAATATTGTTGCTTTCTACACCCCTTTCAGATCAGTACTTATGGGTCTGAACCTTTTCTCTAATCCCAGAGAAGCATCCCTGTGAGAAAACTCCCATAGACTTCAACAGGGACTCTTCTTTCTCCCAAGGCAGGTTCAGCTGGGATCACAGCCTCAAAATAGGGTGAAGAGCAACAGGCTTGCTCCAGCATAAGTGATGTTGGGTTTCACTGGGAATAAAGGAGCTGAAGTTTGCTCTTATAGGCATCCTAGCCTAGATGGGTGATGACAGATGGGGTTTGCTGGGCATAAATGGACAAGGGAACATGTGCTGTGTGTTTTAACTCTAATTCTGCCCCTCATCTTCCTAATCCCATCCCCTCCTCTCTGAAATAGCTGCCTGTTTATATTGCCATGCTGAAAGAAATAAAAATTAGACACACCTTAAGCACACTTTTTATCAGTTTTTAGTTTTTCTCAATTACAAAGTATACTACATATACCTCTACTACACATCTTTTATCTAATTATACATATTTTATTTTATTTCATCATTATTATTGTTATTATTATTATTCTCCCCTTATACCCCTATTGAAACAATTATTCTCACTAGACCATATGGATAAAGCTATGATCAACTGGCTGTAGCAAACCTGCCATGCAGAATCATCAGCAGTCAACCACTTGTACACAACAAGCCACAATGAATCTTCCTAGACCCTTTTGTGTATCCTCCCAGCCAATCAATGGCCGGAAGAAAGAGAGAAAGAGACACCAGTTACCTTGGTCTACTCAAACTTTATCGCATGACGGTGAAATAACACTGTGAACAACTCGTTGCCAGTCTGCCACTTCCCCCAATAAAGCTTTCCCCTGGGAAAATTCATGGTTAGCTATCCTTCTAGATAGTTAGCTCCAGATGAGACCAAAAATCTGTCCTTGCACTTTATTCCTGCTCTTATCCTCATTACTGCCGTATGACCTATGCACTTTATTTATTAGCCTATACTTTAAATTATTGTTGCACCAGTCCACCCACCCATGATGATAAGAGAAACTGATTTTGGTTGCTGGTTGATACCTTTATATATATTGTTATAATTTTGTTGTTTTATTCGGTCTACATTGTTGAATTGCATTTTTATGTAATTACATTTTAAACTGTGTTGTTCAGGCTTGGCCCCATGTAAGCTGCCCCGAGTCCCTTCGGCTAGATGGAGGCGGGGTACAAAATTAAATTATTATTATTATTATTATTATTATTATTATTATTATTATTAGTCCCAGATTGCACCATGATCTCATCACCTACCTTGTGAGATGGCCTGATGTGTTTCTGATCCAGCATGCTGAAACTGACGTAATATCAGGGGATTTAGTGATTATTTTTTTAATCGGACTTCACTGGAATTGCAAAGTTGCTTTTATGAAATTATGAGAACAAAAAGTTCCAGAATACTGGAACTGTGGAAGGGCAGAGTTACACTGCTAATGGGAAGTACAGCTGCATCACCAATGGATTGCAGTTGCAGTTGCACAGTGAGTAGAGAGGTATGATTGCAAGAGTCACCATCCCGCAAATGCCATGGGATAGTGACTTTGTGTGCTAAAGTCCAAAAAGTTCTGAGATCAGCATAGCTAAGCTAGCATAGAATGGAACCAAACCAGTATAGCTACTTGATCTCAGCTGATAGTCATTGCTAAAGTTATTTATGTATTTTTCTTATCTTTATTGTGTGCCAGTAGCATGCATTAGGACCAGTTTCTCTAGGTGTTTTTTTTTTTTAAAAAAACTTTTGAAAACATAAACTGTTTGATACATTACATGCATCTGCATAACCTTTTGCATTCCTAAATCATATCCACAATATTTTCATCAGTGTGTGTGTGTGTGTGTGTGCAAAAATATAACTCAGGCAATAGATGGGCTAGTGGCAGTACACTACTCAGCACCAGAAGCACATACTGAAGTGGGCAAGTCAACATGATAAATAGTACTTTTGGCACCGTGTTCTTCTCAGCCCAGCATGCAAAGCATTCTCTCAGAAATAAGTGTTTTCTCATTTCAATGCAAATTATACGTTGGTTCTGGCCTCTTAGTTATTCTCAACTTAGCCTGAAACAATTTTTGATTGAAGTGGCTAAGTTTGCTAGCTGTACATTTCCTTTATAACAATAAGGAGATATCAAGGATGCCTGTTGTTGTCTTTAAAGCCACCCCCACACCTGGTAAAATGGAAAGTGGATTAAATAAAATTGGAGAAATCACCATGCACTCATTAAGTATTAATAGGCCTAAGATCACATTGTATTTGCTTCAAAAGGGAGGGGGAGTTCTTTTTGAATTGAAAGACTATTTCAATAATTTATCCTTAGATAAGAAATGTGTAAGGTATGTAAAAAATGGAGTTTCACATATCTTATAAAAACATGCTTTGAGTTCATTTAAGGTTTTCCTGAAAATTCAGGTCAATTTTTTTATTTAGAAAAGTATCCAAACTGATTTGTTCATCACAAATGAGTTTTACATCCAAAGAAAACAAGTTTCCTTCAAAGGGTTGAGCTCCTGGTGGCAAATTGTGGAAGTACTCTAAGTTGTTTGTTGCATTTCCAAACAAAATGAAAGCTCAGACAATTGTTTGTGCACAGATAAGTTTTAACTGGAAGGCATCTTTAAAAATCCTGTTTTGCTTACAAAAATGTTTTTTCCCACTTTCCCTGTGTGCTTCTCAAAATGCCTTTTTTTTTTGACAAATTCTGTGGGCCTTCCAAAGAAAAACTGGAAGAACTTTCTGTCTGCTGCAGAAATTAATTTAAAAACCTTTGGACCACACACCTGGATGGCTCAGGTTTTATGAACTGTGAAGTACTGTTTCAGTCATCCCATTCTTGGCAGTTTAGGGCCTGGATATAAAATGCTGTTGGAAATCTGCTCAATGGTTTTTTAAATATCTAACATTTTTATGATGGAAATCATCCTCCCTCAAATCATATCTTGCAATGAGTATATGAAATGACCAACATTTATGGTGTTGAATTAGACCATATCTTTTTCTGAGTCTTTTCATATGATAGCTATATGGTATTTAGGTAAAATAACACTGTACTCTAGTCCTAAATGGAAATGGCCATCTCTATCAAAATGTGTCAAATTGCTTTTCAGTAAGAATCTACCAATTTCCACAAATGTCTTCATCCATTCAAGAGAACAAATGTGAGAGGCATATAGAGAATACTGAATGTGAGGGAAAGTAAAACTGATGTATTTTTCTATCCATAATCATATGGTTTTTAAAAATGGACTTATTAAATATTATGACTTATATACTAAAATTATTTGTGACCTGAGTAAAGTCATTGAATCTGCATGAATTAAATAACTACAAGTTAGGTCATCAATCGATTGGTGTAATTTATTTGGCATTACCCAACAGCATTCCAGCCTGTATCTTTGATCATATTGTTATTTCCAATTAGAGTGGCTCAACTAGTTGGTCAATGAGAATAACTTGTATATTGACTCACCATGTGTCCATAGCTTCATAGTTTTACTGTGTCCCACAAAATGTAACTGTAAACTCTCAATGGTAAACTTCTTTACCATTGATCTTTGCCTAGGCTGGCTAGGGCTGTTGGGAATTGTAGTCCAGTAACATCTTTGAATATTGTTCTGGGTTCTGCACTTCAAGAAGGGTTTAAAGGACTACAGCAAAGATTAACCATGGTTTGAAATGAGGGAATCCTAAAGAAATGGGGTTGGTAACTACAGCCTCATCACCAATTAGAAATCCCATCTGCAGCAGATAGTTAGTGGTCATGAGCTTGTCTGTGGAGGAAAAAGCCTTTGCCTTCTGGCAGAAATGGGACCAGACTAGCTTCTTGTGGAATGGAGTTCCACAATCTATTATTATTAGGGTGTTCCAAGTTGTCACTGGTAGGAGAAGAATGCATATTTCGTTCTCTATGTTGTTATTTGAGCCTTTACTACAACGGAATAGTTATATAAAATACAACTGTTGACATTATCACATGAACATGGAAATGATTTAGAGTAGAGAGGAGAATTAAATTTGGCAGCTTAATCTTTATAGCTACATGACAATAACATTGTTAGAAACAATGCCAAATACCCAGCTTTATTTCAAGAGAAATGAATTTAGACAGACTCTCTTCTAATTTCACCTCATGTTTGTCTCACTATTAGACTCTAAAAGAAAACTGCCCTTTTATATTTTTCATAATACAGAAATCAACTCATATTAAAGACTCTGCAGAGGTCTGTAGTAATTGCAGTATTATAAATATACTCAGCAATAAACTGATTGTCAGATTAGACACTGGAGCAGCAAATTCTAGGACAATTGGAGCAGATGTAGAAGTATGCAGTATAAGATGACATTAGAACAAAAGCAAATAATGGTGTTGCTTTAGCAAATGATAGTAATGGCATCTGGCAGGCTCTTAAACAAGATTCATTTAATAGTGTTAAAAATACCAATAAATAATAAGCAATGACTAAGGGTAAGCAGACAGTTTTTAAAATTTAGAAATAGCATTACCTGCTTCATAGTATCTTAACTATGTCTTAATGTACTTAGATTACAAAGACTGTACAACATTTTTTCCTGCCTAACTCTTTTATTTCTCCCTAAGAGATTTAATGGCTGCAATCTGGCAGATTTAGTAGGTCTGAAACATATCCCTTGAAAGGAGCAAAGGCACACTTAGCTCTGTGCCAGCTTTGGAAGAATAATTTTTCCACATACCTTCTCTGATATGAACATATGTGTTATGCAAATCAAAGTATACATATTTTAATCATCATCATCATCATCATCATCATCATCATCATCATCATCTATTTCTTACCCATCACTCCTTGTGGCTCAAGGCAGGTTACAGCATAATTACATATGAAAATGTATTTCTATAAATGATACATATTTAAATGTATTTCTATAAAAACATATTAAAATACACAGAACACAGATTAAACACAAGACATAAGTTTAAAATTCATGCTTAAAACTAGATGAGTAAGCTGCTGGAAGAGATAGGTCTTTAGATGGTTTTTAAATTTGGACAGATGTTCTAGCTGTCGTAGCCCTTCTGGCAGGTAGTTTCACAGTCTTGGGGCAGCTGATGAAAAGGTCCTCTGGGTGACAATTGCCAGTTGGGTTCTGATTGGTTGGAGTAGCCATCCACCAGATGAACTAAGTCTGTATGGGGCAGATTGTATAGGAGAAGGCGATCCTGCAGGTAATCTGGACCCAAACCATGTAGGGCTTTAAAGTTCAAAAGCAATACTTGGTAAATTTCCCAGAAACTAATTGGCAACCAGTGGAGTGATTTTAGGATGCTAATTCCTAGACATTCCTGTAACCAATCTGGATGCCATATTTTGAACTAGTTGGAGTCAAGGGTCTGGAGAACAAACCCTATGAGGAGCGGCTTAAAGAGCTGGGTATGTTTAGCCTGCAGAAGAGAAGGCTGAGAGGAGACATGATAGCCATATACAAATATGTGAGGGGAAGTCATAGGGAGGAGGGAGCAAGCTTGTTTGCTGCTGTCCTGGAGACTAGGATGCAGAACAATGGCTTCAAACTTGAGGAAAGGAGATTCCACCTGAACATCAGGAAGAACTTCCTCACTGTGAGAGCTGTTTGGCAGTGGAACTCTCTGCCCTGGAGTGTGGTGGAGGCTCCTTCTTTGGAGGCTTTTAAGCAGGGGCTGGATGGCCATCTGTCGGGGGTACTTTGAATTAGATTTTCCTGCTTCTTGCAGGGGGTTGGACTGGATGGCCCATGAGGTCTCTTCCAACTCTACGATTCTATGATTCTGTGATTCTATACACTATCATCTTCAGGTCCTCCAAATCTAGGAAGGGGCACAGTTGGTATAGCAGTCAAAGCTGATAGTAAGCACTCCCGACTGTTGCATCTACCTGAGCTGACATTTGGAGAGACAGATCTAGGAGCACTCCCAAGCTGCAAACACAGTCTTTCAGGGGGATGTATCCCCATCCAGAACTGGTTGACATACCTCCATTCCCAGATTAGGATTCTTGATGGCAAGCACCTCTATTGTCTAGATTCAGTTTCAATTTGTTTTTCCTCATCCAGCCTATTACCTTCTCAAGGCATTCATTCAGAGGAGACATGCTATTCTTAGCTGAGGATGTTTGGGAAGACATAGAGAAATATATTTGGGTGTCATCAACATACTGATAACACCCCACCCCATGCCTATGGATAATCTCTCCCAGAGATTTCATGTAAATATTAAAAAGCATTGGGGAATAGAATGTCACCTTGTGGGATGCCAAATAACAGTTCCATTTAACAGGTCCATATAACAGAGCCACCTTCAGAGAACATCCCTTCAGGAAGGAACAGAACCACTGAAGAACAGTACCTTCAAACTGCATCCCAGAAAGGTGACCCAGAAGAATGCCATGGTTGATGGTATCAAAAGCCACTGAAAGGTCCAGGAGAACTAGCAGGGACACTCTCTGTGTAGGTCATCAACAAACCTGCAGCTGTTAAGGTGGGCTTGGGTTGGGGGGGGGGGGGGGAGAGACAGGATAAAGGATGTTGCTTATTTATTTATTTATTTATTTACAGCATTTATATTCCGCCCTTCTCACCCCGAAGGTGACTCAGGGTGGATCACATTACACATATAAGCAAACATTCAATGCCTTTTTAACATAGAACAAAGACAAGACAAACATAGGCTCCAAGCTGGCCTCGAACTCATGACCTCCTGGTTAGAGTGATTCATTGCAGCTGGCTGCAGCTGTCTTGCTCTCCAACCTGCGCCACAGCCCGGGCCCTTATTAAATAAGGAAATACAGGATTGCGGCCTACCTTGGTTTCTATATTTCTCTATCACACAGTCTGTGGAGCAGCTTTTCCTAATCTATGCTCAAGTTGTGATGGGCATTTCAACACACCACACCACCACCGAGAGAGAAAGACTGTAGAAAAGCATAGCACTGTTTATCAGCAGAGCTAAATGCTAAGCAGATGATGCTTGACTGAAATCTGGACCAGCATTAGATGCAAAAGCATACTGGAAATAATCCTGTGGCGTATTTTATCATAACATAAAGCTGTAATGATGCAACTGTTAGTTCTCGGCCGGAGGGAAAGGGATGGCCAATGCAACAATTTTGAGTTGTTCTTTCAGTAAAGTGAACTGAAACCTGACAAAGTGAACTGAAACCTGTTGCTTAGTTACATAGAATATTGGCAAGTAGTCATAAAACAGCATTCTGTGAACTACATTTAAATTATTTGCAAGGGAAGGTGGATTTAAAGAGCCCAATCAATGTATCAATGAAATTAAATGTATGCACATACAGTAGGTGAAAAAGGTACCATGCTGCAGTCATTTCCAAACCTGGTACCTTCCAAATGTGTTAGATTAAAATTCTTATCCTCCTTAGCTATGAGGTAGTCCAGGTTGCCAGGTTCAGTAAAGCTGTTTTAGATGACTATGCAATAATGTCCCAGGAAATCAAAACTTTCTTCTGTCCAGGCATGATTCTTCAGGTGAACAAATTTATGTTTCTATTAAAGTGCCTTTATTAACAATGATGCCATGCATGTATTTTGAAAGCTGCTAATCCTGATGGCCTTAGTGCTCCAGTGTTCTCTGTTACCCTCCCTTGAATAGCACTGTTTGCATTCTTTTCCATCAAAGGACTTACTGAGGATCTGTCCAGGCATACAAGATATGTGCATATCAATGACACCAAACCTCAACCACTGCTCTTGCCATCTGATAGTTATTCATTGAGTACAGATGCCTGCAAAAGGAATACATCGGTACTGATGTGACGAAGAGATTAAATACTGGTTGGATAATATGACCTATTTGACTCTGTTCTCACACATGAAAGCAGAGGGAACACATAGAATTTCTGGTTTCCATTGTATAGAATTGTATCATTTGTATTACTGGTTCACTGATTACTTTCCTTTTTTCGTAGCAAAATGGTTCAGCAGTTGACTAGAGTGTTGTTCCAAGAAAGAAAGAACAAAGCATAGTAATTAGACCTACAACTCAGGGATATAGCCTGCATATTGAATGTCCTCTTCCCGTAGCCCCTAACTTTGAGACTGAATATAAGTGCCTTCCTGAAAAACAATTCCCCAAGCCAGGTTAATACAAGTTAGCCTTATTTGGATGGCCAAAATGCTTACTGTGTCCAGGATAGTTTTGCCAACCACAGGTGTGAATCAGCAATTGCTAATGCACAAGCCTCTCTTCGTATTGTTGCTTTATTACTGTCAGACATCCAGATGAATAAAAACTTGCTGGGAATTGTTGTCAGTAGGCTCTCAGCAATTGGCAGATATATGAGCCTAGAAGGGAAATGCAAAGTTTAGAATTTTATGCATGAAACACTGAGGAAAAAATTAAGATGTGAAGTACATCAACATTTTGGTTTGGATGGTAGAGGGGTTTCCATTTCTCAGCTCTGCACTATCGTAGCTATAAGCCTGAAGTTTGTTGAGTGCAACTTCTCCAGGAACAGGCTGAGCATTAAAGTACTAGGCTCTAAAAATGGGCCCTGGCACTTAAAACCCATCTTACTTTGTGCTGGAGAATTCTAGAAAGAATTCTTCTTATAGCATCAATTCATTTTTCAAGTGCTTGAAGAAAGCTGCAAGTACTTTTTAAAGTCTTGTCTTCTCCAAGTCCATGCATTGACAATCTTCATCCATGCTCTCCTTTAAAAATAATTCCATGAGTTCAAAATCTTGTGAAACTGGGGTTTCACAATTAATTGCCTCATGAAATTATAAAAAAACTGTCCCTTTAAACACATAAAATATTAATAAAAAGGAACATGCATTTTGGATTTACAAGACTTTCCCTGCTTTGTATATACTGCAAAGAAGAGATCTACTTTTCATTGCCAAGTCTTGCTTAGGCTGGGGGTTGGCAGAACTTGGCTGTTTTGCAAAACTGATGATGTTAATAAAAAAGGAAAGATGCATGTTGTGATTACAAGCTTTTCCCTGCTTCGCATATTCTGCAAGGGGGAGGTCTACTTCTCATTCTAAAACCTGCACAGGATGGAGTTTGCACCAGCTAGGCTGCAAATTGCTGGAACCCGTATCTGTGCCTTCAAGTTCTCTGCTGACTTATGGCAACCCATGAATCTCATAGGCTTTACCAAGGCAAGGAATACTCAGAGGTCGTTTTGCCTGAAAAATAGCTTATAACACCTTGTATTCATTGGTGATACTAACAAGCTAATTCAGTGGTGTGGTGAAAGACCTCTTGATAACATTTACAAAGCTAAACTTCACACCTATGCAAATATAGCCAATGTATAAATATTGGCTGCAGTGATTTGAACATGGTGTAGTGGTTTGAGTCCCTGTTCAGCCTTGGAAATCCACTGAGTGACCTTGGACACATGCAATTTATTTATTTATTTATTTACTACATTTATATCCCGCCCTTCTCACCCCGAAGGGGACTCAGAGTGGCTTATATATTTTATGTACATACAATATATTATATTATTAGCATTGCACAATATTAGCATTATATATAGCATGTTACTGGGGGAGGGGGCTCCAACTGATGGTAAGTTGTCAGTAGTCTTTCTTAAGCCTTAGAGCAGTGGTTCCCAATCTTTGGTCCTCCAGTTGTTTTCGACTCCCAGAAATCCCAGCTAACTTACCTGCTGTTAGAAATCATGGGAGCTGAACTCCAAAACACCTGGACGACCAAAGGTTGGAAACTATTGCCTTAGAGGAAGGCAAAGGCAAACCTATTCTGAACAAATCTTACCAAGAAAGCCTCATGATAGGATTGCCATAAAAGCACCATAATCAAAACCAACTTGAAGGTTAAAGAAGCAGCAGCGCCAAAGCAATGCTTGAAAGCAATGGTGAGTTCACTCAAGGTTTCCCTTAAGATTGCAATAAGTTAGAAATGATTTGAAAAAACACAACTATGGCAATCAAAAATTTCACCAGCACAAAGTAGAGAAGGTAAATTTGATTGCAGTCTTACATCCAATTCAAATTAGGATAAATTAAATTAGAGCAAAATAGTTGAGAGTCTGAAAGTACACAACACTGTAAAGACCCCCCCCCCCCCCAATCTCACTGTTTTACTTTAAGTGAATGGTGCCAATGCCTTTCCAATATTATCTGAGCGACTATTTACCTCCTTCATTAAATATGAAATTGCACATCCTGCACAAATTGTGTTGTTTGTGTGAACATAAAATTTCTGGACTATGTAAATTTATTTTGCTTGAGCTATAAGACATATTACATTCATGTTCAATCGGAAAGGGACATCTTCTACTGATGTGACAGTGACTAGTGGGTATGGCTGGAAGCAAATAATTATGTTCTTCAGCAGGCATCTGACAGTGATTTTTCAATGCTGCATTTCCCTGCAATTTCTAGAAGGATTTCCAGGCATGCATACATAAGGTCAATCACAGCAAACCAAGTTGAGAAGATATTTTCTTTTCCAAAATAGTAGGACATTAATTCTGGAATCCTAGTGCGGCATTAGATCACCATTCTCTTTATACTTTTAAACACAGTAGTTGTACTCTCCAAAGTTTTATTTTAAGGAGTTTTATTTTATTTTATTTTTATACCCTTTTGTATTAACAGCTGCCCACTCACCCACAGTTCAACAAGCTAGCTTAAAGTTTTGTTGGCATGA
The DNA here is from genome assembly GCF_035594765.1 of Anolis carolinensis. Classification (NCBI taxonomy): domain Eukaryota; kingdom Metazoa; phylum Chordata; class Lepidosauria; order Squamata; family Anolidae; genus Anolis; species Anolis carolinensis. The sequence goes on along the minus strand of NC_085844.1, from coordinate 216,987,679 downwards.
AGGCACAGCATCACTCCGCTGAAGAGCTACTCATGTTGATCTTTTGTATATTTTCACTGTGCAGTCAGCCCTCCAACTGATTATTCATAGATTTTATTAATATGTTGTCTCTTTGTCCAAGAATCTCTTGGTCTTCCAGCGTAAAATTATGGTCAATTTCTGACATGGAATTATACTGAAGGACCTAGAGTTCTTGGAACACTTCTGTAGGTATATGTAGGTCTTCCAGTGTGATTCTGTGGTCAGCTTCCAGCAAAAGTTGACAACAGAGTTACATGGGACAACATGGGGATTCCTAGAGAAGTGTTTTCAAATTTTTGTTTTTCCACTTTTGTGGGGTCCTGCACCCTCAACCCCAGTGAATATGGAGGGCTAACTGTGTTGCATTTATAAGACACATTGTGCTTCAATCTGGGAGAAAAGAAGGGATGTAAATATTGATGATGATTCCATGACCAGGAAAATAAGTCTTTTTGTTTATGTATGCTAACAAATGTCTTATGTATGTATGCTAATAAGATTTTCATGAGATATATTATGTCATAACATATTTAATTATTACAATTTCTGTATGTGTCTGTATCTCTTATAAGGGGTTGATTTAACCCCCTGCTTGCTAGAAAAACTAAATTATTGTATTGTGAAATGAAGTCTGTCTAAAAAGTGTGACACCAACAAGAAATGTTTGGAAAGCTCTGCCATAGAGTCACATTGGAAGACCTAGGAATTTGCTTGCTCCTCCAAGTGACTCTGTGCTTACTTCTGAGGGAAACATACCATATAATTTCTTGGAGGACCTAGCAAATTCCTAGAAAGAACATTTTCCCCAAGACTTGGGGAAGTGAAACGGCGAATATGGGTTTCATGGTTACTGGGATATTACTGTATAATGCCTCTGAATCAGAGGTTTGAAAAATCATTTATTTGGACCCCAACGTCTATACTTTCCAGTCTAGCATAGCTGAGGACATTTTGGATACTGTCACATATGGACAGCACCTCGAATCTGGGGAATTCTAGGTGCTATACCTGTCTCTCTTCCAAAATTGAAAGAGCCTAAGCCAGTGGCTACTACCACAACTTATAATAAATTAGTCGCCAATATTGGGACTTTCCTTTGACATGATTTTAGCAGGTACAGCTCTTGCAAGCAAACATAGCAATCTAGGGAAAATGAAAGATGGGGGAAAATGTTTATGCTGGTGGTTTTTATTTCATTTGTATACTGCTTTTCTCACCCCTAGTGGGACTCAAATCAGTTCACAACATAGTAAATGGCAAAGATTCCATGCCTCACAACCATATAAAATAAACATTCATCCAGCAGTCTATACTTAAATAACTGTGTTGATGCATTGCCGCATGGTATAAGCTACCAACCTTGACTGCAGCAACACTAGGAGCCTCTGAACTGTACATATTTGGGGGGGAAACATGATCCGTCAACTTCCTTGTGTTCTTTGCATGGGCTTCGCTCTTCAGCTGCCTCTGGGTTGCCCTGACGTTATCATATTTAACTGTGAATTTGGTCCTGCAGTGTCTACACTATGCTTTAGTGTCACCAACTTTCAAGATCAATTCCTTGAAGTCATCATTGTGTCTCCACTGTTCCTGAAATGATGTCATGGGCCTTTTCTTCTGGCCTGAAAGACTCGGCTTGAGATCCCCCAAATTTCTGACACAGAATGTCTAAGTTGTGGATATTTTATTTTCATAAGTTTTCCAATGCACATTATCCCCCTAATATTTCTTTTGCAGTTTTCATTTTATTTTAAGCACATATGCTAATGGGTAAGAATAATTGTACAGCCAATCCTTCCACTGAGCTCAAAATGATGAAAAAAATATCTTTATTAATGTGTACTTAGAGTCAGCTAGAATATTTCCCCATGTAGCAAAATTATCAATTTTCTGATGCTATGCTCGATTGTCATCCTATAGAAATACCCAGAGTTATTCAACATACAATATGTTACAGAATTTTTAAAAAAGAAAATGGCTTATTAAAGTTACAAATCTTGGTCTTGATGTCTTTAATAAAACATTTATCTGTTAATAATAGATACTGTTCCTACTCTGTTCATACTTTCACTAGGGAGAAAAAATGACCACTCAAAACCTCCCAATATTTCCTTACCTTCCTTGCCAAGGCTGACATACAAAAAAGAGCAGTTAGACTGATAAAGTGTTCATCATTTTCAAAGGTTTAAAATTTTTAACAGCTCTGCATAAATTGAAGACTAGATGTTTAGCCTTCAAGGCATGCAGCAGGAAAAAGAAATCTAGAGCATCCATGGAGATAAATGTTACAACTTCATAGAATTTTGTGCATAGTTAATAGAATGGTTTCACTCATATGAAACACAATTCATGTGCACATATCCACACACATCAATATAGTATTAATCTTTAATATAAATCATAGTATGACATCTCAGGGCAGTTGTACCTTTAATGTTTGTTAGGTGAAGTGATCCTAATGGAATAATAATGCATTATAGATAGGACAACTGATATTTCGTTATGACAGCTTCAAAAAGTCAGTATAAAAATATTCAGATCTTAGTGAATCTATTAAGAAGGCTGCATGCAAACAATTACCATCCTTACCCCCACAAGACATGAATACTGGAAAAATAACAAATGTCTTTAAGGTGTATTATTTGCTGCAATAAATGCATCGACATTTGTAATTCCTAAAGAAGTAGCTATTGCAGGGGGGAAACAATGAGGAATCACCAGCACCTTAAAGATTAACATATTTATTATGTCATACACATTCAGTTAATACATCTCTCATCACCAGATGTATGAAATATTAAGCTTTCTCTTGGTCCTACCACCAAGACAGGGACATTACATGAGGACATGGGAAACAGCCATCTCAGTGGTGCTCCCAGGCTCTGGAACCCGTTTCCATGAGAGTTTACTTTCTCCGGATAGACAAAGACATTGTTTATTTAGGCAGGCTTTTGGGGTATAAATTATGGGATAGAAGAGTATTTTAAATGTATAGTAGTATGCTTTGAGTGTTCAACTTTGGAAACCATGGTTCAGCTATGGTTTGGAAACCATGGTTCAGTGGGTGACCCTGGGAACATCACACTTTCTCAGTCTTGGACAAAAACAAAGGTACAACCATTCTGAACAAATCTTGTCAAGAAAAAACAATGATAGTTGAAGATGGAGAAAGTTTATTTTTCTACTGCTCAAGAGACTATAACATGGAACAATGAATTCTACCTGAACATTAGAAAAAACTTCCTGGTGTTTGAGCTCTTATTGCCTTTAGTTCTGGTGGAGTCTCCTTCTTTGGGGAGTTTTAAACAGAGGCTTGATGGCAATTTGTCATGAGTGCTTTGTGCATTCCTGTATGGCGGAGACTGGACTGGATGGCTGGTGTGGCCTCCTCCAATTTTATGATTCTTCAACTTGAATAAATTACATTTCTGCTGCCAAAGTTGGGGAAAGGATGAACCAGAGGACTCTGTATCTTCAAGTGAATACTGGTTCCAAAGGCACAGCTGAGATGAAGCAACAGAGGGCCCTTCCACACAGCCATATAACCCAGAATATCAAGGCAGAAAATCCCACAATATCTGCTTTGAACTGGGCTATCTGAGTCCACACTGCCATATATTCCAGTTGAAAACAGAAAATGTGTGATTTTATTCAGCTGTGTGGAAGGGGCCAGAAAAGGGTTGTTTTTGCTTTCTGGTTGGCTCTAGAGATGAAGTATAGAGAAGAGGCTCCACTTCACCAGAATGCATTCTCCAGTGTTTTTCTCTAAAATCTGGTCAAGTCTTACAGTGACAAAAAAGACCAAAACTTCAAAACAGACTACCCACTGCTCTATAGTCTTTATTATCCAAAACACAAATGCAACTTGGGGAATTCAGAAAACTTGTGATCACTTTATCATCACCACATATTTTGGTAAGAATGTGATTATTATACTGAGGTTAAAACAAGCAAACAGTGCTGGATTAACCCACATAAATGTTTTGTTCTGTCTGGTTTTTTTTTTCTTTTTCAGTCTCAATCTTTTTCTTCTAGTATATCAAAAATGATGAATATGGAACAAATGGGCTAAATATTTTTATTTGTATAGCCTTTAACAGCAACTTGATCTGCAAATATTTGCATATGAGAAGAATGATGCATCATCTAGTGTTACAGCATTGACAACTACTTCTAAGCTTTGTTAAAATATAATATCCAGAGGGCAGGGTTAAAACCCCATTGTTTAAGAGTGTTAAACTGACACAACATTTATTTAACATTTAACATATTTCCACAGTAATGTTTTCTGAGACTACAAAGAGGCCAGCAATACTATGTTAATTTCCTTCAGGTTCATTGTATAGGGTATCTTTTTCTGCACATATAAAATCCTGGAAAACAAACAAAGCAGGGCATTCTTTGATTGACTAAGACTTTGAATCTCCAAAGAGTTGAAAATAGAGTCAAATTGCAAGAGGCATTTGTAGGTGGGCACATCACATCACACCAGCTTCTACCATAGGAAATGGCTAATCTTGACTGAATATACTAGTTGTATTTATAATATGTTTTTTACTCTTTCTTACTTAATGAGTGCCCCTTTTCCAAAATGCTTGGAACCAGAAATGTTTGGGATTTTGGATGTCTTTTTCAGATCTTGGAATACTTGCATCTTCATATTGAAATATCTTGAAGGTGTGAGCCAAGTGTAAACACAACATTTATATACACCTTGTACACATAGTCTAAAGGTAATTTATACCATATTTGTAATATTTCTGTGCATGAAACAAAGTTTGTATTCATTGAACTATTAGAAAGCTAAGGGATCCTTCACTCAGCCATCTGTGTGGACAATTTGGAATCGTGGTGTATTTCAAAATTCCAGATAAAGGATGCTTTTTATAAACCACAGGTTGACTATGAGTAGTACCCCAGAAAATGCCATTTGTGAAGAAAAGAAAACATTACACTCCAAGCAAATGATTCAGGATCTTTTCTTCTTCGTTATACATATCAGCAATTATCATCAGCAGAATGAGTGGAAAAAAAGCAGAGATGACAGAATCAGGAGATCTTTGAGATGAATACATCATATTCTTGGTCAAGGGCTGAAGCAGTTCCCTAATCAGGAGCCACCTTACACACACTTTGAAATACCTTTGCTCATATGTTAATATTATAAAGCTAAGCTGCAGCTACTGTGTTGGCATCCTAGGAAGAGCCAGCTGAGTTCTGATTACATTGCTTGGCTTCCTGCAGCAGTGGGATCACAATGACAGCTGGGACACAGCATGTGAAAAATTATCCCCATATCATCACATACATATGCACACACAAATCTGAAGGGTGAACCAATGGAGTCCAGTGAGCCAAGAGTGCTGAAAAACTAGTTCCAAAATGGTTACCAATTTGAAATGTACCAGCAAATTGTAAAGATATTTTTGAAAAATTTGTTATATTTTTGCTACTCTCCAACGAGTGAATTTCCAAGGGTATTATCCCCTAATTCCCTCAATTATTGTTCTTAAGAAAAAAATATTTTATGTGTCCCATTTGACAGAAAGATGAGGCCACATGGAATGACATACTGTGATTTTATATTTTTTAAAGCTCATTTCACTCACTGCCTGTTTATCCATAAACATATTTAACACTGAACCTCTCAAATAAAATGAGTTGCAGGAAGAAGGATCAGCCATATCTATCAAAGTACATAGCTTTCTATAAATAGTCGGTTGCCGCCATCTACTGTAATGTTGGGCCCTGTTGGAAGACACAGGAATTAGCCCCCTTTCTTTTGCTCTTTGAACTCCATATGTGGTAACTTAAATATGTTAAAAATGAAGTGGGAGTGGGAAAGAGAAACTGGGACATTGTAAAAACAACTGAAAAAGTGAGATGGCAGAGGATTATTTGTAACTAGGCCTGCCAACAAAATGAAAGTTGATCCAATTATTTCCATCCCAGGAATTTCTGGGTGGGTGGGATGATGATCTCTATAAATTAGAACATGATTAAAGATGGGGGCACATGTGACACTTGGAGCTTTTATCACCAGACCTCTATGGCATACATGTATTCTGTAGCCACCATGGATATTGTTGTAGTTGAGTCTGCAGAATACATGTATGCCATAGAGGTCTGGTGATAAAAGCTCCAGGAATCAGATGAGGAACGGGAGAGGAAGAAGCTCCGGGATATACTTACTGCTCCCACAGATGATGAATCTTTTATGGGTTTCTCTGGGAGTGATGGGTCTGGGAGTGATGAGGATGGGGAGAACACAATGGATTGGGCTAGGGTACAAGAGATTGGGAATATATGTGCAGAACCAGTTTCTGGCAATACGTTGGTGGGGCATGGGAATTGGCAAACGGTAGGTACATCTGAGTCATGGGGAAACTTAAGTCTTGACAGGAGATGGAGGAACTGGAGAGATGGAAACAGGGGCTCGGTTGTGGAAGCAAGGACAGCTGTTAGAGATGATGATGGGGTGGAGGCCAGCTCATCATTGGATAATGATGTGTAAGTTAAAAGTAGGCTCTGAAATGGGGAATTTTTGCAGAAGGCAAAGTGTCGGTTATGTATCGTATGTGTTTTGTCGCTGCCTGTTTTCGTGTTGGGTTTTGGGTCCGGGTTCTGCAGCCTGGAGTTCTGTTACCTGGGATTCCTGGATGTTTGGACTGGCTTATCGTGAGTGTGGCTTTTTCCCTTCCTGGACCTTTGGATTGTTTCGACTACGGCTCTGTTTGACTACCTTGGTGACGATGTTTGGACTGGCTTAACGTGAGTGTGGCTCTCTCCTTTCCTGGACTTCTGGATTACCTCAACTACGGCTCTGTTTAACTACCTTGGTGATGATGTTTGGACTGGCTTATCGTGAGTGTGGCTCTCTTCCTCCCTGAATTCTTGGATTACCTCTACTACGTCTCGGTTTGACTTCCTGAGAGACGATGCTCCATTTGGCTTCCTTTTATGGTGACTCTGGGACTGGACTGGCTTTGGCAACGCCTATTTGCAACTGACTCTTTGGGCACAGCGCTATCTAGTGGAACTCTTTGTTATAGCGCTGTTTGCTTGCTGTTTATTTTGAACTGAGTTTTATTCCGGGTTTTCTTTCCATTTAATCCAGTTTATCTTTCTGTTTAATCCAGATTATTTTCTGGTTGCTTTTTGAAGCCCAGTTTGGCAAACCCTCGAGTTTTGGCTAGAGACACTGAAGTTAAGTGTCTCTGAGCGTATTTTTGATGCTTTATAATAAACCTTTTGTTGGACTAAAATCATGTGTGGCTCTTTAAGGCCTCTGTGTCTCGACACATGGCATGGAACTCTTTTTTGAAATGTCCATATAATACGCCCCCCAAGATCCTATGTTAAAGGCATGATAGAAATATTCAAAAATAAAATAAAACAAATACACAAAACTGTTACTGATATATGTAATTTTCACTCCAGGGGGAAAGACACATGTATGTGGACTATCTGAAGAGTAACCCAATGGTATGAAGGATGTGGGAAGTGGTATATTGTCTTTTCCACAGGACAAATAAACTTCTAGATGTGCATGGAAGTAATTGCGGTAGCAATCCATACTTCCCAACGGATATGGGTTTTAATTTAGAATGAAAAATTGGGTCACGCAATTTGCTTTTCAAAGTACTTTCCAAAAATAACTGGCCCTTTGGAAAAGCAGTCATTGGACTATGCTTGCTAGTAATAGGCTACAAAGTGATTGCTCTGGGAATAAACTAAAACCATCTGAGAATAAAGACATGGGAGGATTCACTTTCATGCATTGATTCCATGCTTCTCCTCCATGAAACAGAGACTGGTCTGAAGAGGGCTGCCTGATGCTTTCAATATAATTAGAAACCTAAATAGATGTTGCTCTTTTGCTTCTATTATTATTATTATTATTATTATTATTATTATTATTATTATTATTAATTATCCTCTCCTCATGGCTCACAATGGGACATAATATAGTTAAAAACACATCATCATAAAAACATTAATTAAAATGTATATTAAAACATATTTCTATAAAATACACACATTACAATACACAGAACAAAGATTAACATACAGTATTCAAAGGACGTGACATTAAAATTCACAGTTAAAAATTGACTTGGTAGGCCTGCTGGAAAAGATAGGTTTTCAATTGTCTCTTAAACTCCGATAGCTGATTTAGTTGTCAAATCTCTTCCAGTGGGTCATTCCACAGTCTTGGGGAGGCTGGTGAAAAGATCCTCTGGGTGGCAGTCATAAGTTGGGTTCTAGCTGACTGAAGTAGATAGCCCCAAAGGACTTAGGTTTTCAGGGAGAAATGTACAGGAAAAGGCAATCCTGTAGGTAACCTGGACCCAACCATGTAAGGCCTTAAAGGTCAAAACTAACACTTTGCATGAGTTATGAACCTTCAGATAAGACTTTTCATTTGAGGTAGATCCAGAGTCTATTTTCCATGTATGTAAGATCCAGAGAATGCTTCCAGTGCAGGAAAGAAAATTGCCAACTTCTTCCTTTTCTGCGCTGTTGTCTTTGTTGGTGAGGATGTAGTTTTTCTCTAACCTGGGGGCTCTGCAAAAAATAGCCAGATCATTTTTACGTTCCTCCATGGAACACATCTTATGAGTGGAGTTACATTCATGGCTATATGGATCTAAGCCACAGTACTTGCCACTGATATTATGTTATTCCTCAGTCTTCTCAGTTCGTTCCTGAAACTTTCAAAATCAAATTAACAGTGATACAAACATGGATAATGATTACAGTGATTCTATATCAATCCCGGTGAATTATGCTGTGCTGTGATAGTTCAGAGAACTGAATGTAATTTGCAGTGGAAAGCAATGACATTACTGGTAGAGCACCAGCATATTTGTAAGAAGCACCAGACCCTTTCATGAGCAATGGTGCCAGAAGAGTCTTCATTTGAAAGGTACAAGGGGTATCCTTATAGGCTTTTTGCTTGCAGTTCTCAAGACTGCACATGTAGCCTGTTTGAAAATGAAATGGTCATGGTGCCATCATTCAGTGGACTGGAACAACAACTGGAATGAGAGAGAACCAGTTTTGCTTCCTGTGATTTGTTGTTGGGGTTTTCTCCAATTTCCACCTGTTTTCCTCCTCCACTGGAGACAAGTGTTTATATATTCACTCACTCACTTTTCTCTGCCCCTGTCCATCAATTTTCTTGGACGATGGGGGGAAACTAGACTTAGCTGAATTTATTTTGCAAGTGCCCTGCAATATCAATTTGTCATGCCATCTGTCTGAGCCAAATCTCTTGGAGCTTTCCAAGATGTCTAAAGCAGTGCTCAGCAAAGTAGAGAACAAGCCAGGCATAGTAGCGGTAGTTAAAAAGGAAGTTATTTTCTTAGAAGCTAAATGTGTCTCTTTGTATCTAGAGATATATCAAAATGGTTGATAAAAGCTCAACCGTGATAAAAAAAAAATGGCCCAGTAGGTACAATCAGGCTGATTTAATGGAAATATTTTGATTTAGTCTTGTACTGAGAGCCCAGAAGACTAACACTAGCTATTTATGTATAGGTCCAGAATACACAGTGGTTCACAATGGTGTTTGTGTTTCCCTGGTAACCAGCCACTAAGCTTCTGAAATAATAGCCACACCTATCATCAGCTATCAGTTGGTGAAGGTGTTTTATGATACACATTAAGTATTTTGGTGCTGTGTGATGTAATAATCAACACAGGGGTGGAAAAGTAGACAGTGATGGGGAGACTGTGATATTTTTTGATACACATATTATTTTAAAATATATCTATGAGGCATGGGTTGTTGGCCAATGGTTGGGTCCTACATGCTTTTATTGTTACCAAAGGACTTGGACTATTGTTTGTTGTTTTTAAAAATATGATCAGCTTGTATTATCATATGCTCTTAAAACTCACACTCATATTGTATATAGTCTTCTCCTTTCCCCTCTTTTCCTCCTCTATCTTTGTGATCACACATTAAAAAGTCAAATGAAAGAAAAAGTGTGGGAAATGTCACCCTGGCGTGTTGTGCACAAGTTGTGGCAGAAAAATACTACAGTGTACTTTTTCGTCATTAAACTCAGTGGTATTCAAGGTTGGTGCATGCTTTCCAGTTCATTGGAAGACTGTTCCTTTGACCTATGTCTGCTGTCTTTCCCAGGTGCCTTTGGTGAGAGTCATTATAAGAAGAGTGTATGTTTTTTCTCTCTCTAAGGCACTCTGAGGGGCACATGGACAACAAAAAATGTAAAACAAAGTTGGGATGTCTTCTTATTTTTTTTAAAATGTGAAATAATACAGTTTTCCTCCTCTCACCTTATAGCAACCTGTCTAAACTGTGACTTGTACCATCTTCCTTTCTTTGGCCATAGAAAGGCTGTGTCTTGATTCTGGAGTGCTCCAAATCCACCCAAAAAGTTTAAGTGGCCTCACACAGCCGCTATTCCTAGTCTGCAAAATCACTATTACCTGCATCAGGGATTGAAAGCTGTAAGATGCTGGAAGACTATAGCACCCTAGAAGACCACATACCACAATAATTGTTCCCATCACCGTGTAGGAGGTATGGAAGACAGATGTGGAAGATGTTGAAACCTTACCTGGATCACTTTCTAAAGCATCGAGTTACGGTAGGCCTTTTTTAGTCTTTCAGTATAGAGAGCAGTCTTATGGACATTGGTTGGTGTTAGAAAAATAGCAATTTCATATTTGAAGTATCTATCTAGAAGTATCTATCTGGATCCAGTCATTTTTCTTGCTTTTTGTTTGTTTGTCAGAAAGATTGCTTGACTTCACAGATTTCCTTTTCTTGAACTCTCCCTTTGTTTCTTAGATACCTTTTCCAAAAATGTTTTGGTCTGGTACAATAGCTGTTTCGGTACTGCTGTTTGCTTGGTTCCTCTAGAATCATCTTATTCCCATTTAGTATTCCTGGAAGTCCCTTGTTATCCAACAGCCATATCTCTAGCCTTTTGACTACAGTGAGTGTGTTTTTAATGTGTTTTTATTCATCTCAGTGTCAAATTCTGAAATAATCATTCATGGTCTTTCCCATTTCTTGTGTGAAAATGTGTGCTTCTTTTTATTCTCTTTGTTTGGCCAAGACTTTGCTTTCTGGGGTAGGTCCTCATTTCTCTAATATTTTCCTTGACATTGCTCATTGATCAAGCTGGTGACATTCAACACCTGGAGATACCTTTACTGACCTTTGCTGTACATATTGGATGAGCTTCTATTACTCTGGTTTTGAATAACCTCCAGGCAGTCTTGAGAGATTTGATCCTCTTGACTTTCCCTTTCAGCATGCTTTTTAACATTCCCTTCAGTTTTGGAAAGGGTTTTCTTTGAAAGTCAAAAGCAAATTGGTTAGACTTTCTTATAAACCTGTGGGTTTTTTCTTTGTAAGAGTTATTCAAGAAGCCTAAATAGAAAATGAAGAAAAACTGAAATGGTGCAACCTCCAGCTTTTGCAAAAAAGAATAAAATAAAATCCCATCCTACTGGTAAGAGACTAAAGGCAAATTTTATATGCATGTAAGGGAGGAATCTGGGATGGAAAAAGCATTCCCTAGTTGTACAAACTTTATAAGAGCTGACACAAATGTGTATCTGAGTTAGAGAGATGTCAGTCTGGCTTTAAATATTGTCACAGCTGCTATATCCTGGGCTGGACAGGCTGAGGTTTTCTTCCAGATGAATGGGCTGGCATGCACATCTTGATGAGTTAACTGTTGGTAGGGTCCTTGTCAGCAGAAAAAAATCCAATGAAAATGTCATCAAGGAAGCTTGTGGCAAGTTATCCGATCTGACAGGGAACAAGAAAACCATCTTCACAGCAGGATTGTGTTCGGATATGGGCAACACAAAGAATATGGCTGGCAAAACATAAAAACCACACACTTCCATTGTAGTATTGTTGTTCTTGTCAACATTTATTTACTTTATTCACTTTATTTTTATCCCGCCTTTTTCCAAATGTGGGGACTCAAGGCAGGAAAAAACATAATTATTACCACCACCACAAAGGCATTACCCATCCATAAATCAGTTCATTTTGTTTTCACCTACATTCACATTTTGAAATTTCAAATTGTTTATTTCCTGGATAGGAATGTGAGAGCAAATCTGGGTGAATCCTTATCAAAATAAACTGAGCTGAAATGTTTAGCATCCCTAACTGGTCACTGAAATGGAAGGACAGGGGGAGAGTATAACAGCTGCAAGCAGCAGAGCTGGGAAAAGTATTTGCCAGAAAGACTGGACAACTGAAATCTGTCAGTCATGTTTGCAAACAATGGGCTGGATTGACACATGAGTCCTTAGAAACCATAATCATAACTATGCATATGCTGTACTTTAAAAAGAAAGATGTTAAATTATGCAAATGAATCAAGTTTATTTGCATAATTTATTCTACTATTGCTGTTATTCACAAGAAGCCAAGTCCTTGTTTTTGGGACACCTATCCATCATTTATCTTTGTATCCATTCTAAAACACATTTCAAGAACGTGAGACCTAGGAAAATGCTTTCAAACACGCACACAAAAAACAAGGAGTCTTAGAAAGCTGAATTTGCCCATACATTTTTCTGTTTTTCTGATCTTTTTCAGAATAACAACATACATATAAATCTATGTTTGTAATTAAAGCTGTCAGCACTGAAAAATACCTCTTAAAATATTTCCCAACCAGAACTGCATTATATTGTCATTGTTATTTTTTTAACATTTATTTTCTTTCATTCTCTTCCTATATTAGTTCATGGGCACCTGTGTTTAGCTAATAAATACTAATGGTATCCATCCTCAAGAGAAATAAAAGAAATGAAGAGAGGGAACAAGGGACTGTGGAAGCTAGGAAGATAATATAAATACTTATGCGGAGGAACTTTTTACTTCAAAGTGCTGCAAGTATAGCTTATTTTAGAACATATTCCCTCAAGGGTTTTTGGACTTTCTACTCTGGCAATCAGCTGAAGAAGTGGATGCCAAATGTGAATTAAACACTTTATCTGCACTTTGTTGAGATTGCCTTAAGTAAAATTCCCCACACTACCCCACCAGTTTTCTCAGGCTGCTCAATGTTTGATAGAACAAGAAAACCAAATCAAACCAAACAGAAGTTTTGAATCAAACATGAAAATGTGGTTGTCTAACATTTGTTACTATAGCAATAGTAATCCAGTGAATATTGAAAAAACTCAGTATATGAGCACATTTCAGTATATGAACATAGGAAACAGAAAGGAAGAGTGCTGCCTCATCCAATTATGGTTGTGCATCTTAACTTTCTTTAGGAAAAAAAACCCCTTTGATTACAAATTAACTATGGCAGTACATGAAAACAGGAAGAATGAACAAGAATGGAAATAATAATAATAATAATAATAATAATAATAATAATAATAATAACAATAATAAATCTGCCTAGAAGATCTGGTGGCAGAGGACTCTTGCAAGTAAAACAAGCAGTCAAAGAAGAAGAACATGCCCTGGCAGAATATTTAAAGCAAAGTGAAGAACCTGCTTTGATTGAAGTCAAAAATCTGAAAATCTGAAACTCCTCAAAGCACAGCATACAAAAAAATCAGTACAAGAAAACCGCACTACAAACTAGAGCTGACAGCATTGCATGGAAAGTTCCTTGACAAAATTGAAGGGAAAGCTGATAAGGAGAAAACCTGGCTATGGCTCACCAATGGGACACTGAAGGAGGAGACAGAAGGCCACACGCGTGTTGCTAGCAGTTGGTTCTGCACATATGTTCCCAATCTCTTTTACCCTAGTCTAATCCATTGTGTTCTCCCCATCCTCGTCACTCCCAGACCCATAATCCCCAGAGAAACCCATAAACGATTAATTATCTGTGGGAGCAGCAAATATATCCCGGATGTTGCCATACCAGGTGACAGTCGAATTGATGAAAAACAACAGGAAAAATAAAATAGGGGGAATTCTGTATTACTTTCCTAGATTTTGCTATTTTGCAAGAATCATATAACTTGTCAACATTGCAGAAGTGACTGTGACCAGGCTCTTTTGCAGTACAGTATTGATCTCAGGCCCATCTATATTGCCATATAATGCAGTTTGAAAATGCATTATTTGGTCAGTGTACTCATATAATGCAATTTAACTGCATCAGACTGTATTATATGGAACCTAGTGCCTTGAAATGGAATTTGTATGCAGATCCAAGGTGGGTACACGAATGCAAATATTTTTGGTTTAGGTTTTGAGCAGTGGGTCACTTTTAGGATTTTGCCTAGAAATATATTTTCATATTGTGACCTAGATGAATTTGTATAATGAATCATTATTATAGATGATATACTACTACCTTATTCCCAGTTAAAATATGTATCTTGGTCTCTTTCTCCCTAAGAGGTAAAGTAGTCTATCACAAAGGTAGATGTAGTGTTGGAACACTGTATTTTAAGGCTAGAAACATTCTACCATCTCAGCCTTAGACTTCATAAGACTTCATGATATTATATGCTAGCACTTTTACTCTTCACTGCTTTTGCCTGCAAATATTTTTGTACTTTCCTTTTGCTCCAGCGGGGAGTTTTATTTTTTTCTGATTCACTGAAAATGCAATCAGCATCTTAGAAATGAAATCTCTTGGCACTGCCAATGGTTCATTTTCTTTGCATCCAAACATAGACTATATAGAAAGATGCTCCTCAGCGCTTGCAGTTGGTAATTTCTTCCAAGGAAATTGTAGTGGCTGAGTAAATGGAATGAAGAAAATGAGTGGAGAGGGCCTTACATTCCAAGTTTTTATAAGCATTCCCAATAACATCATATGCCTGTTTCCCACTAAGGCTGTGGACCATTTGATCTATTTGATAGTATAGTGTTTTTTTCTGAAACTTGATTTCCTTTTAAAACACCAGTATAACGAAAGCATACCTTCCCTTCCTGGTTTATAAGTTGTCCCCTACTTGGTGCTGCTGCATTCAAATTTCTCTTGTCCAAAAAAGCGTTTACAAGAAGGGCTGCTCTGCATGAAGAATAGGATATATCTGTGATGAACATTCAGTGGCAGCCAGATGCTTTCTAATGTAGTATTGCAGGCATGTCGCACCACATACTGCTGGTAATACATTTTCTGTACCCTACACAAAAGGAATGCAGACAGATACTTTCATTTGGCAGTGAATGGCCAAAACCCCCATGAATAGAAATTCACCATTATGATATTGCAACATTTGGGTTTTCTTCCCTTTATTCTTTCACAGACTGTGATAAATTCAAAGGATTGAATATCTCGAGCACTAAAAAAGAAGTACATAAAGCCAGCTTGGCTGAAAGCATAAAATATACTTCTCTTACCTTCTGCAAATCTGTGCATTGCATTGTATATTCAGTTCAAAAGGTGCACATGTTGGTCTATAGTAGGCTATGGAGGAAAGGCAATAAACCATGAGAAACTGCCTCATTTCTCTTTCAATACATCCAATGTGAGCAGGTTTTCTTTGAGCCAATGCATGCAGCACAGTTCTCCTGTGGCTGTACCATTTCAGAATGCAGGATGGAGGTTGCGTGTTCAAATGTTCTACAGCTAACACACAGTCACCCACAGTTCCCTGGGCCCAGAAGCCTTACATGGGAAAGAGAAAATAGGCTACAACCTTTCCTCAATGTACTGTATATGTTTTTCTGCTAGTGCTGGGAGAAAGAGAATGAGTTGATATAGGGAATATTTTAGTTATGTAGTCTCCCACTTGCACAATGTGGTATAATCACAGAAGCATACCATGCAAGAATAAACAATCAAAGCAATCCCAACAGATGGCTATCCAACCTAAATCATCTTCTAGAACCCCCAGAGGATCTTGTGTGGTTCTGAAGGATATCTTAATCACTGTCCACTTGGAATCAGAGAGTTGGAAGAGATCTCGTGGGCCATCCAATCCAACCCCCTGCCAAGAAGCAGGAAAATTGCATTCAAAGCATCCCCGACAGATGGCCATCCAGTCTCTGCTTAAAAGTCTCCAAAGAAGGAGCCTCCGCCACACTCTTCTTCCTCATGTTCAGGTGTAATTTCTTTTCCTGTAATTTGAAGCCATTGTTCTGCACCCTAGTCTCCAGTACAGCAGAAAACAAGCTTTCTCTCTCCTCCCTATGACTTCTCCTCACATATTTTAACATGGCCATCATGTCGCCTCTCAGTCTTCTCTTCTGTAGGCTAAACATGCCCAGCTCTTTAAGCCACTCCTCATAGGGCTTGTTCTCCAGACTCTCTCTTTGCCCATAACGATGGTAGTTGCTGCTCATCTATGTTTGACTCTTTGCCAGCCACTAAATGGACATAGGACTCCATAGGGAAAAAAGCAGATTTTCAAGAATTTGGGTTGCTTTTGAGGGAAATAGAGAATTCTGACCTCTGTAATAATAATAGAAAAGACAGACATAGGCATACATTGAACTCAATGTGCATGCCAATTACACATGTCACAAACAGGTTGTTAGAGTTGCAGAAGCTGGTCTTGCCTTGGCATAACATATTAGAATTTAAGATCTTTGGAAGCCTTGCAACAGATGCAGGGAGGAATGAGGGGAAACAAGTAGTTAGGGCCCCTGTCCACCATTTCTTATTACCTATTTCTTAATGTTCTCCATGAATTCACTTTTTTCTGTTGGTGAGCCACTGATATTCCTCTGTCTTTTCTAGTTTAATATGGGCTGCTTCCAAATAAGCATGATCAGGGTTGCAGTATTAATTGCTTGCAATGCAAATCTGTTATTTTTTAAACAAATTAGTGTTGCTTATTAATCCATAGAAAAGACCGTACAAAGCTCTCAGTCTTGAAACAGTTAAATGTTGCTCATAATTGCTAAAGGAACTGTAAATTAGCCTTCCATGGGCCATCTTGACAGTTTCCTTGCATTATATTTCCTTTATCCCTTTCACTGATTACCAGTCTGATTAGCCAAGATAATGTCAGCTTGGATACACAATAACAGGTCTTGGGTATGCAAGCCATATAGACTCCCGTTTGCTCTCAGCTTCTTTTTTTACTGAGAATTTGAACCCCCAATTCTGCTTAGATTACTTCAACAGTAAAGGTTCTATGTGGTGGGTTTTGAGGGGAATTGGCCTGGACATTTGGAAGTAGTAGGCACTGGTATTTTTAGTTTACCTGCAATAAATGAGCACTTCAAACCCCACCGATGATGGACCATGACCAAACTTCACACACAGAGCCCCCATAACCAACAGAACATATTGGACATGTTTGAGGGAAAGGGAGTTATAGTTCACCTGCATCCAGAGAAACAGTGGCTGTCCCAGGCCACAGGTTTATTTATGATTTAAAACAATAAAACAAATTAATTGTGCCTATCACAACACAAGGTTAGTTCACCACAATCCATGGTAATATTTTTCCCTACCAAGAAATTGGAAAAAATAGCCTGGTTCACATTTTGATATTTTGTTTTTTAATACACACACACACACACACACACTTGGAGTGGAAAGCTCACTTTAGAGTCAGTGTGTCATGACTGTGTTGTAGATATAAGAAATATACTCTAGCAAGGTGATTTACTATAACATATAGATTTTCCCAATCAATACACTATAGACCAAATACTGAAGTGGATGCGATGTGCTGTTAGAAATCCACACTTTTATTAGTTATTATTATTATTATTATTATTATTATTATTATTATTATTTTGTTTATTTATATTCCGCTCTTTCTCTCCATGAGGAGATTCAAAGCAGCCAGCACCTTTATTTGTTTTGTGAAAGTTATAAAGAGTACATTTGGCTTCATGTACATATTTAAAAATATCCACAATGAAAACCCACCACCTCCACAATTCCAATCTGTGAGCAAAGGCTATTGTTGGTATTTTGTCAATGATATCCTATATTGATTGGTAATCATTGACCATGCAACTGTTAGGCAGGAAAAAATGAAAACATTTTTGGTATATCTGAGCAAAGGAAACACAGGATAAACATGGAGTTTCCAAACGTAGAAAGCTTTTGAAATGGAGTTCTGACATCTGTCTATCCCTGCTCTTTGCTAGTCCTTTCTGTTTCATTATACAGGCAGTCCCCAAGTTGTGAACAAGATAGGTTCTTAAGTTGAATTTGTTTGTAAGTCAGAACAGGTACATTTTAAGTATAACTCCAGCTTTGGATAGCATAAGGAAGGGTTAACACCCCTATAGTGTTTGTTTTGCTGTTTGTGCCCCTGTTCAGAAGATTTCACCTCACTTTCTGTTTCTGAGATAATTGGTAGTGTTGTGCTTTTGTATGGAATTGCTGTTCTTTTTATGTAGTTTCATTCATGTCATCTTGTTTTTGTATTTGGTTACCGCTAACGAAAATGGGTCGCCAAATGGATTGCCAAATTTTCATCTGGCTAAACATGAAAATCTTCATACCATTGATGGCAATGGGAGGGCTTCTGAGGCTCATCCCCCCCCCCTCAGTTTTTGGGCTAGAGGGGTGAAAATCACCACACACAGAGGGCATTTTGATCCCTTTTTGTCCACCAACTTTTAAAACGTTTGGATCTTCTCCAGAGTACTATTGTTATTATTATTTTATTATGACACAGCAAACAAGATAGATATGCTGGATTTCATATCACAAAATCTCAAGTCGAACACTTCCCAAGTGTCTAGGACTGTGTGATGTATTTTCGGATGATGCGCGCAGATCCCATAGGGTGGCCTTTTGCAGCTGGTTATTATTATTATTATTATTATTATTATTATTATTATTATTATTATTATTAACACCCATTTATACACACGTCAGATGTAATGCGGAGGCTTTCCTCTCCCAGGCTCAGTGTTAGATTCCCAGAGTAGCTAGCTAGCGTTCTCTCTCTCTCTCTCTCTCTCTCTCTCTCTCTCTCCCTCTCTCTCTCTCTCTATATATATTATTATATTAACACCCATTTCCACACACATAGATATAATGCAGAGGCTTTCCTCTCCCAGGCTCAGCATTAGATTCCCAGAGTAACTAGCTAGCATTTGCAGATACCCATGATGCTCAGGAATTTTTCAAAGCCACAAAGATCATCTACAGACCAAGAACCCATGGCATACACCCTCTACACTCATCAGATGGAACCAAACTTCTGAAGGACAAAAGATAAATTGCACTACGTTGGAAAGAGCACTACCAGAACCTTCTGAATCACAACTCCATTGTGGCTGAAGAGGCCCTCTTACAAATCCCACAACAACAAACCAGGGATAAGCTTGCAGCACTGCCTAGTTTGGAAGAAGTCAGCAATGCCATCAGCCAACAAAAAAATAACAAATCCAGCGGACCTGATGGGCTTAAAGCCAGCCTTAAAATCTGTGGCATAGACACTGAGAACTGGGAAGCCCTGGCCCTTGAGCGCACCAACTGGTGGTCAGCTGTGACCAGCAGTGCTGCAGAGTTCAAAGAGGCATAAACGGAGGGCTTAAGGGAGAAAAGTGCCAAAAAGAAGGCGTGTCAAGCCAACCCTGACTGGAGCCACCTTCCACCTGGAAACCAATGTCCTCACTGCGGGAGAACATGCTGATCAAGAATAGGTCTCTTCAACCACCTATAGACACATATCCAAGACACCAGAATGGGAGGACCATCATCCTCAGCCTAAGGAAGGAGCTAGCATTCTACACACACACACACACATCATCCATTGGTACACATCAGCTATAATAGGAAAGCAGCCCTTTCTCAGTACCTGCTCATTGTTACATGGCAGAAACGAAAGAAAAACGAAAGCAAGCACAATGACTGTGCGGCTTTCATTTTCATGTCACCTCTCATTTCCTACAAAAATGTCATCATTCGTTTTGTGTAGCCCAAAGGAAACAAAGGAAAACTTTTCACGCACAACCCCAATAATTGGATTTTGAAAAAAATGGCTCGTTGTGGAAATAAGGATTGGTGAGAAAGCTTCGGTTGAGACACCTTTTCCCATGATAACTCTTTCAGGAATGAATTTTCCTTCCTAAGGATAGATTTCTCTCACCCTCATTCTGAACTGTGAATAATTTGTAAGTCAGATTTTTGTAACTTGGGGACTGCCTGTAAGTGTATTATTATTATTATTATTATTATTATTATTATTATTATTATTATTATTATTATTATTTACTTCATTTCTATCTCGCTCTTCTTATCCCGCAGGGATTTAGGCAAAAATTCAATGCCTCATTATACAAACCAAATAAAACATAACATAAAATCAATAGAAACAATCAACATATAATTACAATTTAAAATCATTAACATTAAGATATTAAAACATAAAAACAGCACCTAGATACACCCTACTAGCCCCCCCCCCCAAAAAAGAAACAATAGACTCATTAAAGAGTAATGTACTACTCCATGTGCCAACAACCATCCATCATGTTCCCAGTAAGTCACCAGGAAAATATCAGTTTATATAAAAACTTTCTGAACAACAAACTTACCAAGATGCCTAACCAAGAAGGAAAATGGAAAGACCATCTGTACCAGAAGGAAATTCTCTGTCAACATTGTGCCAAGGCAATAATTGAATTCTAACACTTGTACAGTAAAGATAAGTGCTTATTATATTTAGACTAAGATTCCCCAAGGTGTTAGTTATCTTGGGTACTGGGACCTTCTACAAGACACCTGTGAATCTTGTGTGGAAAAATGCCACTGTTCTCACTCAGTTTATCTCCACACATTGATTATGAGATTCAAAAAAGGAAAACTACTTTAGAGAGATGCTGGTCTTAACAACAGGTGTAGACATTTGTGTAGCCCTTTGTGTGAGCCTCTGATCACCTCAGTCCTTCCTCCTTCCTATAACCTTGGAAGCAATCTGCTAAAAGCCCCTAAAAACAATTATTTCTTGCATGCTGTAATGGTTTTTCTGAATTTGTCCCTGAAATTCAGCAAAGCAATTTGATGTGCACTTTCTTCTCTGTTTTAACTGAATTTTCATTAGGGCATTGCAACCATAAAGAGCCTACCCCCGGAATATGTGACAATGACTGGAATATCACCCTCAGTTACAGGACTCAGATGAAATATAAATCATTTTGGGGGCTTGGAGTGGGCTAATGGGTGATAATTATTTGCAGGAGGGTGTTGGTAAGAGACAAACATTATGTGGAATTTTAAAGGGGCTTTGAGGGGCTCAAAACAGGTCTCTGGAGCTCCACACAACCAATGGGCTACACTTAATACTCATATATGAAGCAAGGCACAGAAACTTAACTGGCAGGATAGCCTTGCACATGAGTTATACAGTTTGTTTAGTAATGCACGCTTCATTGAAAGTCTACCAGTCATGGGCCATGCTCTGTATTATTCAAAACTATTTCATAGCTTTCAAATGCTGTGGCTGTTCAAGCCAGATCCCAAGAAAAGGGAAACCAAAATTACCTTATGTACCAGGAGGCAAGGTGAGATCAGTGTGAAAGGTTGACTGGTGACAGAAAGGAAAGTTTTGGAAATGCCCAGAAAAGGACGAAGTATGGAATTTGAAGATTTTGGCAAAGACCTTTCTGAAATGTTTATGTGTGAAAAGAAACAACCTTAAGATGAACTCTCTAAAGTTGTGCTTTTGCTATGGGAGACCAGAGCACCATTAGGATTCACTGCCCATGTGAGTATCTGCTTGCTTCTCATCTATTCATTCTTAATATTTCTAAAGAAACAAATGTTGCAAAAGCCCATAAAACCACTAGCACTATATAGCTGTTTCATGAGAGCATTCCACTATTTGTGGAAATGCTTATGGAAGTAAAAGGTAAAAAGCACTTTGAAGACTTACAATTGGATTCCCGATTTTTCAGAGTTCCCCTAAAGTCTAGTCTAAGCAGGAAATGCAAATCTTGTGGGCCATATGTGTCAAGAGTCAGACGCCAGTTACAAAACAGAGTTTATTCCGAAGATAAGCCAAAAAATAACATAAACACAGGAAATATCCTTGAAACACTTCACTTATCAGTGTTTCGAGAGTAGATTGGACAATAGTAACTCAAAAACGAGCCACGCTAATTTCCCATGCTGGCATTCAATAAAAAACTAAATAACGCTTCAATTCAGCTTTGGAAAACAAATAGAGTTAATTGCTGGAAAATAAACAAACTAGAAAAGCAGTAAAACTGCTTCCACGGTGCAGCTAAGCCGAGAGCCTCAAAGGGATGATGAATAGCCGTCGTCAGAAGAATCCAAGGTCAGGTCAGGAGGCAGCAGAAATTCCGAAAGACAAACCAGTAGTCAGAAGCCGGGAGAAGTAGTCAGTCAGAGGGCGAAGACAGAAGCCAGGTCAAATACCAATTCAGAGTCCGAAGAGGGTGCAGTCATCCAAACCAGGTCCACGAAAAGGCACAAAGATGGTATCAGCAGATCCGAATCACAGTCCAAGTCCAGTCTTCACGAAAGCACAGAGATCCCAATGGCGCCTCAGCAACACCTTGCCACACGCAAAGTGCAGTGGCCAAACATTCCCATTTTATTCCCCTTCCTCCTGGGTGACCAAACACTCACACCCAAACACCAGGTGTCCCAAATCTACTCAGAGTCTGAACTCCACACAGCTAGAGCTCGTGGATCTGGAGTACCTAGCAATTCGTCGGAGTCCCAATCATCCTGCCCACACTTAGCCCCATGAACACTTAAAGAACCATCCTCCCTTCTCCAAGCATCCCAATTGGGATCAGCTCCTGCAGAAACCCCAGGTTCAGAAGTATCCATAGACCCCAAATCCCCAGACATCTCCGGTGGCTGTGCCCATTCAGTGCCCGCTTCCCCAGCCACCACCTGTTCCTCAGCATCCATCTCCCCATCTGAATCTTCCTCAGAAGATCCCCCATATAGCTCTCTAAGTCGCTTCCTGCGCAACTCCTCCAGTGAACCCTCATCACGAGGGTTTTTTCTTCCTCTTCGAATTCCATCACCATCAACCATAATCCCCGAAGGCGCAGTCACAACACTATCCCTCCCCGCAAAGGCCCCACCCACTGGAATTAATGTGGGATCCGAGACCTCTGTAATTACTGAGGGCCTGTTACATGATGCGTCCAGTTTCAGTAAAGACCGGTGAAACACCGGATGAACCTTCAGCGTGGAAGGCAATTGCAATCGAAACGCCACAGGAGAGACCTTAGTAACAATGGGGAAAGGACCTAAGTACCGAGCCCCAAATTTCCCCGCATGCGTCCTGATATGCTTAGCAGACAACCACACCATGTCCCCTTCTTTCAATTCCACTCCAGGCTGACGATGTTTGTCAGCTTGTGACTTTTGTGTTGCTTTAGCTTCCACTAGAAGCTTCCTCGCAACGTCTTGCAAGGCCTTGAGTTCACTGGAACGATACACTGGATCCGGCGACACAGTATTTTGCGCAGGCGCTACTACTCCACGTGGATAGCAACCATACATGATTTCAAAAGGCGAGTATTGGCTAGCGCTATGTGTCGCCGCGTTATACGCAAACTCTGCCACCTGTACCCATTGAACCCAATCCCCAGCTTGCTGCAAACAAAAACAGCGCAGATACTGTTCTAACAGACCGTTCACCCGTTCAGACTGCCCATCAGTCTGCGGATGGAACGCAGTAGAGACGTTCAGTTTAGTTCCAAGCTGCGCATGGAACTGTTTCCAAAATTGTGAAACAAACTGCGGCGCTCTGTCCGAAACAATAACCTCTGGAGCCCCGTGCAGACGGAAAATATGGCGCACAAATAATTTGGCCAACGTTGTTGCCGCCGGTACTTTAGAGCATGGGATAAAATGAGCCATCTTGGAAAACAAATCAACCACCACCCAAATACAAGTGTAGCCACCCACCCTAGGCAAATCAGTAATGAAGTCCATGGAAATAATCTGCCAGGGCTTTTCAGGGACTGGCAGAGGCGACAATAGACCACAGGGCCTACCTACTGGATGTTTACACTGTTGACAAATAGCACAGCTATCGCAGTATTTTAAAATATCCTGCCTCATCTTGGGCCACCAATAATGATGAGTAATGGCTTGCACAGTCTTAAACCTGCCAAAATGTCCCGCAGTTGGCTCATCATGATATGCTTGTATGATTTCCAAGCGTAGTTTACCAGGCGGCACGAAAATCTGCCCATTACGTGATAACACCCCGTCCACATCCTGTAAATTAGGCAGTATAGTTCTCATATCCTGAGAGAGCAATATCAACTGCTCTTGTGTCCACCTATCCTCTTTTTGAGAAGACAACACCCGTTCATGAAGATCCTGCCTGTCCTGTACCACATTTAACACTGAAACAGGTAAAATGGTTTGTTCAGGAGGGATTTCAGCAGTTTTGAACTCAGGCTTCCTAGATAAAGCATCAGCCCTCAAGTTCTGCTTCCCCTCTACAAATTGTACCCTGAAGTCGAACCTGGAAAAGAACAATGCCCACCTAATTTGTCTCTGATTCAGTTTCCTTGCAGTTTGCAAATGTTCCAAGTTTTTATGGTCAGATAGGACCACTATCTGATGTTTTGCCCCCTCCAACCAATGCCTCCAAACTTCGAAGGCCACCTTGATCGCTAGCAACTCTTTCTCCCAAAACGTATAATTTTATTCAAACGCAGTGAGTTGTCTAGAATAGAAACCACAAGGTCTTAATCTACCAGACGGGTCCTTCTGCGAGAGTACTGCTCCCAGAGCATAATTAGAAGCATCTGCCTCAACAATGAATGGTTGGTTCACATTTGGATGTACTAAAATGTTCCCATTCTGAAAACTACATTTCAGTTGTTCAAAAGCCTTCTTGGCCTCCATAGTCCACTCGAACGGACGCTTCTTTTGCAGGAGTTGGGTTAACGGCACTGTCAATTGTGCAAAGTGCGGAATAAACTCCCTATAGTAGTTGGCAAAACCCAAAAACCTTTGTACATCCTTCTTGGATGTTAATTCTTGCCAGGTATTGACAGCGTCCACTTTTCTCGGGTCCATTTTCAGTTCCCTCCCAGATATAACATGTCCCAAAAACTCCACCTCAGACACATGGAAAACACACTTGGAGGCCTTAGCAAATAACCCATTTGCCCTGAGCCTGGACAACACTTGACGCACATGTTCCCCATGTTCGCGAGCGTCTTTCGAAAAAATCAATATATCATCCAAGTAAATCACCACAAATTTGTCTAATAAATGTCATTAATAAATCTTTGAAATACCGCTGGGGCATTACAGAGCCCAAACGGCATTACTAAATTTTCGTAAGTGCCGAAACAGGTGTTAAACGCTGTCTTCCATTCGTCCCCTTCCTTTATACGCACCAAATTATAAGCCCCACGCAGATCTAACTTCGTAAAGATGGAAGCTCCCTGAACCCGAGACAACAACTCAGGGATTAGAGGCAAAGGGTACCTGTCCCCAACAGTGTACTTGTTTAGCACACGGTAGTCGCACACCAGTCTCAAGTCGCCTGTCTTTTTTGCCACAAAAAAGACTGGCGCGGCCATAGGCGAATTAGAAGGTCTAATGAAACCCTTCTGCAAGTTCTCATCTAAGTATTCTCTTAAAGCCTGTCTTTCAGGTACAGTAAGCGCATACAACCTGCCTGCAGGCAACTTAGCACCTTCCACCAATTTGATCGCACAATCATAAGGCCTATGTGGTGGTAATTTATCCGCTTCCTTTTGGCAGAACACATCCCAGAAGTCCTGATAACAAGATGGAACTCCCTCCATATCCCCACCAACTTCATTTAGTGTTAAACACACCGGCGGGTCTAAACTGATAGTTCTGCGTACCCAATCTACCCGAGGATTGACCTGCGCCAACCAGTCCATGCCTAAAATGACATCATATCTAGGTAGTGCAGTGACATCAAAAGTTAACATCCCCTTCTGCCCTTGCACTTGCCAGGTTACACCCGCTGTTTCTTGATCCACCATCCCGGAATGTAACAACCTTCCATCAGCACCCTCCACCCAAGCTGTGACTTTCTTCTTCACAATTGGAATTTTATTCTTCTCCGCAAAGCTTTGGTCTACGTACGAAACTGTAGCCCCTTAATCCAAAAATGCCTGGGTACTAACTGGTCTCTGACCCATTACACACAATTGTATGGCCACAAACACATGCTTACTCCCCCTAGGCAATTGCATCATAGGCCCTAATGCGCTGGATTCATGGCGCATTAGGGCTGCCCTTTTCCCGGCAGCTGAGATGGTTTTAGAGTGCAACCATGAGCAAAATGCCCCCCATTTCCACAGTACAAACACAGCCTTAATCGTCTACGTCTGTCTTTCTCCTCTTGGGACAATTTGCGTTGCATCCCAAGCTGCATGGGTTCTTCCCCAGAGTTCACAGAGGCACTAGCATGATACTCCACTACTGGAGTCCCACGAGTTTTCTTTCTGAACTCCATTCGAGCCTCTATCCTACAAACTTTGGTTACCAGCTCATCCCAATTTTGAGCTGGTTCCACACGAGACAGCTCATCCTGTAAACATTCATTCAACCCAGCAGTAAAAACCAACATAAAAGCATGTTCTCCCCAGTCCAGTTGATGCTTAAACAAATTAAACTTATTCGAATAGTCAATTAAAGACCCTTTACCCTGCTTTAACCGATATAAAGCCCAACCTGCATTTTCCTTTTGTAAAGGATCTCCAAACGTCTCATTAAGAGCTGCCTTAAAGTCCACCAAATTATTCTTAATTGGGCTATTGCCCCTAATTACATTGACTGCCCAACGCCCCGCTGGCCCAGTTAATAAACTTAAAATAAATGCAACTTTGTTAGTGTCTGTAGGAAACGAAAGATCAGATATTTGCAAAAAATATAAGTCCACTTGAGCCAAAAAAGTTGGTAGTTTTTCTCTGGTCCCGTCAAAACGTTCAGGCACAATGACCTGTCCTTTAATCTGCTGTGCCCTCTTTAAGGCTACCAATTCCAATTCCAAAGCGGCCAGCCTGTCGTCCAGCCCAGCCATGTTGACTTGGCTCTCTCTGTTGTTGTTGTTTAGGCGTGTGGCAATCTGTCAAGAGTCAGACGCCAGTTACAAAACAGAGTTTATTCTGAAGATAAGCCAAAAAATAACATAAA
Source organism: Anolis carolinensis (assembly GCF_035594765.1). NCBI lineage: Eukaryota > Metazoa > Chordata > Lepidosauria > Squamata > Anolidae > Anolis > Anolis carolinensis. The sequence goes on along the minus strand of NC_085844.1, from coordinate 216,960,620 downwards.
CACAGGAAATATCCTTGAAACACTTCACTTATCAGTGTTTCGAGAGTAAATTGGACAATAGTAACTCAAAAACGAGCCACGCTAATTTCCCATGCTGGCATTCAATAAAACTGCTTCCACGGTGCAGCTAAGCCGAGAGCCTCAAAGGGATGATGAATAGCCGTCGTCAGAAGAATCCAAGGTCAGGTCAGGAGGCAGCAGAAATTCCGAAAGACAAACCAGTAGTCAGAAGCCGGGAGAAGTAGTCAGTCAGAGGGCGAAGACAGAAGCCAGGTCAAATACCAATCCAGAGTCCGAAGAGGGTGCAGTCATCCAAACCAGGTCCACGAAAAGGCACAAAGATGGTATCAGCAGATCCGAATCACAGTCCAAGTCCAGTCTTCACGAAAGCACAGAGATCCCAATGGCGCCTCAGCAACACCTTGCCACACGCAAAGTGCAGTGGCCAAACATTCCCATTTTATTCCCCTTCCTCCTGGGTGACCAAACACTCACACCCAAACACCAGGTGTCCCAAATCTACTCAGAGTCTGAACTCCACACAGCTAGAGCTCGTGGATCTGGAGTACCTAGCAATTCGTCGGAGTCCCAATCATCCTGCCCACACTTAGCCCCATGAACACTTAAAGAACCATCCTCCCTTCTCCAAGCATCCCAATTGGGATCAGCTCCTGCAGAAATCCCAGGTTCAGAAGTATCCATAGACCCCAAATCCCCAGACATCTCCGGTGGCTGTGCCCATTCAGTGCCCGCTTCCCCAGCCACCACCTGTTCCTCAGCATCCATCTCCCCATCTGAATCTTCCTCAGAAGATCCCCCATATAGCTCTCTAAGTCGCTTCCTGCGCAACTCCTCCAGTGAACCCTCATCACGAGGGTTTTTTCTTCCTCTTCGAATTCCATCACCATCAACCATAATCCCCGAAGGCGCAGTCGCAACAATATGTGCACCCATTCATTGAGATGCGGGGAGCACTGTTGTAGATTTTGTGACTGAGACAATGAGAAGAATGACATATTTCTTTAAAGGAAAGTGTGCACCTTATTTTTTTGTATTTCCAGACACCTCTATTAAGTGCAATTTAGCTTAACAGAAGATTGAATTTCCCTACATAGTTTATTTTATAGAGGAATTGCTGACTAAATTCATATGCTGTGGCAAATTCAACAGCACAGGGTTGAGGTAGATCCAAACACCAGTTTATTCCAAGGGGCAATAAGCCTGTGACCTTCAGAGATTGTCCCAGTTCTGATCAGAGCTGATATCTTCTGCAGGCATAAATTTTGCTTCACATGTGAAATGACCTTTTCAGACAATGAAGAATGGACTCGTATGTAACTGACGGTGGTGAGAGCAGAGTTCTGCCTGCAGAACAGCTGCAGATGTGCAATAACAGACCTAGAGAATCTTCCATTGCGCATTTTATACTGCCTCTGTGCACTGTGCAAAGAGGTGACCGTCATACATTCACTATTTCTCATTTATTGCACCGTTATACATCTCTCATGTGTGATGGTGGCATTCACCACAGGGTCTATACTTACTCTACTGACACATAACCCAGCTTGTGGATATTTATGTTACACTGAGATGATAAAGAGTCTTGGCCTTCATCTACTAATTTGGCCAAAGGGAAGACTATCATACATAATCTTTCCTAACATCAGCTAATGAAAATCAACTCACCATGTTCTAAATGCTATATGCTACACTATATGCAATAACTCCCAATAACTCAGACTATCTAATCAAGCAACACAAAACCTGCATATGCAAAGACTGGCTAATTGGAATGTTTTTCACATAAAAACATTGCAAGCAATCCATCTGTCCAGGTGTTGGCACATGATGTGAATTTGAAAGACAAAAGAAGAACAATCCAGCACTTAGAAAGCAGATCCTTGTCTGGTTGTTTTACAAGGGACTCAGAAATAAAAACTAAAACAACTTACTGATAATTAGCTCTAAAGGCACACCAGCAATTGTGTTTTATCGCATTACAGGCACTTTGATAATGGGCCAAAGCTTGTGCCACGAATTGCTAATTAATTCTTCCTTAGTCAAATGTGTTGCTTAATTAAAGGGTGCGCTGATTTATAAGTAAACGTCCCTAAATATTATTCATCCTGCATCTGGTGGGGGAGAAGACCAGATTGCTGCTGGGTTGCAACATTTCTCTTCAAATTATTTCATTACATCCTGCCACGCTCCTTCAGCACTGATTGTGACAGATTTGGGAATTATGAAGTCATAAATACAGAGAGAATAGCTGGCAAAATGCAGCTAATGGGAAATGTTCTTGCAATGTGAGGGGAAAAGTATTTCTGATTATGGCAAAAGGAAGAAAGGAGTAAGGGAACAAACCATAAAGCAATTGATTTATATGCCATCTATAAGGAAATATAGTGAATACTAGCAGTCATCATGGATTTGTTGAGAACAAGGCAGGTCAGACCAACCTAAATCCTTTATTTGATGGTTTAATGGTTTAGTAGATAAGGGGGATGCACTAGTTATATTTTGCTGTATACAAGGTTATTCATACAAATCTATATAATGTTATTGCCAAGTACGTGAAATATGGACTAAAAGGTGCTATAACCTTGGAAGTTTGCATACAAAAGAGTACTGCTTAATGAATCCATGTCAGGCTGGGAGAAGATAATAAGTGATTTTGTACCAAGGCGTATCCTAATTTTTCAGTGGTGCCAGTGCACTGCTAGGAATAAAGGAACAAGATTATTACCACAACTATAGGTGGTAAAATATTGCAATACACTCGTGAAGACAAGATTGCAATTAAAAACTAGAGCAATAATTTGTAAACTATATATAATGAATTTCAACAGACAAAAGTAATGTATTATCCAGTAGAAGGAAAGAAGAAATATAATGCACATATGTGCTGAGATTAATGAAAGGAAACTAGGTTCACTCTAGAATGTGGAGGAATCACACACAGTTTAAATATGAAAGAAACATTTCATCATATCAACAAAGACTATATTTCTTCATGCAATACCTAACTTATGGAATTCATTACACAAAATGTGGCAATTGCCACTAGCTAAGAAGGCTGTGGAAAGAAACCATAGCTCAGTGTCAAAGTAATGTTTTAGCTGTGTAAAATTATAGCTTGAATCCTTGGCATCTTGTTAAATGGAACTGCTGAGCTAAGAAAAGCTAGAAAAGACCTCTACCTGCAAGATCGTAGAGATCTCTGCCAATGTAAATAAGTAACACAATGTAGGAGATAATTTATCACAAAGGTAGTTTATTTGTCTATCTATCACTAAAACAGTTATTTATGTCTGTAAATTAATACAGTAGACCCACTTTTATAGCAATTGGGGGCAAAGGGTCCTCCGAAGTAGGAAGTATCATGAATAAAAAACCAATCGCTATTCTTATTTCCTATGAGCATATCCCTTTAGGACTCTGTAGGTCCTCTAGGGTTATGTCCATCATAAATTGATCATAGAATCATGCCAGAGGATCTAGAGATTCCTAAAAAGGCTTCTCTTAAGAAACTTCTAGATTCTCCAGCATGACTGTATTGACAGCTTTTGGTGGAAGTTGGCCATAAAAGTGCCCTGGATATAGTTCTGTCATTGGGAGTAGAAAAATAACTTTTAATGCCCAGGGGTGGAAAGGATGCAGAGCTGCACTATGTCCCACCTACACTGTATAGGATAATGGCAAATGTGTGCTTGAATTAGGGATGTATGCCCTCTGTTTTTCTAGCATGCAAAATGATCCTCCTTATCTGTGGGTATTTTGAAAAGGTTTTCACATTTGAAAGAATGATTATTTCACCATTTGCACCAATTTCACAAAATAAATGGCTAAACTACAACATCTACTGCTTTGTTGCCTAGACTTTTAGCAATAAGCATCCAATTGATACTTTCAGTCTGTTGGTCAGTCCTTTAGCATTTGCTGAGTGGGTGTGCTTTGCTTAACACACAGAAAAGAGAGTATTTTTGTACAAATTGTCTCTCAATATGTGGTACCAGAGAAGTGGGAGGGGGAGCTAATGCAAGATTTTTTATATTGTTTGGGACTTGGGCCAGGAGGCTAATAAGAGGAGGGCTGACCTGAGAAAATCTAGAAAGTAAAATGGAAGTAATAAAATTCATCTTCTCAAATATATTAATGAGATTAAGGAATGTAAAGTACTTTGTACATTGAAATAGTCTAGAAATCTTTAAGAATCAATCAGATAGAAATGCATTTGTATGAACTAAATGGTTAAAACTGTAGCCAGGCTCCTTCATTATGCAATGTCTTGTAAAGTTCCACATGGACAGGACTATAATATGTCTCCTTCTCACCCACCAAGCCCCATGCCTTTTACCTATCACGGTCTCTTCAACATGCTAATTTACTAGCTCCGTTTCCTGCCTGGGAAGGCCAAGGAGGAGTCCTCCTTCGCCCTTCCCAGTGGGGACAGCTCTCTCTTCTCTTTCGCCAAGGAAGACAAAGGAGGGGAGGGAAAGGCGCGCACCTTTCCTTCCTCTCCTTCATGCGGCAGGCACCTTCCTTGGAGGAAGAGGAGAGAGCAAAATAAGACATCCCCCGAAAGTAAGACCTAACATGTCTTTAGGAGCTAAAAATAATTTAAGACACTGTCTTATTTTCGGGGAAACACGGTATAATAATAATGAATTTATTGGGGTTGTTGTATGTTTTCCGGGCTGTATGGCCATGTTCCAGAAGCATTCTCTCCTGACGTTTTGCCCACATCTATGGCAGGCATCCTCAGAAGTTGTGAGGTATGGAGAAACTAAGCAAGGAAGGTTTATATATCTGTAGAAGTTCCTGGGTGGGGGAAGAATTCTTATCTGTTGGAGGCCAATGTGAATGTTGTAATTAATCACTTTTGTTAGCATTAAATGGCCTTCCCAGCCTTACATCCTGGTCTGGAGGAATCCTTTGTTCAGAGTTGTTAGGGGCCTCTGATTGATTCCTGTCTGGAATTCTTCTGTTTTCAGAGTGCTGCTCCTTATTTAGTGTTCTGATTTTGGAGTTTTTTTAATACTGGTATTCAGATTTTGTTCATTTTCATGGTTTCCTCCTTTCTGTTGAAATTGTCCACATGCTTGTGGATTTCAATGGCTTCTCTGTGTAGTCTGACATGATGGAGTGGTCGAGCATTTCTGAGTTCTCAAATAATATACTGTGTCCAGGTTGGTTCATCAAGTGCTCTGCTATGGCTGATTTCTCTGGATGAGTCAGTCTGCAGTGCCTTTCATGTTCTTTGACTCGTGTTTGGGCGCTGCGTTTGGTGGTCCCTATGTAGATTGGTCCACAGCTGCATCAAATACGGTAGACTCCTGCAGAGGTGAGAGGATCCCTCTTGTCCTTCGCTGAATGTAGCATTTGTTGGATTTTCTTGGTGGGTCTGTAGATAGTTTGTAGGTTGTGTTTCTTCATCAGTTTGCCTATGAGGTCTGTGGTTCCCTTGATGTATGGTAAGAACACCTTTCCTCCGGGTGGATCTTCGAATTTATTACCTATCTCTCCCTGTGCCTTGAGGCGGGATACAACATCGCTGAAATGAGATAAAACACATGCAACAAGACATACAAGTTAAAATCCACTGATTAAGATGCAGATTAAAATTCACAACTTAAAACTGAGCAGATTGACCTGCCAGAAGAGAGTGATGTCAATCTGCTGTGACAAACCACAGGAATTGTGTACTACACTGTTCCTCCACCCCCATTCTACACTGGCTGTATTAAAAGAGGATTGCAACACCTCAGATCTAAGTTTGGGGAAAAGAATTTTGTCATTACCCATTCAGTAGAGGGTTCAGACCTCTGTAGTTACCCAAAAAGGTGAGTAACATGAATGCAAGGTGGATCTACATACCTATAATTCACCAACAGGACACCAGATGAGATGTCTCATTGAGCTATTTGTCGGGATGGGGAACATACATAGGGCACAGTTTTAGCAAAGAAAAATTGGAACCTTGTAATCCAATAGTTTTTACACCTAATTGTTCTAACATGGTTCCTGTGACCCGTTCTGCATTTTGATCCTTTCACCCTAAATGAGGGACTTTGTGTGTACATCTTTTCCACAGTCTGTCCTCTGATTTAGATGACAAAACTCATAAAATGGAGAAGATAAGGAAAGGAAGTTTGGATAAATTAGCGCCACAACCTAATTAAACAAGAATGCTCAAAGCAACGATAGTAGCGTGGACCATCATAAGCAAAAGTGCACTGAATTTCAGCATTAGTAGTTATTCAATAGCTTCTGGAGTGGATTGTGCCTCTTATATAGTGTTGCCCTGACACTCTCTCACTGTGTAGAAGGAGAGAGAAAAACTTGATTCATCTGATCTTCCTGGTATTGATATGCATATTGAAGCAAAGCAGTATGAAAAGATAGCAGAAATTGTACTTAGTACTTGGTGTGCAATTGGTCATACAAGCTCTTTTATTTTTGTAGCAATCCAAACTGAAGATTCGGAAGAAATTGAGTCCTTGATTGTACTCTTTTCAGACAGGACTTTTCCTGGCAGCATACACCGATTGAGCTCTAGATGATCCACAGAGCCCACCAGCTCCCATCTAATGCATCAGAGGAACTTCTGGCAGGGCTCCATGGGTCATCTATAGTGGAGCCAGTGTAAGCTGCTGTGGCAACAACATGACAGGCTTCCCATGTTGCACAGGAAGCAATGGGGGGAAGCCACATTGTCAATGCTTCCCCCTGTGGGATCAGCTTCCTTTTGAGCCAGGCAATGCAAGGTCAGGAGTGATGGGTTTCCCACGTCCTCCAACCATGGGCAACAGATTTGCCATGACATGAGGTGATTCTGGCAGCCCATGTGACAAGGTAGTTAGATTTCCAAGCAAAGGTGAGCCTCACCTGGTCTTGGATCTAAATGTGACTTTTATGTGTTGAGGGGTTGCCTCATGAGTTACAATCCTTCCACTCTCATGAAGATGATCAGCTAGTAGAGAGTCTTCTCTGTCTCCAGAATCAGTTTCCTTATTTGATGGCTAAGGTGCTACCTCAGGATTGTACAACATGAATATCCATGTCTACTCACGATTTCATCAGGGACAAGTATTAACTTGTGCAGAGGCACTGCATATATAGCTATTAGGGATGTGTGATCCATAAAAAATAGTTCAAAAGTCATTACAAAACTGTGCGGGGTTGGCATTTCATTTCTAAAGTGTTTCTAAAGTAGAGGTAATGAAAAACTCATTACTATAATGAGAGTAACAAAATTTATTTACTAATTTGTTACAGTAATTGCGCATAAATTATTATAACTGGGGAAACTTCAGGGGCTCTTTTCTCCCTCATTTTTTAATGCTATTGGGGTAAAACCTGTTACAATGGTAGAACACATTTACCACTGTTAACCCACCAAATTTCAGAACGTTTCACGTATCTATGGATTTTTGGCGAATAAACAACATTTTTTTAAAAACTGCAAGAGCTATCTCCTTGAATTTGAGGCAAATGAAAAAAATGCACACCTCTAATAGCTAGGTTTTTGTGACCTTAAACTGACTATAGACATTGTGCATCTGACAAAAAAATCCAATTGTTTCTGCCTTTGCATGTGTAAAACACCAACATGGTTCCAACCAATTTATCTAGATCATTGCCCACATGCTGCATTGGTGTGCCTTTCCTGTTCAAGCTCTGTGTCCAGCTGTGTCCAGTCCTGAGTGCCACAATTCAAGAAGAATATTGACAAGCTAGGATGTGTCCAGAGAAGGGAATCAAAATTTTAAAAGGTCTGGAAGCCAAGCCCTATGATGAGTGGCTTAGGGAGCTGGATATGTTTAGATTGAAGAAGATAATATTGAGAGGGGAATATGATAGTCATGCTTAAATATTTGAAAGGATTTGATATTGGGGAGGCAGCAAGTTTGATTTCGGCTCCTCTAGAGACTACGTTCCTTGGGAAATTCCAGATCTGAATTCAAGACTTTACTGGATCATTAGATATATTAATTCTATTTATGTCCTGAGCATTAACTGAAAACAGAAATCAGGCTAAGGACAAGGCCATCTCTTCTTGTTGAAACATCTCCTATGTAATTAACTCTCTAACCAGTCAAGTAGTCATTGCCTATAATGATGAAGGATAGGACGTTCCCCACAGTATCCAAGGGAATATAACCTTGCATTACAGATACAGAATAAAATATATGGTTTTGCTAAGATGAAAGGTATTCAGTTGTTTTATGTTGCTTTCACTCAGTATCCTAAATTAGATATTGGGTCTGCATATCCTTAAAATGTATGAAAACCTCCACTGCTTTGAACTGGCATGAGATATTTGGGCTCTCTGATGCTCAACATAAACAGTACATAATGATGAGCATATAAAAAGATCTGCCATGTACTTGGCATTCACTTCGTTCAGCACTATAAGGAGTGAATCAATAGAAAGTTGTTCTTGGAGGCTGAAACTGTACTATGTGCAGTTCAACAAGATTAAACTGAAATATATTTCTCAGGCAATAACACAACTTATTATTGCAATCATATTTAAGAGTTGTACATGTGTGTTTGAGAGAGAAAATGTGGATTTGTGTCCATGTTTCGATTTGTTTGGAATTTTCCTTGTCAAAAATATATTGAAAGTAATATGACACTGAATTCTTGTCAGCTTCAGTTTTTAATGAGAAGGTTGCTTTTTGTTGGCCTGTGTTCATAGAGTAGCCTTACCTGCAACTCTTTTGTGTGTTTTATACCTCTTTTTGTACACTTAAATTTTCTAGATCTCATGCTGCCTCTAGATCTTCCTTGCTTCCCTCCCATTTCAAGTATAGAGTCAACAGGTTTATTTGAATTTCAATCTGAATCAGAAAAGAATATGGACCTTCTAATACTCATCTTGTAATAGAGGTGAATATTATAAGTTTACTCAAGAATTCTGAACCAAGAAGCTGATCATTTTTAATGGAGAGGGCTAGTGAAATGCACCATATTTGGGGTCTTGGGACAATTTCTCATCCTATTGATTTCTTAGTTACAGCTATAAGGTTTAGAAACACAGGCCCCATCTATATTGCCCTATAATGCAATTTGAAACTACATTATATGGTCAGTGTAATAACAACAACAACAACAACAACAACAATAATAATCTTTATTTATATCCTGCCCTATCTCGCTGATGGGGAATTAGGCAGCTAACAGCATATAATGGCAATATTCAATGCCAAATAATGCAACCAGCAAATAAACAACATAACATAAATTTTAAAATGACACAGAAAACCTTAACATAAGCAATAATAAAAAAGACATCACCACCACATTTAATGACTTTCAAGGACTTTCCACATTTAAAATTACAATGTTACTCAACTAATATAAGAAGACTAGAAAGTTTTAAAATTAGTAAAAAATTTAAAAACATTAAATTTTTTAAAGGATATAAATCCAAACTAGCAGCCATTTTCATGTTCCAAGCCGATTTATAATGCTTTATATTTCATTTGTATTTCTCATCATATGCTTGTGAGCCTAGAAAGGTTTTAATCAGGGGGGTTTTAATGAGAGAAGGGAAAGCTCTGTTTTAATTTCCTTAGGGAAGGACTTCCAGAAATGGGGGAGAACCGCAGAGAAAGTCCTTTATCTCGTTCCCACCAACCATACCTGGGACAGGGGTGGGACAGAGAGCAGGAGCTCTTCCGCAGATTGCAGTGCCCAAGCAGGCTTATATACAGATATGCGGTTGGCTAAGTAGTCTGTACCTGAACCATTTAGGGCTTTAAAGTTAATAACCCGCACTTTGTATTTTGTCCAGAAACAAACTAGTAGACAGTAGAGCTGTAGTGATATGGGAGTAGCTTTCTCCATGTACGGAGCCCCAGCTAGTAATCTGGCCACTGATCTTTGGACCAGCTGAAGTTCCCAAATGTCTTTCAAAGGCAGCCCCACATAGAGCATGTTGCAGTAATCTAATTGGGATGTAACTAGGGTATGGAGTACCGTGACCATGTCTGGTGCTGTAAAACAGTACAACAGTGCCTCCTAGTCCCATCGCGGAAAGACTGACCAGAAGGATACCATGGTCAATGGTATTGAAAGCCACTGAGGGGTCCAGGAGAACTAACAGGGATACACTCTATCTAGTTCTCTTCGTAGATAATCTACCAAGTTGATTAATGCCATCTCTGTTTCATAGCTAGGCCTGAAACCAGATTGAAATAGATCTAGATAATCAGTTTCTTCCAAAAAACCTTGGAGCTGAGAGGCCACCACCTTCTCCAAAACCTTGCCCAAAAAGGGGAAATTTGATACTGATGCCAGCTTCTTTAATAAAGGTCTTACTACAGCCTCCTTAAGGTTAATTGGCATTAAGCCTTGTGCCAAGGAGGCATTCACCAGCACCTTCACCCACTCTGCCAGTCCCCCTCTGGCCTGTTTAATTAATCAGGAAGGGCAAGGGTCCAATATTGCACATTCCAAACATTTGTCTTAGGCATATATAGCTCCGGCATAGAGCTATTTACTCCATGGGCATTTGCTTTTAAATAACCTAGGTGACACACCTTACCCTCCCACCACCTCCCTCACAACATCCCTCCCCCTCTCTTTTACACCCTCCCTGGCCAGCCAGGCTCCAAAACTATTTGGAAAAAAATGTCAAAAATGTACTTTGAGTATTGAGAAACTCAAGTGAGAGAAACCTATACTGATAACAATCTTTGTAGTTCAGAATGTATTCTGCACAGAATTTGCATGCAGTTATTTTACTCAGTAAACAGTATTTAGTCATAAACTCGGCCACAATCTTAGGTTTCAACACACAATAGGAAGATAAGCCAAAGTCAATGGTCTGCTAAAAGAGAATCCTAAATTCTTGAGTCCTTGAAAGTCCAGCCAAAATAAAAGAGGTACACACTGTAAACAGAAAGGACTTGCCTATGCCAAGTTCCAAAGTTCAATTAGGTGAAGTCAAGCTGGAGAAACAACAGAGTCAAGTCAGAAACAAATGAAATCCAATCACAATCCAGGCCAAAAATGCTAGTAGACCAAAAAGCAGCAGAGTTAGATTCCAAGCCAAGTAGCAACAACATGGTTGGCTACAACAAAACCCCACACTGAGAGCCATTTTATCATATGATCTCAGCTGTTGCTTGTTTTCCTGCTTATCTCAAAGACCTGTGATACTTTTCATACTCTCTCCTACACTTCAAAGGTGAGTGTATGTTTAACCTCTTGCTAGCCTTTTGAAGCATTTTCTTCAGCTTGCTCATATTGTTGTGGGGTGATTGCTACTGCTGATGAGCATTTTCAGCAGTGACTGAGGTAGGGCAGACTGCTGGGAGGTACTGACCTCTATCTCCTATGTTGCCCATTCTAGCAATTCCTCGTCCCCACTATCGAAGCTGGAGACATTTCTATGTAGAAATATTACTTTTCTGCACAAAAATATCTCAATAAAGTAGTATTATTTTATATACAAAATTTTATTTTCTGTATAAAAATCCCCAGGTGCAAAGAGGATTAAAGCTGTGCTTTTCAAGGGCTTTTTTCATAGTGGGAAAATTTGTTAAACTTTCTTAATGCTTCCTTTAAAAAGAAAGGTATTTAAGAATTACATCCCTACTCTGGATTGAAAACAAACCACTGGTTTCTAGTTTCACCAACAAAAACAATCTAGGCCTATCTCCCAGATCCACAAGATAGCAGAAAGACAAATGACACAAGCTGACATTAATCTATAGGCCTCACAAACAATATCTAATTTCAGAAAGTAAGGTCTGAATTAGATCTGCAGCAAATTTAGTTGGGTCAACAAAATATCACTACTAGCTCTAGCTGGCGCAGCATTATTAACTGATCCAATTAACTACCCAACTTTGCTTTTATGGTTTTAATGAGATAATTGGAACTCAGCTGAAATCCATAACTTTAGTATAGGCCTTTTGCATAAGAATTTTTATTAGCAGTTATTATTTCCCCCAGGTCTTCTTGGTCTTCTGTAGGGAACATTTCCTAGTTTTGTTTATTATTTATAACTATGATATTGATACCATCAATTGTGTGCAAAAACTTCAATATATTGTGCATTCTTTGTTCTTTGTGGCACATACCTGAATTTCATACCTGAAATTCATACCAGTAATCATTTGTGTGTACTTTTTTAAAGCTGATGTTACAATACAGAAGAGCTTTCTCTAAAAACTATTTATTGTTTGTTTATCATTATCACATGTCATTATCACACATTAACCATTCATGGAAACTTAAATAGCTGAGAAATAGATTCATAGACTAAATATTTCTGTGAGGATATATTTATCTGGAGAAGCAAAGGATAGAGTGAACTGCAAAACATGCCTGTGTAATTACACTTTTTAAATGAGGAGTATATTTAAGCCCTGTTCAAAACAAACTATCTCATGTACTGCTGAGCTGTTTTGCTGAGCAACAAAACAGAAATTGCTCCGTTCTGCAGCACATTATCAAATTTAACATCATTATATTTCTTATGTTTAAACCTGGCATAAGCTGCATTCAGACACCATTTTTTCCAAAGCGGCTTTCCACAACTTGGGTTGTTCTAGATTAGGGGACTAAAGTTCCTTTTCTTCTGAACAGATTGGTATAGATGGGAGGTGTTTCCAAATTATCTGGATCAATTTAGGGAAATAGCTTGATGACCTTGGGGGACCTTGCCTTGTTGATCAAAACAGAGTAAGTACGTGCTAGATGTGTTACATTCCCTCTTAGGATTTAAGTTTGCAACTTGGATGTACTCCTGGTTTCAGTCTTGAACACAAATTTTCAGGTTTTGGAAAGGGCCAGGATAGCATGGGCACAATACAAACTAGTGTGCCAGTTGCACTCACTCCTAGAAATTTGACTACAATTACACACTGCTTGGATTGCTGTAATACACTCTGTAATAGGCTGCTTTTGAAGACTTTTTGGAAGCTACATCTGGTCCAAAATGCTGCAGATAGACTATTTGTCATAGTAGTTTGCAGGAAACATATGATTCTCAATTCAAAGTGTTGGTTATAACTGAGGATCAGGCTCTGTGGCAATATCCTCTTTTGGACTTTGAGATATGCAGAACAGGATCTTCTGTTGATGCCATCCCCTTCAGAGAAATCTTTCTGAAACATCTTATGAGGCTCACAAAGGTCATTCTTGATGGCTGCTCCCTAATTATGGAACTCGACTTCCCCTGGGTAACCTGTTGCCCTGGGCAACATCACTTCATAAAACAATGGGCAGATAAGACTATGTCATGACTAGAGACTAGTGTGACGCAGGGGTTGAGGAGGGATGGTAAGGGTGGTGCCAGGTGGTGCCAAATTTGTTCGAAGGTGGAGAATCCACCTCCACAACAGCTGGGGGAATGGTTGTGTGGTCCATATCTGGAGGTAATCTGGTGTAGGACATGCTTGCTCAGTCCTGAAGTTTTGATCAGTGTAGATCCAGCCCTTTTCACAGTCAGGGGTTTTAAATAGATGTGGTTGATTTTTTTTCATATTTAAATTCTTGTTTATTAATGTGGAGTTTGTAACCATTTTAATTCATGTTCTTATTGTTTAATTAACTTACAATTCAGTTTAATACAATATGTACAGTATTCACTCATTCATTATTTCCTGCCTTTTCCCCAAAGTTGGGATTCAAGAATTCATAATAAAACATGGTGAATTATAGACACTGCATGAAACTATTAAATTTTAATTAAGATAGAAACCTCATTGCTCTCCAGACCTGAGCATAGACATCAAACAAAGAAAATATTTTTGAAAAGCTGTCCTTTAATGATACCCTAATATTTGTTGTGTGAAGCTGCTGTTCTCATCCTGGTTACTGGGTGCATGCTAGCATATTTCCCTCTTTATCATTTTTTTGAGCTTACCTATCATGTGGTGGTTTTTTATCCCAGTAGGGGTTTTATCTTCAAACACATAAACAAACTGTTAGATTTTAATTTTAATTTGGTAGATGTAAGAAAATCAGGTGTGTGAAGTCACATCAATAACCATGAGTGCCTTAAGAGGAAAGAATATTGCTAGGTACTTAGCCATATATTCATCTATTTTTCTCTAGTTATTGCTTTGGCCAAGTGTAATTTGTTGTGGGAGAACAGGGAAAACAGTGATTCAGTAAGTCACATTGATTATCATCAAATAAACAGCTAAACCTACATCACATTGAAATCAATGAGGATAAATTATTTTTCATTTTGTGCTGAATTGTGGGTCTTCTTTTTAAAATTGTCCTGTATGCCTATTTCTCAACAGTGATCCTCAGTCCAAAGCAGAGGTCCACCTAGGGTGACCACACACTGCTCAGACAATAGGCTACTAACATCAATTATTGTTGTTCTTCTTGTTCAGTGCCACCATGTTGGATTTGAATTATGACAAATGTATGAATGAGAGCCTATTAAGACACCCTGTTAACAGTCTTATTAGGGTATTGCAATATTAGGTTCGTGTCTTCCTTGACTGAATCTATTTGTAAGGCATTATTCTCCTTTTACTGCCGCTTTCAACTTTACTAAGCCTTATCCTATTTTTATATTTTCTCATGATGTGTTCAGTTTGTTAAAAGTTTAAAAGCAATGCTTTTGGTTTGGAAAGATTAGCAGTTTACAAGAAACGTTGCCCAGGGGACGCCCGACTGGATTCACTCAGTCTTCGAGGAGGCTCTTTCTATGTCCCCCATCCAGGGGCAAACCAAGAATGGGCAACTTGGAAGTCCCTAAACAGACTCAGAAGTGGAGTGGGCAGATCAAAAGACAACTTGGCGAGGTGGCACTACCTGGAGGAATCCTCCATCTGTGTGACTGTGGAGCAGAACAAACAACTCCGCATATGTATGCTTGCCCGCAATGTCCTGCCTCATGCACGGAAGAGGAGTTGTTTAAAGCTACGGACAATGCGGTCGCTGTTGCCCGCTTTTGGTCTAAAACTATTTAGCTGTTTCCTTTATTTCATCACTTTTTAATATTTATTTATTATGCAATGCTTTTGACATCAAATAAATAAATAAATAAATGATGTGTTCAAAGTGCAATAGCCTCAGTTTAGACTTTTTTGCTCTTAAAACCTCATCACACTTACCTAAACTAGCATCCTAGGACATTTCCACCCTGTCTTCTGGATGGAGCCCCATGATGGCCATCACACAATGTCGTGAGATTTCTGGCAGAAGCCCCACTCCCAGCTGGGGTGGAAGTGTCATTGAATACTTCCCCCACAACAAGGGAGGCTTCCTGCGCTGTGCTGGAGTGGATAATACTGTGAAAACAGCTAGGATTGAATGAAAAGTGAATACTGGTATTAGAACTGTGTAGATGATCCCCAGGCAAGGTCCTATTTGCTGGTGGAGCAAAGAACAGGGGAGAAGGAAGTGCTGGTGTGGTGACAGGGGAAAAATTGTAAACAAAAATGTAGCTGTTCAGGAGACAATAGGAAAGATTAATGGGCTGAATTGATGTTTTTTCATTGCTGCCCTTCAGTTACCACTATGTCCTGCTCAAAATAGTGACTTACTTTTCCATAATTGACCCTTATGTCAGTGTAAGTCACCAACAGAATCCCAAACTTTGCAGAGTGTTTTTCAGAGGCACAAAGGAAAATATATGTAAAATGTCAATGTGTTTAGCTTTTCCCCTTTAAAAACAAATGAATCAAATGTTTATTGATAGGTGCTCACCCAGACTAGATAAAAGTTGTCTGATGCTACTCGTATTCAAGAAGCTATGTGATACTAACAAGCATATCTTTAAAATATATGTATGTAGATGCTTAATATTCACAGACCACTTATACACTAGGTCTAGATTCTTTTGCCATCAGTTATAACTTTATGAGTGGCTTGATTGAGGTAATTATTTAAAGCAGGGCTGCAAGCTTTACATGCTAGATTTATCTATTAATTTTTTTTACTCATAAATTAGTGATGCTGAAAAGGAAAGGTACAGATGAAGGAGAGTGTTCTTTCAGTTCATCTGTGCTTTATGCTTTTCTTCAAATGAGATTTTTAAAAAATGGAATGGATATATGGTGAGAGCTACTATTTTCTGCCCTTCGGAATGCTGCCAGATGTAGGGATGATGTGTGTATTGCTATACTGACCAAGCAAAACTGATCGCTCCATCTATTCACACTCAGGGCATTTCAGTAGTTAATTCTGAAAAGTCCAGATATCAGTCCATCTGCTTTACTGAATTAGTGATTTTCATTTCCAGCCCTGAAATGTTAGTATCTATAACACCTTTACCACAGAGGTGTCAATGTGTCAAGTTTAGGAGTCTACTTTATACAAATGCATAGACTGCCAAAATACCAATTGTGTCATTTTAATTTCTGCACAAAAATACTTATTTCAAATAAAAAGGGGGATGCTATGAACTTGGAAAAACTTAGTGGATGCTATTGAATTCTCTCTCTTTTGACCAGAAAAAAACCCAGATTGGATATCCTGTAGGGTTTGAGGGCCACAGAAGGGTGAGGGCTCACAATCTGTTCTAGGACCGCATTTGCTGACCCCTGGTGTGTTTGACAGCCTTATATAAACTGGCATTCTTCTGGCTGGAAATAACTGTATTTATTGAGTCTAACAAATGCAAATAGGCAAGGATTGCACGACAGATAAGGTTTTAAAAATGGATCACATTTCTTCATATCCAAGATGGAAATAATTTGGGATCTCAAAAAATCAACTATAGGAGAAAAGAAAAAGGAGAAGATTGTTCCTCCAGGTTCCTGCATGGTAGGCAGCTGGACTGGACGGCCCTTGTAGTTTCTTCCAACTTTACATTATTTAAAATGTAAAATAATCAAAACATTCTTGCATCAAAAAGGAATTTTCTTATCCATCTTTCAAAAATATGAGCATGAATTTTGTACTGTAAAGACCAATTCTTCTTTTTGGTTTGGAAAGTAATACAATTGGATCACAGGCAGTTTAATTTTATGTAGTGTTACCGTAGGTAACACTACTGCGTTCCATGCAGTCATGCTGGCCACATGACCTTGGAGGTGTCTACAGACAACGCCAACTTTTCGGCTTAGAAATGGAGATGAGCACCAACCCCCAGAGTCGGACACGACTGGACTTAACGTCACTTTACCTTTTACCTACCATAGGTTTAAGGGTGCATGATCTTTTTATTTAAACTGGAATCTAAAACATATTAGTTATATTTTGTGGGTAATTTTCAGGAAGATTCCAGATATATTTATTTGTTTATCATACTTATACCCCTGCAAAGGAGGTGGGACTGAGGGAAGGGCCTCCCCAGATGATCTTAAACTCCTAGATGGCCTGCACGGTACTACTATCTGGTTGTTTCAGCAACGCCTTGTGAAACATGTCTGCTCTCACCAGTCAGAAAGCAGCTGGAGGCCTTTTACACTACAGAACATTAAACTTCAGTTTAATTGCTATGGTTACATCCTATAGAATCTTGGATTCTCTAGTTTGATGAGGCATGGGAGCTCTCCGTTTAAAATACCTTTTCCTTATCTGAAAATCCTAGGGACACATGAGATGGAAACTTGGATGCCATGGAATCATGGCAATTAAAGTGGGATCCTAACGCTGTGGTGAATCTCATTATGGCTCCAGTGGGTCTTAATCTTCATGAGGATCTCTCCAGGGGAGACAGGGTAGGAGAGAATCAGCACGCGAACCCCGCCCCCACCCAAAAGTGCTTTTTAATAGCAGAATGCTATCCCTTAATACAGACCATTCTTAGTGTTTGGAAGAATGACTATTTTGTACCTGTTGAACTAAAATGAACAGTAGTTAGATTAATGCTCTGAGACACAGAATATCACTCGAGCACTTCAGAATGTCACCATATTCTTCTTTCTGAAAATTAACTTTCCAAGTTCAGTTGTTTTAATATGTATGCATATCTTGTATTTCACTCAAGTCTGACTCCTTAAACTGTGTGCCACAGTTAAAATAGATCAAAATATAAGATATACAGATATATCATTATTTGTTGATAAGCTATTTTTTGTTGGATAACTCTATGGAAAAAATATAACGACTTTCAAAAGGAGGTCCCAAACTTGTTATATGCCTGCGAAACGTGGACTAGTGTTTACACAATCAACTCCTGGAATGATTCCATCAGCGTTGCCTCCAAAAAAAATCCTGCAAATCTCTTGGGAAGACAGGGAGACAAATGTCAGCATGCTGGAAGAAGCAAAATCCACTAGCATTGAAGCAATGCTCCTACTCCATCAACTCTGCTGGACTGACCACATTGTCCGAATGCTCAATCGCCATCTCCCAAAGCAATTACTACTATACTCCCAACTGAAGAATGGAAAATGGAATGTTGGTGGACAGAAAAAGAAATTTGAAGATGGGCTTAAAGTTAACCTTAACAATTGTGGCAAAGACACTGAGAACTGGGAAGCCCTGGCCCTTGAGCCCTCTAGCTGGAGGTCAGCTGTGACCAGCAGTGCTGTGGAATTTGAAGAAGCACGAATGGAGAATAAAAAGGGGAAACATGCCAAAAGGAAGGCACATCAAATCAACCCTGACTGGGACAGCCTTCCACCTGGAAACAGATGTCCTCACTGTGGAAGAGCATGCGGGTCAAGAACTGGGCTATACAGTCACCTACGTACCCACTGCCAGGACACTACACTTGGAAGGCCATCATACTTGGACAATGAGGGACCATTAATAAGTAAAGTTAGTAAATATTTGTTAATAAGCTACTTTTTCATTGGATAACTCTATGGTAAAAATATAATGACTTTCAAAAGGAGGTGTATAATTGAACTATGGATTTCACTTCTCCAGGATGCATTTGGCTAACTTTTGTCACAATGAATATGATTCTTTCTGTCTTGTGCCATTTTCAAAATGGTGATTATTGAATTACATTGTTCTGATTTTATTCCATAAGTAGCACTCTTAAAGAAAATGAAAAAGCTGGCTAGATGAGAATGCTGAATATTGCCAAGTTCTTTCACACATAATATAAAAAATGTTTCTGATATAACTTTACTGATGACAACTAAGACATGTTTAGTGCTACACTGCAGTACTGCATAATAGGAATCGTAAGCGATGCAAGTGATGCTGTATATCATAAAAGGTTGTATTTAAAAGAAAGTGTACATTTTTCATAAATCTCTTCAGTTACTAAAAACTGTGTTTTAAATCCTATGTCTAGCAGAAAATTTATTCCAAATTAGATACTGAGAAATGTGTTTGATATTTCAAATCAGGCATGGGACGAATATATAAAATAAGTACACCTCATGTATAAATTAAGGAAAGGTTTTGGGGTTAAAATTATGGATTTTGCTTTAACCCTTGTATACGTAGAGGATGATACTTAGGCGCATATAAAAACAATTTTTTCTCTCCTTTTAAAAAATGTATAGGGTGGAACATACTTAGGAAGAGCTAAAGAGGAGGAGAGGACCTATTTATTTGAGGGGCTACAATGATGTGTGTGTGTGTGAAATTGCATTGATGATTCTAAAATATCAATATCTATACAAATGCAGTTAGGAAAAGGAATATAAATGAAGGAAAAGAATCAGATTGCAGCATGAAAAAATGGGGGGGGGGGGGAGGAAAGCAGCCTGCCTTTGTTAAGGATTCAATGCCAAGGCAGTGACAAAAGGCACAGACCAAAAAGAGCTGGCATTTCATTACCCCTCCTCTGTCCAAACTGGAGAAAGGAAGACACCCTCCCTTCTTACTTCTTTCCTCCCTCAACTTTTTTGGCTTGAGAAGCAATCTTCACCAATATGGAGAACTTGAAAAATGTCTGCCATTTTGGGCTGTGAATTGATGGCAGTTTTCTACTCTTGTTTTAAAATTGTATTATTATGATTTTATGCTATATGTGTTGATAGGGGTGGTTGTTATAATTTTATGTGATTTGTTTTATAATTTTGTAACATTTTATATGTGCACCCTGGAGTCCCTTGTAAGCTTCCTCGAGTCTCTTCAGGGAGATGGAAGCCAGATATAAAAAATGTTTATTACTACTTATCATTATGATGGAGTTGTGGTGGCCATTTTTAATAAGTACTAACTGAAAAAGTGATAAATAGCTTTCTCTTGTTCTGGTTTTAAAGCAATTCATGTTGAATCATAATGAGACCAGGCACAGAAAGACAGCTTAAAAAGTGTCACTTTATTTGACCCATATTTAATTTGCATTAATGCTTGGAAAGGATCAAGAGTGGGGAACAACTACTGCAATGTCAACCCTTGGCAACCTCTACAGCCTTTTATAGAATCATAGAATAATGTTTGAAGAGACCACATGGGCCATCTAGTCCAACCCCCTGCCATGCAGGATGTGTATATGCCCATCCTTGAATGAAACATTGAGGTAAAATAATGAGGTAAAATTGCAATGAGTTATTTCAATAATCCTGGAGATATTTCCCCATTGATGTCCAAAACAGAAATGGCAGACGCTTCCATCATGAAAAGTCTGTGGTCATGAGACTCTGTCCACAAATGACAAGTCACATTGTTGCTGATGGGACACATACAGATATTCCTATCATATACAAAAACCACCTCAGCAATGGAAGAATCCATAGTATTTAAAAAAACACTATTAAAATTCAATCTGCAAATAATCCATTTCTGCAACGCTTTGCAGACAGCTTCTGATGGAATACTGACAGGATGGTTCAAATATCATGTGATGGGACCCATTTGAAATCATTCTAAAACAGTCCCAGAAACTATTTACTAATGTGATAAGGTCCCTGATCAATGCTTGATTCAATACTACCCCAGGCTGCCCCAAATATGTAGGCATCAGGATTCAGCCCATTCCAAAGCATCTTCTCAGCCTCTCTTTCTTCCTGTTCTCCACCTTCTTCTGTGTGTATGTGCGTATGATCTAATCACAAAGTGAAGATTCAAAGAGGGTACATGAAGGAGTGGCCAGGCCTTAAATAGGCTCTGGCTCTGACACTATAATATGCAGCGCCTTGGCACACAGTGTCACATGTAATAATCTCTCATCTCTATCTGTAGGGGCCACCAAACATTCATCTTCTACCACAATACCATTTTCTGTGCAGGTACATGCATACATTTTATTTGTCAAGTCCCAGTAGACTTTTGGACACCAAGGGTGAAGTCAGAATATTCACTCATTTCTTTCCCTTCTCTCTTCCCCATTCTTCCTACACTTCTTCTATTTGAACCAAGTCAAAGTTGCATAACTGAGGTGGTAGAAACCTTACAGGGAAATTGTATCACTGTGTATTTCTGATGAGCAGATGTTTGTTCAAAAGTCAGATAAAAATCAGCCCAGGTCAAAAATTCTACAACAGAAAGAATATTTTATTTTATTTTCTCCTTTGGTATGGTAATTTTTTCCAAGTTGGTGTATTTTTGCCATGGGGAGGTGATGTGGTCTCCAGATCTTTGCAACTGTGAAAAATTAAATACATGTTAGGAAAGCTTGAGGTCTTCTCTCACCTGTGTAAAGGTTGTCCTTTGAGGGTATGCTTACTTTGGTCCTATCCATCTTTTCACGAAAGTTTCATCTCTGAAGTACTGGAATGGCTCTGAGAGGAGAAAAAAAACCAAAGAAGAGAGAATAAAATCTACCAGGGGAATGGTGGAGGAAAGAACATCTTCTGATCCTTGAGCCATCAAATGATTTTGATGCTTCCTTAGATTTTGGGCTGCTTTCCTGTACTGATGAGAATACCCGAGGCTCTGGCAAAGCAATGAGCAACTAGTATCTCACATGCCATTTTCTTTTAATTATTTCCATTATTACTAACATGCCAGCAGACTTCTGGCATTCCTCCAAGATTGCCTATAGAAAAAAAGCAAGAAAATCATGTAACAAAGCACAACCACTACTTGTGTTTATATGATCTTTCCCCCTATGTTCATATTTTAGGGGTCTAATTCTGCACTAATTTTCTTCTAAAAGGAAGCAAGGAGTAACATTATCAATTCCTTTCTCATTGTGAGAGCATTTGAGAAAGGTTTTGGATATTATCCACAACACAGGACTTATTTTACACAAAATTTTCATCTGGTTGTTTTTGTGGAGAAAACAGCATTTTCTACTTAAAAAAACTGCAAAACCACATAGAAATGTTCTGCAGAGTAAGTCCACAACAAAAACACTTTTTGAGGAAGTAACATATTCTGTACAAGAAGCAATATTTCTACAAAAAGAAAATCCCACACAGTGCAATCATATGTATATTTTGCATAAAATCAGTTCTGAACTGTGAAGATTCCCATTACCCAATAAACATGTTCCCTGAATATTTGTTTAAGATTCAGTCCACAATTACTTATTTTCCCCTCACTTATACAACAATTACTAACTCTTCCTTCTTATCACATGGTCTCCTATATTGATATTAATATTACCTGAGTACCTCTATCTTTTGTGTGTCTGTTGAAATCTTTTGTATCCATCACAATCCGAGAGCATATCATAGAACCTTTCTTTGTTGCATAGTTAAAAGTTGTTGATCCCATACTGTTGTACTATTAGTATTCTGGCAATGCATCATTCCTGTTTTCCCCCATTTATCATTTAACTGGTGCCAAAGGGTTATTTTCATCAAACATAAAAAATGGACACTTATAAAAATGCATAGGTTTTAAATTGCTCGGCAGTTGGAGTAGCAATAAGAACTAGCCCAGGGAATAAACGTCTGCTTCTAACATTAAGCACGTACCCTATTTTCATACAGGTTGAAGCCAAATAGAATTCATGTTTCTCTTTCATGGGATTGTTTTTTCTCCCCCTATTTTCAAATTTCAATGTCTATTCTAATGTTTTATCATCACTATTAAAGTGTAATGCATTGACATGTACCCCTATCTGGAATCAATCTGATATGTTACACTTAAGTACCAACTGGCTATGGCTTACTGACATTAATCTTCACTTTCTTGCTCAGTTTAAACTGGAACATTGAACAGAAAATATTGGTTTCTTCAGTAATCCTCACAGAACCCCTAAACATATGCTAGCATTTCCAATTCACATTTGTACCAACTGTTGTTTTAGTCTACAAGGAATCGGAATTCTTCAATCATTAAGAAAGTCAGCTGCCTAACAATTTACACTCCTCAGTTTTGAAAAGGAAACCCTAAGAAGATTTCAGAGTTTAGTCCTCTTTCTTGACAGTAAAAGAGATTCTAGATTAAAGATTCTAGTAAGTCATGAGTAGGGAACATTATTATTGGGAAGGACAGGGGTAAATCTCTAAGATTTGCCTTTTCCAGCTGCTCCAAATTCTGGGTCTATTGTATAAAACTAAATTTGGCATCCAAAATAATTCCAAGCTAGATTTTATGCATTAAACATCCATTTAACTGCAGTATTGGAAAACACCAGATGACCAAGACCCAAATATAACAGCAATAAACTTGGGAGGCTCCTGTGTATTTGTATTTTGTGTTGCAAATTCATAATTTTGGAAACAGAAAGGGAGAAAACTATTAGCCATTGACTAACTCAGTGTGTTCTTTATTGGCTTACAAAAGCCAGCAGATGGGAAACACATGCATGTAAGATTAAAAGATAATTAGAACATCTAACAAATTATGGTAGGGTATGGCCATGGAATAATAATGCTTAGCACAAAAGCCATATTAAAGCGTTCAACATAATTCCTATCCATTGTCTCGGTTGTCCACATATAGCAGCCTCCTAAATTTGGTTCATATGGGTTTCAGATTTGAGTGTAGATACTTAGGTATCTACTGTAGTTAGAACGATATTTACACTGTGAATATTAGTTTGTCAATTCTTTCCATGCCTGAAGATGTTAAGACATTTGAGGTTCAATGCCACCTATATGCCATGCCATTTACCTGTACTTTCCATCTACATATAAGGAGGGTCTTATAGTAATAGACCACTCTGATGTCTAGTGTCTGGTGTTAGCAATGAGATAAGAATGACCAAACTTAATCTTAATCCATATACAAAAAGATGGATCTGGTCAGTCAAAATACTGATCATGAAATGGTGCCTCGATATATGCTGGATAGGGTTGCGCCTCTTCTGAAAGTTTGGTCTGGGATTCAGCTTGTTGTCTGGATGTCTAGATTTTGGCAATGGCTGGGAGTTCGGTTGTACAAGTACTGTAATCATTTTACATTGATAAACCACCATGAATCCCAATCATGGGGAATCTACAGGATGATGATGATGGAACCACTGGTACCTGTTCCTGAAGATTTCAGATCTGGCCACAATGACACATGTCTTAGTTACATCCCAATTTGATTATTGTTACATGGACCATCGTAAAGTGTTTGCAAAATTCGTTTGACCCAAAGAATAACAGTCAGACAGTTGACCGGGACTTGTTATAGCAAGCTCACAAGCAGCCAGCTCTATTGGGTACTGTTTTCTTTGTAGGCACAATTCAAAGTGCTAGTTTTGAACAATAAATCTCTATAGAGCTGAGTGGTAAACTGTTTTATGAACCAAATTCTGACATGTGATTTTTGTGTAGATCTTGCAGTCTTCAGGAAAGGTCACTCTTTTAATAATGTCACTTAAATATCTTGAGGGAATATGAGAGGGGGCCTTCTCAGTTTACATCTACATTGTAGAATTAATATAGTTTGACACCACTTTCACTGGAATTAGTAGTTTGGTGAGATACCTGCACTCTTTTGCAGAGAAGATTAGAGAGCTTGTAAAACTACAGCTCCCATGATTCCATTGCATAGAGCCATGGCAGTTAAAATGGTGTCAAACCACATTAAGTGTATAGTGTAGATCAGGGGTCTTCAAACTTTTAAAGCAGAGGGCCAGTCCACAATCCTTTAGACTGTTGAGGGGCCGGGTTATCATTTGAGGAAAAAACCCGAACAAATTCCTATGCACATTGCACATGTCTTATTTGTAGTGCAAAACAACAACAGTAACAATGAAAGAACAATACAATATTTAAAAATGAAAACAATAAACCTATCAGACTTTCAATAGGAAGTGTGTGCCTTCTTCTGGCCAATGAGATAGTCAGGTTAATTAGGATTCTTGTTGTTGTCTGTCTTCAAGTCATTTCAGATTCTGGGCGAGCCTAAGTCTAAAATTATTTATTTATTCATTTACTACATTTATATCTCACCCCAAAGGGAACTCAGAGCAGCTGTATGTACATACAATATATTGTATTATTAGCATAGCACAATATTAGCATTATATATTACTATATTGAACTATACCACTATACTGTAATATTATATGTAATATATAACATATAATTAATATTATTATATGATATTATAATTATTATTGTATTGTATAAAATGATAATATTATTATCAATATCATAAGTATATACAATATATTTCATTATTAAAACAGATATAAAAAATTTATATTATACATCAGTGTGGGGGCCAGGTAAATGACCTTGGAGGGCCGCATCTGGCCCCCGGGCCTTAGTTTGGGGACCCCTGGTGTAGATGAACCCTCAGTGGCTCCGCTTAGTTCTGGAACTATCTCACTATGGAAGCTACAATGGCCCCATCCTTACTATCCTCCCACCATCAAGCACAGCTCTTTAGCCACTGACTTTTTAAAAGAGAAAAATACTTTAACAGGGTGTTTAAAACTGCTTTAAATGGCAAAATTTAAATTGTTTTTAAAAATGTGATAGTATGTTTTCACAACATCTTTTATACATTTTAAAAATCTGTATTTGTCTCCTCTAGAAAACCATCTTAATTCCTGGTTCTGGGGAACATACCATAACAATCCCATAATCTTTCAAAGACCTTGTTCGGGAGTGATGGGAATTGCAATCCAACACATGTGGAGGGCACCATATGGAGAAAACCTGATCTGAGGTATTGTTTTTCCCACTTTCAGGAATTGTGACTGCAGCCGAGAATTGTGTGTGAGCAAATAGCTTACCTAACTAATGGATTCATTAATGAATTTATAGGACCTGAACCAGGGACATCCCAGCTTTCAGTCGAAGCCACAATTATGCCATCTGTCTCTAATGTCTGATTACTAGAGGTAATAATGAATAATCCTCCAGTTTAAATATTAAATTGTATGAAAGGAGTGCACAATTTTTGGAAGTGACTTACTCATGTGTCATCTGTATGCATAACTGTTACTCTCACCACTGTTCCATAGACTTATAAAAACTAGTAATATTTTTGAAGCCACAAAGAAATTGAGGGGAAATCTTATTCTTAAGTCTACCATAAAAATGATGGACCTGGGATGTATAACAGTGTGGATTATAAAAGCAGAGATGAAGTATATACAACGATAAAAGAGAGAGAAAGATG
Source organism: Anolis carolinensis (assembly GCF_035594765.1). Lineage (NCBI taxonomy): Eukaryota > Metazoa > Chordata > Lepidosauria > Squamata > Anolidae > Anolis > Anolis carolinensis. The sequence continues at coordinate 216,934,319 of NC_085844.1, read as the reverse complement.
CTAGAAAAAGCTATACAGTAAAAAGTGTCTGCAAAAATAACTTCATAGCAAGAAATGATTGCCAGTCCTTATGTGCATCTGATATTGTGGTTACAACAACTTCTCTCAGACACATAGCTCACAGGGAAGAAAGATAACTCCTTGGGGTCTCTAGAGCATGAAAGATTTTCAAGGCAAGGACCATTTTCCACATGACTGAGGAAATTGGCTGGGGGTTTCAGACATGTTTTGAATAGACTCAATTGTTTTTATGTACCTATCCTCATCAGGTTCAAAGAAAAATAAAGTCAAATAATTCTACTGTGACTGACTGAGTAGGCTGCAATAAAGCAGAGTCTTGAGGCATGTCAACTCAGACTATCATGGCAGCAGTTCCTCTTATTTCACTGAGTGAATGTTATGATCATCTTAGACAAAATAATTCTCACTAACAAGTAGGTATTAACACAACCAGTAATAGGATAACCAAGAACAGCAACATTGACATCCAGCAATTATGATCAATCTATGCTCTCTCATGAAATCATTCTGCTTTTCTTTTGGAATTTAGGAAGTTATCTTCTACTTAGCAAGGCTATTGGACTATCTAACTCAGGCCACATCTACACTGGTTGGTGCAGTGTAAATCTGTTCTGGACTGGCCCCAATCTAGCACATAGGTAAAGGTAAAGGTTTTCCCCTGACGTTAAGTCCAGTCATGACCAACGCTGGGGGTTGGTGCTCATCTCCATTTCTAAGCAGAAGAGCCGGCTGCATGGAGTGCCGTTACCTTCCCGCTGGAGCGGTACCTATTGATCTACTCACATTTGCATGTTATCGAACTGCTAGGTTGGCAGGAGCTGGGGCTAACAGCGGGCGCTCAGTCCGTTCCCGGGATTTGAACCTGGCACCTTTTGGTCCGCAAGTTCAGCAGCTCAGCGCTTTAACACACTGTGCCACCAGGGGCCCCCTTGTACTAAATCTGGAACAGGGATCCAGATGTGCTGCAACTGCATCAGCCCTCCCTGGCAGCCATGAAGTTCTATGTGAGCACTCTGCAATGTCCCCTGACTTCGCCTACAATGATGCAACACAGGGATGAATCAAGAAACTTCTGGAAATAGCTGTGTGTCATGGAGACAGTTGTGGTACCAACAGAAGACTTATTGAATGTTGAGAAGAATAATAACCCAAGCCAGAATGTGTGTGTCATGGAAACAGTTGTGAAGTTTTGGTGATCTTGGAATTTCTGGTCAGTGTAGACATGCCCTCAGTTGCCTGAACTCTCTAGGTTTTTAAAGCAACTTTTAAAATGTACCTTTGTCTTTCTTCCTTTCCCACTTTTCTCTTTGTTTTCATCTTATGTCAATTGCTGCATACTGAGCTCAGAGTGCCCAATTAGCTTGTACTCAACTAACTCATGAGGGATAAGGAGAGCAGTAGGCAGAATTTTGCCTTTACTAGTTTGTTGTTGTTTATTCGTTCAGTCGCTTCCGACTCTTTGTGACCTCATGGACCAGCCCACACCAGAGCTCCCTGTCGGCCTTTACCGCCCCCATCTTCTTCAAGGACAAGCCAGTCACTTTGATATTATCCATCCATCTTGCCTTTATTAGTAGCCTCAGGCAAACCCAAGCTGCTGCAGCCTCTCCTAGCTTGTTCATTAATAACTTTTGCCATTTTGACCACAACCTCATATTGTTTGAACAAATGTGTGCTGGAAATATTGGAAGACATGGCTAAGGTATTGTGATAATTTTATTTCAATTCATTCTTTATAAGAATATAACAAAATTTGCAAATGCCTCCATGTTCAGTCTAGAAAGAATGTGAGCTTCATTTAAAATTGATTTTGAAAGAAAATAAAATGGATGGATTAATACATCTAAATCCAAGACCTTGAGTACTACAATGTGTGACGTTAAATTCTTGTGTATTCCATCATATTAATGTTAAAATCATAGCTGTCTGAGGCCCCATCTACACTGCCAAATAATCCAGTTTCTGAATCCAGATTATCTGCTTTAAATTTGATTATATGGCAGTGTAGACTCAGATGGTCTCATCACATTGGGGGTTTTTGACTCCTTTTTCCTCTTCTGGACAGGGCCTGCTGAACACCATTAGATGACGCTGGATTGACTGAGCCCTGATTTCTTCCAAAGTGGAGGGGAAGCGTTGCAAGATATTTCCTATGTTATGACTGAGAAGTGAGTGTATTTTGCCCTTTCACTGATCTGATGGGGACAGGGACTGGGCATCAATGTTCCATTCCTACCATGTGATGTGGGAAGGAGGGAGGGCACAGAGTGCCACAAGGTGAAATGGCACAGCTCGAGGGGCTGTGTGAAGAGATCCATATAGCCCAATTAAAAGCAGATAATTCAGAAAATGGATTACATGGCAGTGTGGATCCAGTCTGAGAGATTCACCACATTTAATACATGTATGACAGTAGCTGGTGTTGGAAAATGTGAGAGAAACTAGTAGATCTTTCAAGCAGAGGAATCAATTCTCAAAGCAAAAGCCAAAAAAAAAAAAAACTGGTCCCTTACTCACCCCCATACAAATAAAGTCTGGCAGAGAAAGAAACAAGTTTAGTTTTATTTATTAACCATATTAAAGTAGTTTTACTTGGATACACTTGTACAAATTCACATGCTTTGTCTTATGAGGACAGAGAAGGACGAATACAATGGTTGCTGTTGACTAATACAAGTTGAGAATAAGAATAGAAAAGCAAACAAACAGTCCACAAACATGCAAACTAGCAATAAGTAAATATAGGCATGCATAGATGGCTATATTTGTATTTTGGTTATTGTCTTGATCAGTTCTTCATTTTTCATTTTGCACAAATAATATGGATATTAATACTCCAGTCAGAAGAAAACTATTAAGAAGAAAATTTGCTTCTGTGGATCTCAGAACCTGAAAGTGTTCACATAAAATTAATGGCATTGTTCACATTTAGTAATCCTACCAAATACATCTAAGAAATTACACCATCCTTAGACTGTTTAAATGGGGCATGCTGTTTTTAAAAATCATTCTTTAAATTCCATAAAGTTCTTGCTAATATCTCATCATTGTAATGCACAGGGTCAATTCTTTTACATAATATCAACTAGACAGTTACATTTACCCAGTTCTAAATCTTTCAAATACTGGCATAAAAAAGTACCCTACAAGAATTAATGAGCCTGGAACCAGTCCTAATTAGCTGCTTTGACATCATTTGAATTAATAATTATAAATATACATTAGATTCACTCACAACATTATGAATATTTATCATGATCTGTAATCATACTGAAGCCAAAAAGGCAAAAATTTAGTGCAAGAGCATATGATGGCAGCCATATCTCTCTCCCGCAATTCATTTATTGTAATTAGCCCTTCAAGTCACATCTCAGAGGATTTATTCCTATCCCCAAGCTTAGCATAGGAATAGCTAGTATGTGCAGCCTAACCTTCTTTCTACATTTTAAAAAATTATATACTTAATTGATTTTAGTGAATAAACAGATATTGACAAAATCAACTGGAAGAGGCATTTCAAAGCAAAACCCTGGTAGAAGCTGTCGAAAAATGCCTCTGGTCTGATGCAGCAATCACTGTGAACAGGTGCGATCACTGCTTTACACATCCAGAGCACCAGAATGAAGTAAACCTAAGTAGGCAAAAGGGATTTAAAACAGCATGGAGTAATTATTAATTTGGGGCCCATGGGTGAACATCCTCCTCTATGTTGTGGTCTCTTCCAACTCTATGATTCTATGATTGTAGGCATAAGAATAATCTGCACTAATGCTGTGGTCACTATGTAGTGTGTATGTGTTTGTGTGCATGTATATGTGCCTTCAAGTTGCTTGTTGACTTATGGCAAACCCATGAATTTCATAGGCAAGGAATCACATTTAAGGATGGTTCTGCAGATGATTCTTATGCACAGAATCGTAGTGTTGGAAGAGATCAAATAGGACCTGGTACCTTTAGGATATTTGAGTCTAATAGAATATTCCAGTAATGGGAGTAACTAGTGCAACAGTATTGGAAAGAGGTGCCCGCCCCCTTCATATCTGCATATCTTTCCATTCTTCTCTTTCTCCACCCCAGATCCCGCATCACCCAGTATCCTGCTCTGGAGAATTTTCACAGCTTCTATAAACAGGTTCATTCACAAGTTCAATATTGGATTCAGGTCCCATTGTAGCAACAAAAATTGACCTATAACATATATGAGCGTTTTTGTTTTTATTTTTTTAGGATTGCAACTACCTGACTTCAGGTATAGCTCTTCACCAAACGCTTCTAAGCTATTTTTCTAACAGGGCTGAATCCTGAACCATTAGCTCTGTGTGTTTTGATATTGATGAGAGTAGCTCTTTGGGATTTCCAGCCCTATCTGGAAATGCAAGGGCTGAACTTGGGACCTTTGTCATCTGAAGTATGTGTGTCAGTCCTTCCCCTTCATTTGCAATAGAATTATTTCTGGGGTACCTTTGAATTTGTGCCAGAAATTTCAGAAGCAAAACATTCATATAAAATGTAGTTTCCCCCTTTGAAATTGTCTTTGTTTTTGAATGGAGCTAGAGGTTGGAAATAGTTTTTGTTGACTGAAAAACCTTTTTAAAAACCCCACTTCCTGTATATGCTTGTTCATTAGACTACCTGAAAAAGAAGCCAAGATATGGACCTAAATAAAACAGAAAGGAAAAAACACATTTGATAACAAACATACTCAAACACATGAAATCCAGCCATTATTTGAACTGTGTGTCTTCTCTCCATTTTGACCTCTGGCTTCTTTTTTTACTACTTCACTTCAGATGAAGCCTGGAGCCTGATTTCTTGTATCCTGTGATGAAATTGCTACCAGCAGGAAGTTAGCTTAGTTAAGGACTAAAGCTTCAGGGAAAGGTCCCTCAGGTCTCTGTGTCTTCTGTTCTCTTCCACTTGCTCAGGAAATGATCACAATCTCTTCCTTTCAGTTAACAAGGCTTCCTTTCACTTAACAGGAATGGTGAAACTAGTAAAATAAACTTTGAAAATCAAGCTGTTGCTGTGTTTGTGCACTAACCGGCAGATGTTGTTCTTACCCAAAGAGAAGTTGCTTGAATTATTAATGGTTTCCAACAGCTCAGCTTGAAATAATTTAGCATTTGAAAGAGAAAAGTCATTCTCATTATTCAAAGTGCAAAAACATTTTGGTTATTAAAAGTATTCTGCCTCTTGAAAAAAAATTGGGACAATTTATCTCTTTCTCTCCAGATACCAGCAGGAGAATGAGAGTAGGCGAAACCTGAGCACTTGCTGGAGGTTAATTGATAACACACAATGGAAGGAATAAGTCCACAGATTGCTTTGAAGCCAGAGACCTGCTCATTTGTTCCTATGGTGTCTTTACAAGATGTTTAATATTTGCAATAGGAGATGGCTTAATTTGCCCTGAGGTTTGAGGCGAGAACCGGTCACATTTTTCACAGTGAATGAATTTTTAGATAAATGTACCACACCAGTGTGGTTTGGATTGCATTTTCTCAAGAATGGCTGGATCACTGGGGAAGTGCTGTTGGGGTGAGTGAATATAATTACTTCTCAGGTTCACATGGCTGTGATTGCAGAAGTGGCATAACTTTTGGCTAAAATTTAGCTGCTAAATGGTGAGGTGAGGGGGAAGGGAGAATAAGAGTATAAAAAAACCCCTCATTCTCTAAAGATGTTTTGCTTCTCAAATCTGGCTGTTTTAGTATGACAAGACAGCACTGAGAGCATTTGTCAACTGCCTCAAGAGGCTCATTTTCACTGAGAGATGTTGTTACTTGCTGTGAAGGATATAATTCTTCACTAATTTTCTTTTCAAAGGAAGCAATGAGTAATTTTGGCAATTGCCTTTCTGTTGCAAGAAAGTTTTGGGAACTTCAGTGTTCAAAGAGTATTCACAATTCAGGCTGTATTCTGCACACATTGTTCTGTGTCAAAAATGCTGTCTCCCAACATCACTGTTTCCCCACATCAATCTTGAACAGAATAATTATGGACTGAAAAGATTCACACTCAAAAACATTTCTACTCGGCATCAAGTCAACTTCAATGTATGGCAACCCTATGAATAAGAGATCAGCAGGATCCTGGATCACCAACCATTCTACTAAGGTCTTGTAAACAGGGATGTGGTTTCCTTAACTGAATTGGTCATTCAATCCATCAGTAATGTGGTCTTTCTCTTTCCCTACAATTTCCCAATTTTCACAGCAGTATTGTCTTTGTCCAATAAGCCATGCTATCTCAGGATATGTTCAAAGCATGATCACAATGATCACATTTTTCAAAGTTGTTCTTTTGTTGAATACCTTCCAGTTGACTCCAACATATAATGATCTATCCTAGCTTTTCTTTGGCAAGAGTAATTCAAATGAGGTTTTCCATTGTCTTACTTTGAGACTACACTTTAGAATTAATGCAGCTTGACACTACTTTAGCTTCCATGGCTTAATTTTATGGAATAAAGGGAGCTTTAGTTTTACAAGATCTTTTGCCTTTTTGCCAAATAGTGCTGGTGCTTCAAACATGAATATATGGTAGTTATAGTGCTGTAATGGTTGTTATAGTGGTGTCGAACTGCATTAATTCTATAGTATAGAATATGCACCCTAAGAATGGCCTGTGGGAAGTTGAATCTGACTCTTCTTAAGTACTAGTCCAACATCTAAATCATTGAGCCACACTTCAATGTTATGTATTGTACTAACCACACAAACACCAATCCACAAAATGTTTAAATAAAGAGGGTGCTGAAAATGTCTGTGTTTGATATTGGGACATTTTTCTTGCACATCATGTGATGATGAATCTAAACAAGATTTCTCATCTTTGGAAAAAATATTACTCTATTGGTAGACACAGAAATTCTATTCCTTTAAATTAAAGGTATGTACAAACCAGAATATTTTATTAAAGTTACAAAACAGAATATTTTATTCACTCCAGAATATGAAGGGTAAATACCTATAGGCATCTAGACATTTTTCAACAGAGAAATCAGAGGAACTAAGTCAAACTGAGTTTTTGAGATTTTTTGTTTAAAGATATTTTAAAGATGTTTTTAAATTGTTAGATTTTAGCCTTTCTTTTAAGCCGCCCCGAGCCCTAGGGGAGTGGTGGCATATAAGTTTAAATAATAAATAAATAAATAAAATAGTGGTAACAAACAAGTGCCTCACAAACTCTGAGGATGCCTGCCGTAGATGTGGGCGAAACATCAGGAGAGAATACTTCTGGAACATGGCCACACAGCCCGAAAGACATACAACAACCCTGTGATCCCGGCCATGAAAGCCTTCGACAAAACAAAATGGAGATTGCTCTCCTTTAAAAAAAAATCGAATATAACTTTTTAAAAAAGAATACTGACAATATTTTCACCTTTTACTTTTCACTCATCATCTATATTGCACTTGTATTTTAATAATGTTACATACACTACCCTGGAATCTCTTTTTGATTAAGTGTCTTCCAGAAAATCAGAAACATCGGAGGCAAATTTCAGGCAAAAATGGGCATGATCAAAAACAAAGATGGCAAGGACCTAACAGAAGCTGAAGAAATCAAGAAAAGGTGGTGGGAATATACAGAAGATCTGTATAGGAGGGATAAAAATATAGAAGATAGCTTTGACGATGTGGTGAGTGAACCAGACGTCCTGCGGAGTGAGGTTGAATGGGCCTTAAGAAGCACTGCTAACAACAAGGCAGCAGGAGACGATGGGATCCCAGCTGAACTGTTTAAAATCTTGAAAGATGATGCTGTCAAGATGATGCATGCCATATGCCAGCAAATATGGAAAACACAAGAATGGCCATCAGATTGGAAAAAATCAATTTACATCCCCATACCAAAAAAGGGAAATGCTAGAGAATGTTCAAACTTCTGTTCAGTGGCACTTATTTCACATGCCAGTAAGGTAATGCTCAAGATCCTGCAAGGCAGACTTCAGCAATACATGGCACGAGAGCTGCCAGATGTCCAAGCTTGGTTTAGAAAAGGCAGAGGAACAAGAGACCAAATTGTCAATATCTGTTGGATAATAGAGGAAGCCAGGGAGTTTCAGAAAAACATCTACTTCTGCTTTATTGACTATTCTAAAGCCTTCAACTGTGTGAATCATAACAAACTGTGGCATGTGCTTGGTGGTATGGGGACACCAAGTCACCTTGTCTGTCTCCTGAGAAATCTGTATAAAGACCAAATAGCCACAGTAAGAACAGACCACGGAACAACAGACTGGTTCAAGATTGGGAAAGGGGTACGGCAGGGCTGTATACTATTGCCCTACCTATTCAACTTGTACGCAGAACACATCATGCGACGTGTGGGGCTTGATGAATCCAAGGCTGGAGTTAAAATTTCTGGAAAAAACATTATCAACCTTAGGTATGCAGATGATACCACTCTGATGGCTGAAAGTGAGGAAGAGCTGAGGAGCCTTATCACCAAGGTGAAAGAAGAAAGTGCAAAAGCTGGGCTGCAGTTAAATATCAAGAAAACCAAGATCATGGCAACCAGACCGATTGACAATTGGCAAATAGAGGGAGAAATCATGGAGGCAGTGACAACTTTATATTTCTAGGTGCGAAGATCACTGCAGATGGAGACTGCAGCCAGGAAATCAGAAGACGTCTACTTCTTGGGAGGAAAGCAATGGCCAACCTCGATAAAATAGTGAAGAGCAGAGACATCACACTGGCAACGATAGTCAAAGCAATGGTATTCCCCATAGTAACCTATGGATGCAAGAGCTGGACCATAAGGAAGGCTGAGTGAAGGAAGATAGATGCTTTTGAACTCTGGTGCTGGAGGAAAATCCTGAGAGTGCCTTGGACCACAAGAAGATCCAACCAGTCCATCTTCCAGGAAATAATGCCCGACTGCTCACTGGAGGGAAGGATATTGGAGGCAAAGTATTTTGGCCACATCATGAGAAGACAGGAAAGCTTGGGGAAAATGGAAGGAAAAAGGAAGAGAGGCTGACCAAGGGCAAGATGGATGGACGGTATCCTTGAAGTGACTGGCTTGACCTTGAAGGAACTGGGGGAAGCGACGGCCGACAGGGACCTCTGGCATGGACTGGTCCATGAGGTCATGAAGAGTCTAAAACGACTGAACGAGTGTTAGAAGATAAATTTGATAAATGAATTATAACCCCTATTCTCATATATAACAGATCAGAAAGTCAATATATAGTTAGATTAAAGCAAATCACAATGGTTTATAGTCATTTACTTAAGGTGTACTGCTGTGGAACCAAAGCCAAATTCTGGCAAAAAAGGATAGTTTTGAAGGTAAAGGTGATAAAATGGAACTCTGTAACCATGCATAGTCAAATACATGTCTATATTTCTTTAAAAATGTAAAGACTGGCTTTCTCATTTTGATTCATTTACCAATGCCAACTCTTTTTGCTGCTGTCATTAGAAAAGACAAAGCTGGACCTCAATCTAAATCAGAGCATCCTTGCTTTCTTAATACATTCAAGAATACCATCCTTCTGGATCAGAGACTATATTTTAAATTCTGTAACATGATTGCAGCCCCTTGCACATTGATTAGATATTTCTTTCTTTGACTCTTTCATGATACTTACTCAGAATATAATTTAGAATTTTTCACAGGAAATCCATAGAAGATTTGCTTCTACCAAATGGATGTGTCCATTTCTTGCTTTTTCCAATGAACAGAGTAACCAATGATTTTCTTTACATATTACAAATCTGTATTGTTATTTGTACAATGTTCGGGTCAATTATTTTGCTTGATGAATAACTAAATGGTGATTCTACCACCCTGAATTAGAAAGCTCGTTGCTACTCTGTTAAATAATTGTAAGCTGGCATTCTTATAACTTTATCATTTCATGGGCTCCTCCTTCACTATCAAAATTGGCATCTGGTTTGACTTTATAATGAGAATTCTTTGACATTTATGTGCAGGAACTTCTTTTGCATAACAGAGCATTCAAACATGTAGTTATGCTCTTGTTCTTTGAAGTTGTATTTTCCAGCAGGAGTTATATCACCTTAGAGTCTTCTGATCACGTATCCATGCACTAACATGTCCCAAATCATCTTTACTGGATAGTTTTCCACTAGATGTGTGATTTTTTTTGTTTGCCTTGTAGTTTGGATCAAATTAATTAAATTTTGTACTTACAAGGCAATATTTTACACGTGGGTGTGGCCCGTGCCAAACATTTAAGAATAGAAACTTGCCCCATACTTTTTCATTTTAGTTCTGTAAATCTTAGAAGGCTCCCAAAGTCAGTTTCCTTTTCAGTACAAGGAAGAAAAGAAAAGCCAAAAAGGCTGCCTTAGTGCCTTTTCTTGCCTTTTCTTTAAATTAATGGAGTCTCAGCATTAGGAACGGGGGGGGGGGGGAGTGAGCAGGGTTTGCTGGAAACAGCACAGAACTTTGGGAAATGTAGAATTCAAAAGGCCCTGCCCTAAACTACATTTCCCAGAATGCAACAGCATTGGAAAGCAACAATCAGAGTAGCGGGGAGAGAGATTTGTCCTTCCCTACCAGCAGCCAGTGAGAGTTCCAATGAATGGTTGAATCTGCAAAGAGGAGGACTGATGAATACTTCTAGTAAGTAAATCTCTGTGCTGACCTGGGAAGACATCCCTCAATTGATTGCCCCCATACTATAGGGAAAGCATATTAATTAGTTTAGAAGCTGGATGGCTATCTGTCAGTAGAAGTTTGATGATGCACTTCTGCCAGGAAGAAGGATGTTGGGCTAGATGGCTCTTTGGGGATCCCCTCTGGGATTCTATGAAAATGTAGAATTGCTTAATATTAATTTCTATTTATTAATATGAAAGACATTGAATGAGATAACTGTTGTGGCCTTTAAAAAAATGTCAAAACCTTTTTTAAATTTTTTTATTAGTTTTCTTAAAATACATCCATACATCAATACCTTCAATATTCTTATATTTCACCCTTAATTCACTGCATCAACTATATAAATATATTTATCTTGTATTCTGATTCTTTTCACCTCTGTGCCCCCCTGAGCCATTTCGATTTACATTCTCTTTCCAAAATACCATTTCTTCTTGTCAAAACTTTTTAAAAATCCCTAAAATCGGTAAATGTATGAATATTTTTGAAAGTTGGAGGAATGATCCCGTGTTATCTCCTCTCATTGTATAGAAAATAGCTCTTAAAGTTTTTTAAATGATGTTTATACAAACTTCGAAAATTTCCCAAACATCCGTGGATAAGTGAAACGTTCTGAATTTTTGTGGGCTAACAGTGATAAATATGTTTTACTATTGTTGCAAATTTCACCCCAAAAGCAATAAAAATGAGAGAGATGGGAGCCCCTGAATTTTCTCCAATTATAGTAATTTATGTGCAATTATGAAATAGTAACAAAATGCAAAATAGTAAGAAAATTTCATTACTCTCATTAAAGTAATGAAGTTTTCACTAACTATACTGTAGAACACTTTAGAAATGTACTGACAGCGCCCCACAGTTTTGTAATGACTTTAAAATCATTTTAATGGATCACGCATCCCTATCTTCCACTCTTGCCTAGTATGCCATAAGCATTAAATTAAGAAATTCATTTAATATTGCTAGTTTGCATTTATGGTGAAATTTGTAGGTGAGCCACCATTTAGCAGAATTTTTTTTCTAGCTCTGCTTCACTCTTGTTTCTCCTATTCCTGTTCATTGTTCCTGTTTTGAGAAATGCTGCCATCGTATGACCTTCAGAACCTCTTTAGTTCATCCATTCACTTCTACTGGTGGTGTTTTTCATATAAAATTCTACCACTACATCAGAAATGAGGGGGATAAAATATTTATTATTGTTATTATCAGTGACTAGAAACAGCAATGTGCCTCTGTCCTTGACTTGCTTATCAATGTTTTGCTATCAAGAACAATCTCTAAGGACCAGCGTGTTGCACATTCTCTAAACAAGCTACAAAACAACAAAAGAAAAACAAGGAATGAGGAAAATCTATGTCTCTCTTCAGCAGTTGCTGGTAGAATTTGGGACTTGGAAAGGCCAATTCAGTTTCCAAAGGGAACATCAATCCTCTACTCCAATTAACCCTCAGCAGTTCCCTTTTCAGTGTAGAATGTTACAATAATGTCAACAAAGAGCAGAATCCACTGGGAATGTAAAATGGCCAAAAATTACCCTACTTAATTTTTACTACCTATATGTGTTTATTTATTTTCTTTATTCACTTTATAACAGGAGTGGAAATTATGCAGCCCTCCAAAAGTTGTTGGCCTGTAGCTCAAGCCACCATAGCCAATGATGGGGATGAATGGGAGCTACAGTCCAAAAACATCTATAAGGTCACAAAATTATGATTTCTACTTTGTACTATGCTCTAGAGATGTTCGAAGTAAAATCATACTGAAACTGAAGTTTTTAAAAAAAACAATAAGAGGAATGAGGAAGCTTGTTCTTGTTGTCTGTCTGAAAGTTGTTTCTGATTTATGGCATCCATAAAGCTTTTCACAAGGTTTTCTTTTCCATGTTAATTTGTTTGGGTCTTTCCTCTTCTTCCTTCTCCCCATGTTGTTAGAATCACAAAAGGGAGCAGGTGGAACCATATTAAGGTAGCTCGACCTGCTTTAGCTGTTAAGCTCCTTCTTCCTGGCTGCATCATCTTCCATGCAGTGGAAATATAAATTCTGCAGCAAGAAATCCACTTTCCTTTTGTAGCCTCCCAGAAGAAAAGAATTTGTAAAGAGTTTGGAAACGCTCAAGGAATGGGAAAAACCTGCACAAGCCAAATAGGATTCCCACTGTAGATATTTAATTTCCAAGCCACGAAGCACAGGAGAAATTACCATAGGGTCATCATATTTGATCCCTGCTAGTATTCCCATAATTTTAAGCCTTAACAGTTCTCAGAGCAGGGTGAGGTACTATAAAACGCCAGCAAGCAAGATGGTGTTACTTGTTTTCCCTCACTTTCCAATCCTCAACTTCCAGTGTTAGCTATCTTCTCCCATAGTGCCTTTTGCCTCTCTGCTGGAGGTGGATACAGGGAATATGGAACCAAAGTCTTTGGTTCCTCCAAACTCTCTCTCCCTGACTTCACCAGTTTTGAGAGGATATGGCTACACTGAAAGTCAGGGTTTGGAAGGTATGGACTTCATTAGATTATGCTGGGAAGTGTTCAGAAGAAGAGAGTTCAGTCTAACTCCATTTCTTAATAAAATGGAGTTTTTCCCCACCTTTTATCACACTGTTTAGTGCACTCAGTTGTTTTGCGTATTTTTCAATGAGGTTTCCACACTGCAGACATTTGGCCCCGGTCACCATCCCTCTCGGTGCTTTTTGGTACTTCAACTCCCACAATTCCCAAGAGCAGGGAGAGCGAGAGAGAAAAGGGATGGGAGAGAAACCCATTTGGAATGGCATCAGCACTGGCCCTCCCAACACAGGCCACAGACAAATCATGCAAGGAAGGAATAAAGGTACCCTAAAAGGCAATTTTATTTTTTTGCAAAGTAGAAGCATTATGAGGTAGCTTACAACCAAACCTTCCTACTTAGGGAGCAAAAGGAAATTGCCCCAAAAAAGTTTATTTTGACTCTTCCCCCAATTTGTCCTCCCATAAATTGGGTGATCCTAACCTGAGAGCAATGAGTGCTACTTTATTAGAAATTTGGCATCCAAAGTTTTGAGGAAAATCAATTTCCTCACCTGTTCCTGATATGTTGGAAAAAATGCTGCCCTCAATGTTTAAAAGACTCAAAAACTGCACTTTAACCAAAACGAATGTAGTGAACCCATTGGGATACCATATTTTAAGTCTAGAACTCAGTGGAATTTAAATTATGTGATGAAATGGTAAGAGAGGACAGGTATCATTTTTAACATGCTTAATGAAATTTTATGGTACCTCATATGGCTCTGAGAACTTACAAGATTTCAAGCTGCAAGACTTGAGCCAATCTGGAAAATGAGGGTGAAAAGAAGAGGTAGGGCCAGAAAGAAAAATGTTTGTGTCCCCCAGGTATTTTTTTTTACTAGCAATGTAATAACATTTATTAAACATATCCTCGCAAATGTTCTTATCTTCACTGGGTTTCAACCCATTAAGACATCTCTTTGTAAAAACTTTCAATTGCTGAAAGATGGTTCACATTTTGAGAGTTGAGTTTTGCACAAAAATCTTGTTAGTTCAAAGTTTGTTTTTTTCTAAACCAAAATGTAATTTTATATATGTGTGTATTATATGCACAAAACGCTCATAGTTTTTCCCAGCATGGGGAAAACCTTTGAAATGATTTACTCTTGTGTGTGAAAATGAAACAAGCAATTGTTTATATGCTTATGCTTACTTCTCAGACATGCAATTCTAATTGTAAGGGTCGTCAAGGTTGGTTCAATTATTAAGCAGAGAGAGGAAGCTATAACTAGCATATGATTTTGTCTGTCATAACAAGGCAGCAATTTGTAAATTACTGAATTCATTCTTTACCCATTTTATTGTCATCTATGAGAAGTGGTGCTTCATTTATTTCTGTCCCATGTGCCAAACTAATTGAGGTGCCTTTGGTACTATACATTTGAGTGGTATGCTATATATTTCATAAAACAACATGTTTGATCTTCTTCCTTGAACAGCAAGGTATGTCAAGCTGGACTTGGATGGCAAAAGCGTGAATGTGGGGGGGGGGGGGAGCATATCCAAGACATATGTCTTCCGATAATTTTAGATAATTGTGAGAAACGTAGCTGTGACAGTGTGTTAAAGGATAAAATGACACTTGTGAAATCATCAAAAAGATTTGCATATTTGTTACTTTTTTAGTGAAGACACTGCACATTTTGTTGTTTTAAAATTTTTGAGAGTGCCATATGTTTGTGTGTACATATGTGTTTAGTTTTAAGTTTCTGCAAATACCAGTTTGTCACATGTCATTCTTCCCTTTTTATGATCTTGTTTGTGGGAAATTAAAGTTTTTTGTTCTAAGTTTTCATAAGCAGGGTGGCATCTTACACCTGTGGCTTCAAGTATATAAATATATATGTAATGACTCTCTTTTTGTTTCCATTTGGACTATTAAAAGATTCTATCTGTGTGTGAGAAAGAGGGAGTCCTCCATAGCTCCAAGACTATAAAGCAGTCTCTTGAAAATTAGCATGGGAACTCTGTGTGTGCACCTCAGAGATATTCAGTTTCTAATATTGCATTAACTAATTTGAATCTATTTAGATGTGCCTGAAACATGTAGTATTACTTTCAGTCACTACAGTGGACCCCTGGTATCTGCTTGGATTTAGTTCCAGGACACCCGTGAATATCAAAATTTGTAGAAGCTTGTCCAATTATATTAGGTACTCTTTTCTTAATAAGCATATTATTCTTGTTCATCTGTGTGGTGTTTGGGTGAAAAAGGGACTGAGTAGGCAGCTGGGCTGCAACAATGGGAATGAACCTAGAAAAAAAAAAGAATTCTCCAACAAGGGTTCTGTATAAGCACACATTTTTGTGTCCATTTGACACAAAAATCAGTGCCTCCATTTGTGAACAGTGCCTGCCTTTGTTTTTTTGGCTCTTCGAACCCTAATAGCAGCTCAAAAAGCAACCAACACCTGTTGCCTTTATATCATAATTAAGGTCTTAACAAGACATTCTGATGTCTGAGCCAGAGCAGTAAATGGCATCAGTCTCCTATTGAAGTCAGGTGCACAGTATCAAAAGTCAGCCAAGTTGTCTTGGCACCCAAGTCACAAAAGACCATGAAAACCTCTTCCTAGTCTCACCAGTAAGAACACAAGGATAACAAAATAAATAATGAACAATTTGCTACCAAAATATGGCACCCATAATCTGCTGCCTGTGGTGAACAATCCTGATCACAGCCAGGCTATCAGCCCCTGGATTAGATATACACTAGGGTTTGAATAAAGAATTGGTGATGGAGGAGAAAGGAGCTGAATTTAGTTTCTCTATTTGTCCTCATTACATCTTCTGAAGGCTTTTCTGTTTCCATTATTCCTCCTGATTTTGCTTTAATTTGATTGGTGAGATGTCACAAAAGTTTTACATTCTCATTTAAAAAAGTGTGGAACTGTCCGAAAAACAAAAACAAATGCTACTTGTTACTTGCTCACAGAAGGATAATCACCAAAACATTGTGATTTTGAATAAGACCAAATACAACCAAGAATTGGAATTTTCAAGAACCTTCAACATGAGGTCTGGTCCTGATTTTTATACTGGAGGAAAAAATAAATGGTTATATATGATTCTCTGAACAAGAGCTTAAAACCACAGGACCGTTCTTTAGTACTGATGCTGGGAGAATGTTCTACAATACATCACTATTTATTAATTAAAATATGTATATTTCACTTTGTGTCATGTGATCCCAGGGTATCATTCAATAAAATCAAAAATGAGAATTTATGAGAATAAATGCAAAAGTTTTGGTGAAAATTTCATAAAATATTTTAATGCAAAAAATAACCTTTGAAACATTCATTTGACCACCATCACCCTTAAAATGTATAAACAATAGTTTTTCAACCTCTTTCCAAATTTAGTGTAAAGTCCACTGAAAATAAAACAAAAAGTTCAATTTTTTTTGCTTTTGTTTAAGAATGAAAAATCTTCTGGCAATTACCAGGAAGAGGCAGGTTAGGGGTGTGCCAGCTGAGACAATGTTTCTAGTGAAAGATAAGAAAATATGTGAATATTTTTATATCTCTTTTATATCACTGGAATGAAATCACCCAAAACACTCTTCTTTTTTGTTTTGTTTGTTGTTGTAGTAGTAGTTTACATGCTGGAATGAGAGAAATAGCATTTTATGGAGTGTAAGAGCTTTGAAATACAGTGTTGGGATAGGCAAGGGTTTCTTTGCTGCTTCAGATTGATTGTGAAGAATTATATGCACTTACCTAAATGATCACCTCCTCATTCCTGATGGTTCCTCATCTTGAGTGCAGATGGTGATCTGTGCAAGAGCGGATTGTGGCCATCAACTTTGATGACTTTAAAAGCTGATTAAAGTAATTCATAGAAGAGATGCCAATTAATGTCTACTAATCATGGTACTAATCATGCATTTGAATTTACATTCACGTCCTATTTGTGGTCTTCGATAGGAATAACACTGGGCAATAGAAACTTGCTATCATGCCCAGCCATGTGAGAAAGATGAAAGATAAACCAGATGGAGAAATCACAGCAGATGTATCACGACCAGCCAAGTCCTCTTTTGACTCTGCAAGTCAGATCAGATTCAAGGCAAGAAGAGGAGCTGAAGGAAAGTATCTCTAACCCTAGAGAAAGTTGGAGGCTCAGACATCTGGCTTAAACCATTAATCACAGATGGAGTCAGAGGCTGCAGTCAAGGCACTGGGAAAAATACAGCTGTAGAACACTCTTCTTAAATACTTCCTAGGATCTGGATGCTGGCTGAATGTATTGCCAATAAATAGTACTTATGAACTTCAGCTACCTTGCTAAGAATGAATTCAGCCTTTTTCTGAGTTATCCGATTAGGAAAGTCCTTCTGATGTATTTAGGATCCCTGGATCATTTAACAAACTATCTGCATCTGGAATACGGAATCTAATTTATAGCTACTTTTTTTTTTTAAACCATGGATTGATACTGGATATCTCTTGTTCTTTGATGTTTACTGTCTCTTGGCATCTGAGTGACAATGGTTTACAGGTTCTGAACCTTTGGATCTCATTTGTAGTTAGGAACAGGACACTAACCACTTTATCACATTGAGAAATTTCCCAGTCGTAGGACACTTCTGCCTCTTTTCAAGCATGGAGAGGCACTGAACTAATCAAATGAGTTGAACTACTTCCGGCTGTCATGCATAGCCTAGCCTTCCGTGGTTACAAGAAGCAGAAGTGTCCTGAAAAGAAGGAACTTTGGCAATCTGACCTCATCACATTGAGAAATTTTCCCCTCGTAGGACACTTCAGCTTTTTTTCAAGCATGAAGAGACATGGAGCTCATCACATGTTCCAGGGTTGAAAAGAGCCAGAAATGTCCTGAAAGGAGGGAACTCTGAACATGGGCCAGCAATCATGTTTAGAGCTCCTACCTCTTATCGCACTTTATTCCATCTTTATAACTGAGAAACAGGTGGGATGAGAACCCATTCTGTTTCATTGCCCAACCATCAGCAGTCTCTTGTATCACATGGGGTTTGGTGCAGAACAGTAGGATCCCATGGAAAACAATGGTTTTAACCTGGAGCATTGGCTCTTTTATCCTATGAGGTTTAATGCAGAACAATAGGATCCCATGGAAAGAAGTGGTTTTAAACTGGTGTCAGTCTCCTTTAATATAAGGGGCTTTGGGTGAGGCAAGGGATCTCTTGGTTTTTGATATTGTTGTTTTTCTGATTTAAATAAAAGTAATACTGACCTTGTGATTAATGTAAAAGATGAATATATTGCCAACTCTTAAGTTTCCACATGGTAATCTGATGGTGAGGCAGAACTTGAAAGGGGATTGCTGAAGATATAAGAGGGGCAATTCTCTACTCTTAAAAATACGGTCACCTATGCTTTTCCCTCTCAATATTATGAGGTAGTAAATTACTGAATTAGATGCATCTTTGGTGTGATCCAACAGGTCTCTTCTTATATTCTGATTTTCTTAGGTGAACTAGTCCATCTGTGGTCCCTATGGGTCTCAAATTGGGGGACTCTATGCAGCCCTCAGGTCACATTTTATCCACCCTGCCATACATGAAAGAATTCACCCACATCTTTTGCTATTAGGACCCAAAATTTGACAACATTCAAACTTGTGGGGAAAGATGTTTGAAATTCCTGACCTATTTTATGTATTATGTTTAAACTTATCTTTTTCCCAATTATTTTGTAGATTTTCTAGGAGAAACCAAACCATTGTTTTAAATTCCATGGACCACCTTTATAAAGCCGCACTTGCTTTATAGCCCAAAAATATAACTTTTCTATGTGTGTGGTTTCAAAGCAGCTAAGGCTGCAGGAAGCTGGCCATAAGCAATAGCAAGAGAAATCATGTGGTGAATGGGAGGCATTTTCTGGCAGCCACTTTCT
Source organism: Anolis carolinensis (assembly GCF_035594765.1). Taxonomy (NCBI): domain Eukaryota; kingdom Metazoa; phylum Chordata; class Lepidosauria; order Squamata; family Anolidae; genus Anolis; species Anolis carolinensis. Next base: position 216,915,226 of record NC_085844.1, on the reverse strand, counting down.
AGATCCAACACAAAAACAGAGCTGGCTAATGGCTGGCTAGAGGCAATCTCTGCATGATGTTCACTGTAAAACTGTGCTCCTTTGGAGATTAAATTATGAACTATTATAATTTGCAAATGGTGGACTGCACTATCCAAGGCTAAAGACTGACATAATATTCACATATGAACTGTTGTGAGAATGTGTAGTAGAGCCATTAACCCACCCATCCCCAATGCTCAAGGCCATAAAATCTTAGAATTTGTCATTTGGCAAGGTGCCAGGATTCTTTGACAAAGAAGAATAAAAAACATAAAACTAGGATTCCCATTATTCTATAGCACTGAGCCATGGCAGCTAAAGTGGTTTCACTAGTGTAGATGCACCCTGAATGGTGAAAGATGTATATCATATGTTTCAAATAGTAGTCATGCTTTTCCCCATGCTACTGAATTTATGTTTTCCTTTTAAAGTATATTCTAGTTGCACTTGAGAAATGCGTAAGTAGTTATTTTTTAAAAAAATTACTGTCAATATCTTACCCCTGCTAATTAGTAATTCATTCTATGTGATTAAGTAATGTCTCCTCAACAGACCATCTCCTAGATCACTTATAGTGATTGGTGAAGATAGTTCATTTAGTTTACATTTGGGGCATAAGGAGAATGACATTTCTAACTTCCTCTTGCCTACAGGTAATGTTGTTACAATAATTTGTGCAAGGGGTCTTCCTTCTGATTGCCATAGCACCATGCACCAGTAAAATGGGGGTGGGAATTTCATTCTCTTGTGCCCTGATCAGAACCTAAATAAACTACCTTTTCCTAATAAGGCTGCTCGCTCTTAAGGGGAGTTGAAGTGACATTTGTGTAAGCTTATACTAAGGCTATGTCTGTCCTATGCATTTTGTTGGACGAGTGGGCTTACAAACAAAAGACCCTCCGCGTAAAAGAATTGTAGTATAGTCTACCCTCAGCAGCATAACCCAGCAGCAGCCAAAAAGTGACCAAATGAACAAAAACAGAACAGTTGTGATGTCTTGGCCTAGCTTTTTCCCTCCTCTGCTTCATTTCCTTGTTTAGTTCTCCCTTTGGTGTGGGCTTTTCCATTTGTACTTAGTTTTAGGGGTGGAGCTAAAAAACCCCTAGAGGCCTTTCTACCTAAAAGTTTGCCTGAAAGGCTTTTTCCTCTTTTATTTCTGTGTCAGAGTGTTAGAGGAGAAGGCCAAAAATTGTCTGGGTTCCTTGGCAATCCAGACAGGCATCCTTGGCATGTATTTTACCAACATAGCTTAGAGTACCTTACCATATAATCATCATAGTCCAGAATTTACCATAGCAAAGTCCAGTATTTTACTACCAAAATAGTACTTTACCAAATATAGCTTAGTGTCCTTTACCATCTTAGTTCTGTATTATATCTATAGCCAAGTATTTACTAACAATATAGTCCAGTATTCTAACTTCAATAGTCGAGTATTTTACCAAGTGACTTACTACTATTATAGTCAAGTATTTTACCTCATATTATACAAATATAGTCAAGTATTTATTACCAGTGTAACTAAGTTCAACCAACAAACTTCGTCTTTGTAATATACTATTTTGATTCGCTTTTCAAGAACCCCGACTGAAGTTAACTTTGCCTTTTGTTTCCAGTAAACTTATTTGGTTAACTTTATCCTGCCTCGTGTCTTTATTTTAAAGAACTGAAGTACATCAGAGGGTATAGTCAGACATTATAGTTTTCCTTTTAACCCCGGTGTGCCATCACACCAGTCTTTCACTTCCTCTGGAGGCTTTCTTGTAACAAAAATAACATCGTTGCAGTATTTACAAAACAAAGTTCCTTTTAACACAAATAAAGTTCATCAAACTTAACTAGGCATAAATACAAAGCCTTATCTTTGCCTAATTAAGTCAAGGCTTTATCTTCTTTTTTCTATCTTATTTCATGGATGATTCCAACTACAAACAATCCATACATCACCAGCTTACACTGACCATGGCAACTTCTTCATTCTTTGCTCTTGGCTTCTCTCACCTAGCAGGCTCACACAGGAGCAAACAACTCCATAGGCACACCTGCTTATAACAACCTGCTGATTTTGCTGAAGCATTGCACCATTTTAACTCTTTCGGTGCCTGTGCATCATTTTTGTAATTAAAACTACAATGTTAATTTTTGATATCTGACACATTTTCCTAATGTTAAACAAGAAGGGCAACACAAAATCTGATTTCTTTCTTCTCAGCCTACAAGGAAAATAATTTGACTCAGTCTCTTAGTTCTTCTGAGAGTGTGAATTGCACAAGTTGTTCTATAAAATTCAGCCTCTCTTCTTCCTCCAGCCACAAGTTAACAGAGACAACTGAATCCTGGATAACAAAAAGTATTTCATAATGATGTAATGGCAGGAGGTCGACAGAAAATGATATTTTATAAGATCTATGAAGTGTAATAACAGCACAATTTAAAATGTCTGTACGATACTATTAGATAGTCCCATAATTTGAGAGATATTAATATTACCCCCAAAAAAGAGAAAATAAACTTACTGTAGTTATGTAGTTCAAGAAGTTAGCATTGTCATGTCAAGAATTAACACCTAAGATAGCTGTCAATATCATGCATTCTCAAAGAATGAGGAGGATAGTCATTTATCAAAGAAAATATAGCCTGTGTCACCCAATATGTGTCTTTATTGGACAAAAAAGTTGTTCAGCCAAATTTCTTTACCAACCAGACTGATATCCTATGACAGGGAGGGGAAAATATCTGTTTCACCACTTTCATAAGGTAAAAAAGCTAAATTTACAATAGAGAAGACCTTTTCTGCTCATGGAAATCCTCTGTTTAGAGGCAAGTTGACACCAGCTATTGTAGCAATTCTCAACATTCCTCATAATTGGCTATTAAGGTTAGGTTTACATATTTCCACCACTGATGTGTAACTTTGTGGTTTTTTATACATTATAACTGTATTCTCAATTCGCTTCTGACACAATAAATAAATAACCACTCATTAAATGTCCTGGAAGTTTAGGATTGTAAATCAATTCTCTACAAACCGAGGAAGACTCACAGCAGAAATGAGTGGTGGTTGACCAGTTCATACAGATTCGGTTCAGGCTATCAGACAAAACTTATTTCTCCATGGAAGCCTCTCTGAATCCTGAAATCCTGAATGAGACCCTTATTTCAGTCCATCCACATACCCTCCAGGGTGGAAGTGGGTATGTGAATGAGGAAAAAATAGAGCCTTCTAGCAGCTGCTTTTAGTTTCTAGAACTACTTCTATAGGAAATGAGAATGGTCTATTCTTTAATCTACAGGCAACATCATTTTGCATTCCAACAGACTTTCAAGCCAAGGGATTTTCACGGGATGGTATAATTTAATTACTGTTTATCCCTTTGAAGTGAGTATTTTAAACAATTTTAATATTGTTAACAACTTAATCCTATTTTAATATTGTCCTTTGGTATGTTTTAAATTATATTGTAATCATTTGTAAGCCACTTTGAATCTTAGTTTTGTGGAATGGAAGTGAAGTAGGTTATAATCAAAGAGGAGGGAGAAAAGAACGATGAGGATAAAACCTGTCGAGTATTAGCATACATTGATATTTTACTGCCCAGTTAGAATAAAGAGATGCTGCTGGATATGTAACTGCTTGACTTGATTTCCTGCATTGATTCCATTTCACAAACTTCAAAACATAGCATGGACCCAAAACCTTCAGGGCGAAAGAGACCTTCCAGTTTAATCCCTGCAGTAAGGCAGAGTTAGTATCTCATCTAGCCTGACACACAAGAGTAGAGTGCCTGAAGAGCAAATACGCAAATCCAAGCAAACAATGAGCAGACAAAGCCTTGCACTTTGAGAGAAGGAAAAGAAATGGAAAGAAAGATATTATGCTTGTTCAGAGGTTAAATTGTATGTGTGAACAATTGATTCACTGAGTTCCTTGGGAGGAAATGTGACAATTCCAGTTCATGCCACATAATATCTTGATCTGGCATGGCAGAATGGATCAAATCACCTCCAGTATCTCAATTTATTCCAACACTCTTTTGTTATGCACTCTCTTATATCACCTCCAATCATTTAAGAGGGATAAAGTGCCAGTTCACACATTCTGATATCATTTTTCACTACCATGCTATTTTGGTAATGTAGAAACTCTTGTGGGATTGATGTGATCATGTACAAAGAACATGAGCAAGGATCCAATGAAGTTCTTTCATGGATAGAAAGGCTTCCATCAGAACCAGGAGGGTGAGATTCTTCTTTTCCGATGTGCCCCTATCCTACTGGACTTTCAAAATCTGTTTCAAAACTCAGCTAGACTTTTGACAGTACAAATGGATGTAATAGGGAGGGATGGGAAAGAAAACCCTTCCGTGCTAGCAGAAATCCGCCAGTATGGCATAGAATTTTAGCTAATATGCATATCCAAAAACTAAGAAAATCTATACTTAACTCTTAAGCAATTCCTGTTTACCATGATCAATACACAACTACATTATATTACATTGTAGCTTATGGCAGGATATTTGGAACAATAACTTAGGTAATTACTTTTTAAACTCAGGACTACTGTGGTTCTTTCTGCATCTCCTGCCCTTACCATATGACATCCCCTGTTTTCTTGCACAGCTAATATATGGAGAACTTGCATAGATGTTTACCAGTTGTTTTCATTCATTTAGATCAGCACTCAAAATACTGAAAATGTGAAAAAAGAAGTATCCAACATTTAAGGCCCAGACTACAGAAATGCTCGGAAGGAGAAGAGAAAGACCAAGATTCTAGTTTTACCCTGTCCGTAGATCCTGAATATATATCTGTTTATCTCGGGTGCAACACTTTCTTTGTTTGGGTCTAGTGGTGTGAAATGCATTGCCTGACTTATCAGGCAAGGGGCTGTTGCAGCGTGGGGTGCCCTCCGCCCCATCATGGAACTGGCAGGAGACATCTTCTTCCTAGAAGCCCCCTGTGTGATGGGAAATCTTCCCGCCACCTGGCCTCCTGGCCAATCGGCAGCGGGTCCAGCCCCGCCTCCTGATTGGCCAGGCCTGCTGTGGGCCAGCCTGGGCAGTGCCTTTTAAGCTGCCTGGAGGGCCTGAGCAGGCACTGGGCCTGCTTTTTTCTTTTTCCATCTCACCCACCCTGCATATTTGTTTTGTTTGTTGTTTCAGTTACCTGTTTGTCACAACTCCAGCTTGGCATGTGGCATGGGCCCTGGATCTGGCTTTCTTACTCCTCCCCTCTCATTGGTAGGAGTGGGGAGTATTTAGTGGTCTCCTGGGGTGCAGAGGTAGTGTTGGCCCGTTATGGTTCTGGTAGCACCCCAGCATGGATAGCGGCATCGGACTGCCCGCACCATGATCCAGGATACATGTATGGCAGCCAATCCCTGTTCTTGTAACCAATAAACAAGTTGTGGCCCAACCTAGTGTTTGTGTCATTCTTGGTTCCCCCGATGGAGGTGTGTCACCCATACACACAATGCTTGATTATTCAATCTATTAAAATGAACTGATTTGTTGTGCACTTCCTCCACTGATGCAGGAATAAAAATACAATTATTCCTTGCTATTAACATGGTGTATATACTTTTCCCTATTCTTAGTTCAAGAAACCTATCACAGTTTGTATATGATATGTGTATTTTAAATAAAAAGTATATATAAGAGATATATTTCAGATAAAGTCCATACAAAATTCATATTTTAGTGTAAAACACATATAAGTACATTCAAAATAGTGCACAGCTTAACACTGGTTTTTGAAAAATACAGATTTATGCAGAAATTGATAGAACAGAGTTAATGAATAAAATTGACACAGGGAAGGAACAGACTAGCCTATCCATCCCTACCTATGTTTACAGTACCAGTTTACAGCCACCTCAAGGTGATGGAATCCCCTTAGAGAAGGAATAGGCTAGCATCCCAGTAGAGAAATTCTGAGCATTTGATTTATCTTACACCCCAAGTAGGTGTCAAATAGAAAGAGGCAAAAGTAGGTAATATAAAGTTCTCTTCCATAACAGGGTTGGTGGGAATAGTAATAAACGAACACTGAGTGAAGTCCAGAAACACCAAATGTTTCTATACCTGCAAATGATAATATATCGATCCTCTCTTGTAGATTTCATAAACACTATTTTGAAGGAATAACTTTGGGTTGCCTATGGATTCTTGATGACATTTTAGAATTACAATCCAATTTACACTTTCTGTAATAATCAGCACAATGGGGTAGTAAAGCTGTCTTTGCTGAGTATAGAGGATTTATATTTTATCACTGCAATTTAATCAATAAAATAAGAAACCAATACACACACACACACACACACTGCACAAGACAAAGGACTTTATATGGCAGCCTTGTCTACTCAGTGCATTTGTTGGGATGCACAGATTCTTTTCAAGGCTTTTGAGGAGGTTTATGTACACATCAGCTATCCTTATTGCTGCTATATGACACATATACCTTCCATTACAGCTGAGATATCAACCACCATGCTTTATAGTAATCAAAAAACATTTTCCTTACCAGCATTTTTATAGCCCAGGAAAAAGGACTTTGAGTAAATAAGGGAGACTTCCCCCACCCTCACTTCAAAAAGGAATAGAGATGGAAGCCTCTGGCTGTATATCATTCTACTTATTTACTTTCTTGAATGTTCCACCACTAGCTGCAAAGGTAATTTTATACGTAGCCATCATTCTCAGCTTTTCTCAAAGGAAGTGAGCATTCATGCCCCAAAAATTATGCCTCTTTGACTGGATTGGCCACAGGATTCATGAGTATAGATCAGTCAGAAGATGGGTAGCGGGCTTAAAATCTATTTTTGTTGACAAGGCCTGCAAAAAATGCAAACATTTTTGCATTGTTCTCAGGATCAGGAATGGCTCGAACTTAGTCACTGTACCAGTTTCTTTTGTGATACAGCTGATACTAAATAATGGGAGAAGAAAGAAGAAAAATGTTTTTCCAAGTCCCACTCGTAACAGACTTTTGGTTCCTTCTGTTTTAACTGCGTTTTAGGCACCCTTCAGAATGGGAGGCAGAAATTACAATCACTTCCCACATTTCTGTATGAAATTGAAAGCCAACCAGAAGGACTGTTGAAACTCACTTGAACACTAGTATCAGGATAGCATATTTCATTGCACCTGAAAACAGAAGGCATGTCATGTCACACATAAATTGATCACAGAATTGTGCTAGAAGTCCTAGAAATTCCTAAAGGAGCATGATTCACTGATTTGATTGATATACTCTCTTTGGGAATCTCTAGGTCCTCAAGCACAACACTATGGTCAACTTGTAGAAGAGATTCCTAGAGAGCCTATCAGTCAAATCAGTGAATAATCAAATTTTAAATACCAGTAGTAGACTTCCAGCCACTACTGAATTTTTGTTCTGACTTCTTCTGGGATTGTTCATCCTTCCCTCAAGAGTTTCCCAGAATGGAAAATTGGGTATAGAAAAGAGTCTAACTCATTCTAAGCCTGAGAGGCAGAAGTTGACTGTGGAATTAATTATAAAAACCTTTTGATTTTTCATTATTTTATTACATTTATTTGAGATATTTCTATAACACCCCTAGTCCACAAAAGGTTTCCAAAACAATGAACAAATAAAAGTGATTATAACAGCACAAAGATTTTAAACAGCTCAAATATATTTCAAAGAGTTCTTAAATTTTTTAAAACAGTCTAAAGAAAAAATGCTAAAGCACAATTTGGAAACATTTAAAGTAGTTTCAAACAGTGAAGGCCATATGGGACAGCAACATTTTAGACGCCTGCCAGACACTTACAATCAATAGAGCAAGCCTAACTTTGATAGGGAGTTCCATAGCTGGAAACTTTTTGACACCTGGTAATTATATGGTGTTATAGGGGTTGGGAAGAACAACAACATGAAGAGAGGAAGAACAGGAGGAGCAGCAGGAGGCGCAAAGCATCCATCCTTACTATACATAGACCTTCTCCATCCACAAGGGTATTCTGATTCCCTTCAATAAAGGATGTAAAGCCTTCCATATGTATGTACTACTGACATAAAGCTGAAAAACCTATTGCTGTCCGACTAAAACTCACTGTGCATGTAGGAGAAAACATGGGGTTCTGGATCTTGACCAGTAGCTCATTCTGTGTTGATGAGAGCAAAAGCCCAGTTGTGCAAATATAGTACAGAATTTTAACTCATCCTCCTGAGTAAGGTACACCTGTGAAATCCATTAAAAAAGATTGTCTTTGTGTATCAGCATTCAGAAAAGACAAATTGCTTCTAAGCTCCTAGTGGTGCGTGTGCAGGGAGATCTTTAATTCCGCTCATGTATTTAGTTGCTACTAAATTTCTAGTTTCTTTCCTCAGCAAAATACCAATTTCTCCTCTTAGATTTGTTGCATTTTCTCCCCTGCTAAATTGCACATGCCCCTCCACAAACCTTCATTCCCAGTTAATATAATAATTTAGATGAGTGGTGGTTAGCATAATTCAAGACACTTGAAATGCTTTCTACTTAAAGCAGTGTTTTAGGAGAATTCTATTTCAGGGACTAGTGTAGCGTGTAAAGTGCTCTGATATCTAAAATTGCTTAAAGTGAATCTTGTAGACTCATCCAGAAGGATAGCGCTTAGGCTTTCCATAATATTATTCTTCAATATGGATTACACTTCTACACTTGCAATATGTATCCCATCTAATGAAAGTCATAGGTTAAGGACCATGCATTAGATCAGTAAGGGAGAACTAGTAGCTATAACTGGCTATCTTGGTATTTCAGAGAAGTGTTGAATTCAACATTTGGCATGCCTCTCTCAGGATACTGAAAGAGGTCTCATGCTCTAACTATGTTTCTCCTGTGGCCTCCTGACACTACAAAATTATAGCATTATGAATCCCCTTTAACTGCCATGGCCGCATTCTACTGTATTCTGCAGCTTGTGTAGTGAGGGACCAGACTTCATTGGCTAAGAATTCTCAGTCCTTCTCCTAAATCTACAAGAGTTTCTGTAGGATGGATTCATCATAGTTCAAGTGTAATCACAGTGCACCTGCCAACATTTCAGAGATGAAAGCCTGGATAGATGTGGCAAAATGGCAAAAATTGACAAGAAAAAACACATAAACTGCAGTAGTTTACTTTTGCCTGAGTCTACTGGAAAGGACAAAACCCCAGCCATCTTCTACTCTCTCCTTGCTGAGTTCTCTTGAATGCAGTTTTCACCACTTGAAGATGTCATACATTGACAAGTGTTTTGAAAGCATGTGTGTATGCCACACACACACACACACACACACACACTGTGATAAGACCACAACATCCACTCATAATTGATTTACAGAAGCTTTCCTGGTGGCTGAAACAACAAAAGTCCTCAAGCAATAGAAACAAGCTAGTACAAATTCCGTATCAGAAGTGTGTTTGTGCATTTGAAATAGTTACCTGCAAGCATTTGCTCAAGACAAAAACAACAAAGCAAAATGCAAATTCCTGATTTGAAAGGCCAAAGAAGACAGATGCCACCTAAGCAACAAGGTGCATTCCTGCAAGGCTGTCAGCTGCATCCAGCTTGAACAATGATTTCTATTGGCATCTTCAATCTATGGCATCCCAACTGATCCATCAAGGACAAAAAAATTGGATGTCAGCACCAAACAAATGCTTTTGCCATCATTTTCCGTCTGTGTTAATGCCATTTAAGCAACACATTAATTAGCAAGCAAATGACTAAAAGATCTTCAGCTTTGTTCTAGTAGGCTCCACCAGGAAATGCTATGAATCTGTATCAAAGGACATATCTTCATTGAGGTTTCCATGGAGTAACATTTATGGGGATTACATAGCATGTAAAGTCACATTGAATGCGGAAGAAAGAGGTATGAATATTGGAGGATGGAACATCAACAATTTAAGATATGCAGATAACAGTTACTGAAAAACTCAAGGAAGAAAGTGCAAAGGCTGGTTTATAATGGACCATTAAGGAAGCAAAAAATATTAACGAGTACTAATTATTTACATAGCTTTAAAGGAGACAAAGAAGACACTGAAATAGTTAGAGGTTTAGTTAGAGGTTTTACATATCTTGGCTCAGTCATTACTCAGAATTACTCAGGAAAACGTCTAGGCCTTGGAAGGGTAACTTTGAAGGAACTAGACAAGATCCTGAAGTGTAAAGATATATCATTGACTACCAGAGTCAAGACTTTCCATGCCATAATTTTTCCAACTTCTATGCATGACTAGGAATAGGAATGAAACTTTCCAGGTGCTTTGCAGTGGGGGGGGGGGGGGGGCTGCAGGCCATTAAAGGGCAGGTGCAGCTGGAGATGACAATGATGCGTATGGGGGGGATACATCTTCAAATTCACCCCAGATACAGATGCTGCCACCTCCACCACCTCCTCCTCATCCTCCACCTCCTCTTCCACAAGTATAACTGATTCGTCCCCACTGGGACTACTGGTGGGAATTTGAAATAACATTGGCAGTGATATATTGGAAGTCAAGCAACAGCAGCAGCCCCCAATTCTTTGTACTTTTGGTGGTGTCATGGGAGGATCTGATTGAGATTCTTGAAAATAAGAAGATGCAGTTATTGCAGTACCTCCTCTCCCTCTCCCTCTGCCCCCTCCCCCCCCCCCCCCGAAGCCTGGCCACTGTCACTTGACCCCGACCCAGCATCAACATCACAACAGCCACCTCACCTCATGATTTATTGTTATTTTATTATATATTTTGTTATACCTTTATTACTGGTACCAAATAATATATGCTATGAATAATAATAATAAATAGTAGTAGTAGTACTGTATTTTTGTATTTGAATGGAGAGATAGACTCAGGATTCTTGTGAGAGAGAACAGAAGGTTGCACACACATACAGACACATGCACACACAGAAGGAAAAAGGAAAATACTAGTAGAGTCAAAAGAACAACACAACCAGTTTTTAATTTTTTCAGGGAGGAAGGCTAAACTGCTGCAGCCAGTAGAGTTTCTAACGCACGCACACACACACACACAGAGTTCCGGTGGCGAGGGGCAACACACAAGAGGAACGGACAGGCAGGCCTTTTGTGATTTTTTAAATAACAGTTATTCCTGAAGGAGCTAAGAGAGAAGACAGAAGGCTGGATGCAGTGTGTTCCTGCAGACAGAGGCTAGGCTTCTGCTTTGCCTAATATATTTTTCTGCAGCATAACAGCTAAGAGAGATATATAGCGAGGTCTTCTTCAACCTTTTTCACCCACACACGCACCCACCACCACACTTCCCAAGACTGAAATGTAATAATAAATAAGAAATGAAGAGCAAATAGAGAAAACAACTGAGATAACTTGATGAGATCGCATAAGAAAGAATTTAGGTATTGGTAGGTAGGTACTGGTAACAGGTGTTTTTTCTGAGACTAACAAAAGTCAAGCCAAATGTGTATTATTTTAAAGCCCAGGGCAAATGGAATGAAATATAGAAATTAAGAGCAAAAAGAGAAATATTTGGATTAAATAAAACAACAGAGAAAACTTGATGAGATTGAAAAGGAAAGAAATCAGGTACTGGTAGTGGTAGGTATATAGTAGGTATATAGGTAGGTAGTAGGTGGTTTTTCTGAGATTGAGACTTTGCTATTTGCTGGAATACTTATTAATCATGTAATAATATTTTAAAGGTATTTTCTGAAGGAAGGAAGGGAGGAGAAAAATACAAGGAGAGGAGAGAAAAAGCCAAAGAGGGTGAATCAAGGCTAATGACCCCTCTAATATTTTTAAAGAAAAGCACACCCACCCAAGAGATGCTTTCTCCCAAGCCCCCAAATGCGCACCCACTCACCTACACTTTTCAACTCCCCGTCCCACTAAATAACGAATCAAGAAAATAAAAGGAAATAAAGGAAAAACAAATAATAAAAATAGATTCAATGCTAGAGAAGCCAAACCAAGCCAAAGCTAAAGCTACGATTAGCAAGGCTATACAGAGCTGGTCCAACAATGAGGCGAATTAAGTGGTTGCTTGGGGCGCAAAACATATGGAGGCGCAGTTGAGACCGCTTTTTCTGTTGATTTCTTGTAAAACATGATGTTTAGGTGCTTAATTTGTAAAATCTTAATATAATTTGATGTTTAATAGGATTTTCCTTAATCCCTCCTTATTATCCAACATTTCCGCTTATCCAACGCTTTTATTTTTCAGTGATTGGTTTGGGGGGGGGGGCAAAATTCTGTTCACCTACACTTGAACAATACCTAGGGCTGGCTCTGAGGCTGTAAGACTGAAGCAGCTCTCTCTAGAGCCAGGACGCAACTTGCCCTGTTTATATACCGTGTTTCCCTGAAAATAAGACAATGACTTATATTAAATTTTGCTCCCAAAGATGTGCTAGGTCTTATTTTTAGGAAATGTCTTATTTTTCCATGAAGAAGAATTCACATTTATTATATACTGTACAGTAGTTGTCATCATAAACCAGCATAACCAGACAAACTGTGAATCCAATCAAGACTTTTTTGTGTTGTCGAAGGCTTTCATGGCCGGGATCACAGGGTTGTTGTATGTCTTTTGGGCTGTGTGGCCAACAAGACTTTTTTGTTACTACCATTATTTCCATGTACAACTATCTATGGTACTTACATTTACTGATCCTGCATGCTCTGGTGTTCAGTTTGGCGGGCATGCTTCCAAAGAAAAACTTTGCTAGGTCTTACTTTCAGGAGAGGCCTTATATTTAGCAATTCAGCAAAATCTCTACTAGGTCTTATTTTCTGGGGATGTCTTATTTTCAGGAAAACAGGGTAGTCCCAGCTTGGGTGCTTGCCCTGTTTATATAGACCCAGCTTGGGTAAGACACATCATGGCTTTCTTCTATTCTGATTGGCTCAACAGGCAGGGCTCACAGGGAAACCCTGTGTGAACACATGGCAGCCTCTCCTCAGTCAGTGTATTCCCAAATAGAAACCAAAGTTGCTACGATCAGCAGCTGCGTGGTCTATCTGGCATCTGAATAAGCTGAAAACTGTTTTCTAAAGTGGATCTGGGCACAACCCTAATAACAACAACACTATTTAATAATATGCTATATCAAACCTTAGGAGGTTTGTAAAGTGTCTTGAATGGGTAATACAGTATTATTATAGATAAAGTGAAGATGTCAATGATTTTTTAAAAAATGATTTATCTGTATCACAGTGTTTCCTGTAAAGAAAAAGAGAATAAGGCGAAGGACACCATGTTTTCCAGTAGATTTGAACAACTGATTTCTTCTTTATGGGAGTTACGGGAAATTCTGGCTTTTTTTATAGAGGCAAATCTCTTGCTGTGCTAAAGAAAACCAACCTTGAAAGGCACTACTACACAAAGCATAGCACCTATCAAGAATGTCAAGGCCTAGATGTTCCTTGCAAAGAAACCTCGTAGTCAATCAAAAGAGATTTCTTTTAAAAGTTGAATAACAAGCAACCTGTTAGCTATGCTCCCTGTAGACTTCTTACCAAAGAAACTTCTTGTTGCCTGTGCAGTGAAGGTCACTTGGCAAAAGAGGTTATTATGACAGTTCTGGGAGTGACAGACCTAGAAAAGGCCAGACTGTATGGCAAAGTAAACTTATATCGTAAAACTGTTGCTGTTTGTATTAGGGGCACAACAAAACAATAGCAGACAATCTCTGTGAAGATGTAGCCAGTTTTGTAATTTGCCCTAGATATAATCACCAGAGTACATATTACAGAACTGAGAGTGGGCCTAAAAGATCCTATTTGATCTTTTAAGTGAAGCAGGGTCAGCTCTGGTACTTGGATGGGAGACTCTTAACAATTACCAGATGCTATATGCTGTATTTCTGAGGAAGGAACTGGCAAAAACACCTCTGATTATTTCTTGCCATGAAAAACCTGTAAAACTTTGGGGTCACAAAAAGTCAGCAGATGACTTGAAAGCACACACAAACACACATGATATCAGGATTGCATAGTGTAAATCTCCACATGTAGAATACCTACACATTAATTGTGCTATGCATCCCTTCTGTTGAATGCAACATTGCACCACTGAACCTAGATACCAAATACACATGCAAGATGGTGCACATCAATGTGGAGTGACACTACAAGAGCATGTCTACTTCAGCAATCTGGAATTTGGGATTTGACCTCTTTGGATCCAGCCACTTCCACGTTAGTTGGGGAACATATGTATGCATAAGACAGCATTAGAATGCTAGACCTGATTTTAAGGAGCAAAAAAATGTGTTTGTGGACCGCTTCTTTGGATTATGTGGAATCCATTATGAATGAACACTGCAAACACAATCACAGTGCTATAAAATAGCTTGCAAATTTAAATCAAATCAAATCACAGCAAGAAATCCAAGAAAAATACAGCCTTTTCACATTTCCTATGTTGAATCAAGTACCAGTGGGGGAAAAAATATTTGTAGAGATCATATATAGATGTTGTTTAACTCAACTTGCCAAGTCTATCCCTGAGTTTTCCATTTTTGTGGGTCAAGTCCAGGTAGGAGGCAAGTATGTAAATTCTCATATTTTAGTGAATTCAACTCTGGGCAAGAGAAAAGGCCTGTAGCTATCAGATCAGCAGCTTGCTACAGTGTGCAAGGTTTCATTGATTGGTTTGTACAACTTGCAAAGACTCCCCTAAGGGTCTACTTATTTATTTATTTTGCTGCCTCCTTCATTCCCAGTCACTGTGGCACTTGGACTCATCCTCTGCTCTGCTTTGCTCCCACCTTCTGGCTAGAAGCAAATAGGATAGGTTAAATATTCCTTATCTCATCTCCCTGAGAAGGAATAATCTCCTGCTAAATTAAGAGCAACAGGTATCCGTCAGACCTCTTTTTAAAGATATCCAGAAAATAACATTTTGTTGATAATACTTCACTTCTAAAAAATGAAAAGGAAAAGGGAGATGGCAGGCCATTGCAAGAAGACTAAACATCTCTTTTGCTTTTAATCCAAGACAGCACAATAATAGACTATGGATTTTGTTAAAGAATGACTTCAGCTTTTTTGTTACTAAAACAAATCACTTATATCCATTTTTTAAAACAAAGTGCACATTAAAGAAACCAATGTATTCTCCTTTCTCTATAGGATCCCTGTACAAAAGTTCATGGATTTCTACTGTTAATCTCATAACCAATTTCCCCCCTCTCTCCTTGTGCTAACAGTTGAGGGAGAGGTTCCTAATTGCTAAGAGATAAAGTAATTGAGTGGTCTCTAGGGCTCCATTCAGCGCAACAAACTTCAATATAGTTGACAAATGTCGATCTATAGCACAGGATTAATAAGGTTGCGCTTGGCTTCCTCTTTAGTTTTCCATTTGCTCTTTGGATCCAACTACCACTCTGATTGCTTGGAGAGAACTGACAAAGCTTTGTAGTTAATGAGACTGTCTGGTAATTTATCAAATGGAGCTATTGAACTTACAAGACAAGGAAGGAAGGAAGGAAGGAAGGAAGGAAGGAAGGAAGGAAGGAAGGAAGGAGGAAGGAAGAACATGTGTTACATTTGCTGACTGTGAAAAATTCATTTTTCAAACTGATTTTTTCAAAGCTGACCAGGAATAGTGTGAATTACATCTCTGTTCATATCTGAGAATAATTTACCAAAAATCCAACATATAGAAGTAGAAGGACCAAGCTATGAGTTTTGAGCTACATAACTGATTTGAAGCTTCCTTTTTTTATCAGTGATGATGAGGAACAGGAACAAGAACAACAGTGCTTGTCTTCAGGGAATGTGCAGGTGCCCCAGGGAGAGTCAGCACATGGAATGGCTCCTGCCAAACCTCCAAGGAGACATGTATTGGCGGTAGGGGAGTCCATACTGAGGGAAACAGAAGCAGCGTTTTGCAGACTAACGGGATGTCTCAAGATGTATGCTTTTCCCTGGAGCAAGAATTCATGATGTAACAATGATGCTGAAACAACACCCTAAGACCACTAACCATTACCCCTTCTTTTTGGGCCACAGGGGAATCAAATGATACTGCAAGGTATAACCTTCAGCATATCACAAGGAATTGTGAGGCTCTGAGAAAAAAAACTAAAGATCTTGAAAAGCACAAAATGAGCTAAAACTTTCTAGAGGAGTTTCAAATTCTCCTCCTACTTGTGGTTGTGGTTGTAGTTGTTTGGCAATACTAAGGTGAAACTTGTGGTTTTCTTTCAGAATTATTTAGAGGGGTTTGACTTTGAGATAATATGTTCACTCAGTGGGTTTTCACAGCCCAAGAGGGATTCAAATTCTGGTCTCCAGAGTTATAGCCCAATGCTCACATGCTGGCTTTTCATTACACTAGTTTACTTCTTATCCCTTTGGTAAAACTCCAGATTTATTTCTGATTGCATAGTTTATCTCTTCCTCCTCTTCCATCATCAATAAAAAAAATTAAATCAAAGCTTTTCTGCACCACCTTCCCATCTCCATAATAATCTTCAGAGTGGTTTGTGAGCATAACTTTCAAAGGAGAAAGCGCATTATTCAAACAATAGCAGAATTAAATCAGGGTATTAAAACTGAAAAAAATCTGCATGAAAAAGAAGTAGATCAGTAGTGGGGTGCACACAGCATCACCAAAGGTGACAGTCTAGCTATGATGAAGGTTGTCTACCTCATGCAATAAAGACCCAAGAATAATTTTGTGTAAAAAAAATACTTTTCTTAACATTTTCTGTGTACAGAATTCTACCTAAACCACTAGTTTGCATCAGGCTGTTAAATCATGAAGTTCTATGAGAAGATAGTAATGCTGATGCATGTGAATCATATGTACAAAAGCACATTGGTACATAGACTCTGTATGCATGAGTCTAGTTATCATGTGAAAATATAGTGTTGACAGCATTCCAGATGACTCAACGTGAAATACAGTGCAAATTATTCATTGTGTTAATTCACTGGCGGCAGGTGTTAATTCACTGGGGGCAGGTGTTAATGCATATATATTAAACAACCCATAAAGTTACCTCTTGAGCAAAGTTTATTATTTATTTATTTCATTTATATACTGCACTTCTCAACCCCTGGAGGGACTAAAAATGGTTCACAACAAAGTAAATGGCAAAATTCAGAGCCTCACACAATATAAAATACAACACATAATTAAAATAGCATATAGAAATAGATTAAAGCCAGTAAACTATAAAAATCAAACATAGACAATATAAAACATAAACGTTAAATAAAATGTGAGTTGTAAAAAAGAAGCATCACAGGTAGGGCAGAGAGATTTATTTCATCATATGTGATTTTTAAAAATAATATTTTGGGCAAAAATATAAAGTATAATGTTCTCCCAGAAGCCAACAGAAAAGGGCATTTTGCTTCTCTGTTGCTGTAATCCTAGGGCTTTACAGAGTATGTGGCCATGTGCTTTTTTAGAGGTTGAATTATACCACACACATCTCTCTGCTGACCAAATCTGCCTATAAATCTCTAGATCAGATTGTTGCCTGGGAAGTTGCTAGTTTTAATCATGCAATTTAGCCTCAACATTTGACTACTTTATAAGTCCAGATATATATCTTTATTTTTTTTCTCCTACGAGAGATCTACCAGTCCTATAAAATAGAAGTAGAAAGCCCTGCTTCGTATTTATAAACTAAAAAAACAAAGGGAGGGGTGTGTGGAATGTGCAGAGTTTTTGCTTTCTTGGGTAAAACCACTAGAAAATTTCCCATTTATCCATAGGAAAGAGATAAATCTCTCCACTATATTCAGCATTGTCAAATTATTTGTGTTCATTGTTCACATGTTCTCTTAATGTATTACTGTGTGTGTGTGTGTGTGTGTGTGTGTGTGTGTATCAACACAAACTGAATATAGCACCAAAGGTATATGTCACAACTTAAATGGTACAAGCAGAGACCAGGCTGCTGATGTTTGACATAACATAGAACCATTTTATTAGAGCATTCATATTTTTGGTTCATAAAAATATTACTTCAGGACACATGAAGTAATCTTGCAATAAGAATCTCTCCGTCTGCCCAAGGATGCCTGGTCTGACTTGCAGCAACTCTCCATTGTCTCAAGCAGAGATTTATTCCACTTGTTCTACTTCACCAAAGACTATTTTAAAATATGGGGAAGATGCAAGAGGGTCTTAACATTGTGTCTAATCAGTATTCCATATGTGTAGTTTTTATCTAGACTTGCTTAGTTTTTCACACACTCTGCATCACAGAAGAAAAAGAGATGGGAGTCATATGTTCTTGTGAACATTCTGGCACATCAGATTATAATTCATCTAGGGCCTGTTATTGTGGGATCATTCTGGAGCACAAATGCTCAGAATTGCTCTGCAAGCCTCAGAGGTGTCTGCACACTCTGTGACTGGCCTATGGCAGTGGTGGAGCAGAATCTACATGGTCCAGTTCAGCCAATTGCATCCCAGCGGGAGTGTCACATTTCCTTCCCTGTCACCATCAGCAATGCCGGACAGCACAGACCTCCAGGAAACGTCCTGGCCATCATCAGGGCCGGTTCCTAATGGAGGCCCATGAAGCTGCCGCTTTGGGCGCAGCCCTTGCTGGGTGCTCTTGAAGCAGCGGTGGCGACCATTGGGTCGCTCGCTGCAGAACAAGGAAGTCCTTGCTATTCTCGCGAGATCTTGCAGAAATCTCACGAAATATCGTGCAAATAGCAAGTACTTCCTTGTTCCACAGCAAGCAACCCAATGGTTGCTGCTGCCGCTGCCACTGCTGCCACCACCACCACCGCCGCCACCGGTAAGTTGGGGGGCGCAATTCCGGGGGCGCGTGCGGTCCTTGGTTTGCTTACATACTGAAAATACCTAGGGCTGCTCCTGGTCATCATGAACACCTCATGCGAACACCTGCAGGATGCTCATATGATCAGGGAAAGCAGATAGAAACACCACTGGCAGTGACAGGTGTGATTTCTTTGATGAGAAAAAGCAAAAGAGAATAGAGGGGGCAGCCTGTGTGAACAGCAGATCAATCCACATTGGGTTTGATCATGCTATCCATACTGTACAGGGCTACTCCAGAGTTTCATGAAAATTATGGAGTATTTTCAGCTTTTCTTAGCATAAGGTTAAACCAGTTTGCCCCGGTTTACCCCCATAATGAGGATCAGAGGTAGACATCTGGAAGCAACTTTCTACTCACTGTAGGGTATACAGCCAGTGTAGGCAAGCCCTTAGTCTGCCCCAGTCCTGCAAAGATCTTTTTCTAGACCTGTGGCAAAACCTAGTTGTTTCCTTGGTATTTAGAAATGAAGAAGTAAATTGCACACAGCTTGTAACATCCTTAATTCCTCTGTGGAATCCATGTATTTGAGTGGTTAGAGTGTTAATCTAAAATTATGGGGAAAGGGACACCCAAATTCTGTTCTATTCACTTAAAATGGAAGTCCATTAGGTAACGATCTCTCAACCTGATCTATTTTGCCAGATTCATGTTAGCATAAAATGAATAGGAATACAAAGCATCTCTCTCACACATGCACATGCACACACTTCCTGGAAGAAATGAATAATATAAAATGATTACTAATAAATAACATATTCCCCAGCTAACTCAAAGGGGGTGTTTTTCAGTGCCAGTAGTAAATATTTGTAGCAAATTTACCTTAAGTGATGTTAACTAATACTAAACCATTAATTTTATATATAATTTTGCAGGAATGGTTTAGATAAAAGAAGAATGCTAGTTTTGTCAGTAATTGCAGTGCCGTTTTACTATTGATTTTAATTACTCTTGAAGCCACTGATTATCTATGTAATATGTTCGGTCATAACTGTTTGTGATCTAATTAATCTATATTGTTCTAATAGCCAAAGAGAGAAATACGCTTGAAATTTGCTTTGATAGGTTATCTGCGACTTTGTTAACTGGATTTGCCATCATATAAGAAAAAGCAAGGCCATTCTGCTTGGCCTTTGTATGAATAACAATCCTAATCACCAGCTAAAACTCTGAATGCTGATATTTGGTAGAGGTAGTTTCTTCAAAAGGATGGCATTCATCTGATTATTATGAAAATAAAGATAATAATAATAATAATAATAATAATAATAATAATAATAATAATAATAATAATAAATCTCAGCCGGCATTTGGAAACAATAGACATTGACAAAATTATGATCTGCCAACTGCAAAAGGCCACCCTGCTGGGGTCTGCACGCATCATCCGAAAATACATCACACAGTCCTAGACACTTGGGAAGTGTTCGACTTGTGATTTTGTGATATGAAATCCAGCATATCTATCCTGTTTGCTGTGTCATAATAAAATAATAATAATAATTTTTACATGCGGCCCCCTCTCCCAGAAGGAATTCAGGGCAGCTTTCAGCAGAAGTAACAGTTAAAACAATTCAAAGAACAAATGCAAATGCATCTTATTGATCTTGCAAAAATTAAAATGATGAAACATGATATGAAAATGGCAGGGAAGGGAGTGATGATCTGTACACAGCCATGAATTATTCAGGGGTACAATGTGCAGATGTTTGCATGAAACTGTCAGAGCAGAAGGAGAGAGAAATTTTTGATTGAGGTAGAAATGGTTGTTGTGTGTTTTCTGGGCTGTATGACCATGTTCCAGAAGCATTTTCTCCTGACATGTCACCCACATCTATGGCAGGCATCTCAGAGGTTGTGAGGTATATTGGAAAAAACTAAGCAAGGAAGGTTTATGTATCTTTGGAAGGTCCAGGGTGGGAGAAGGAACTCTTGTCTGTTGGTGGGCAGAAGAGTTATCTATTTGCGTGTTGTGTTCAACATATAGTAAGATTTCATTATATCTGTACAAAAATTTTGTATCGGGTCTTTTTGCCATGTTTATGAATGATGTTAGAAATGTTGATATGTTTAAAATGTGTCATTTTTGCTGAAATGCATACTTGTTATTTTTAGGCATTGCTGCTGTCATATTTTTTTTTTACCTAAGATATTGTGATGCACTTTGAACTCAATTTCCTTTGGGAAAAGGCAGCATATAAATTACTGTCTAATATAGTACAAATTGTAAGTATGAGAAATCATAAGGAGAAAGGAGAGGAACAGAAGTGGAGAAATATCAGCATGGAATAATGGAAACAGGAGATCAGAATATTAATGGATGCTTATTTACCTACCGTTTTCATTTTTCTGATGGCTTGATAGATGTTTCATATGATCAGGAAACCTAATTATTATCAACAGTTGCAATAACATCACTCTTCACCACCACCACATAGTGAAGGAATGGGCAATTTGTAGTGCTCAGTAAATTGTTGGTCTACAGCTTTCATCATCCCTCATTAGGATGATGAAATGTTGTGGGAGTTTCAATGCAACCCCATCTGCAAGGCCAAAAGTTGCCTGCTTTTGGTTCAAATCCCCAGGTTCATATAGTAGTAACTGGAATACTATCTTTTAGTTTCACACTTCATAGAACCATTTCTAAGCCGAAGTGCTGGCATTGTCCATAGACACCTCCAAGGTCATGTGGCTGACATGACTGCATGGAGCGCCGTTACCTTCCCACCGGAGAGGTACCTATTGATCTACTCACATTGGCATGTTTTCGAATTGCTAGGTTGGCAGAAGCTGGAGCAACAGCGGGCGCTCACTCCGCTCCCAGGATTTGAACCTGGGACCTTTCGGTTTGCTCAGTGCTTTAACACAGTATGCCACTGGGGCTCCTAATTTTATATATATATGTGTGTGTGTGTGTGTGTGTGTGTGTGTGTGTGTGTGTGTGTGTGTGTATACCCATTGGTACACATCAGCTGTAATGGGAAAGCAGCCCTCTGTCTGTACCTGCTTATTGTACCCTCTGTCTGTACCTGCTTATTGTGTGTGTGTATATATACCCATTGGTACACATCAGCTGTAATGGGAAAGCAGCCCTCTGTCTGTACCTGCTTATTGTTACGGGGCAGAAATGAAAGGAAAATGAAAGCAAACATGATGACCATGTGGCTTTCATTTTCATGTTGCCTCTCATTTCCTACAAAAATGTCATCATTCGTTTTGCGTAGACGAATGGTCGAAATGAAACGATAGCCTGAAGGAAACAAAGGATTTTTTTTTTGCGTACATCTCTAATAAATAGTCTGATTTTGTATAAAGCATGTCTCCAAATTCCTAGACAACCCACAATCTGCCTCGGTGTAAGGCTCATACATATACAACAGTTCATATCCATACTGTGTATGGAGACTGAAACTATAACCTGCTTGAAAGGATGCACTGAATTCATGTCCATGATGAGAACTGTGCACTTTCTGGCTTACATCTCATTCAGTCGATTGGTGATAAATTTAGAAAATTTGAAACAACCTGCAAGCCTGGTTTCTTTTGGAAAAAGTGGAAGAATGTATATTAAGGTTCAAACCTTGGGGACTCAGATGAAGCACAAATCTTGCGATAACCTTAACTCAGCACAAAGATGTCCTATCTGTAAGAAAAAGGGAGTGAAAGAAGCTAGTGTTGAAAAAAGAAGAAAAAGAAGCAGGGCAGGCCTTTAAAAACGTCTTCTCGTGGTGCTCATCAATAAAACATTCTAAAATTGCCTTAGCTGCCTCACCTAAGTGGAACTGCACCTTACAGAGACTTCTGTTCAAATTTGTGCACTGGATAATATATTATTGTAACTTCCTCTATCACACTGATAAAATTCTGCACAATACCTTTTCTGAATGAAAAGCAGACAAGCGCCAACAGTCACCAGTTTTGTCCTGTTTTCCCTTCATTATTATTCTCTTTTTTTCATTAGAGATAAAGTTTCCAAGCAGATAAACTACAGAATATAACTCCAGTGATTGAAACTGACTTCAACCACCAATAGCCTTAATAAATATGCATTGCAAATGCATTTTGCTTTTTCCTCCCTTGATCCACATCAAGGAACTTTAACTTTGCCATTATTTGGTTTCAGGTTTGTAAAGCTCTCATCTGTAATTATAATGCTTGGGGAGGTGTAAGGGGAAATTGCAGTTCATGACATGATTGACTAGATGGCAATAAAAACGTGTCTTTCTCCAAATTCATTTTTAAATGATGATGAAACATGTTGAGATACAGCCAAAGTTTTAGACCTGTTATTACATGTGATATTTGCCAGCTATATTTTTATCCTTTATATCTAAACAAAGGATGTGTCTTGGTTGCTCCTCAGCAAAAATAATTATTTGGGCAACAGGTCCAAAACTTTCCAGTTGTCTCTTTTCTTCTTCTGAAGAGACAAAGATAGAAATAGAATCATAGATAATAATGGATTCATAAATAATCTGAATGAAAAAATCATAGAATCATAGAATCATAGAATAGTAGAGTTGGAAGAGACCTCATGGGCCATCTAGTCCAACCCCCTGCCAAGAAGCAGGAAATCGCATTCAAAGCACCCCCGACAGATGGCCATCCAGCCTCTGCTTAAAAGCCTCCAAAGAAGGAGCCTCCACCACAGTCCGGGGGAGAGAGTTCCACTGTCGAATAGCTCTCACAGTCAGGAAGTTCTTCCTGATGTTCAGGTGGAATCTCCTTTCCTGTAGTTTGAAGCCATTGTTCCGTGTCCTAGTCTGCAGGGCAGCAGAAAACAATCTTGCTCCCTCCTCCCTATGACTTCCCTTCACGTATTTGTACATGGCTATCATGTCTCCTCTCAGCCTTCTCTTCTGCAGGCTAAACATGCCCAGCTCTTTAAGCCGCTCCTCATAGGGCTTGTTCTCCAGACCTTTGATCATTTTAGTTGCCCTCCTCTGGACGCTCTCCAGCTTGTCAACATCTCCCTTCAACTGCGGTGCCCAAAATTGGACACAGTATTCCAGGTGTGGTCTGACCAAGGCAGAGTAGAGGGGGAGCATGACTTCCCTGGATCTAGAAGGAAGTTGAAGGAAAAAGTTTGTACATTCAGACAGTTGGAGTGAAACTGGATCAGGCACTATAATGTGTATCAGACTAGTCAGCTGTTTCAAAACCACTTCACGCATTTTAATGAATATAGCTGAATGCTCGCCATATTTGTGTTTTAATAGCACAACTTTGGCCAATTAATATAATACAATTGCCATTCCAAGGCCATTTCTTTGCTGCAGAAACTCTAGTTTTGTGCCATTCCCTGTTCTAGTTTCCTGAACTTTCACTTCATTTCTACTCTTTGCTTAAGCCCTCCTTGACAGTAGACAGTGTATCTTTTTCATGCTTAGACATTGGCCTGTTTTGACCACTCTCCTGTTTTTTTAGATCCTCTGTGTATGACCCTGAAATGTCTTGGTTTTCTCCAGTGTTTGTTTATTGAACTAGAGGTGTACTCATGTAGGCACTTACCATCCTGAAATAGGATAAGGAAGGAGTAAAGAGAAGCAAGAACCGATTTTCTTATATATATTTTTCTTTTCACATTTCTCAGAGTATGGACAAGAATCTGGTGTGTTGACAATTGGACAGCTAACCACATTGACCACTTCTTTTCTTTTCATCTGATTCCATGGACATCAAAAATGAGGACACCTGGCAAAATAAGATCTCCCATTTTGGAAACTTACTTTTTCGAAGCCTATGTCTCCCAGCCAACCACAGCCACCATAACTACTGGTAATGATGACTATTGGATTCTGGGAGTTATAGCTCTGGAAAAATCACACTCCCATATTCTGACCCATAGCATAGTCATTGATCACATGGAAACTAGCACTTTATATGCTGTTTCAGGACCAGTGTGAAATATGCTTACTAAATGAGTGGAAATTCATTCGACTTTATCTTAGTAGGTAATAGTCATCATTCAAGGTAAAAGAAGTTATAATGAGGAATTCACTCTTATAGTTTACTAATTATATGAATTGGTGGAAATTAATTGTAGGCTTCAAGAAGAAGTAATCACCACACATAATTATATTCAACATTTCCCCTTATATTGTAACAGTTCTAATGTAGCCCATAATTTTTAATTTTTCTGGGTACTTTGCAACCATTTACTTAGGAAGGAAATGTAGGAGAGAGAAAAGTTGAGTCCCAAGAAAGGAAGCCCTCATGATCTGTTCTCAGCCAGCCAATTCTGATTGGTTATTCTAAGGTTACCCCTGGTCCCCTAGGGCTTTGTTCAGTTTACACAGATATATGGGTGATGCATTTCCCAGTATTCTACAGTAGTAGCTGTATCAGCTATGGCTACTGGTAGATGCAGTCCAGCAACGTCTGGGAAGTTACATTTTCCCCACCCTTGATCAGAGTAATGGTGATACTTTTCAAAGACCAACCTAGAAAGTACAAATTTGTGCAAGCTTTTGAGTACCCTAGATTTGTTCATCAGATACGGTTGCAAAAAGTAGGCAGGGGAGGAGAAGAGGAAGGAATGTTTTAATATTCTTAATGTCATATGCTTTTCATAGTATTTTGAGATGTAATAGAAAAAGCAGGGACCATATACATTCGAATGAGATTGTATCTAATGATGAAGGGGTGAGAACTTTCACCTGGAGTTGTCTTTGAACATGCTCAAGTTAGGATATATAGAAAAATGTGTCTTTCCATTTTTGAAAAAGTAAAAACCTGCTGCAATTCTAGAACCATCTCTACCGGGCTGAAATCAGTCTTCCTTTTTGACTGGGCAGTTTTTATACTGACAAAGCTAGAGATGATTTTCGATGCTGGGCTGAATAAGTAGAATAGTCAGCTAAATAAAACACAACAAACCAAACTAGATAGCTTTACCTATATTTGGAAGGGATAAACCCCCAGAGAATACACATCCTATTTCATATGGCATAAAAACCTCTTCCAGTGCATGGCCCCACTGTATTGTCCAGGAATTTTTAAAAAAGATTGGAAATGCAGGCAAAGCCCCCTTGACCCTACAGGAAGGAAGAACTGAGTCTTCTTATGTAAGTCTGCTAACAATATTTATAAAAGGGACAATATTTGTTATCTGGTTCTATATAAATTGATTTTTCTTGAGACCATGGCTGATGCATTCATATTTGTGAGTATACGCTATGAGCATTCTCTTGGAAGAGAAAAGAAGAGAAAATAATATATCAGGAGTGGAGCAAGGGCACTCTGTGGTACTTGACCAAACTCTTTCACAGTTTCAGAAAGCTTCTGTTGTATTTATTTATTTATTTATTACAATATTTATATCCCGCCCTTCTCACCCAACAGGGGACTCAGGGCGGCTTACAATAAAACAGACATATAAAAACAGTACAATACACTATAAATTAGTTAAAAAATTAACTTACATATAACATTCATATAATGCATTTATAAAATATAGATAGGCGTGTACAAGTTTAAAAGACTGGGTCTGTCAATTGAGTTCCAGTATACATAATAGTAATTAATGCTGCTGATTCTTATTCGAAAGCCTGGCCCCACAACCAAGTTTTTACCTTCCTACGGAAGGATAGGAGGGAGGGAGCCTGCCTGACTTCAATGGGGAGGGCGTTCCATAGGCGGGGAGCCACTACTGAAAAGGCCCTGTCTCTCGTCCCCGCCAGCCGCACCTGTGAGGCTGACGGGACCGCGAGCAGGGCCTCATCCGATGATCTTAAGCTTCGAGGTGGGTCATAGCGGGAGACACGTTTGGATAGATAAGCTGGGCCGGAACCGTTTAGAGCTTTATAGGCTAAAGCCAGCACCTTGAATTGTGCTCGGTAGCTAATCGGCAGCCAGTGGAGCTGACGTAACAGAGGAGTAGTACGCTCCCTGAACGCCGCTCCAGTTATTAACCTGGCAGCTTCCCGTTGGACTAATTGAAGCTTCCGAACAGTCTTCAAAGGCAGCCCCACGTAGAGTGCGTTGCAGTAGTCTAAACGGGATGTAACAAGGGCGTGGACCACCGTGGCCAAGTCTGGCTTCCCAAGGTACGGTCGCAGCTGGCGCACAAGTTTTAATTGTGCGAAGGCTCCCCTAGCCACCGCTGAGACCTGGGGCTCCAGGCTCAACGATGAGTCCAGGATCACCCCCAGACTGCGCACCTGCGCCTTCAGGGGGAGTGTGACCCCATCCAGCACAGGCTGTAACCCTATACCCTGTTCGGCCTTCCGACTGACCAGGAGGACCTCTGTCTTGTCTGGATTCAATTTCAATTTGTTGGCCCTCATCCAGTCCGACACAGCGGCCAAGCACCGGTTCAGGACCTGAACAGCCTCCTTAGTGACAGGTGGGAAGGAGTGACAGAGCTGGACATCATCTGCTGTGATGACTCATGGGCCTTGTAGTCCTGCTCATGACATTGTGATGCCTGATGAAGAAGAAAACTTGGGTTTTTTACCTTCCCAGTCAGAACTGGAATCTTCCCAGCCAGGTTCTTCCCAGCCAGATCTGGGAACCTTGCACCTGCAAGAGAGTTGTGTTCCAGAAGTATGTCAAACAAACCCTGAGCCTACATCTCCTGTGTTTTCTCGCCATGAGTTTTGTAAACAACAGAGAGGTTTGGAAGCGGCCTCGCGCAGGAGTGCTAGAATAGCTGCTAAGAATTTAGCCAATTAAGCCTGCTTTCCGTGAGAATCTTTAAGGAGTCAAACATCTGGTCTCAGAGATTAGCTTTGTTTCTGGTTCCCAGAGAACTGCTCTCGGCGGGAAAGTTAGACTCTATATAGGTGTTTTAACCGCGAAGTAACTTCGCGGAGTCAATTCGTCAGCCTCCGGAGCGAGTTGTGTCTGGACAGCGCGCTCCGTTCCAAGCCTCGTTCCTGTTCAAGCCTTGTCCTTGTTCTCAAGCCTTCGCTCCTGCTTCCCAGCCTTGTTTACCTTCGGACCTTGCCTCGCCTTCCAGGACTAAACCTTGCCTTGTTTCACGGATTTTACCAAGTAATTTCACGGACCTTGTTCTTGTTCCTCGTTACCTTGTGTCACGATTCAAGCCTTGTTTTCAAGTATCAAGTTAATTCCTAGCCTTGCTCAAGTTCATGGACTAAAGGACCTCGTCATCTCCCCTCACCTTGCCTGGCAAGGTGAGTGTTTCGGTTACTGGATTACAACTTTGGCCCTTAATATTGCATATTGGACATTGGTTCTTGGACTAATTTTGACCTTTCCTGAAAGGTCTGCTTCTGGACTAACTTTTACATTTGTTTTTACCAACTTTATATACTCCTTCAATAAAGATAGTAGATAGATTCTGGCCTCTGTGTATGGTTATTGGTGCCTTGCAGCCTGGGTCCTGACAGTTTGACTCCGCCACCATAAGCACCAATTAACCAAGGCCAGAATGTCTACCGGAGCCGCGCCGGGTGGACAGCCACTTAGCTACACCATCAGCAAGGACGAAGTGGACCGCATCCGTGACAGACTCAACGCGCAGGATGGAGAAATAAAAGGGTTGAGAGAGCGCGGAATCCGCCTCCCGGCCATGGCGTTGCCAACCAAGTTTTCTGGAGAAGCCTCCAAGGTCCAAGTTTTCCGCCGCCAGTGCCAGGCTTACCTAGAGGCCCGTGCCGCCGAGTTTCCCCAAGAAGACATCAAGGTGGCGTGGGTTTACAGTCTTCTAGACGGGCCAGCGGCCAACTGGGCGACGGCACTGTTCGACCAAGCCTCTCCACACCTAAGATCAGCGCAACACTTCTTGGACCACCTTAAGGAGACCTGGGGAATTGAGGACAATTTGGAGGCAGCCGGTCACAAACTCCGCCGCCTCTTTCAAGGAGACAGACCCATGTCTCAGTACATAGCCGAGTTCCGAGTGCTGGCCCACAACACCGGCTGGAACGATGTAGCCCTCAGAGGACAATTTCGGGAGGGTCTCAACATTGAAATGCTGGAGGAAATCTCCAAGGTGGATCCTCCCCACACTCTTGAAGCACTCATTGATCAATGTTTACGGGCTGAAGTCATGATTGCCAACAGGAAACAGTGGGTACGAGGCCAGAGCGGTAGAGCTGGGGCAAAACCCCTCGCTCCCGCCAGCTTTCAGCCGCGTCCAGTGTGGAGACCCCCACCACCATCCCCATACCCCAGAGGGAGCGAGGAGGTGCCGATGCAGTTGGGCAATGTACGTCCCAGATTAGATGCCGCCGAGAAGGCCCGCCGCCAACGCCTAAACCTCTGTTGGTATTGCGGGAATGGGGGCCACTTCGCCAGAGAGTGCCCAGCCAAAGGGAAGCCCGCCGCCCGTCTTGCGGCGGCGTCCTCCACGGAGACGAAGGCGTCTGAGGCGGCTGGCACACAGCCGGCGGGGGAAGCCAACGACCGGGCGTAGAGAGGCTCGCCAACCCGGTCAAAAAACCCATTCAAGAGCCGCCAACCGGGGTCCTGTTCCTTCTAGTGGTCACCTTATGGTCAGCAAAAAAGGGACCCGTCATGATCCACGCCATGATAGACTCAGGAGCCACCAACAATTTCATTGATAGAGAGTATGCCGACTCTCTGGGATTACAATATCATGACTTCAAGAATGCCCGTGTGGTGCAAGCCATCGATGGCCGCCCTCTCAAGACGGGCCCCGTAAGCCAGTGGTCGGAACCCACCAGGATGTGGATAAGGGAACATATGGAAGAGATTTCCTTCTTTGTTACTGAGGTTCCCCATTTCCCTGTGATTTTGGGGATTCCATGGCTGACACTTCACGACCCAAGCATCTCCTGGTCCAACAGAGAACTGCAGTTTGCTTCAAAGTACTGCCAAAACCATTGCCTCGTAGCCAAGGTCTGCCATGCCACAGACACCGAGCCCATTATCACCTTGCCAAAGAAGTACTCCGAGTATTGGGATGTATTCAATGAAAAAGAAGCCGAAAAATCACCCCCACATAGACCTTATGACTGTGCCATTGACTTGGTGGAGGGGGCCCCGATCCCGCGAGGGCATCTCTACTCCCTGACTGAACCGGAGCAAGAAGCTCTCAGGGAATTCATAGAGACAAACCTTCGCAAGGGATTCATCAGACCCTCTCAATCCCCAGCCGCCTCCCCAGTGATGTTTGTGAAGAAGAAGTCAGGGGAATTACGCTTGGTGGTGGACTACAGAGCATTGAACAATATCACTAAGCGGAACAGCTATCCCCTGCCCTTAATCTCGGATCTACTAGACCGACTTCGAGGAGCCAAGGTCTACACCAAGCTGGACCTACGGGGGGCTTATAACCTAGTTCGCATCAGAGAAGGGGACGAGTGGAAGACTGCCTTCCAGACTAAATTCGGATTATTCGAGTCCCGAGTTATGAATTATGGTTTATGCGGAGCTCCCGCAACGTTCCAGCATTTTGTCAATGACATCTTTCAGGATTATCTAGATCGGTTCTTGATCATCTACCTGGACGATTTTTTGGTGTTTTCTAGATCACAATCAGAACATGAGAACCACGTTAAAATGGTGTTACAACGATTGCGGGATCATGGGCTTTATGCCAAGCTGGAAAAATGCGCTTTTGATCTACAAGAGGTAGATTTCCTGGGGTACCGCATCTCGCCTCTAGGGCTCTCCATGGACCCGGCAAAAGTTTCAGCAGTATTGGAATGGCGGGCGCCAACCAACAAGAAAGAGGTGCAGCGATTCTTGGGGTTCGCGAACTATTACCGCAAGTTCATTCCAGATTTTGCCCGCTGGTCTGACCCAATCACCAGCTGCATCCGTGGGAAACAGCCCTTCCGCTGGACTGATCAAGCAGAGAAAGGGTTCCAGCAACTAAAGAAATTATTCACGTCCCAGCCAATCCTTCAGCATCCAGATCCTGAAACCCTTTTTGTTGTGCAAGCGGACGCCTCTGATGTGGCAATTGGAGCTGTACTCCTACAACCGGTGGGAGATCACCTTCATCCTTGTGCCTTTTATTCTCGTCAACTAACCGCACCAGAGAGAAACTATACCATTTGGGAAAAAAAACTATTAGCCATAAAGGCAGCTTTTGAAACTTGGAGACATTGGCTAGAAGGGGCCAAATTTCCCATTGAAGTCCATACTGATCATCGGAATCTAGAACATCTAAGAACTGCCCGCAAGCTAAATCAGAGGCAACAACGTTGGGCTTTATTCTTTGAACGTTTTAACTTCCAGATTCATTATGTAACCCCAGCCCAAACCAAGCAAGCAGACGCCCTGTCACGTAAACCGGAATACGCTGCAGGACGCAAGGAGACCTTTGAATCCCAACTACTACAACCCGAGAACTTTGCCACGCTCACAGTGGGGAACACCAAATCCACTCTCATTGATTCAACTCCCTCTACTCCAGGGCCCCTCTGTGCTCAAGAAATCAGGGCTAGTCAGCAAGCAGATGCCTGGGCGCAGGACCAACTTCGTCAAGGACTGCATTTTCCCTTTTCGCTTAAGGATGGACTGCTTTGCTATAGAAATCATGTTTATATCCCACCAGGACCGGGCAGGGAAAAAGCACTTCGTCTGTGTCATGACTGCAAACCAGCAGGGCATTTCGGACTATTTAAAACCATGCATTTGATCCTAAGAGATTTCTGGTGGCCCAAGATCCGTAAGGATGTGGAAAAATATGTCAACACCTGCCCAGTATGCCAGCGCTCCAAGACAAGAAGGGAAAAGCCCTCAGGGCTTTTACACCCCCTTCCTACCCCATCTCGCCCATGGGAAATAATTTCTGCGGATTTTATCACTGACTTACCACCTTCCTGTGAATTTACCACAATCCTAGTGGTGGTGGACCTTTTCACCAAGTTAGCCCATTTCATTCCCTGTGAAGGCCTTCCCACGGCCAAAGAGACTGCAGATCTATTCCTCCAACATGTTTTCAGATTACATGGATTGCCCAAGAGTTTGATCACAGACCGTGGATCCCAATTCACCTCTCGTTTCTGGAAGGCACTACAAAAACTATTGGGCATAGACTCTCGTTTATCTTCCGCTCATCATCCCCAAACAGATGGGCAAACGGAGCGCACTAATGCCACTTTGGAACAGTACCTTCGCTGTTATGTAAACTACCAACAGGACAATTGGGCTTCTCTGTTACCACTGTCGGAGTTTGCCTACAACAATGGAGTCCAGGCTTCTACAAAAGAAATGCCGTTCTTTGCAAACTACGGTTTCCATCCACGTTTCTTTCCCCCTGTCATTGAAACTTCAGAAGTTCCCGCAGCAGAGGATTGGCTGCAGGAACTCACAGCGGTGCAACAACTTTTGCTCCAGCAACTGGACCAAGCCAAGGAGGACTATAAACGTCACGCGGACAAACATCGCCAGCCGGGCCCCGAAATCAAGGTAGGAGATCGGGTTTTTCTGTCCACTCGCTTTCTGCCCTCCCATCGCCCTTGCCGGAAGTTAGATGCCCGTTTCATTGGCCCCTATCCAGTGGTGGCGCAATTAAACCCCGTGACTTTCAAACTCCAACTTCCGCGTTCAATGCGCATTCACCCAGTGTTTCACCGCTCCCTGCTCCTTCCGGCGGATGGTGTGCGGCCAGATGTAAACCGGCCGGCCCCCGTCCCTGTTTTGGTGGACGGGGAGGACGAGTTCGAGGTTCAGGACATTTTGGATTCTCGCTTTCACCGCCGCCGCCTGCAATATCTCATTGACTGGGTGGGTTTTGGCCCTGAGGAACGCTCTTGGGAAGACGCCTCCACAGTCCATGCTCCTGATCTAACCCGTCGCTTTCATCAGACCTATCCCGCCAAGCCACGACCTCGCGCCTCGGGGAGAGAGTCCCGGTTTGGGAGGGGGCTTGAGGAGGGGGATAGTGTGATGACTCATGGGCCTTGTAGTCCTGCTCATGACATTGTGATGCCTGATGAAGAAGAAAACTTGGGTTTTTTACCTTCCCAGTCAGAACTGGAATCTTCCCAGCCAGGTTCTTCCCAGCCAGATCTGGGAACCTTGCACCTGCAAGAGAGTTGTGTTCCAGAAGTATGTCAAACAAACCCTGAGCCTACATCTCCTGTGTTTTCTCGCCATGAGTTTTGTAAACAACAGAGAGGTTTGGAAGCGGCCTCGCGCAGGAGTGCTAGAATAGCTGCTAAGAATTTAGCCAATTAAGCCTGCTTTCCGTGAGAATCTTTAAGGAGTCAAACATCTGGTCTCAGAGATTAGCTTTGTTTCTGGTTCCCAGAGAACTGCTCTCGGCGGGAAAGTTAGACTCTATATAGGTGTTTTAACCGCGAAGTAACTTCGCGGAGTCAATTCGTCAGCCTCCGGAGCGAGTTGTGTCTGGACAGCGCGCTCCGTTCCAAGCCTCGTTCCTGTTCAAGCCTTGTCCTTGTTCTCAAGCCTTCGCTCCTGCTTCCCAGCCTTGTTTACCTTCGGACCTTGCCTCGCCTTCCAGGACTAAACCTTGCCTTGTTTCACGGATTTTACCAAGTAATTCCACGGACCTTGTTCTTGTTCCTCGTTACCTTGTGTCACGATTCAAGCCTTGTTTTCAAGTATCAAGTTAATTCCTAGCCTTGCTCAAGTTCATGGACTAAAGGACCTCGTCATCTCCCCTCACCTTGCCTGGCAAGGTGAGTGTTTCGGTTACTGGATTACAACTTTGGCCCTTAATATTGCATATTGGACATTGGTTCTTGGATTAATTTTGACCTTTCCTGAAAGGTCTGCTTCTGGACTAACTTTTACATTTGTTTTTACCAACTTTATATACTCCTTCAATAAAGATAGTAGATAGATTCTGGCCTCTGTGTATGGTTATTGGTGCCTTGCAGCCTGGGTCCTGACATCTGCGTACAGATGACACCGGACCCCGAAACTCCTGATGATCTCTCCCAGCGGCTTCATGTAGATGTTAAACAACATGGGAGACAGTACAGAACCCTGGGGGACCCCACAAGTCAACGGTTGTGGGGCCGAGCAGGCGTCCCCCAATGACACCATCTGGGACTGACCCTCCAGGAAGGACCGGAGCCACTGCAGGACAGTACCTCCAAGTCCCATTCCTGCGAGGCGTCCCAGAAGGATACCGTGATCGACGGTATCGAAGGCCGCTGAGAGGTCCAGCAGAACCAGCAGGGACACACTCCCCCTGTCCAGTTCCCGGCGTAGATCATTGACTAAGGCGACCAAGGCTGTCTCAGTACCATGCCCCGGCCTAAAGCCAGACTGTGCCGGATCCAGAAAATCAGTGTCAACCAAGAAACCCTGGAGCTGCGAAGCAACCACATGTTCCAAGACCTTGCCCAAATAGGGGAGATTGGAAATAGGCCGAAAGTTTCCGAATTGAGTGGGATCCAATGATGGCTTTTTCAACAGCGGCTTGATCACAGCCATTTTTAGGCTCGCTGGAAACTTGCCCTCCCGAAGGGAGGCATTTACCACCACCTTCACCCACTCGGCCAAACCCCCTCTGGCTTCTCTCACCAGCCAGGATGGGCAGGGGTCTAGGATGCATGTGGTCGGTCTCGCCTCTCCCAGGATCTTGTCCACATCCTCGAGCTCAACCAATTGAAATGAATCCAACAAAACTGGACAAGCAGGTGCACTCGTTACATCCTCAGAGACTGCCGTTAATATGGTGTCAAAGTCGGAACGGATCAGAGCGACTTTGTCCGCAAAGAACCGAGCAAATGCTTCACAGCGGGCTGCCGAGTTATCAGGGCTCCCACCTTGATTGGTGGGAGTTAACAACCCTCTGATGACACGGAACAGCGCCGCCGGACGGTTCTGTGCGGACGCAATGTTGGCCGCAAGGTGGGCTCTCCTTGCAGCTTTGATTGCCGCGGCATATGCCCTAAGATAGGAGCCTAGCCGTGTTCGGTCTGACTCGTTATACCCTGATCGCCACACGCACTCTAGTTCCCTCTTCTTTCGCTTCATCGCTGCCAGCTCCTCAGTAAACCAAGGAGCTGGTTTAGCTCGGTTACTCGAGAGGGGACGCTCCGGAGCAATCGTGTCTATTGCCCTAGTCATCTCTCCATTCCAGAGAGAGACCAGAGCATCAACAGGATCACCTGCCGAGGAGGCGGGAAATTCCCCAAGAGTCGTCAGGAATCCTTCTGGATCCATAAGTCTCCTGGGGCGGACCATTTTAGGTCCACCACCCCTGCAGAGGTTGGGGGGCGCAGTAAGTCTAAACCTGATCAGGTGATGGTCGGTCCATGGCAACGGAGCGATGGTGAGCTCCTCCACACCGCCACCTTCCTCCCATCCCTGACAGAGGACCAAGTCCAGTGTGTGTCCCGCACTGTGGGTGGGGCCTGTTACTAATTGGGACAGCCCCATGGTTGCCATGGCGGCCATGAAGTCCTGAGCTGCACCTGAGAGGTTGGTCTCGGCATGGACATTGAAGTCCCCCAGCACTATGAGCCGCCGGGACTCCAACGCCAGGCCCGAGACCACCTCAGCTAGCTCAGGCAGGGAGACTGTAGTGCAGCGGGGTGGTCGGTACACTAACAGAATCCCTAATCTGTCCCGGTCTCCCACCCTCAGGTGGACACATTCAAACATGGTCGACTGTGGGACGGGGCACCTGGTCAGGGGGATGGAATCCTTATAGACCACCGCGACCCCACCTCCCCTCCCTCCAGTTCTCGGCTGGTGCTGTACGGAATAACCTGGCGGGCAGAGCTGGGTGAGATTAACTCCTCCCATCTCGTCCAGCCAGGTCTCCGTAATACATGCCAGGTCTACATGCTCATCCAAGATGAGATCTTGGATGAAAGATGTTTTTCCGTTCACTGACCTGGCATTAAACAGCACCACCTTTAACCTGGAGGGACCGCCATCCTGGCTACCCAGATTAGCTATGTCAGGAGACCGTTTTGGAACTATTAATGTCCTACCAAAAACCCTAGGCCGAATTAAATGATTTGGTCTCCCTTTCCCGTATCTCCCCCTCCCAGACACCACCTCTATAGGGGCTCCCCACCCATCAGAACACCCTCCTCCCCTATCACACTGTCCTTTCCCTTTCTCTTCCCCTGGTCCAAACGATGTTATTTGGTTTACTAGTTTTCTGTTATAGATTGGCATCCTTTCACACCCATTCCCTTCCCCCACCCTGCAGTCCCCATAACCCTCCAGCCTCCCCCACCCCCCTCCAACAATACAAAGTGCAAATGCAGTTGTAAAGTGCAGAGGGTGCATGAGCAGCATAGGTATAGGGGTCTGAGCTGACTAAAGTGCAAGGCAGGCAGTGGGGATTATGATGGTGAACTAATTCAATATGGTGCAATATGGTATTATAAGGTGCCAGGGCAGGACCAATTAGAGATGATAGACTTAGTAAACTAGTCAGGGGGACCAGGCTTCACAGTGCATAATAGTTATTATAACAGCATTTAAAGATTGTTATAGCAGCAATATATAAATAATGAGTGGACCTCAGTAAGACAGACTCTTAGTTCAATAGCCAATGCTGGGGAAAGCGAGGAGGGCAGTAGGCCTGCAGCAAGAGACAGAATGATTTTAAAGTCAGTTCCTCTGCCTTCTTCCTCCGGATGGCTTTGGAGTTTTAAAAGTCTTCCCTCCCTTCTTATGTCCACTCACCAGCGCTGGGAAAAAGGGAGGGGGGCAGTAGGCAAGGAGTCCAGAGGCAGCAACAGGCAGACTGGCTGGAGATGTTTCTGGCCTCTTCTGCAGCACAACAGCAGGCCTCTCAGCCCTGCCAGGGCCTTGTGGACTCAGGCTTTATAGATGGTCCTTCCTAGGAAGTGCTGAGTCACACCCAGATGGAAAGGGCCTGGGGCTGCAGTCTACTCACAAGGAGTCCAGAGGCAGCAACAGGCAGGCTGGCTGGAGATGTTTCTGGCCTCTTCTGCAGCACAACAGCAGGCCTCTCAGCCCTGCCAGGGCCTTGTGGACTCAGGCTTTATAGATGGTCCTTCCTAGGAAGTGCTGAGTCACACCCAGATGGAAAGGGCCTGGGGCTGCAGTCTACTCACAAGGAGTCCAGAGGCAGCAACAGGCAGGCTGGCTGGAGATGTTTCTGGCCTCTTCTGCAGCGCAACAGCAGGCCTCTCAGCCCTGCCAGGGCCTTGTGGACTCAGGCTTTATAGATGGTCCTTCCTAGGAAGTGCTGAGTCACACCCAGATGGAAAGGGCCTGGGGCTGCAGTCTACTCACAAGGAGTCCAGAGGCAGCAACAGGCAGACTGGCTGGAGATGTTTCTGGCCTCTTCTGCAGCACAACAGCAGGCCTCTCAGCCCTGCCAGGGCCTTGTGGACTCAGGCTTTATAGATGGTCCTTCCTAGGAAGTGCTGAGTCACACCCAGATGGAAAGGGCCTGGGGCTGCAGTCTACTCACAAGGAGTCCAGAGGCAGCAACAGGCAGGCTGGCTGGAGATGTTTCTGGCCTCTTCTGCAGCACAACAGCAGGCCTCTCAGCCCTGCCAGGGCCTTGTGGACTCAGGCTTTTGTACTCACCAATACCCCTGTTGAAAAAAAATAGATTAAAAAAAGCTTCTCTAGGCTTATGTATCAGCAGCAACCCTTTTGATCATTCCCTAGGAGTTCCTCTTCAGCAGTCTTTTACGCATTTTTAAAAGATACTTTTAAGTCCTACTGAGATCTGTCCACAGGAAGAGAAATAAATAAAAAGTGGGCATCACTCTGCCATTCATAAAGTTGCACTGGCTGTAAAGATGGAATGAATCCTTTGACTTTTACAGGGGTGATGTCATTCATCAAGGACCACTGTTACAACAGTTCAGTCTGGAATGATGTATGTGCCATTTTTATTGTGTCTATATGTAGTGAAAGAAAATAATTTAATAACATTTTGAAAAAGTTTGCTTGTAAAGCCAAGGTGATATAGTTCTGTTGTTTTCGAAGGCCAGTCTTAAGAAAGTAGGAGGCAATGGTATTTTGGTTATGATATTATTAAATAGAGCTGAGAAATATTGGTATATAGATAATCATGTTTCTCCTTTAAAATGGCAAAGCAGCAAGAGACATTGGACATTCGTCTTCTTGTTCCCTGCTCAGATATTGGTGAGATAAAGCAAGATAGAAGATGGGTGAGATATCTGACAGGTAAAGAGGAAAGGAGTCTGAAAAACAAACCATATATTTACAGGTTACAACCTGTCATCCCTACAAACAATTCAATCCATTTGTAGATTTGTACACACGCATATATTTTGCAGTGTGATTTCTTTCATAGAAATTTTTCACATGTACACAGGGTCTTGCATTGTCAGGTATGAAGATGGGGTGGGGGGGTAATTCATTCATGTCTGGTCATCAAATACATGTGTAACTCATCAACAGTATTCCAGCTGTTTCACGTTTTTCCCTGCACTGAAACTGATATAATGTGCATGTTTATTTATGCATGCAAATTTTGCCCAACTGACACAACTCTTCCATGTGGTGGTAATAGTAATAATAATAATAATAATAATAATAATAATAATAATGGTAATGATAATGATAATAGTAGCCATCTCAAGTGCAGTTAGTAGGGATGAGAGAGAGGGTCTTCTCAATGGTGGCTCCCCAACTTTGGAATGCCCTCCCGAGAGAGATTAGGCTAGCTCCCGTATACAACTGAAGACATGGGTTTTTTTTACAAGACTTTGACCATATTTAGAATCCCTTAATGAACATATTTGAGGACCTAGAGATTATTTCACTGTGCACTTTATGAGACTGATATTGATTGCAGTTGTTTTATACCTGCAGCTATTGTTGCATTTTATTGATCTTTACCGGGAGGGAGGGGAGAGGTTGTGGTGTTTATGCTGGTTTTATTGCTTTTGTGTTATTGTTTCTGTGCTTTTTATATTTTGTGTGTTTGCACCTTTGTGTGCTTTGTCAGCAATTCCAAGTCCTTCTGGAAGATGGTGATGGAGGTATAAATAAAGTTTTTTTTAAAAATCTGTTACCCAGCTCTCCACACAACTAAAGGTACAGTTAAAGCACCCAGATAAAACATGATGCCATAACACATATATAATTTAGGGGTTTTTTAACCATCTGTGTGCATTTTAGCCCTTCGCACTTTATAAACTGTGTATTTCAAAAACTTGGAAATTCACAAATATTTGAACTGAGGTGTGCACAATTTCAGAAGAAGTCTTGGAACATTTGAATATGCTGTGTTCACTGATATAGAAAAAAATATCTCAAGAATAACATGCTGTAAAATGTGTTGTAAAATTTCTGAGGAAGATTGCAATGTTTGAGAAGAGGTAGAGGTTACAGGAAAAAAAAAACTACATCCCCACTAGGAAGCTGGCATGATCATTCTAGATCTATAGCCCAAGACACCAAAGACAGGATATCTCAGTTTACAAATCAGTGGTTGCTGTAATAATAAATACCTAATTAATGTTTATATTGCATTGCCCTGTACTGTATCAAAAGGCATATCTAGACTGAACAGTTATTCTAAAGGTCAGATGTATCAGCTCCATGGTGGGTAAATGATACACAGAGCTGTTTCAAGTTAATGAAAATCTCAAGCAAACTGCAACTTTAGGCCTACGTAAGTATTTGGACAATTCCAAGATGGAACCAGCCACAATTGTTTACATGACCATCCCATTACAAGTGCTATCTGGTGTCCCCTGAGCCCAGGGGTACAGGATGGCACTTGCTACCCTCCTCCACTTCTTGTCGTGATGATGGTCAGTAGGATTGACATAGCTAGTGTCTGACACTCATTGCCTGGAGTGGCATTGACCAGAGCAAAGTGATTGAATAAGAGAGGGTGAAAAGAAAAGGAGAAGGTAATTCTCCCCCCTGCCATTTCTTTGGTGCCATGGTCAATGTCACTCCAGGTGACACTAGCCATGTGGTGCCCACTGGACACCATAACAACAAAAAGCAGGAAGGGGATGGTAAGAAGGACTGTCTGGCAGCACCGAAGTGGGTTTGACCCCCCCCCCAGGACAGGTCGGACTCTTCCCCCCCCCCCCCCAACCTCTCTGCAGCGGCTATCCCAGGGCCAGTCTGTGTTCACCACTCCAGATCAGCCCCAGGATAAATGGTCCTTGAACTGCCATTCAAGGAAATAGCATCTTCTTCTTTTGAACTATTTGTTTACATCCATGTATTCTGAATTAACACTGCCATCCAATTTGTATAAGGATTTCACTTCTTAAAGTGGAAGGAAGTAGATAATAATATTCCACATACAGATTAGCAGGAGAGAAACATATGACCCATTATTATGTTTTATTTGACCTAACATAGGAAGGGGAAAGATAAGAAAAGTTCATTTACCAAAAAAAGTTTAAAGATGTTGCATGTTGATACAGAAAGATACTTTTTAGATTAAATAATTTACTTACAAGCAATACTTTCCAAGACAACCAGAAAATTATTTCTGCTTCTTTCAGATGTGGTCTGTTGCCTTTGTATAGGCAGGCATAATTTCCACTGAATACATTATAGAATATTTGAAATATTTGGAATGAAAAAGAAAACAAATGCTCAAGTCTCAGATGGATTGTAGAACCTGGGGGGATGTTCAATCCATCATTTTTTTCCTCTCTCAAAGTCTGCTGCTGTCAACACTTCCCCTTCCAGTTTTTATATCTTGAGTCAGACTCCCAAAATACAGATAAAGGATGCCAATCTCAATTCCTGTTTTATGCACAGTTATTGGGACAGAGTGTCAAAAAAGAGAGGCAGAAATATTATGGTATTAACTAATCCATTTTAAAAATACATAATGGATCATGGAAGTGCCACCATATTTCTACTTGCTGATCCATATCTCCTGGAGGGTGGACAGGGAGATTGATATGAAGCCTTCAATCCAGATAGAGCCTACTGCATAGTTTTCACAGCCAGATTTGTTTGAGAGGTTTCCCATTTAATTCCTCTGAGGCTAAGAGAGTGTGACTTGGCCAGGATCACCCATGGGATTTGCATAGCCAAATGGGGATTCAAACCCTAATCTCTCAGAGTCCTCCTCCAGCACTTAAACCACTGTGCTACATTGGATCCCATGAACCCGATACCATTTCATAATTCAAATTTTATCAGATTATCCAGATTACATTGTTGCTAATCTTTTGTCCTGAAGTGTTTATTTGGGCTATAAATCAGAGCAGATTCATCTTTTCATTGACAATGAAGACATCAACCACCACACTGTATGGAATGACTGATTTAAATTCATCTCTAACCAATTGTGGATTAGTGATATCCTAGCAACATTAAAAGATCATTGTATAAATATGACTAGATTGAGAGCAATCCTACCATTAGACAAAATGAAGCAGTAACCTCAAGTAGCAAATGTCTCGGATTAACCAATGTTAGTGAAATGCTGGAGGAATACCTTTTCACATGACGCCTCAGGCAGTTTGTTGCACTCAATGGAGAATACTACCCATCTCCGGTATTGGAATAAAGTTCATTTTTTATGCAGAAACTAAGCACACCATCTTGTCTTTTGCCTCTAATATCTTGAGCCTG
The DNA here is from genome assembly GCF_035594765.1 of Anolis carolinensis. Lineage (NCBI taxonomy): Eukaryota > Metazoa > Chordata > Lepidosauria > Squamata > Anolidae > Anolis > Anolis carolinensis. Next base: position 216,873,974 of record NC_085844.1, on the reverse strand, counting down.
ACCTAAAATAAGCCAAGCCTTGGAAAATGCTCTATGAAGTTAAGAACAATTAAATCAGTCAGTTGGTTATCTTCAAAAACCTACAGATTCTTCAAACAAGCATGGTAGATTTTATTCCTGCAGCTTGGAGAGGAAATATCACTGCAATTCAGTAAATGCTGTCTGTTACACTAAAAATACAGTCACATCAGAGCACAACAAATGTATCAGAGATAGTAGAAAAGAATTAACAATAGTTGTCCTACTCTCCCATCCTCTACCCGCTGGCTTTGAATGTCCCAGCAGCATCACCAGCTGAAGAGCCAGTCAGGTGCTCTGATAAAAGTAAGTAAGTAGCAATGAGACAGCCTGGTCACCCAAGCAGAAAGAAGAATTGTATAATTTGAATCATTCATGACCAGGAGGCATATAAAAGTAAATGTCATGTACAGTGCAGGAAGGATCTGCAAGAAAATAGCTTTTAAAACATGGAAGGCCAAATTTCAAGCATTCAGAAGAACTTGAACCTGTGACTGCAAGGCTATTAGTGTTGGCATTCAGAACTATTTTGAGAAACACTGTTTTTCCCCAGGAAGAATGTAGATGGACAAATATTGTTGAATTATTATAATATTATTATTATGTTTATTTATACCCCATGTTATCTCTCCTGCAGGAGACTCAAAGCAGCTTAACATACAATTAACATACATACAAAAGCATCACCATACAATTTAAAATATAGAAATATGCAAATATTAAAGCAGATTTAATTTCAACAGTCCTTAAAAATTCCCAGTTAAAAACCATTAAAACATATTCAAAGTTAAAGACCACAGCACTCCCTTACTTGATCTATCTTTAAAAGCCTGCCTGAATAAAAAGGTTTAATTCAGGCTTTTCCCCCAATTTGCAGGTTTGTTTCCATTTTTATTGGCTTTTCCCATTCCATTCCATTTGTTTTTTAAATATCAAGATTGATCTCTTCTTTGTGTGTTGGGTGTACAAGAAAACTGCTACCAGCATCATACACTACCGCGTGGAGCAGTTTTCTAAACTGTACTACTCTTCTTTAGAAATAATTTAGAGAACCAGCACAGAAATCAAAGAACAGATTCAGTGAAATGTTGATTTAATGTTCATATGTACTAGGGTTGTAAGCCAACTGAAACATTCATTTTTGTCTCACATTTAATGATTTGGAAAATAGCCTGACTCAAAGGCTGCCAGATTTGACAGAGATCCAAATTGGAGTGTCTTTATGGAAATTCTGATGTTCATATCTTCCATTGACTTCCACTGGAAATCAACAAATGGCTGTGGCATTTCATCAGCACTATATGAAATTTGCAGACCTAGTGAGTGTTTGTTTCAAGGAAATGGGTGCGAGATTTTTATGCTACATGCAGTTTTGGTGTGTTTTACGTTGATATTTTCAAGGGAACTGGAACCCCCTTTGTTTTTATTACTTTCCATAATTTGGTGAAGCCTACAGGGATCATTGACCATTCTGAGTGGATAAATTCTGTAGAATTTCAGAAGAATAGGTGCATAAGCAGCCTTTATGATTGTGGGGGTGATTGAATGTCAGAAGAATATAAATATTTGCCAGAATATTTCTATTGCACTTCCTCTTTTGCCGTCAAATGAAGCTCCAGCTGATGGTGCAAGGATACATCCTCACAACTGATCAATAGACAGTGGAATTTGGGGAGCAGTTAGGAACAAAACTGCAGATGGGGAAAAATAAGGAGGAAAAATTCATCCTGGATAACCTTGTATGCACTGGAAGTCCTGGCAGGCAATGGTTTTTCTTTTCTAGCTTTGCCTGGGATTCCCCCCTTGCACCATTGGCTACAGTTTAACCAATATCATTTTGGAGTTCTGAATTCAGGTCCTCCTTGCTATTGCCAGACAGAAATAAGACACACACATATATGTGTGTCTTTCAACTATAGGATGTCAATTTACGGGTTCACTTCCCCCCTTCAAATTTTCAGGTTTAAAAAAACTTGGTTTATTCATTAATTTTAACTGGTTAACTTAGGGGTTCTCAAACGTTATCAGCCACAAAGCCCTTTTTGAAGCAAATGTTTCTTGTGGAGCACCAATAAATGTTATTATATTATATTATATTATATTATATTATATTATATTATATTCGCCTAAAATGATACATTTTAATATATTGGGTTTATGGTTCCCGTCCCCTTGATCAGGTTGTGTAAGTGTTATTTATTTCTATATAATTGTATTGTTTTACTTTAATTAATAATGTGTTACTATGTTGCTATGTAATGTATATGTTGTTTTTATGATTGGAAACTGCCCTGAGTTCCATCCGGGAGATAGGGCAGTATATAAATAAAGTTTTATTATTATTATTTATTACATTATATATTATATTAATATTATATATTGCATATATATCAAGCATGGACAAACTTTTTGACCAACATAAACTTAACTTAGGGACCATCAAGTTCAACCCCATTTTGCCATGCAGTAAAAGCACAATAAAAGCCCCAATGGATGGTCATCCAGACATCATAATAATAATAATTATAATACTAATAATAATAATAATAATAATAATAATAATAATAATAATAATAATAGCAATTCTAGGGGCCATCCAGTTCAACCCCTCCTACCATGCAGGAAAAGCACAATCAAAATACCCGCAACAGATGGCCTCCCAGCCTTTATAATAATAATAAAAATATGAAGATCAACCACAGGGGTCATCCAGTCTAACCCCCCTCTGCCATGCAGGAAAAGCACAGTCAAAGCACTCCCTGATGGTAGAAGGGAAATAGGGTTTTGGAGGCAAAGCAAGCGAGGGAGGAAAGGTCTGGGTAGCAAGGAATAGAATGTGGGCAGTGAGAGAGGTGTGCGGGAGGCTTTGTGCCCTGGGAGGAGGAGGATGATGCTGCTGCTACTGTTTTGGCAGCTCCAAACTTTATTTTCCATGCATTTCTCAGGAGGAGGAGGAGGAGGAGGAGGAGGAGGAGGAGGAGGAGGAGGAAGAGGAAGAGGAAGAGGAAGAGGAAGAGGAAGAGGAAGAGGAAGAGGAGGAGGAAAGAGGAGGAGGTGGGAGGAGGAGGAGGTGCTGCTGCAGAACTCCTGACTATCGCTTGCAGAGCCCCAAGGTCTCTGCAGAGCACAGTTTGAAAACCCCTGTACTGATGGAAGAGTTTGAGCTGTGGTGTAGGAAATGGGAAAGGATTAAACCTGCAGAAAAACCATCAAATGCATTGGAAGCATATCTCGTCTGTGATAGACAGTTTTTTCCAATTTGAAGAAACTTCTTCAGATTTATACAACATTACCAGTGTCAACATCTACAAACAAAAGGCTGTTTTCAACTCTTAAACATTTGAAAACATACATACGAAGTACAATGAGGCAAGAAAGACTGACTGGACTTGAACTCTTGTGGGTCCACCAAAGTTTATAGATGAAGCCTGATTTCTGTCAAAGTGTATTATTGACACCGTTTTCATGTGTCTCCAACAGACTTTGTGGTTTTCTTTTGTAAGCTCTAAATTACCAATTAAGAGTCATCTTCAGATTTTTTTTAGACTTGAAACTTTGTAGCTAAAATAGAAATTTGATTTAAGTCTATCTAAAATATAAAATGAACCATAGAATTTAAATTATTTTGTGTTATCAGCCTTCATAATTTGTTAAAAAATAAAATAAATGTCAACCACACACAAACCGAATTTTTTTTTTTCTGGCTACAAACCTGGATGTCTGTTACCCAACAATCTCTTAGGATTATCTGAATGTTCATCAGATGTAAGCTGTACAAAGTTTCAAATGCTTTCACTTTTAACCTAATTGAAGAAGGCAGGAAAAGTATATTTTATTTTGATATTTATTTTCTTTAAAAGCATTCCTTCTGGCTCTCTGCTTTTGATATAGCATCTGACATGCAGATCTCAAATCCCACATACAACACACATCAGAACTGACCATAAAAGCTAAAGGAAGTTCTTTGGCATGGAAGGAATTAACAAGTATTCGTGTAAAGAGAAATGAAGGCAAAGATTAGCTCCCTCTTCAGAATTTTGATAACTTTAATCTATAACATCAGCGAAAAAGAAGATTAGCTAGAGAGGAAAGCTAAACTTATAAATCCAAGAGATTTGCAAAGGATGGAGAGGGTGGCATGGTTTGCTTGAATGCTTGATGGGGATTTGGAATTTAAAGCATTTGTTTTCAATTAACATGTAAAACACAATCCCATATCTATTAGACATCCAAGACTGATGAAAAGTGCCAAGAACTTTGATTAGTTTTTTCCCATTAAAATAGCACTGTTTGATGTAACCAGCAACATCATTTTCTCATAGAAGCAAAAAAAAATTAGAAAAGCCCTGTGGTATCACACCAAAGGCTGTCTGTTCAAGTAGTCTCTTAACACAGTCACCAAACATTTAACTAGGAGTGTCACATCTTTCTCCTTTTGCTCCTTGGCAGCTAAGGACTTTATCACACACAGGTTGTAAACCAGCATGGAAACAGGATGCATGATATTGTGCGCTATCCATTTCCAGTCTGCCACTTTCTGGGCTAGCATGCCGGCACAGAAGTGACATCAGGGGGTGAGAATGTCTGAGTCTCCCTATCCTCCCCACTCCTTCCATTAAAAATTAACAAAAAGCTTTTAAAGTAAATTTCACAGAAACTGTGATGCTCCTTTAATAAATACATACCTATATGCAAACATACATAAATACAATACATGCATGCATAAATATATACATACACACACATCAGGATTGCATGCAAATTTTCTCAGCCTCGTCTCAAAAGAAGTATGAGCTACTGAGAGAAATTTCAATTCCATGCATTGAGCCATGACAGTTGAAGAGATGTCAAACTGTATTAATTCTACAGTGTGGCTGCACCCTAGAATAAATCCCTTGAATCAACATATATGTAGACTCCATTTATTTGATTGGTCTATTTTAGTTGGGACAAATAAAAGGATTCAGGCTTTTAAAAAAAGGAGGGGGGACTACACACAATACAATATTCTCAACAATATTGTTGTATTTTGTGTAATAAGAAATATTTTTCATGCAAAAACATCTGCAACTTTTTCATTAAAAGTCCCTGCTTTCCAACAAAATGAAAAACATGCTCTTTTTAATAGTCTTGCCAAGTAGGTAGAAATGTTTTGATTATTTTCCCATTACTATATCTAAATTTGCATTCTTTTACATAGAGAAATTGTAGTATTTTGATTTTTTGTTCTACCTTGAAGAGGAATACTTTAAATTTCTTTTTAAAATGAAAAGTTATTGTTGGATGCTATGCCCCAAATAGAAGGAAATTCAGATCACACATTATTCCCTCATTCTACACTAAAAGAAGAGCCATGTTGACCTTCACTAATTTAAGGAAGCAACGATAGGCGTTTAGGTCTTGTATTTTCTTGCAGTGGTTGTCAGGTTTGTTTAGAGATCTGGTTTAAGGTTAGAGATGAAATATTAAACTCTGCTCCCAAAAGTGAGGGAATTTGAACATGGATCATCTAACCCCAAACAAGTTTTAAATGTTGAAAATTCAACAAAGCTCTGCAGATGAATAGCTAAAGAAAAGCAGGTAGCCATAGGGTTAAGTAATTTCCAGAGGTCCTAATTTTCTTCATGTCTTATCCACCTATCCTCACTTCTCAGATGTAAAATGATACTCTTGCAGATCTTTACAACTCTTCTCCTTATTCCACTTATTTTCCCCTTTCTACTAATACTAAAACTAATTTAATTCAGTGTTTGCTTTGCACCTTTGGCATTTTTCCTATCTTTAATGGAGTTTTTGCAGTAAAACTTACATTTTTCTCTAGTCATAGATGCTTTTACTCCTTAATCTGATTTTCTAGTTACCGTATACATGAAATTTCCATACGTTTATATGTCTCGCACACTTTGGCTGCACATGTGAAATATCTATCACCTCCTCCCACAGCCTATGTTTCCATCTGAATCTATTCTCCAGGTAAACATAAGGTGTGTACTCCAATCTATGTTCATGCAAATCATTACTATTCAGTAATGAGGAACTTCCAGTAAGTGGAAGAAGTGTGATTGTTAACTTTTGATGGGTACATGAGTAGGATGGGACAATAGTATAGATTTAATTACCCTTGGTGAATACGTCAGTGCTTTGCTTTCTGAAAAAAGATTTGGATGAAAAGGGGAACTGGAAAAAAGAGCCAGAAAGGCCAAGAAGTCAGGGGTAAGAATTGACATGCCCATGTTTTAAGTAAGCATTGTTGATTTGCAATCTGAATTTCCTTACACTTAGCATATAACTCCAGCTTAAACTCTGTCTTAAATCAAAGGGGTTTTTTATTTTATTTTTTAAAAAGGGAATGGCTGCCTAAGATACCTTTAAGGATTGAATCCCACCTATGTGCTACTATCCAACATAAAGGAAACGAAGCTTCAGTAAGGTATTGCTTTAATGAGAGAACACAGTTGGTTTCAACAGCACAATGGCCAGAGATTCGGTTTTCTGAAAGAAGGCGGTCATGTGGGAGGAATGTAGTCCAAGACATAAATCACTATCGTTGGTCTTGCCAGTTATGTAATGAGTTCAGAGAACAAATGCCTTACACCCCTGATAAAAGCAAAACAACTTTTTAGTCTAGTCAACAAAAAAGTCCACTTGGCTTGGTACCAGCTGCAGTAAAGCCATTTGGTTTACATTAATCATATTTGCCCTATAGACTCAAAACTACATGAAAACATTTGTTTGTAATTGTGGGTTGCATCCGTTCTATTGATATGTGTGAGCCAGACTCCCTAGGGAGGTATAGAAAGTTTCAAAGTATTTACTGGTTTCTCTGCCTTGATTATATATGAGATTCATATATGCAGAAAACAAGCAAAAGAGTCTAAAATACTTGGTGTTTCCAAAAGAGATGCTAAGTACTTAAAAAGAGCACAAAATGTGTGTTATAGGGCACAATAGCTTTATTAACAGAAAACATGTTTTAAGAAAGTACATTTTGTGAGAAAATATGCATGTACATACATTTAAATATTTTTGTGTTGGTTGTTTTCACAAAGTAAATCAATGTAGAAACATAATAGAATGAATGTCAAATAAATGATAACAGAGACTGATAGTCCAGTAAGAGAGAGATTCACCGTTAAGAGAGAGATTCATCCATTCCTACCGTTCAGATTCAAATGTTGCTATTCTCACATAGTCTATCCTTCACACATGAAAAATATAATTCTGAGATGGAAGTGAGAGCTGCACACAGAAAAATACAGAATTTAACTATGTGTACAAGAAAGATTATGGTGGTTGTTTACTGTGAAATCACCATTTACTTATGACTCCCTATGGATGAGAGATGTTCATGAGCCCTGCCTATCAAAGGATCTGCTTGGGTCTTGCATGATCATTGTTCTAATTTCCTTGATCAAATTAATCCACTTTCCCTTTCCCTAATATCTCCAACTGTACCAGTCACTGTCATCTATTTCAGTGAGTTATGTTGTGATGCGCCCAAAGTATGACAGCTTTAGTTCTAGTTGGCTTTTAGTTCAGACTTGATTTGCACTAAAAACTTTTGAGTTGTTTTTGGGTAGCAGATGGTATCCATAGGACTTTCTTCTAACACCACCTTAAAATGAGTTTCTTACTATCAGTTTTCTTCAGTCTCCAGTCTTTGCAACCATACACAGAAATTGCATGAATGATTCTAACTTTGGTATTCAAAGACATATTTTCAAATTTGAGGATCTTATCTAGTCCTTAGTCCTCTAACTATATGTATGATATATTCTCTTTATGGCTGATGCCCAATCTCGGCCATTCTGTTTCGTCACATAATTGCTGAAAGTAGTTTCTTTTCCAGAATATAGATACAACAGGATAATTGGTGGCATGGCACACTAAATTGTTTTAGAGTGAACTTCAATTTCTCATGGTCTACACAGTCTTTGGTTACATAGTTTTTGGAATAATTCGGGGTGGGGGGAATATGTGAACATTCTGTTTTTATAATTGCGAAAAATAGTCTCCACCATATGTCCCAGAAAATAAAAAAGCAAGAGTAATAATAATAATAATAATAATAATAATAATAATAATAATAATAATACTTTATTTTTCTATCCCATCTCCATCTCCCTGCAGAGACTTGGGGCAGCTAACATGGGTCCAAGCCCAAGGAACAAACAGTAAACAAAATAAAATGCATATATAAACAACATCATCAACGTACTTGATGGGAACATACTTAGTCCTAATCTTTTTATACTGGTTTTAAACCATTTCATTGGATGTGTTGCAAAAGCAGATTCCCAGATTAGTTTAGTGTTTACACCTTATTTTATTTTTTTGTTATTTAATATTTAATGTTTATTTTACTTAAGTGATATTTGTCTTTCCTGTTCAATGTAGCACAAATCCTACTACGTATTTTTTACATTAATATTGAAATCTGAAATATATACAGAAAGTCTTTTTTCTTCCTGATTTTATTCCTGTTACCGATCACTTCCAGTTTGGTTCAGTCATAAATTTCCAGAACTCCCTCTTTCTTTGTTCTTCCAAATGACCTATATTTTTGAAGCCTGGGAATGGCAAATATCTGTACTAACATAAATTCACATACAATTCCAAAGGCAGAAATAAGTGTCCATTTTAGAGGTTTTGCTGAAAAAAGCCACTGAAAAACAAGAAAGCATTCATCACTGCATGGCCAGTTTGTCCTTCCTATTGTTCTTTTTCCAGATTCTCCTCTGTTCCTGTGAGTCTTCTGCTCTGGAGGCAAAGCCAAAGCACACCAAGCAGTTCTTTTCAAGACCTTCCATCAGCCATCCTCTCATTGCAATCATGCTGATTTGTCAATGTGGGAGGCCTTGTGCCAGCATCTGTTCTGACTTTACAGCATGTTCTAAAATCCCTAAGAACCGGATGGCTTTGAGTCCTTCACTTGTCGGCATTAATCAAGCGTAAAAGCAAGTGACAAGCAGATTTTGCTGATTTAATGAATAATTCCAGCTCATTTTGTCCATCTAATTCAAACTATTACAATGGAATCCAAACTGACTGCTCACTGTCCAGGCTTATCTTTGTCAATATCTTCAGATATAGGTCAATGCAGGTAATTGGGATTCAGGAGAGTCAAAAGAACAGGAAAGACTTTCATAGTCTGTAGCTAAAAGGGTGCATTACATTTCTCTCACTACTTTGGCCTTGCCACTGGAAGTGTTAATCAGTACTTACAAAACAAAACTTTCTTCTGTTTAAAAAAATATTATTTCATCATTTTCTACCACTTTTAGTAGAAGTCCGTTTGAACTAGTTAATTGGTGGGGATTGATTGAGAGAAAGATAAAAGGAGAGACCATAGAACAACACTGATCTGATTTAAATGGCCTGTTGAGTGATCCTGATCAATGTTGTTAATGTTATTTTCAGATAGGAAAAAAGTGATCACCACAACCCCTTGAGAGCAAAAGAGAGAACCAAGCCTCCACTCAAGCAGCATACATTTAAAAAAAAAAAAAAAAATAAACAAATAAGCAAACATCAAACTTCAAGGCTAGGAAGAGAAAATTTATAGGCCTGGGCACCGAACTTAATTTGTCAAGGAAAAGGCTCTCTGAGGTTATCAATCTTTCTTCAACATCACATGGAAATATGACTGTCCCTGAAAAATTAACACTTGAGACTAGTGGTTCTCAACCTTTTGTCCTCTAAATGTTTTAGACTGAAAATCTCACAAGGCCCAACACATCCAATGGCCAGGAATCCTGGAAGTAAAAGCCCAAAAAACCCAAAGGACCAAAGATTAAGACTCATTGCTTTAGGAAAATTCCAACCTAGACTATAACGGAGTGAAAATAATGGAAGCACAAATAGAAAGTACACTTAAGCACTGATCCGTTTTAGCCGTTTTTGTAACTCTTTTTATTTAGTGGGACTGGGAGTTGGAAAGTGCAGTTGGGTGGATGGGTGAATGCTTTTGAGGATTTGGGAGTAAAAAGAAAGCATCTCTTAGATGTGTGGGTGTGCTTTTCTTTAGGGTGGATCTGAGCCTTGAGTCACCATTTAGCTTCTTCCCTTCTCTCCTCTCCTTATATTTTTTCTCCTCCCTCCCCTCCTTCAGAAATCACTTTTAAAAGATAATTATTATTGATGATAATAAAAATAATAATTCCAGCAAACAGAAAAACCTCATTCTCAGAAAAATACTACCTACCTACCTTTTAAACTTAACACCAATATATTCTCATTCTTTTATGAACAAGTTATCTCTGTTTATATTTCTCTCTGTACTCTCGGCCTTCTTAATTTCAATTAAAAATAATCAAAATCACAAAAGGTTAGTGTTGTTAATATAATACTCTTCAAAAGGATTGTTCCAGCAAAGGAACAAAGATAAAGTTCTAACTGCCTTAGACCAAACCGCTGCCTTCTTAATTTCAAGCAATAAATAATATAATAATCACAATCATCTGACTGCTGCTGCCTACTAATAATAAAACAAGAATAACAAAAGTGTTGAGCTCCTGTGGAATCTTTGCCAAGCCAACAGAACCCATCGTCCCTAATTAAGGACATAAAAGGTTGTTGTTTTTTAATACCATACTCTTCCAAAGGATTATTCCAATATGCTCCAAAAACATTGTTTGTTTTTCCAGACATGGCTAGATTTCCCACAATACATTTTTGAACTTTTTTCCCCAGTGGATCATACAGGAGTGTTTTTCTAATTAAGTGGACATGCTGCTGCTTGCTTGCTTGTGGATGGTAGGCTGCTGTGCTCTTCCAGTATGTTGTGAGAATAAGAAATGCAAATTACTAAAACTTTTGAAGAAGTTGCTGTTGTTTTTTTAATTAGTAAAGAAAGTGTAATAGTGGGTGGGCTGTGTGATGTGTAGGTGCGTATTTGACATTTGGCAGGAAGGAATGGTGCCCTGCCACTGCTTCTGGATAAGTTACAGGGTGGAACTGGTGGGATATACATTTCTGGGAATTCTTTAAAGGAGATTTTATTTCTAGAAAGAAAAAAAAAATCCTAGAAATCAGCGGATGACCCAACTTGATGGGCCAGCAGTGGCAGATATGTCCTCCAAGTGTGACCATTTTCATCTCAATAGCCCTGAAAATAATGGGAGGGGGAGCCATGACCCCCCCTATTGCTGCCAATGGGCCAGATCGAGCCGTATTTTTTGAGAGACAAGCAAAAACGGAACCCCCTACCCTCAGAATTTGGGTAGCAGGAATGGATCGAGGTCCAGCCAAAATGCACAATAAAAAGTACGGAAATTGACAATGGGATATTATGATCCAGTCCAAATGATGCATTACTACATTTACAATGTGGGGAAAAAGGAAGCACTACCTCCAAAGGTTCTGGGGGAATGGCTACAAATGTTTATTCATAACACAACCTTTTTTTGTTACCAATGTGGCTCCCATAAGAAGATAAGAATACAAGACAATAAATAAATAATTTACATCAGATGATATTGGATTCCCAGCACTCATCACCACTGGGTTTGTTGGCTAGTGTGGATGGAAGTTGAAGTCCAATGAAATACAGAGAGTCACACATACCCTTACTCTAGACAACATGTAATTTAGAAATGACTTAGTCACCATTCATGATTATGTCAGATGAAGAATTATGTGAGCTGCAATAAAAAACAGGACATTTGCAATCTCTGTCAGGATCTACATTGTTCCTTAGAAGGACTCTTATCTACCCATTTTCCTAGAATCCCCTTTCCTCCTGTACTGCAATTCTCCTAAACTGGAACTTCTAGCACTCTGTGCAGCATTTTCTGAGTGCTGAAAGGACTGATGAAGACTCAGAAAATCCCCACCTGTATGCACCTAAATCTGATCCCAATGCATCATGTTTTTGTTTGTCCACTGCTTATCTAAATCTCAAAACATTTCATTTTCTGGGGCAAGTTACCATTATTGATTTGAATTCACCTGCCTTCATCCACCTTCCTTATTTTCTACTCACCTGCCCAAACAAATGTCCTTTTCCCATGTCATCTTGTTGCCACATACAGAGGCAAATGTTGAAGTTCGAGAAAGGTGTTGTTGTTGTTGTTGTTGTTGTTGCCATCATAATCAATGGGAGCCTCAGCCAGTCGTTAAATCCTATTAATACATGTCTGAACTCAAATATATGTTCTAAGTTGGGGGGGGGGGGATCATCCAGTTTGTTGTAGAAGTGAGCTGTTCGGCAGTGGAGGCTCCTGTGGTGGAGGCTCCTTCTTTGGAGGCTTTTAAGCAGAGGCTGGATGGCCATCTGTCGGGGGTGCTTTGAATGAGATTTTCCTGCTTCTTGCAGGGGGTTGGACTGGATGGCCCGTGAGGTCTCTTCCAACTCTACGATTCTATGATTCTATAACTAGAACATATGTTAGAAATCTTCCTCCCCACATCCAATTGGCAGAGGAATACATAGCTATGTTTGACTGAGATTGGAAGCTCGTGATTTTGCTATAGTTTTCAGTCTATGGGGGGATACTACAGGATTCATCTATTTAGCTGGATGCTCAAATCAATATATGGATTCTAAGATTTTCACTAATGGTGTAATTTCTTAATAGAGTCAGAATATCCTCTCTTGTACAAATGTCTTGTCTTCTTAGTGATTCTTTTTCAAATGTTGACTGCATTTCATCTGAATGACTGCATAAAGTAGCAGATGCTTTTTAGTGGTGGAACCCCTTTTGTACAACTTCCCTCCTAAAGGATCTGATAGTCCAGCTAGATTATGTTGTCTTGGTAACTAGCAAAGATTACTTCATCCTACTGGCTATGTGGAAATGAATTGCTGCCTAGACACATGTGTCTGTTTGTCTGTGTGTCCATCCATCCAGTCTATCATCTATGCTATTTTGGATTTGGTATATTACAATTTATTGATGGGGAGTTTTATTATTTTTACACAAGCTGTCTTGAGGATATTTTTGAGCCAGGCTGAAAGGATATATACTTTAAAAACAAAATAAAAAATTGTTTTGGCACAAGGTAAATGTGACATCTAACGACAGCCCTAGGCATACACAGGATAAGCTGAAAACAGTTCAGATGCTAGTTGAAATAACATTCACTGAAAGCTTTCTCTTTCATTCTTTCTTTTGGCAGGAAGGGATAAGAGGTATTCACTAAACAAAACAGATTTTGTGAGACTAAACTGACTGGCAAGTAAGATTACCACGAGAGCTGTCTTTCCCAGCTTCGCCTATCTATCTCTAGTGCACAAAATTGTTCTATTTCACACTCCCAATGAGGCATCCCTTTCAAGAGATAATAATAATGATCGAAAGTGCACCAAATATACACAAGGAAGCTGTCAAGATGAAACCTCTCCCTCTTTTTTGCCCAATTTTCATGCAACTGCTTGGGAAGGACAGGGCTGTCTGAGCAATTGTACATTCTGTGAATATGTTTTGCCACATAAATCTGATTAAGGCACTCTTCGAGGAAGACAGATGGCAGGTTTGACATGAGGTGAAGATGGCTTAATCTCCATCTGTGCTGACATTTCCTGATACCTTCCTGATTCTCCAAGCACTCTGATCATTTCAAATGTGAATTTACTTTCATGGATGATTCTCCAAAGCTCTGATATCTGGGGAAGAATTTTTAAGTGATTTTGTATTGTGTCTAATAGTGGATTTGCACTAGCAGAAAGTACTTCTGTTCATGCAAGATAGAGTACACTTGGTCCTCCACATTCACAGGTTTTACGCTTGTAGTTTTGAATTTTCAAGAGCTTGTACTGCCATACCCACCTTCCAAAATTGGGTCTGCCATGGTTGCATTCTCACTGCAGCCTTGCCCTTAGGAGATGGTGGTTTTGTCTGGGAGCCAAACATGGCATAGGTAGTGATGGCGCTTCCTGGTTCACCTCCTGTCATATGAATGTTCACTATACATTCCCATTATGTGTGCCTTCCCTCCTCTTTCTGCATGCCACATGTTTCTATTTCACTTGGGAATAGGAAGAGAGGTACCAAGTGAGGAAGAAGAGGAGCTGGGATCTGCAGGATAAGTGAAGTACTGGGTGAGTGAGGGCCCTACTTCTCCTCCTCTTCTTGTGTGCCAAGTGTGTCTCTTTCCCCTGATACCTCCCTTCCTTTGCCCAGGTAAAACAGACACACAGCATGCAAGAAGAGGGAAAGGACCAAGATCTGCAAAATAAATGAAGTTGTGCTGGCACAGGGGGCCTGCTCCTCTTCCTCTTCCCCAACACCATAACACTTGGCCACCACTCAGTGACCACATGTGCCTCTGCCATTATACTAGAACTACATAAAACTGGGGAGCCCCCGGTGGCACAGTGTGTTAAAGCCCTGAGCTGCTGAACTTGCAGACCAAAAGGTCGCAGTTTCAAATCCCGGGAACGGAGTGAGCGCCTCCTGTTAACTCCAGCTTCTGCCAACCTAGCAGTTCGAAAACATGCCAATGTCAGTAGATCAATAGGTACTGCTCCGGCAGAAGGTAACGGCGTTCCATGTAGTCATGCCAGCCACATGACCTAGGAGGTGTCTACGGACAACGCCAGCAATTTGGCTTAGAAATGAAGATGAGCACCAACCCTCAGAGTCGGACATGACTGGACTTATTGTCACGGGAAACCTTTACCTTTTTACATGAAACTGGACAATAGATTTATTTCCCTGTATTTATAATAATAATAATAATAACTTTATTTTCATACCCCGCCTCTATCTCCCCGAAGGGGACTCAGGGCGGCTTACATGGGGCCAAGCCCGAATAAAAACAGTAGCAGTATAAAACACAGCAATAGACAAAAACATGCACAATAAAAAAATTAAACATTAGCCAATAAAAAACAAGAACTAATAAAAACATGGATTAAAACTGAGAGATTGTAAAAGTAGACTGGGTAAGGTGCCATGATCCTATTAGGATTAAAAATCCCAGAGTGGCTAGAAAGATCAATACCTAATGGGAAGGGGAAAGGATTGTGGAAGATTGTGGGGGAAAGGTCAGATTTTTGTTTAGATTTGCAGACCATTGAGTATGTTTTTCACCAAGGACCTTTCATACTACACAGTAATAGCACTTTGATTTCACTTTATCAGACATGCCAGATATTTGATCATGTTGTTTGCTCTCCTCTGGATATCCTCCAGCTTGTCAATATCCTTCTTGAATTGTGGTGCACACCATTCCAAGTGAGGTCTGACCAAAGCAGAATGGTACTACTACTTCCCTTGATGTGGATACTCTGCTCCTACTGTTGCATCCTAGAATTGTGTCACTATGTCATATTGAGCAGGCAAATATTTCTGACTATCAGGTTGAAATCTTCACAGTTCACCCCATATTTTGTCTAATGTATCAGAAATAATGTCATGCAGTGTTTCCAATATTTAGACTGTAATCCTGTGTACATTTACTACGGTGAAAGACCCTTGATGTCGGCAGGATTTATTTTCATGTTAGCATACTTATGCTCAGAATGCATAAATGCCCTAAAATGATTCTTCATTGTAAAGGTAACTTTGAATTTGAGTTGGCAGTGTGGGTTGCATGGTTTGTTCAGCAAACACTGAAGATTGTTGAAATGAGAACTCATGAGGTGTCTAATCAATATCCTTCTCAACTCTGTCATCATTATTCTATAATGATCCTGAGGAGAAAGTCACACCAGACATAGTAGAATATAGCATGTAGGAAATACGTAAAGAAGGTGTGGGCAGTATGTGGACCTCCAGCTGTGGTTGAACTGCTAGTCCCAGAATCCCCCACCTTAAATACCTGTAGATAAGTTTTGTCTGAGCATGGTATTACTGAAACATGCTATTTTCAAGGAAAAAATAACAGATTTTATGACTGTAGCCACTGTCTTATATAGAGCTTGGAAAAGTTACTTTTTTTTTGTAATTTAACCATTTCATCCTGATTATATTAGATCCTGATTTGTCAATGGGGACTAATGCTAGATTAACTTAGGGTATCTTTTTCTCACAGCAAAAATGAATAATTATGGCAGTTTTCTCTTATTGTGAGAAACATTTCTCAACAGTGTTCTAATATTATTTTTGTTATATTCATGAATTGATATTCTGCCTTTCTCCCAATAATAAGACTCAAGGCAGATAACAACATGTTTAAAAACAATACAGATTAAAAACTATGCAAAACTTTAATGAAAGTAAAAATATAAAATTTATATTTAAAAACCAATTAAACAATTTATAAATTTTAAAAGATTAAAAACATTAAAATGAAAAAATAAAAGACCATACAAGCTATACAATACTACATTATTATTTTCTCCATGAGAACAAGTATGGTAGTTTGAATGTTGAACTATAGCTATGGAGACCAAGGTTCAAATCCTCACTGACCATAGAAACCCATTGTCTGATCTTGGACAAGTCACACCTTATCATCCTTGGAGGAAGACAAGCCCCCTCTGAACAAATCCTGCCAAGAAAACCCATTGATAGGTTAACCTTAGATTCACCATAAATCGGAAATGACTTGCAAACACTAAGCAACTTCTATATTCAGAAATCTTAAAGTATCGCTGGTGCATAATTTTAGTGATGAAGGCAAATGAAAAGAGGTTTCACCCAGAGAACACAATGTGTTCAACATAGGAAACATATTTTCTTCACTGAAAATAAGACTGTGCAAAAACAAAATGATTTGGTCCCTTTGCAAAAGAAGGTGGGATATAAACTGAAATAAATAACTAGAAAATTATAGATAGGTAGATAGATGAAAAATAGATAGATAGATAGATAGATAGATAGATAGATAGATAGATAGATAGATAGACAGACAGATGATAGATAGATAGATAGATAGATAGATAGATAGATAGATAGATAGATAGATAGATAGACAGACTGACTCTTGGGACTTTCAAATATCAGGAGAAATTTGAAAATTTTCCCTTGTTCATTCAGCCACTTTTCAAGTGACGGGGGAACAGATACATGTCAGTTACAATGGCTGTTGACTGATAAGTGGAAACACACACACACACACGCAAGATTTATAACATAAATATGTAAGTACCATGATTACATAGCAGCATTATGCATATAAAAGTCTGTCCATTCTTTCCATCTATATTTGTACCACATTCACACATAAATCTGTTCTTTATCATTTAAGATGTCATTATTGGCCCTTTGCTTCTGTTCCTAGATTGGGCTATACATATGCTATGATCTTCCTTTATGGTCACCATAAATTGAAAGATACACAAAAGCACACAACACACACACACACAAATTGCCATAAGTGTTGGCTTGAAAATGTGCTGTCTTAAAAGTATACACCAACAGCAACAAAAAACAAAGGAGCAATGTATCATATATCAAAAATATAAAGACTTTTATTTCAGCCAGAATGGTATTGAATGCATTTAACCAAATTTGCATAAGGCAGCCAATGGTTGCACTTTGGCATGCAAAATTAACCTTCATATTCTAGTTTTAAAAAGCTAGGTTCCCATCGCTATGCAATGAGTCCTCAAACTCTACACAGTCTACAACAACCTGCCCAGACCAGACTCTTTGATAAGCTCATCAGAATTTGAACTTATGTCAAATTCATCACATGCCCCCCTCGCCACTACGAAACTGAATAAAATCAAACTGAGATCCTTAAACAGCTCTGCTGGTAGAATCATCAGATGTTTCATCCTTGCTGTTGGAAATGCAGCCTATTTCAAATCAAGCTATGATCAGTGATGGAGGGTATTATTTTATTCCCTGCAGGTAGCAAAACAGTGCTGTTCTGCATAGCATTCAGTGTTTGACACTGCTGTTTTAACTGTTTCAAATCTGTTTTCTAGGATTGGTTTTAGACTGCCTTTAGGGGTTTCAAAAGAGTACTTTAATGTGTTTTACGAGTATTTTACTTTCATATTGTTTTAATTGGTGTTTATTTATTTAACGGCTTAAGAGCCCTTGTGGGCTAGGAGCAGCAGAGAAATGCTACATATGATAGATTAGATAGATAGAGAGAGATGATATATAGATGATAGATAGATGTTAGATTGACAGATAGACAGAGTGTTAATAACATTTGGCATGCACCTCCGCTGTGGAAGCTTATGTTGGAAAAAGTGCCTGGGGTCTCTTGAAAAGGCAAGCTGGTTTATCTGATCTTGCACCTGTATGCCAGCTGGAATCACTTTAAAAACACTATTGAGCTACCATTGAAAAAGAAGAAAGAGATGAAAAGGAGGCTAGAGACTACCCTGCTTCCTTTTTTTTTTTTTTTTTGATCTCTCTTTTTTCTTGAAGCAAATTGTTTGTATAAAACATTAAGCATGAGTCCAAAAAAGAAAAGGCATAAACCTGATTCATCAAGAGATTTTTCTTAGACACAGGTAAAAATAGGACTTCGCTGAATCAAAACTGCTATTAAAGTTGAGACCTGTATCACTGTGTCCTGCTTCTTTGTCTTTTGGTTGACATGTTTCCTTTCTCCCCAATGATACATAAATGGCTACCTGGCTCCTATGAGTCTAGGAAAAGTAGGCATATGGTAAAATACAAAGCCTCCCCAGTAATCCACACCCATACTTTTATATGCTTGATTGCAGAGTTATTCAAAGTGGGGGTCCATGGATTGCTTTGGGTCTACAAGTTATTTGCTACCAATCTTTGGAAAAATGACTAATCCCCTGCTTTGGACAGCTTCAGAATATGTGGATTATGCAAAAGAGGCATCAGGGACCATGGGTGTTTAATGTAATCAAGTTTGGGAGTTGCTGCCTTTCCTCTAAGAACGCCATCACCAAAACTGTACTCAGAGTCAACAATTACCCACAATTTATTTGGGCAACTCTTTCACCGAGTCTTCTTTTCTGAGTCTCTTCTAGTTTCCTTACTATTATGAGTGTCACTTATATCAACTAATGTATATCTGGATGTTTTCTTGGTAAGTTGTAGTCCAGCACTCAACGACAGCACCACATTGACTTTCAT
Organism: Anolis carolinensis; assembly: GCF_035594765.1. Lineage (NCBI taxonomy): Eukaryota > Metazoa > Chordata > Lepidosauria > Squamata > Anolidae > Anolis > Anolis carolinensis. The sequence continues at coordinate 216,854,994 of NC_085844.1, read as the reverse complement.
GGCAATCTTATCACCAGGCTTTACACATATTCTTATAAAATTATATTGTAATAACAGTTGTCTGATATTTTCCTTTGTCTTCTTGCACCTTTTCTTATGTAAAAATGCCCAATAGCCCTACCTTTTTCTAGAACTGGAGCAGCTAAGCTAATGTAATCAGAAACATATTTTGCCTTTAGTCTCTGGAGAAGCTTTATGACCACCTTAATTATATAATAATTTCACCACTGGTAGCTGCTGGCTTCCATATCATTAGATCAGTGAAATCACAATGGGTGCCCCCTCTCTTCCAAGCCACATACTTTCAAGGAGCAATCCAAGGCATGTCCTGTAATTTGGACAGGCGCTGAAGGAATGTGACTTTTCCAAGGTCACCCAGAGGGGTTTTCATGGCCAAGTGGAGATTTCAAATTCTGGTCTCCAGAATCATGTTCCAGCATTCAAACCACTACACCATGCCAACTCTGTGTGATAACTGTTAGCCCTAATTAAATCCAGGACTGATCAATATCATGTACGAGATGCATTAATCATTTAACATCATAAATAGGAGGCTTTACATGATCTCAAGTATTTTTTGCTTTTTAACAAAGTCATTGTAAGTAAACTTTGGAAGCAGCTTGTAATGCCGTTCACTCTTTTCAGCCTGTAATCCTTGATGGATGAGATCTGGGGAAATGCCTTATCATGGCATCTCTTTATTGACTTAAGACAGCCAATTCCAATACATAGGCTAATGCTTACACCTAAATATAGAATGGCTGATGTGAAGCCATGTTCACTTGATTTGACGGTTATGTTGTTCAACACACATGTCAAAAACTGGCATTATTGGAATGTCAGAAACTATTTACAAATACATATAATAAAAACAAGGTTTGGGGTTTTTTTAAAAAAAAAAAGCTGTACAGATATGCTCAAACTGGAATATTATTGGTTTAGGAGATAGCAGGTTAATCATTAATTTGAAATGATGGACTAGAAGTAAGTGGACACTTAGAGCAACATCTGCAAACTCAAACTGGGGCCGGGCTATGGTGCAGGGTGGTGAGCAGCCTGCTGCAATAAATCACTCTGACCATGAGATCATGAGTTCGAGGCCAGCCTGTGGTGGGATGAGCACCCATCAAATAAAAAATAGCCCCTGCTTGTTGCTGACCTAGCAACCCGAAAGATAGTTGCATCTATTAAGTAGGAAGTAAGGTACCACTTATAAAGTGGGGAGGCAAATTTAACTAATTTACAATGTTCTAATGAGGAAGTCCCGTCACAGTGGATGATGAAGCAGCTGCTCCCCCCATGGCCAGAATCGAATATCCCCTCAGGAGAAGGTTAAATTGCCTCTGTGTCTGTCTCTGTTCTATGTGTATATGGGTATTGAATGTTTGCCCTATATGTATACAATGTGATCCGCCCTGAGTCCCCTTCGGGGTGAGAAGGACGGAATATAAATACTGTAAATAAATAAATAATAAACTGTCTTGGAAAAAACAGCTTTGTCAAAATTTTCACTTTCCTTGCAGAAATCTTTCAAAGCTATGGAGCAAGACTATACCTGCATAATTCAATAAAAACCCAGTAAGGAGATCAAAAGATGAAACCAGACTCCAGAGAAAACACAGCTTCTCTTTAGACAGCAACGTTAGATCTAACTGTAATCCAGACAAATATTCACCCAAAGTAGTTCTAACAATATAGGCTCTGGGTAGCACTTCTGCTCGGAAAGTTTTAGGTATTGTTGGGGGAAAAATTGACACTAACACCATGTGCTAAGGTTGCCATGTTTTGTTTTCAAGAATTCTTGCAACTCATAATGTGTTCTAAGGAGACGGAAAGGAGGAATTGTGGGAGTTGGAGTCCAAAACACAGAAGGGCCAAAGTTTTCCCATGCCTTTTTCCCAAAGTTTTCTACATTGTTGAATTAACAGTTTGATACCACTTTAACTGCCATGGCTCAATTCTATGGAGTCCTGGGATTTGTAGTTTGGCAAACAAGACTAAAGACCTTATAAACTTCAGCTCCAAGGATTCCATAGCACTGTGCCATGGCAGTTAAAGTGGTATCAAACTGCATTAATTTAAAAATGTAGTTGTACCCTCAGACTCACTGAGCAAAATAGAGAAAGGCAAGTCACTTACCACCTGCCACTTATTCTGGCGGTTTATAGGAAAGGATACCAGAGTCTAAATACCTTGAAGGCACAAGATCCCCTCTGATCTTGCAAGTCAAGTAAGGTCAGCCCTAATTGTTAGTACCTGAGTGGGGGACAACAAGGAATACCAGTGTACTGTACGTTATATTTCAGCAGAGGGGAAAAAGCATTCTTTATCTAAGAAAATTCTATGAAATTAATCACCATAAGTTAACAGGCAGTGTGAGGGCACATACACATAGAGGAATTATAAACTGAATCACAAGCTGAAAATGAAAACTGTAACAATTGGGAACATGCTGAGTTGTAAATTAACACCATTAAATTCAATAGAGAAAAACACTTCAAAGAAAATATGTTAGGAAGGGAGAATTAACATGAAATGGACTTTTAAAAATATTTTATAATAGCCTGAATCCTACTGCTAAGTCTTAACTAGAGTAGATGCACTGAATTAACTGCTGCTTGATGAAGCTACTGTAAGGGCAAGACCCCTCAATTTAATGGGTCTACTCTAGACACAATTAATACCTTTATTTTATTTATATCCCACGTTTATCTCAAAATGAGATCAAGCCTGCTCAAAACTGATCAAAACAAAATACAGCTAGCTGCCTTAAAGCAAGCAGTTTAAAAAAGCCATTATATAAAACATTTATTCAAAACACCACTAGTTAAAAAGTGTAGAGGCATTTAAAACATTAAAATGTGTGCAAAAGTAGATCATGATAAACCAGCATGTACCAAATTTTATTAAAATTTATATCATCTCTTGTCTATTTTTGTCATTATAGTAGAGTCTCACTTATCCAACATTCGCTTATCCAACATTCTGGATTATCCAATGCATTTTTGTAGTCAATGTTTTCAATACATCATGATATTTTGGTGCTAAATTTGTAAATACAGTAATTACTACGTAGAATTACTGCATATTGAACTACTTTTTCTGTCAAATTTGTTGTGTAACATGATGTTTTGGTGCTTAATTTGTAAAATCATAACCAAATTTGATGTTTAATAGGCTTCTCCTTGATCTGTCCTTATTATCCAACATATTCGCTTATCCAACATTCTGCCGGCCCGTTTATGTTGGATAAGTGAGACTCTACTGTATGTACAAAGAGGTGTGTTATATGAAAGTCTTCTTTTCTTAAGCTTTATCTCTGCCTGGAGTTATCAATTAGATATCTGATCTTTTGTGTTGAAAAACTGCACTTACTTTTCCCTCCATGACAATGAAGCACAGAAAGCAAACGAAAATCTGCTTCATCTCTTTGAATGTTGAAGGCAGTTGGTATGGGTATGTGTATGTGAACTAGGCCCTTTTTACAAAATCAAAGTATTAAAGGGAGAGCAGAGATCTTAGGAGGCGAGGCCTGGGAGGTGGGGAGGTAGAGTTGCATTGGCCTATCGTGATTCCATTCCCCTGACCAGGTTTCCCATCCCACAGTCAACAGCGTTTAAGTGTATTTATTTACCTAAAGCTGGGTGACCGGGACAGAATAGGGATACTATTAGTGTACCACCAACCCTACTGCTCAACAGTCTCCCTTCCTGAGCTAGCCCGGGTGGTCTCAGGGTTGGCATTGGAGTCTCAGCAGCTAATAATGCTGGGAAATTTCAGCATCCATGCTGAGACTGCCCTGTTGGGCCATGGAGCTGTCCCAGGTTGTGTCTTGCCCTACCCATGCTGCTGGACACATTTTGGACCTTGTTTTCTGTGCTGGATGGGATGATAGTGATGATGGTGTGGAGGAACTGGTCACAGTTCCATTGTCATGGATGGATTGCTACCTGGTCAGGATTAGACTTGTTGAGACTTCAAACCTCCACAGGGGTAGGGACCAAGTCAGATGGTCCACCCCAGGAGGCTTATGGATCTGGATGGATTCCTGACATCTCTTGAGGATTTTCCTGTCACTTTGGAAGGCGATTCTGTTAAAGCTCTGGCTGACCTCTGGAATGGGTCACTCTTGAACATCCCCTCTCATGGAGCAGAGCCAAACCAGCACCTTGGTTTGCCAAGAAATTGGCAGTGAGGAAGCAAGTGTTATTAAGACTAGAGCAATGTTGGTGGAGAACTCGAGGCGAATCTGACCAAGCACAGGCTAGAGCGTATTTAAAAGTCTACTCTGTGGCAATGGAGGCAGTAGAGAAATTGTTCCTTGCTGCCACCATTGCATCTGCAAGGAACCGTCTAGCTGAGCTGTTCTGAGTGGTAAGAGGGCTATTACATACACGTCTTCAAGGAGAAATCCCTTACCATTCGGTAGTCTCCTGAAGAATTTGCAAGGCACTATGCAGATAAAGTTGCTCAGATCTGTTCCAACTCGGATGCTGTTATTGATACAGTTCCAATGGATGCAACTTTGGCTCTTGTTTGTCCAGTGTTGATGGATACCTTTCAATTTGTACAACCTGAGGATGTGTACAGAATCCTTGGTGAGGAGAAAGCTACCACATGCATTCTAGATCCTTGCTGATCAAACGAGCCAGAGGGGGACTGGCAGAGTAGGTGGTGGTCAATGGCTTCTTAGAACAAGGCAAAGTTCCAACTTTCTTGAAGGATGCAGTTATGAGACCTCTATTTTAAAAGCCATCCTGAACCACCCCATAATGGACAACTATCAGCCAGTATCCAATTTTCCCTTTTTGAGTAAGGTTTTGGAGTGTGTGGTGGCCTCCCAACTCCAGGGATTTCTCAATGAAACAGATTGTCTAGATCCATTTCAGTGTGGTTTCAGGCCTGGCTATAGAACGGAAACAGCTTTGGTCGCCTTGGTGGATGACATCCAGGACAGCTAGACAGGGGGAGTGTGTCCCTGTTGGTTCTCCTGGACCTCTCGGCAGCTTTTGATACCATTGACCATGGTATTCTCCTTGATCCTCTCACTGGGATGGGACTGGGAGGCACTGTCTTACAGTGGCTCCAGTCCTTCCTGCAGTGCCATACCCAGAAGGTAGTGCTGGGGGACTTCTGTTCGAACTCCTGGCTGTTGACCTCTGGGGTTCCTCAGGATTCCATTTTGTCCCCTATGCTGTTTAACATGTACATAAAACTACTGGGAGAGGTCATCCAGAGTTTTGAAGTACGGTGCCACCTATTATGCAGATGACACCCAACTCTACTACTCCTTTCCACCTAAAGCAAAGGAAGCTGTCCTGGCCCTAAATCGGTGCCTGTTATCAGTAATGTACTGGATGGGGGCAAGCAAATTGAAATATAATCCAGACAAGACAAAGGTACTCCTGGTAAGTTGGAAGGCAGATCAGGGAATAGGGATTCAGCCTGTGCTAGATGGGGTCACTTGCTCTGAAGACACAGGTCTGCAGTTTGGGGGTCCTCCTGGACTCAGCACAAGGAACTGAATCAGACTATCTCCATGATGGAACAAATAAAATAATATTTGAAATAGAGGTAAAACTGTCCATGAAGGGAGCGAATGAGAGGGAGAGGGGCGGAGGTAACAGATACATATAAGTTGTAGACAAGTATAGAAAAGGAAAGGCTAAGAATACAGATGATACCAAAATAAATACTGTATGTGGAAAAAATATTTCCTTTTTTTCATTTGTAATGTGAATGTGAAATTATTTATTATACTTATATCATCTAAAATAAATAAATAAATAGTTCTACGATACTTGCAACAATCTTTCTTGTCACAGCGACACAGAAAATGCAGTCACATTGGAATCAATGAGAGTTACTTCTGAATAAATGCACATGGAATCAGACTGAGCATTCTCATAGTCAGCTCAACTGAGCATAGTAATAATTACTTCTCAGTAAACATTCATAAGACTGTGCTATGAAACAACTTTCTTATTGCTTATTCTCCCATTAAAATGATGATGGCAGCTATTTTACATGTTACCCTGGAGAAATGTGCTGCAAATCGATATAGAATTCATTAAATTACATTAGCCAAAATTCTGTATAAAGAGGAATCGCAATTTATTTTTTTCTCCAATAGCCATCTGAGTTTTTCAGGCTTAGTTTCCAACATCGATGGCAGCAAAAACAATAGTCTTGGAGTTCCTTAAAGGCTAAACATTTATTATAGTGCAACTTTGTCATATGATTACAAATTTGTTAGCAATGATGGCTTCTAGCTTCTATGTGAGTAGAGCAGTGAAACCGCCCAGGCTTTTAGTCTGAAAAGTAAAACAGCTTTCCAAAGTGATGAACCTATTTTGTAGCTATGGATTCTGTACTCTGGATAGCTACTTTAAAGTTCAGACTAAAACCCAGAGTGGATTCACCAAGCCACTATCATGGAAGCCTAGCAAACTAGCTGTGACTGTCTGCTAGGCTTCCAGATGCTTCAGGACTCTGTTATTTCAGATGAAGTTAGCTAATCTCAAACCTTATCCTACTGGCTAACTACCTGATGATCTTACTATATTTGTTGGGGGGTCAAAGGAAGGGGTAGGTTTCTAGGTACATTTCCAGTCAAAAGCATTTTGGGTTGCTTTTACATATATATTTCCATGTTCCTGTAGGACTTTTTGTAAGGGCTCACTTTCCTGGAGTCTGAATAAACTGAATGTGTTGATCCTTCTAATTAGAATACAGGGTCACAGTCTGACATTGGACATGGTTACTAATTTGACTCGCTGAATCCTTTGGTCTTTGCATGTTATTGAAATTTGCACACTTGTCAGAGGCACCCAGCAAGCTTAGCAATACTGCTAGGATCATGTGATTTTTTTTTTTCTTGATCACCGTTACAAGGCAGAGAGGATGGAACAAGTCACGCCAATTACTCTTCCTGACTTTAAAGTATCAAAATTTATGAGCAGCTGTCAGCTACTATGGTTTAATTTTTCCTACTGAAAAAGGATAAACTATTCCACTTTTGTATATGCGGTGCACATCAATCACATTCCTATCTTTGGAAACCCATATAAGTCCATATTTTAATTTCAAATCTTTCCTCCACATTCAAACTAACACAAATTGTTCTCTCCCTATATTTTTAATACCGGGTGCCTCATTCACCACTTGTCATGAAGCCTTTTTAACATGCAGATAATACAATAAAATATATGAAATTTATAACGATAGTTGCTAGGCAAGCAGCCATGTAACTCACTTTATTTATTTATTTATTTATTTATTTATTTATTTATTTAAGCCTAACAACCTGTTTCAAAATCATCCTCAAACTGTAAAACTGAAAGGGAAAAGAAAGCATGCAGACAAGGAAAAGGCTGCTGTTGCTCTTTTAAAACTCTTGATTTTTTTTTAAAGTTTAACAGAATAGAATAGAATCAAATGGGTGGAAAGTAGCCCACATTAATAAGCATGTAGAGAATTTTTTTTTAAAAAAAAAAGGAAAATGATTGAAAGCATGAGTTTTGAGTATTGAGAAGAACCCTGTATTGTAATCTTAAGAATCTATACAGTTTGGGAGTTAGGGTCCATCTACATCGTAGAATGAATGTGGTTTGACACCACTTTAACTGCCATGGGTCAATGCTATGTAATCCTGGGAGTTATAGGTTTACAAGGTCTCCAGAGTTCTCTGCCAAAGAATGCTAGTACTTCACCAAACTACAGCTTCCCGAATCCCACAGAGTTGAGCCATGGCAGTTAGAGTGCTGTCAAACCACATTTATTCTACAGTGTAGATGCACCCAAATTCTGTTCAGAATTCACATTGCTGAGATAACACCATGCCCTTCTGAGAAAACAGCACTTCTGGACCTGGAAAGCAAAAGATTTTGTGTAGAAAATATTTCTATCCAAATGTCTTCTGCAACATTTCCTAAGGGTTTTGATGACAACTGGATCCCAACTACATCAAATTTCTTCTACCATGTATGCATACAGCATTGGTTTTTTGGGCTCTCAAGTTCTACTTTTCTATAAAATATGGAACAATGACCAGGTAGCGGACATGGATATGATGAATATAATTTTACTTAAAGCAAATTAAGAGGGTTTAGGCATATTATTTCACTCCTTGCTGGAAACTGATTGTGAAGACTTGATGTGATGACAGGGATGGAATCTTTTTGGATCCCACCTCTGCCACCAAATTGCGAAGGATTCAACTTCTACCTCTATGTATCCTACTTTTCAATGTTGTCGCTGCCACCACCTTTGAAAGATGCTTTGCTCAAATAATAAGCAACTTTTGAAGAAACCGTAACTTGTTTATTTATAGCACAAAGCTTGATGGTTGCAAGAATGTTATAACTTGAGGTGAACGATGTTACTTCTGTACAGTAAGTGTTGCAAGATTTCTCAATAGTTTCACTGAGCTTAGTATGGTATCAACTTTATATTACTTGTTTCTTTCAGTTAGGAATACTGTCCTTCTTGAACTTAGTTGACCTGTACCCGATCAAACTTGGATTGGGGAGTTTAACTGGTTAACCCTAGTCTTCCTTGACTTAGGGATGCAGCCTCAGCTCTTTAGTTATCTCTACTAAAGGCTCAGCAACTTTAATTTTAGCCCTTCTCCGCTAAAACTCTCTAGCTGCTCAACTTCCTCCCACAATCTCTTTTTCGATCACACTCCTTTCTCACTGAACAGAACCAACTGCTCTGCTCAACCGACAAACTCCAACTGCTAAATTCCAACTGCTAAATTTTGAATTCTAAGGCTTCCACCAGCAAGGTGAAGCCACGCCCCTTTTCCTGACCATGCCTTAGAGGCTCCCAGCTTCTGTATAAGAATAGCTGAAATATATAACCTTAAACAGTCAACCTAAACATAGCAATCATGAATAAAACACAATGATCATGACATCTTTACATACCTTCCAACCCGGAAAGATTATTTTTGCTTTTTCTAGACCCAAAATAAGCAAAAATAATAGAGAGTAACACAAAATACATATCTATACATAAACATAACATCATACTTTAAACTCTAAATACAAACCTGTAAGTCTTCCGATCAAGGTGCTCTGGATAGAGCATCAGCTACTACATTACATTTGCCCTTTATATGTTTAATATCAAATGTAAAGTCCTGTAGTGATAAACTCCATCTCAATAATTTGTTATTGGTCCCTTTTACATTATCCAACCATCTTAGGGGTGCGTGATCAGTTTGTAACGTAAACTTCCTTCCCCACAAGTATGGTTTCAGTTTCTTTATGGACCAAATTATCGAGTAACATTCCTTCTCGATTGTGGACATGCTAAGCTCATTAGAATGCCACTTCTTACTGAGGAATAGTATGGGCCTATCCTCTCCATCTTCATCAATTTGACTTATAAATTTGGCTTTTCCAATCCTTTCTAGTAAATCATCCAAACGGGGCATCGGATACATGTCGTTTTGGGTGATTTTATTTAACCGCCGGTAATCTATGCAAAACCTTACGGTTTTGTCTGGCTTCTTTACTAACACTATGGGCGAAGCCCAAGGGCTGTTAGATGGCACGATTATATCCAAATCTAACATCTCCCTGACCTCTTGCTCTATGCATTCGCTTATCTTACCCGTTACCCTATAGGGAGGGGATGCTATCGGTGTGGCGTCACCGGTGCATATTTTATGTTGCACTCCCTGCACTTTCCCGGGTAAATCCGAAAACATGACTTTATACTTAGCCAAGATTCCTTTAACCTCTCTTTGTTGTGATGGAGATAAGTCTGAACTTATGGATACTTTATCCAAGTTTCTATGTATCTCCCTATCACCTTCCCAAAATGAAAAAGGACCTGTATCTTCCTCTGATACTATACAGTAAACATTTGCCGACCTATTTACATACGGCTTAATCATGTTTACATGCACCCGTTTCTCAATCCCCAATCGTTCATCTAGGATGTCACAGTTCACATGGTTCTGCTTCCTGACGATCCTCCACGGTCCAGTCCAGTCTATCTGTAGTTTGTTGTTCTTGTTGGGTGTTAAAAACAGGACCTCATCTCCGACGTTGAAGTCTCGGGGTCTCGACGTTGCATCGTACCGGATCTTTTGTTGCTCCTGGGCCGTCATAAGATGTTCCTGGGCGATGTCCCTGGCCATCTTTAATGTTGACTGAAGATCCTTGATGTAGTCGTCGACAGGAACAGGATCTGGCGTAGGACTTGCTTCCCAGTGCTCTCTGATCAAATCAAGGGGTCCACGAGCCTTCCTTCCGAATAACAATTCAAAAGGCGAGTAACCAGTGCTGTCCTGTGGGACTGATCGATATGCGAATAACAGCTGCTGCAACTTGGTGTCCCAGTCGTGGGGTCTCTGCTGGCTATAGGCCTTGATCATTTTCACTAGTGTTTTGTTCAGGTTTTCTACTAGGCCATTCGTTTGCGGATGATAAGGTGTGGACGTTAGGTGTTTAATTCCGCACAACTCTAATAACTTCTTCATTAGCCGCGAGGTGAACTGAGTCCCCAGGTCTGACACAAGCTCTCTGGGAAATCCAGTCCTTCCCCACATTGATAACAGCGCATTGGCTATGGTGGAAGTTTCAATATTGGTCAAAGCCACTGCATCTGGATACCTGGTTGCATAGTCTATTACTGTGAGGATATATTTGTATCCTCTCCGACTGGGCTTATACAAAGGACCAACTAGATCAATCCCTACTCGGAAAAAGGGTTCCCCAACAACCGGCATGGGAACTAAAGATGCTTTGGTCTTATCTCTTCCCGTGCTAAACCTTTGGCAAGTATCGCACGACCTGCAAAACTCCTTGATATGTTGATACATGCCAGGCCAGAAAAAGTTCTTGCTGATTCTTTGGGTGGTTTTTCTAACCCCCAAATGCCCTCCTTGTGGATTGTCATGGGCCACATCTAACAGTTGTTTCCTGTAGTTTACAGGTACCACTATTTGGGTACGTGTTTCTGGCTCATTCAAAGTCTTATGGCTTGTACTTTTCCTGTATAAAACTCCCTCCTTAAGTACGAACTTAGGAGTTTTACTTTCTTCTGTTCCTGTGGCGCTCTGAGCTTGCAAGAACAAAGGTTGTAATGTTTCATCTGCTAGCTGCTCTCGCAGTATCTCTTGTTTTCCCTCTATTCCGCTGACCAACTCAATGATGCTCGAACTAGACTCAGGAAGTTGCTCTGAGCTAGCTTGGATGGTCAAACACTTGGCTTTTGGAGTGTGGACCTCCATGTTGCTTTCATGTTTATCAGCTTCTTTTTGCCAATTCCTAACTTTTCCATTTAAATCATTCCCAATCAAACATTTGTATGGGATATCCGCGCAGACAGCGAAGTCCCATAATCCTTCCCAGCCTTTGTACTTGATGGGTAAGGATACTACAGGGGTTGGTATCGACGGACCTATCCCCTTTAAATTTATCTCTGAAGAGGGATGTTGGTATCTCTGTGGGACCACTTCAGGACGTATAATACAGACATCCGACCCAGTGTCTCTCCATCCCTGCGTGTGTATCTCATCTATGACAATAGATTCTAAATAGTCTTCAGAGATTTCTCTTGAAAGGATAAATAAACATTGTTTTTCTTTTGGCCTCGCATCAGGGCTTCTAGACTTAACTTCAGGTTCTACTTCTTGTTCTATTGGAGCTCTATTTACAAAGAAAGTAGACCTGTCTTTCTTGATTAAGTTACATTGATATCTAAGATGCCCTGGCCTTCCACAATGGTAACATTTTATCTTTTCCTCAGGCCTGGCTTGGCCTGCAACTGCCTCATGCTTCCTATAGGCGGTGTATTCTCCTGAACCTCCCCTTTGCATCTGTGTGCGTGCGTGAGGGTAAAACGTCGGCTTTAGAGGTTTTTTCTCTTTTGGTTCTTCCTCCTTCCTAAAACCTTCTTTCAAGGTAATTAGCTGGTCAATCATAACTGCAGCTTCGTTGGCTGTCTTTGGGTTTCGGTCTTGAATTAGCCATCTGTATTCTGAGGGAACTAGGTGAAAGAGCTGCTCCAGCTTCAATAGTTCCTTAAGTTGCAGAAAGGAATCTACTTCAGAAGTCCTCACCCAGCTGTCAAAGTATTGAGCTTGCTTTGAAGCAACTTGCGCAAAACTTTGGTGTCTGTCCCTCTTTAAAGTTCTGAACTTTAATCTGTAAAATTCAGGCGTCAACTGAAACTTTTGTTGTACCTGCAGTTTAAACATCTTATAATCTCTGTGAGTGTCTTCAGCCATATCACTATATATTTCTAGAAGCTTTCCACTAATTTGTGGCCTCAGATATAACATCCATTTGTCTTCACTCACTTCAAAATCTTTACAGCACCTTTCAAAGGATATAAGGAACTTTTCTATATCATCTTCCTTGTTATATCTGGGAAACCTTTTTAAAATTACATCAGGTGCTTCAGCTCTCAAATCCCCTTCTTGGGTATCAGCTTGAGGTTGAGAGTGTGTCAATCTTTGCTTCTCCAAATCTATTTCCATTCTCTTCAACTCTAATTTTGCCTGTCTGGCTCGCTCCTCAGCTTGTCTCTCTTTCTCTTTTTCCTCAACCTCCATCTTTTTCATTTCCAATTCTTTATCCTTCTGCAGTTGCCATCGTTTTTCCTCCCATTCTCTCTCTCTCTTTGCTTATCCTCCAATTTCTTCATCTCTAATTGATACTTGGGAGACATTTCAGACAAGGTTACTTGTTCTGAATCTGAGGAGGAAAGCTCTCCTGCCTCCTCTGCCAACTTTTTCTGTTTCCTGGTGGCCATTTCCAGACAAGTTTTACCTCAGCCCTTTTACCTAAAGCTGATCTCCGGAACCAAACTAACTTTTGCCAAACGAATTTCAGGCACTGAATCAGTCTTTGTTACACGGATCCTAGGCACTGAATCAGTCTTTGTTACACGGATTCTAGGCACTGAATCAGTCTTTGTTACACGTATCCCACCGCTTGGCACCAAAATGTGAAGACTTGATGTGATGACAGGGATGGAATCTTTTTGGATCCCACCTCTGCCACCAAATTGCGAAGGATTCAACTTCTACCTCTATGTATCCTACTTTTCAATGTTGTCGCTGCCACCACCTTTGAAAGATGCTTTGCTCAAATAATAAGCAACTTTTGAAGAAACCGTAACTTGTTTATTTATAGCACAAAGCTTGATGGTTGCAAGAATGTTATAACTTGAGGTGAACGATGTTACTTCTGTACAGTAAGTGTTGCAAGATTTCTCAATAGTTTCACTGAGCTTAGTATGGTATCAACTTTATATTACTTGTTTCTTTCAGTTAGGAATACTGTCCTTCTTGAACTTAGTTGACCTGTACCCGATCAAACTTGGATTGGGGAGTTTAACTGGTTAACCCTAGTCTTCCTTGACTTAGGGATGCAGCCTCAGCTCTTTAGTTATCTCTACTAAAGGCTCAGCAACTTTAATTTTAGCCCTTCTCCGCTAAAACTCTCTAGCTGCTCAACTTCCTCCCACAATCTCTTTTTCGATCACACTCCTTTCTCACTGAACAGAACCAACTGCTCTGCTCAACCGACAAACTCCAACTGCTAAATTCCAACTGCTAAATTTTGAATTCTAAGGCTTCCACCAGCAAGGTGAAGCCACGCCCCTTTTCCTGACCATGCCTTAGAGGCTCCCAGCTTCTGTATAAGAATAGCTGAAATATATAACCTTAAACAGTCAACCTAAACATAGCAATCATGAATAAAACACAATGATCATGACATCTTTACACTGATGCTTACAGTTGAATTGTTCCTATATCTCTGAAAAAAAGATGCACTAAGATATAAGTAAACTCCCATGACATAGGCATTCTCTTTCCCTTTCTTTACCCTACTTTCCAGTCATGCCTCTCTTTTTCCTAACTAGGGATGCCATTTTGCAATATGTTTCTCTTTGAAGGTAGCAGCAGGTAATTGCAATAATTTCTTCCTGCTGCAAGAAAGTTTTAAAAACATACAGTTTTTGAAAGGTATTCGTTTTTTCATCTGTGCAAAAAAAGTATGTGTTATTTCGCACTTAAAACTGCATTTTCTGCATAGAAAGTAATGTTTCAATGCATAAATATTAATTCCTGCATATAAAATGATGTTTTCTATGCAAATCAGCAATGTGCCCAGTTTATACAGAATAAATCCCTAATTACAACATTTGCTATTTCTTGTATAGCTTTTACTATTAGGGAATGTTTACTCAAAATCTACAAATGGATGCAATTTATTAAATCTCTTTGTGTGGGCCCTGTGATAGTCTGGCTGATTTTTGGAGTTCTGTTTGTCTAAGTTCTTGAACTACAATAAATGTGCATTAGTTGATAGTATCTTATAAACATATCTTTGGATAAAACACACCACAAGCATTGTTCATACTCCTTGGTTTCTAAATTCTTTACAGTCTTGGCCACCCTCCTGTAGATATATTCCATCTTATCAATATCTTTCTTAAACTCTGATGCTCATAAATGGAAACATAGAAACTCTAATTATGGCAAAATAGAGTGGTACTGTTACATCTATTGATGCAACCTAGACTTGCATTAGATTTTTCTCCCCGGCCGCTACAATACATTGTTGACTCATGTTCAGGCTATTGCCCACTAAAGCCCCTAGATCCCTGTAACATATTTGACTGCCAAGTTATTTTCAATTAGTTCATTTAATGAAATTGATATTTTGCCCAGAATCCTGTTGCTTAGCCCCAGCTGAAGTGAATCTACTGAATCAACTGTTGACTGAGGGTGAGTCAACATAGATACATCAAATTGATTCAAAAGGTCTACACAAATCAGGATGAGCAATAGGATTTAAGGAATTGTTTCAGATAAATAAATAAAATAACATCTTACCATACATAAGCTGCTCAATATCACCTGCCTGTAAAAAATCCATTTGTAGAACTTACTCTGTCCATGTGAGTATAAAGTCACAGCCAGATTGCTAACTGGAGCGGCGTACAGGGAGCACACAATGCCCTTGTCACCTCAGGTCCACTGGCTACCAATTTGCTTCCAAGCACATTCAATGTGCTGGCTTTAGCCTATAAAGCCCTGAATAGTTCCGGCCCAGCTTACCTGTCCAAACGCATCTCCCCCTATGAACCAGGATGGACGTTAAGATCTTCTGGGGAGGCCCTGTTTACCTGTCCAAACACATCTCCCCCTATGAACCAGGATGGACATTAAGATCTTCTGGGGAGGCCCTGTTTACCTGTCCAAACACATCTCCCCCTATGAACCAGGATGGACGTTAAGATTTTCTGAGGAGGCCCTGCTTTCGGTCCCACCTCTTTCGTAGGTGTGGTTGGTGGGAAGGAAATAGAGAGCCTTCTCAGTGGTGGCCCCTCGACTGTGGAACTCCCTTCCTAGTGATGTGAGATCAACCTCCTCCCTCCTGGCATTTTGAAAACAAGTAAAATCCTGGCTTTGGAACCAGGCATTTGGAGATTAGCTACAATGCAACAGACAGTTAGGAATCAATGTGACTGTAACTTGAATGACTCATAGACTTTGATTATGTGGTTGTTTTAATTGCTGTTCTAAATCCTATTTTAATTGTATTATATGTGATTGTTTTATGTTTAATGATTTAATGTTTAATGTATCTATTATTTGTTATGTTTGTTTGAGGTGGCATCAAATTGTGCCAAGTTGTAAGCTGCTCTGAGCCCCCCCCCTCCTTGGGGTGAGATAGGGTGGGGTAGAAATACAGTAAATAAATAAATAAATAAAGTTATGGTGCAATTCTTTACAGGAACAGTCATACATATATCACTTTAAATGAGAAAATTCATTTGCAACTAATATCTAATTCTACACACATTTCTACAAGGTACATCATTATTTCTCTACTTAACAAATAGGTGAGAGAAACTTGCCAAAGGTCACCCAATAAATTTATGGCTAAACTTGGTGAGCACAGATCTTCTTTGTCTGTGGCCTTCATAATAGCTTACCTTAGGCCATTCGGCCTCTAACCTTCTTGAAAGTTGCATCAATAAAATAGAGTCAATTTCGGATTGCTTCTTGCAGAATACTTTTAGAGTATTGTCAGCTATTCTAATTTGAAGTGGCAGCACTGTCTTGAATCCCCTGTTAATATTCATGCACTGTGCAGAATATCAGCTGTTACCTCTCTTCCATAGGACCAAAGCGCCTTGACAGTTAATGAGCTAGGCACAGATTCTAAACCGGCGAGTTGTAACTGAATAAATATGATAAACAACCTTTTTCCAGATGGCTTTTTATGTAAAACAGTTTATACAGCATTGATAGATGGCAAATTTCATGCCAATAAATCCTGGTATTTTAAACATTTGCCTCCTTAATTGGCCAGTTTACACATAAAATATGTTTATGTGCATTGCTTTAAGTCGAAAATGTGACATGAAATGTCATTAGAATAAGCAGACATCTCACATAGCATGGACCATCTGTCAGAGTTCACAGATACAGAGAAATGCAAAGGAATCACTTCTCATGTTTTTGGAGGAATGGTGTTGACCACAAGAAACCAATTAAAAATCTACATTATTCTAATACCAAAAGGACACAAGTAGACCTCCAGATCTCAACATTTAAGATAGTACATAAAGCAGGTTTGAAGTAAAAGGCAAAGGAGTGGGGGCACTGATTTTATGTTGAAGTCATGATGATGGTATGATGTCTTGGAATGGAGTGTCCTACGGATCTTCAAATGAGACTGTAGTGGGAAATACAATGATGAGTTTCCCTTGGAGTAACCCATACAAATGCTATGACCAAAAAATAGAAAAAAGTTTGATTCTTCATTTTTGAGCTGTACCCCCCCCCCCCCCCCAATTGAATGTATCTAATACAGTATGACTTCCTTACCCACGGACTTTATATCCAGGGTTTCACTTACCCACATTCCAAAAAACATTTTTCCTGTAAAGTGTTTGCAGCTCTATTTAGATAGTTCACATAGATTTTTCATATGTGTATCTGTTTCCCAACATCATGCTCTATAGATATATTGAATTATAACTCCCATCAGCCTAGATTAATACAGCCATTTGAATTAGCAATGCTGCTTGATGCTGATGGGGATTGCAATCCAAGACATTTGGTGGGCATCACGTTTGGGAAGGCTGTTCTTGGACATTACTAGCAGTAAGGGAAAATATCTGTAATTCCCTTTTTAAAACAAAGTTTGGAAACAAAAGGAAAATAATCTAAAAAGAGTATATTAAGTTCTAGTAAAAATAATGATACACATAAGCCAGTGATAGAGCTTACATTTTAATTGAATTGGTGAAACAGGCATGATTTTCTATCCTTGTCTCTTTGGACCAAATGTTCTTTGCCATCTGACATCTAATATCTGTTTGAAGGTTACCCTTGTTACCCTCTCTTCACATGGGTTCCCCACTAGTGATCAAAGGTATAGTCAAATTGGCAGAGTTAGCATCAATACTCAAGAATTCTTAAGTATTGGAACCTCACAGTGTTTTATGTAGGAGAACAAGACACTCATATATACTTTCATGCTACTTTATTACATACAACCATAGATATACAAATATACACTCTCCTTAGAAAGAAATATAGACAATTTACAGTGTCTAGGCACATTATATTCACTACATTGTACTGCAAATGATTTGTTATACATTTTACATAATATTAGGAAGGTTTTTGTGTCATAAAGGAGAACATTGTGCAAAGAGGCAGTGGATAACTCTTTCAACAATGTTCTTTAAAGTATGTTTGCAGTCATGTATCTTCAATTAATTTTCAACCTATCGTGGCATTGGAGTGAACTTTTTATGTTTTCTTGGCAAGATTTGTTTAACCAGGGTTTGATTTTGTTTTTATCTAATGCTGAGTGAGGATATCAAACTCTGTTCTCCAGAGTTAATAATAATAATAATAATAAAACTTTATTTATACCCCGCCACCATCTCCCCAACGGGGACTCGGGGCGGCTATTGTAGAGTTGTATCCAATGCCCAAACCACTACAACATATTGGCTCAGCTGAAGTTCATACACTAGCATTATCAAAGATTAAACCGGTGTAGATCACCACAAGAATGTTTGTCTGAAAGCATGAACAATCTTATACTCCAAATAAAAACTTGTGTGTCAGTCGCACCTGTACCTTGGGAAGTCAGCTTGGCCACAGTAGGCCATGCTCTGGTTACATCCTGAATAGACTACTGCAACACACTCTACGTGGGGTTGCCTTTGAAGACTGGTCAGAAGCTTCAATGGTCCAACAGGCGGCAGCCAGATTGCTCACCGGAGCAGCGTACAGAGAGCACGCAACCCCCCTGTTACATCAGCTCCACTGGCTGCCAGTGTGCTACCGAGCACAATTCAAAGTGCTGGCTTTCGCCAATAAAGCCCTAAACAATTCTGGCCCAGCTTACTTGCCAGAACGCATCTCCCCCTATGAACCATCTTGGAGTTTAAGATCGTCTGGGGAGGCCCTGTTCTTGGTTCCACCTCCTTCGCAGGCGTAACTGGCGGGGATGAGAGACAGGGCCTTCTCAGTGGTGGCCCCTCCCCAGGGATATTAGATCAGCCTCCTCTCTCCTGACTTCCGTAAGAGAGTGAAAACATGGCTTTGTGATCAAGCCTTTGGAGAACTTGTGCAATACATAGATATTGAATTATGTGCAATGACTATTGGAACGGCCCAGACTACAATTGTGGATAGCATGGTTGTAGTGAAGGCATTGTTTTAAATGTTTTAAAATGTTTAATGCATTTTATAATTCTATTTTAATATGTTTATTTTAATTGTACATAGCTTTAAGGCATCAAATAGTTGCCTATGTGTAAAGCCGCCTTGAGTCCCCTCCGGGGTTGGGAAAGACAGGGTAGAAGTGTCGTAAATAAATAAATAGGGTTGTCCTATTCATAGCAAAAAAAAAAAAAAAGATTTATAGTCTTTCTCCCCTTACATGTTTTTCTATTTCCTCCTCTGTTCCCCTGCCTCTCTCTAGCCATAACAGTATCTTCCACCTGATCTTTCCATGGCACACTAACTAAATTTGCACAAATTGTAGAAGATACTCCATTTCAATTGTTATGTTCTGTTACCAGGCTTATTCATCACATGATTCTACATGTGTTTGAAGGTTCTGGCATATTCAGGGAATCCCTTTTTAAGAGCAATTGAGAACTCAAAAACTTAGGTTCTGGGAAAAAGTTTCCTCTTGGAGTCCCTGGCCCCCTCTCTGTTGGGTAGCAAGGGGGCCTGGGTTTGATTGTGCCAGCCTAGAAATTAGCGTGATTTCCCAAGCGAACAGGAACACAGGCACGGTAAGGGAGTTCTCATAAGGCTCCCATAAATAGAGTTAAAACAGAGCTGACCTTTCAGGACTTGACTTAATCTAGAAAGGCATTTTATTAAAATGCAAAAGGAATAAAATAACAGTCCAGCTACTCAAGGTTATCTGCAGAAAAAGGAGGAGGGCAGGGAAGTGCCAGAGAGCCAAGGACTGCTGTGTGGCTACCCTTGGGCAGGAGCGAGTATGGATGGAAATATTTGCTTATTTCATTCTTGCATGAAAGAATTAATAATTATAAAGTTTTCCTCCCACTGGGTAAGACTAGGTGAGTTTTTGCACATATTTCAGTTTTTTTCTTTTGCACTTTGGGATTTTGCTATAAAATAGTGTAAAAAGCCCTTGGTTATTTTTTGTGCTCAAACCCAACATTTTAAATTAAATTACTTTTATTAAAATATTTATACCTTACCTTGTATCCAAGGATTTCAAAGTGGCATACAATAAAATCACTTCCAACAGTTTAAATGGTTTTTCAAAGTTAAAATAATTGCAACAGACTAAAAGCATATGAAATAATCAACAAGTTAAAATAACACAGTTCTTTTTAATTTAAAGACAATTTAAAGCCATATACCTATTGAGATTTGGATGGATTCTAGTTGACCCCAAAACTTTTAATAAAAAGCGATGTTATTGCTTGGTATCAGGACAATACCAAATGTTGGTGTCAAACGGAGCTTCTATGCCATGGCTGAAATATCTCAATGTACTTTCACACTGAATTGTTCCCATATCCTCCCATAGTATACTGCCATCAATGATGGAACATTATCTCACCTCTATTATGTATGATATTTTGAAATAGTTACCCGTAACTGTTTTCTTAATGAGTTGTCCAGCTAATCTGAGACATTAGTTCTTGTTAAGAAAGAGAATCCACATCCTCCAGCATTTTACATGAAAGTCATATTTTCCAAGCCCACATCAAAGTGTGGTCAAGACAGCAAAGGTTATTAATGAGGAAAAATGCACTAAAATCCAGGAGCCAAGAGACAATTATACAAAGAGGAAATGGACACACATGCAAAAGAAGCAAGACTATAGTTGTGTAGTATGGAAGGATCTCAAGTGACATTCTCTTTTGTAGTCCTGATCTGTGGCTTTTTTTTACCTCTTACCAATTCAGATGTGCAAGAAGGTGAGGATGTCAATCATTTGCTACAGCTATATTTGGATATGTTTAATGTCTCTTAAGGAGCATGTTTCCACATTAGTAAGGAAACTGGAAATTCCCCCTTTGTTCCTTTGGTGTTGTGGTTTCATTTTCATTTCTTGTGCTCATTGCATGGCATGTTTCCCCAACATCAAGAACTGTTCAGTTGCCTAGGCCACCTGGTGACAAGTCACTGATCCTGATCCTGATCCTAATCCTAATCCTCTGGTGCTCTGATGGGAGTCTGAAAATGAAGCAGTGTAGGGTAGCATGACAAAACATGGAATATCTCACTACATGTCCTAGGCCAGGCATGGACAAACTTTGGCCCTCCAGGTGTTTTGGACTTCAATTCCTAAACACCAGGAGGGCCAACGTTTGCTCATGCCTGTCCTAGGCAATGCTGACTCTCCCTTTCATCCTATATTTCCTTCGGGAAGATTCATTGTTCACCTTTACACCAGAGTCCTAAAAAAACAGAACTTTGTTTTCTAAGCTTGTGAATGCACTCTCTTCCTTGACCCTAAACAAAAATAATCTTCAGTATTATTAAGATCTATATGAACTCCTTTAAAGGGTACTTGACTTCCTACTATAGAAAAGAGTCACCAAGTTTCTGTAATCAATAAACAAGTTGTGGCCAGTTTTTTCTCCAACCCTGGGCTCGTGTCATTTGTGGTCTCTGAAGCATAAGCTGTGTCGCCATCCCCACGCAAAAGAAGCTACAGACTTACCTGGAGCAGCCAGGGTAGGCGCTTCCCTGCTTCACATGGCGACTGCAAGGGGCTTCTCCTTCCCAGGAGCCCCTTGCTTGGCGGGAAGGTTTCCCGCCACGGAAGCCAGCTGTCCTATCAGCGGCCAAGGCTGGCTTGTTGGCCTTTGGCCGGGCCCCGCCGCTGATTGGTCGGGGCAGCCTTTATCAGGCTGCCCCCGGGGTCTCCAAAGGCACTGGGCCTTCGTTCTTTGTTCCATCCCTCCCTCCCTGTATGGCATGTTAGGTGGTGTGTTTATTTTCTGCTTTATCACAACTTGGTGGGCGTTTTACATGGGTCCTGGATCTGGTTTTTCCTCCCCCCCTACCGGATGGGGGGGGGAGTGTTCGGTGGTTGCTAGGATGCAGGATTTTCCATTGGCCCAGTTGCATCCTGGCCTTGCTCTGGTATTGGTCGGCATGGCTGACTGATCTCTGGATCCAGAACCCATGCATGACTGCCAACCCATTTGCTGTTTCTGTAATCAATAAACAAGTTGTGGCCAGTTTTTTCTCCAACCCTGGGCTCATGTCATTTGTGGTCTCTGAAGCATAAGCTGTGTCGCCATCCCCACGCAAAGAGTCACCAAGGGACTATTTTGGTTCAACCCAAATTCATGCATACAATTCCTACTAATGGGTATATATACCATTACTTTTATAAATTTGTTTCTTCTTGACTTTTAAGGTGAAAAGAATACTGCAGTTGACTTCCTAATTTGTTTGACCTCCTAATGACCGCAAAACCTATAATAAAAATATATCATACTCTTGGCCCTCCACATTTGTGGGTTTAACATTTTTTAGTTATTCATTGATTTGATTAATATGATCTCTCTAGGTCCTCCAGTGCGACTCCATGGTCAACTTCCACCAAAAGTTAATAACTTTTGCCAGCTTCATCACACTCCAGTGTTGCTTGGTCACATGTCTCCCAGTTTTTTCTGTGAAACTTTGGAGGATAGGTGCCCTCAAACTTTGGAGCCAAGGTTGACCTATATATACATGCTAATATTCAGTTCACTGCAGCACAAATCATAAAAGCACAGAGTTGAAAAAGACCACAGGGGCCATCTCTTATGCACAAAGTACCCCTGAAAAATGGCCACCCAGCCTTTGTTTAAAAGCCTCCAAAGAAGGAGCTTCCATCACACTGTAAGGCAGTGAATTCTACCGTTGAACAGCTCTTACAGTCAAGAAGTTCTTCCTAATGTTCAATTAAAAACTCCTTTCCTGTATTTTGAAACCCTTACTCCGAGTCCTAGTCTCCAGGGCAGTAGAAAACAAGCTTGCTCTCTCCTCCTTATGACATCCTTTCACATGTCTATCATGTCTCCTCTCAACCTTCTATTCTGCAGGCTAAACATACACAGCTCTTTAAGAAGCTCCTCATAGGCATGGTCTCCAGACCTTTGATCATTTTAGTCACCCTCCTCTAGACATGCTCCAGCTTATCAATATCTTTCTTGAATTGTGGTGCCCAAAATTAGATAGAGTATTCCAGGAGATGTCTGACCAAAGCAGAATAGAGAGGTGCCATGACTTCCCTTGATCTAGACACTATACTCCTTTTGATGCAGCCCAAAATCCCATTGGCTGTTTTAGCTGTGGCACTACATTGTTGGCTCATGTTTAACTTGTTGTCCACTAAGACTCCAAGATCCTTTTCATATGTACTATTGTCAACCAAGGGTTCATCCATTCCGTAACCTTACATTTCATTTTTTCTGCCTAAGGACAGACATTATGCCCTGCTTTTATCTGCTGTGGATTGTCTTCAGCTCTGCCTGCTCCAACCAATCAGGGCACAGGGAGGAGCCTGTCCCTGATTGGCTGACTGGCTGAGTACATGCCAAAAGTGTGTGGTGCACAAGGGGAACACCCACCATAACAACATCCCTGCCCGATAAGTCAGGTAAGGGATTTCTCTTTGTTGAAATTCATGTTGTTAGTTTGGGCCCAAGGTCATTTTGTATTTGGATCCTATCTTCTTGAGTATTAGCTATCCCTCCTAATTTGGTGTCATCTGCAAACTTGATAAGCATGTCCTTTAAACTTTCATCCAAGTCATTAATAAAGATATTGAACAGAACTGGGCCCAGGACTGAACCCTGCAGCGCTCCACTAGTCACTTCTTTCCAGGAGAAGAGGAAGTATTGGTGAGCACCCTTTGGGAATTTTTTTAGGATTGACCACCTCTCAAGAAAGATCAGGATCAGGGGGAAAAACCACTCAATAATCTAAATTGGATCAAGGCAAGGGAAGTCTTTCAATGAGGAGAGACACAGTCTTAATTGCGGATGGCAGAGATAAAGAGAAATATTGAATTCTGTTAAATGCAAAGCCTATAATACAATCATCATTTTATCACTTCTCACTTTACTAGCTATTTGTTCTAATAGGCTCCATCATGAGCAATTTTAACATAAATTGAAACCATGGAGATTTATTCATTTGGGCATGTTTATCCACTTAGACGTTTGGATATGATTTCAGCTTTTTGTACAACATGGAGCAGTGTATAATATTTCTCTCTTAATTCATTTATCAGATATTTGTAGAAATAGCCATCTTGAATTACAAAACTAGCATGCTTTGCAGACATAGCAAATGTGTCCCTTTGACAGCTTTATTTGGTAATTTTTCTCTGCTAAGTGCCATTTTTATTTCACTTGACTTTCCAAAGGGCAAAATCAAGGTTATTAAACAGAGGGAATGGCAAGCTGTCCCTGTTTTGGAGCTATGTCTTTAGGGTTCCTCTTATTCCTATTAGGCCTAGACAGACTTTTTCAGTCACATTGCCTAATTGTCACATTCAGTCACATTATCTGGAAGCTGCCAGGACTGCAGAACTAGAGCCAGATTGCTGCCTCTTTGTATATTAACAACCAGACTATCTGAAAGGCTTAGTAACCAATGTAAAAAAAAAACCTTGACTTTTCAAACTGCTCAAAAAAAACATATTGTAGGAAGCTGTTTTATGCCATATACTCCAACTGTCACCTTGATTTATCCTTCAGCACTCCATTTTTATAGCTGCTTTTCAAATGTTCTACTTTCCCTCTCTTCTCCTTTCCCCCCAGCTTACTTCATTTGCTTCAAAAGGAGTTTACTTTCAATTAACTCAGCTGGGAGAGAGGACAGGAGGAGGCATAATCTTGCCCTTCCCCATAGACTAAGGGCCTTATATCCCCACAGTGGTATACCTTGCCTCTGACACCCTTTGCATACTGATTCCTAAGAATCCTATCACATGATGCATAGTCCTTTTCATAGGCAAAAGATCTGCTGTCAGAACCTTTTGAAAGATAGGTTTCCAGTCATCTTCACTCATACTTTATCCACACGCGTCAGAGGTACAGTAGTATTTCACATGATCGTAATCCCATATGCAACTCATTTGCAGCTCAGCTTTTTCTGCCACTCAATTCTCCTTTGCCAAAATGGCCAACAGTCCATTTCCAGTGGTAGTCAAGTAAAAACCATAAACAAAACTATAAGTGTTGTCGAAGGCTTTCATGGCTGGGATCACAGGGTTGTTGTATGTCTTTCGGGCTGTGTGGCCATGTTCCAGAAGTATTCTCTCCTGACGTTTCGCCCACATCTATGGCAGGCATCCTTGCCTCACAGCCTCTGAGGATACCTGCCATAGATGTGGGTGAAACATCAGGAGAAAATACTTCTTGAACATGGCCACACAGCCCAAAAGACATATAACAAAACTATGTTATTTGCTTTCCCTTAATTGTTTTTGTTTAAAACATATTTATTTTAAAAATTGAAATTGCACAGTTCCATAGGAACATTTTATCAACTTTTTTCCATTGAGACAAAAGAATGAAGTTGCTCAAAATCTATCAAAACATTTTGAAGGAACCACAGTGATGTAAGGGATGGTCAGAGGGATTGGGAGGAGTCATCTGTCTGCCTTGTGATAAGCCAAAATAGATATGGGAAGGAGGGAACTGCAAATGTAATGGGGTTTGTTTGTACACATTCCAACTAGTCAATATATTCTTGAATTCTAACATATTCTAACTTGGCAATATCTTCTTGAATTGCAGTGCTCAGAATAAGACACAGTATTTAAATTATCATAATATGTGAATTTCAAGACTCCTTTTTCCAGCAGTGTTATATGTACACTGAAGGATTATGTTATAGTGTTTAATGGTCACAGTGCATGACTAGTACAAGTTCATCTCTTAATATGGACATCAAGTACACTGTATCACAGTAAACCAGCAGTTCTCTTTTAGCCTATTCCTTCTCAAAAAGATTGGCATAAGGATAAAGCTTGTTGAGAACGTATGCCCAGCTTTACTCCTTAATAATGTAAAGAAGATGCAAAACAAAGGTAAGATATAGCAAATGGTACATAGGGATGTTTTATGGTTTCTGGGCTGTATGGCCATGTTCTAGAATCACATAACACCCCAGTGATTCTGACTGTGAAAGCCTTTGACAAGAAAATGATACATATTTTGATTCTGAAATTAATTTTAGTATAAGCAGAACTTGGGAAAAGTTGCTTCTTTAAATTCTAGGTCACAGAATCTATGCTGATTCTGGGATTCATGGGGTGGTAGTCCAAATAAGTAACTTTTCCACACTTTGAGTTTAAAAGATAAGAAACCAGAGAAACATTATAGAACTTATCGAAGGCTTTCACAGCCAGAATCACTGGGGTGTTATGTGATTTCCAGGCTGTATGGCCGTGTTTCTAGCAGCATTTTCTCCTTGTGTTTCACCTGCATCTGTGGCTGGCATCTTCAGAGAATCCTCTGAAGATGCCAGTCACAGATGTAGGAAAAACATCAGGACAAAAATGCTGCTAGAATATAAAACTACACAATACCTCAATATAGAACTTGAATGGGGAAAAATCCATTAGTATTAGGGTTCATTTAGACTGGTAGTAAATCTGCCCCACAAAAGCCCTGGATTCAGCATGCTGTTGTTGAATCCAAGGCTGTTGTCTAGATAGCCTGGCAGCACATCTGCTATGCTGTGATGCAATCTCCTCCATGTGGCAACCACTGCTCCTAACCAAGCACAAAGCTCCATCCAAGTTCCTGGCCATCATGAATGCCTCATTTGATCTCAAAACGATGTCTACGTGACCAGCAAAAAGGAGGGAAGTGATCTCCTTTCCTTATTGCCAGAACCGGCCCTAGGTAATTTTCAATTGTAGGTGAACAGAATTTTGGCGCCCCCCCCCCCAAACCAATCACTGAAAAATAAAAGCGTTGGATAAGCAAAAATGTTGGATAATAAGGAGGGATTAAGGAAAAGCCTATTAACATCAAATTACATTAAGATTTTACAAATTAAGCACCAAAACATCATGTTTTAGAACAAATCAACAGAAAAAGCAGTCTCGACTGCGCCCCCGTATGTTTTGCGCCCCAAGCGACCGCTTAATTCGCCTCGTTGTTGGACCGGCTCTGCTTATTGCTGATCACACAGGTACCCCATTCTGATATCAGCAAAGGAGTTCATGGCAGTCGGGAGCTCAGATGGAGCTCCATGGTCAGGCACAATCCATCCCTTCCCCTTTACTGATGAATGCAGGGAAAACGTGATGGCACTGGTATCCAGACCCAATCCCATTGTCCAGTTTGCCCTGAAGCTCAGGATATTTTGAAGTTTCCAGCAAGTTCTGTAATATCCCCCGACTTTATTAAATTGGGGCAAAGTTGGTTTACACCAAACAAAAACCATAATATACACCAGAAGCCACTGTGTTTCATGAAGACAAACAGCAGTTCATTTGAAGTGACTTATGGGTTTTTGCTTAATGTAGATAAGCTCTTAGTTTCAGATGAAAGAAACTAGCTCTTTTTTTTCAAAAAAAAAAAAAAAAGCAGACTAAAACATGCCCATGCTATACCTGGGACTACACAATCTTTCTTGATTCATATCAGGATGACGGAAAGGCAGGCATTGTGAATATGCCATCTTTCAACCTGAGTCAAATCTTTCCTGCTGCAAAAGGCAAACAGTGAGTACTTCCACAGGGGGATTGTTGTGACAATAAAAATTGCCAAGCATTTTACAAAGGCTGTGGAGACAAATCAAAATGTATTCCTTTCAAAAGTCAATATATTTTTTTGGCTTATGCTCCCTAAGCAATTCATCAGACAGGTATTTCATGGGAAGATCTTTTTTTCTTTATTTCGTTTGTAAGATTGCTTAATTTTTTGTCTTCATGAAAAAGGATACATTTCAATTGCAGGAGCCTTACTGTTCATCTTCCTTCTTGTGGGTATGTGATGCTGGTTGTTTACTTGGTCGACATAGCTGGATGCATGTTCCAAGTTGCCCTTTGTAAAGCATAGTTCTTCTATTCCTCCGGGGCCTTTTGTTGATCTCCGATATTGAGCATGTATCATTCCATTTCTTTTTCGATCCGGTCCAAATCCTATTAGCGCTGGCGCTTTTACAATTCATGAGACACACTGGGAGGTTGCTTTAACATTCATTCACTAGTTTTCCTGGCTCTTGCACAGAGTGTCTCCAATTAAGCTCAATGTTGCTTTGCTTTAACAGTAGTAATTGTTTCATACTGTACTGAAGTAGTAGGGGCACACCTTAAATTTCCCCAGAGAATTCAAAATCATTTTTGCCGCTCTCTTGTTATTTGTTTCCTTGCTTCTCCCATGAGACTTGTCATCAGTTATTTTACCTTTTATTTTATTTTCACTCCTATCTGTCATCATATTGCTGCCATCCTACTGCAGTCTATTCCATGGCATTATTTACCATCAACTAATTAGTTGTTCTTTCAAGCAGACAATTTGGTGAAATTTGCAAATTGTGTTCCACGTGAGTTTTATCTTTCCTTTCTGGCTCATACTCTTCAGTAGGGGTGTCCAGGTTTTCTACTACAGTTAATCAGACCTTGGAACAATACTTTCACAAACTACGCAGTTAAAGTTTCAAGACAAAATATACTAGTTATTGTTATATCTGAATTTTGAAGATATTTACTTTCTCATTATTAAAAAACAGCTAAAACTGATGTTCTTAATTCGCTTTTTCTTTAAGAAAATTCAGAATTATTGTCAGAATCTCATAGCCAATGAGACCACTTAAACATCCAAGCAGTGAAGCTATATACAGACCCTATAGCAATTGAAACAGTTATAGCTGCAGTGCAAAAATGAAATGTGTTTTTTCAAGTTAAATCATCACGGTAATGCTACTTCACTATGCCTTATTACTGCAAATTCTTTGTTATTTGTACAGCATAATATGTATAATATATATCACTATCAATTAGGCATGCAAGCAGTTTAATTGGATCATTGTTTCCTTTTTAAAGTACATCGAGGAAGGTCCTGCTCCTTTGTTGCTGCCATAGCTCCAATATCCAGAAGGGCACAGTTTCTCTTGACTCCTGCCCTTAAGGATCTACACGGGATGGTCAAGGATCTTCTTTCAAGTTAGGATTGTATACCTCTCTCAGCTCCATAGGAGAACTACCACCTTCTTTGGACTCTAATTGGAGTCTGTTATCTGACTATCTTCTTTCCCTTTTCAAACAGAAGGTATGATATGAAAAGAGGATGAAGCAGTACAGAAGTGCTGGAGACTAGGTCTGTTATTGTCATGTTTCCTCGCAGCTTGCTTGTTATCTTCAGGTGCTATAGCAGACGTCTCATCATTAGGGTTGAAATATATTTCAATAAGATTCGGTTAGCTTGAGTACATGGAATATAGAAATATGGAGCACCATCTTATCTTTTGCCTTAGGACTGGGGGGAAATCCTTCTCTTAAGATGGCACAGGATCTGCAACCCTTTATCAAGTCTGAGAAGAACTTTATCACATCTCTCTTTATTCAGGTTTATCCTCAGATACAGATCAATTGTAAATTCTGCTCAAAGGATGTCTGGATGTTAGCATCCTTCTCAGTACCAATGAGACTTGTTCATAAAGACAGAGTAATAACATTATAAATAGTTAGAACAAACACTTGCATTTTTGAAAGAATCGATTTAGCAATGCTTTGAGAAAAGAAGCTCCTAATAAGTTCTTAATAATATTCCAGAAGGGAATGGTTAACTCTCCTCCTCTTTATGTTATTGTTGCTGTTGTTACATTAGTTTACCAGGCTCAAGGCAGCTTGCAAAGGTTAAAATAGATATAGTTAAAAATTCATGTCATAAAAAGTTAAAAAAAATCATTTGAATAACAATAGAAATTAAAGCTCTTCAAAGCAAAACCATTAAGAAGAAAACTATCAACAATGCAGCAGATTCTGAAAAGCCTTTTCTTCCTGAAGCATAAAGGTTTTCAACGTCCTACATGAGGACTGCAATGAAAACTCTTGGACCTCATCACATTGAGAATTTTCCCCATCACAGGACACTTCAGCCTCTTTTCAAACATGAGAGACACAGAGCTCATCACATAATGTTAAACTACTTCCAGGCATCATGCATGGAAGTTGAAAAGAGGCAGAATTGTCCTGAAAGGAAGGAACTCTGAACACGAGTGAGCGATCGTATTCAGAGCTCCTATCTCCTACTGTGCATTACACTGTGGTTCCAACTGAAAAGCAGGTGAGATAGGAATCATCAAAGTTTCCCATCCAATTTCATTGTCCACCTGTCAGTCTCCTTTATGATAAGGAGCTTTGGGCAGGGCAAGTTTTTCCCATGGAAAGAAGAGGTTTTAATTGGTGTCAGTCTCCTTTAATGTAAGGGGCTTTGGGCAGGCCAAGGGATCTCTTGGCTTTTGGATATTGGAGTTTTCCCCGATTAAAAAAAATAAGGCAGAAGGGCAAAGAAAAGGATTCTCCATGCGATGAATGTAAGATGAATGCACTGCCAGCTCTTAGGTTTCTACTTGTAATAAAACTGATCAAGGGCAGTGAAAAGGGAAAAAACTGTGATGGGGAGGCAGAACTCAAAACAGGACAGCTGATGATTTAGAAAGGCAATTCCCTATGCTTAAAAGACAGCCATCCATGCTTTGCCACCTCAATCTGATGAGGTTGTAGGAAGGGAATCCCATAACCTGAAGAAGAGCCAGCAAGGGTGTTATCTACACTGTAGAATTAATTCAATTTGATATCATTTTAACTGCAATGACTCAATACTATGGAATCCTTAGAGTTGCAGTTTGGTGAAGCACTAGCACTCTTTGACAGAGAAGGCTAAAGTCTTTTCAAAACTACAACTTCCAGGACTTCCATAGAATTGTGCCATGGAAATGAAAGGAGTGTCAAACTGCATTAATCCTACAGTAAAAATGCATTAGGAAGAAGGCACTCTCCCATGCTTCTTCCATAGTTACCTGTGAAGACTGTGGGATAGAGAGAATGGCCTCCACAGAGGCTCTCATAACATAGGAAGACTCACATGAAAGACTATGATCCTTCAGATGACATGAAACAGAGTTGAATAGGACTTTATAGGTCATAATCAGCACTTGAAATTGTCCCCAAAAAAGAAACTGGTAGCCAGCCACCAATAAAGCTGCTAAAATAAGGTAATTGTGTATGTAATTGCTGAGTATTTTATGAATAGATGATAAAGAATCTGCATGTCTACATGGAAGAGGTGAAATTTCATGCATCCTGCTGCTAAGCTCTAAAGGCAACAATCAACACCTTGATTACATTTGGATCCAGATGCCAATACATCTTTGAAGATTTGGGGTGGCATTTTGTTGTAATCAAATAACAATGCAAATAGCTGGACTTGTATAACTGTATTTTAGGAAGGACACAGTAGGCAGCTCCAGGAAATGTTAGGATTTGAGCTTTGCTATTTCCTGCCATCTCTTGCACTGTAGTTTATAAGAAGAGGATTACCATTCACAATGTTCTATTCTGGATCAATATGCATGTCTGCATGTGTGGAAAGGAGTAAAGATGAGTGGGCAGAGGAGGTTAAATTAGCTGACTGCCAAGGCTATAAGATGGATGGGAGACTTTTAATCTTGCCCAGGAGGGAACAGTAATATTTTGCAGAAGCATTTATGTGACCTTCTATAAACATGTCATTGGTTGGTAGTTCATCTGTCTGCCGGTGGATTCTACAAACTCTTCTCCTCCATTTGATCTTATATGACTTCTACATTGTTAAAATATTGAAAATCCAATGCCTAATGGATATCATGCAGATTTCTTCAGCATATATATTTACAGGTAATATATAATAGCAGTCAGAAGTCACACATGGGAGCCATGGATACCAAATTTCTAACGCCAGATATGGTTATCATGACTTTTCTTTCCTGGCTAACCTAAAAGTTAAGTTCTTTCCCATCATTCCAACTGCATTTACCTTTTCTAGAACCATATATTATCATAAACAGTAGTAGATCTTTCTGTTTGCAGTCCAGAGCCATGAAATAATTGTGATTTCTGTGCTTCTTTGTTGTCTCCTCCCCTATCCTATCTCTTTTCCCTTTACTTCTGTTGAATTCCTCATTTTTATCTTAGACTTTTAAAAATGGATCTTGCCTATAAAAATTCACTGTATAGATTATCCATTTTTCAAAACAGCGCACTTGACATTATGTGAGGAGAGAATTCAGGGGGAATATATATAACTTTAATCGCACAAGCAGAAAAAAAAGCTTCCTCTAGAGAGTGCCTCACAGTTCAGTAAGAAAAAACAAAGCTGAACTACTGAATCATAAGCCTTGAGCTTAATTATAGACGTACAGATTAATGGTAGCTCAAAGATTATACCGCCATCATCCAGATTCCATGCTGAGCATCCTGCTCACACAAGAAAATATTGGCTGAACATGAAATAATCCTTTAAAAAATAAATGTTGCAGGAGAAACCACTTGCAGTTTCAGGATCCCAGCTATATTTTGACCCAAGGAGAAAGGCCTGACATTAAATAATGTGCCAGTAAGTGCAAGAAAACAAAAACAAAAAGTAAAATGTGGTTCAGCTGGAGTTATTCAAAAAGTTAAATCTAATGCCTGGCTCAACTACAGTAGTTTTCACTCAGCTCTCCAATCTGTCATTTTGACTTCTGAGCATGTCCTTTGGGGTTTTAAATGTATTTTAATATTTTTATGTTTAATGGTTATGGTATAAAGAATTAATTGGTTTTTAAAAACTTTTATACTCATATTTCAATTCATTTATATTGCTTTAATTTGTATTATGTCATATTTATTGTTATCCACCTTGGGTTAATAAATAAATAAATAATAGGATATTAGTTTCCCTCTCCTAATTGGATAATCATGTCCTCTATTCTATCATCCAAATCATTAATAAAGATGTTGAACAGCACCAGGCCCTATGGTAGATATTAGTCACTTTGGTATTGTCCCATTCATCAAGAGGGGGTCACACAGGGGTGCTAGACAGAGGATAGTCCATTTTACAGGGGAAAGGGGGTTGAAGGAGTTAAACTATTTCCCCCTATTTTCCTGTTATTCCCCCCACCCATGTCACCATCATCAAAACAACCATTGCTTATGATATGGGAAAGGGAGGGGGGAATAACCAGTGAAAATGGGGCAAATGGTTTTCCTCCTACAACTCCCCCCCCCCCCCCCGAAAATGGACTATCCTTCTCTGTCTAGATCCCCTTTGGAGTCCGCCTGGATAATGGAACAGCGCCATCACTTCTCTCCAGATAATTGTTTGGCAATCTTTATGGCTAGAAAACAAAATCTACTGCCCTGATCTCTGAATCTAAAAATAGTCCATCAGTCAAACAACTTTACTGCATGTTAATTGTGCACTGTTGCCCATTGGAGACATTGTGCGCAACAGAAATATTATTCATTCTGCTCTGCAGGAATGAAATATATTGAGATTTACATCTCTATTTCTTGCACATGCTTTCAAGGAACAAATCACCCTTAGTATATAAAACCTGAAGTACACATTCATCCTCATTGAGTCTGAATGACTAGGAAAGAGAGAGAAAATACAGGGATCTTAAAATTTTACGATCTTGTTGCAACAAATGACAAAGTTTAGACTGCTTGTACCTTCCAGAACCAACCCTGGGATCTCCACTGAAGCTTTATCACCAATCCTTGTTTCCATGACAAGCCAAATTATCACAAGGACAGAAAGTGCAGTGAAATCTTCTGAACAGGGGCACAGACAGCAAAACAAACACCACAGGAGTTAACCCTTCCCTATGCTATCTAAAGCATATATATTATATATATATGGCGGTTACACTTAAAAATGTACCTGTTCCGACTTACATACAAATTCAACCTACAAACCCTATCTTGTTCATAACTTGGGGACTGCCTGTATTGTATGTTATTCCAATTAGAGTGGGTCGCTCCTGCAGACGTAAATAACAGATGACAGAATGTTTCCATTTTGAGGATTATGATGCACTTACTATTTGGCTATTGAGATCATTGACTTCGGAAATGTTACTCATCATGGACCTACTTATTGCTTCACTTTTCAACCCAGTGAGACTCTTGTAGAAACTGACAATCATTAAAGTAAACAATGCAATGCAATGCCATAGTAGCCGATAACCACATAGAAATAAAAAGCTGAAATAGAACCACTAAAAGACTTCGCAGCAGGGGAGCAAAAAGTCATCCTTGGCTAAAAGCTTGACAAAAGAGAAATGATTTATACAAGTCATCATAAGCCATTAAAGAAGAGGTCAATCCATGCTCTGAACCCTTGGATTGAATGTGAAGTTCAGCAATCTTTGCTTCTCGGGTTTCCAAGGGAATGACTATCCTTCCCCTGAGTTTCAGCAGAAAACATGTTGTTAATAATGACAACACCTTGTGAACTAAAAGACCATCAGAGAAAGATTCCATCCCCAATTTTATTCTGCTAATTTTTTTTAAAAAAAACTTGTTTCATAATTGTTCAAATTGTTCAATCTTCACCATAGAATTTCTAACTGTATATAAATATTTAGACAAAAGCGCCCTATTACCATGTAATAGGTGAAATTGTGGCATCTGGTATTTCTTCATTCCATTCAAATTCATCTCTCACATGAGCTTTTTTAGAGAGATCAAGATGACTGAGTACAAAATTGCTGGAAGAGGTAAGAGTGGGGAATTTTGCTAAATTATTCACAAATGCAGCAAATTCACAAAGATTTACCATTTAATTTGCAGTTTGAATATGAAGTGTCCTACTCAGAAGCTGGCATTCAAATGCTTGAGACCTGCCATTTCTTGATTGTTTTGATTTTCATACAATTGTAGAATCAGAGAAAAAAACACCTCCTAATACAGGTTTTGCAATGTAGGATAT
The DNA here is from genome assembly GCF_035594765.1 of Anolis carolinensis. Taxonomy (NCBI): domain Eukaryota; kingdom Metazoa; phylum Chordata; class Lepidosauria; order Squamata; family Anolidae; genus Anolis; species Anolis carolinensis. Next base: position 216,820,509 of record NC_085844.1, on the reverse strand, counting down.
AACTACCTGATCTGTAACCACCCAGTCTCAGTCTAAATAGCTCCTCAAGCAGAAGCCAAAACTTTTTACAGTAGTTCCACTGGCAAATCGTTCCTATTGTTAGAGGGATTTTACTACTTCTTACTCAAAATTAGTGGTTTTTTGCCATTTCTATCTTATTCTGGTCTAGATCAGGGTTTAAACAGAAAGGCTGGCATCTTGTTACTGGCATTTGAAGGTGTACAGTTACTCTGTACCTGCATATACTCCTTTGTAAACATTACAGAGATTGGAGCTCCCTTCTACCCCCAAAATCTACCAGAGACTCACTGCAAATTGCCATCCATGGCCATTCAGACGAAGAGTGAGAGACGACAGTATTGCATCAGCTGCTGAAACATCTAGAACATTCTGGCACATCTTCGCAAATGATATAATCACTTCATGTCTGGTTATAGCAGTGGTTCTCAACCTTCCTAATGCCACGACTTCTTAATACATTTCCTCACGTTGTGGTGACCCCCAACCATAAAATTATTTTTGTTGCTACTTCATAACTGTAATTTTGCTACTGTTATGTATGGTAATGTAAATATCTGATATGCAAGATATATTTTCATTAACTGGACCAAATTTGGCACAAATACCCTATACGCCCAAATCTGAATAATGGTGGGGTTAGAGGGGATTGATTTTCTCATTTGGGAGTTGTAGTTGCTGTGATTTATAGTTAAACTACAATCAAAGAGTATTCTGACCTCCACCAATGATGGAATTGAACCAAACTTGGCACACAGAACTCCCATGACCAACAGAAAATACTGGAAGAGTTTGGTGGGCATTGACCTTGAGTTCTGGAGTTGTAGTTCACCTAAATCCAGAGAGAACTGTGAACTTTGATGATGGATCTGGACCAAACTTGGCACTAATACTCAGCATGCCCAAATGTGAACACTGGTGGAGTTTGGAGAAAATATACATTGGCATTTGGGAGTTGTAGTTGCTGGGATTTATAGTTCACCTCCACTCCCTGCTTAGTCTCAGAAATAGCCCTCCCCTTGTCAGAGAGGCCAACTGAGAGGCCAGCCAATCACAGCAGCAGGAAGACTTTTGGTGGGACGATTTGCTGTCTGTTTCCCAAAAGGAAGAAGAGGACAGGTGGAGACATCTTCAGCATTCTCTGCCAAAGGTGTTCTTAAGACCAATAGAAACATGTGTTTTCTGATGCCCTCAGACAGCCCCTCATGACCCCTCCCCAAGGGTCCCGACCTCCAGGTTGAGAAACACTGGGTTACAGTGCCATAGCTAGATGCTTCTCTTCTCTTCCAGTCATGAATGACCATGGATGGGAGGCATCACAGTACTAAAGTAATTGTGAAAGGAATGATAAATGGCTCACTATAGCATAATTCCATATGTGGAACTACTATACTATGTGAAGCCATGAATAGTTGCAGCCAAAACACTCAAAATTCTAATTCTCAACTATAAGTTAGTATCATGTGCTGTCATCAAAAGATTTTAAAAATATAGTTACATATCAATTGCCAAAACCAATGTTTAATAGAATTATATGACAAAAATACAGTCTAAATTATATAGAGTAAGCAGATTAAGAATGAGATCTATCATGGAATACCTAGGTAGGCTATATATACAGAGGAAGGTAATAACAAACTGCTTAAAATCCGAATTCCACCTTCCCCCTAAAAAATCATGTTTCCTTTACTCTCTAAATTTCTAGCATTGGAGAGAGTGAGATATTAAAAATTGTTCACAGCTAGAACTCTTATATTTGCTGTATTTGAATTTCCATTGGTAACTTTGCATGGTCTTTTTCTCTAGATTGTAATTTCATAGAATTACAGAATTAGAAGACACCACAAGGGCATCTAAATCCCTAACCATGCAGGTTTGTAAATGTTTGGTGGATGCTTTGTGTTACCGTAATGCTAGAATTTTAAAGGCTGGAAAAAATTATTGGGGGAGTAGAATTCTAAGTAGTGGGTCAGTGTCATACCCCCTCCTCTCACTCACTCACACACACACACATCTTTAGGGAACATTGGAAAAGACCCTTATCAAAAAAAGACTGATGAATTACAGATCGTATTGAACTAGGTGGGCCAGTGATCTGATTGGATGAAAAACTTTCCTATGGGCTAAATTCAATGTTGTGTTGGCCTGTCCAAAAATCACTTCTAAGCCATTATCGAATGAAGCCACTATCCAATGTCAATCACATAACCTGGAATATTGGCTACTTACTAACCTTATCACTGTCCTTATCACACCACTGCTGGCATTGTGCAACGATGATGCTTCAGCAGTGTGAGGCTGCACTTCCAAGTGGGTAGTGTAATTCCTCCATCCCACTGTGCCATTCCAGTCCATTTGTTTTGCTTTTTGCTTTTTACAAGACACTTCCCAATTACAAAATGTTTAAAAAATTCAGTGAGCAGAGACGGCAGCATGACACCACAGAAATGCTTGGACCTGATTGTACAGTAGAGTCTCACTTATCCAACACTCGCTTATCCAACGTTCTGGATTATCCAATGCATTTTTGTACTCAATGTTTTCAATACATCGTGATATTTTGGTGCTAAATTCGTAAATACAGTAATTACTACATAGCATTACTGTGTATTGAACTACTTTTTCTGTCAAATTTGTTGTAAAACATGATATTTTGGTGCTTAATTTGTAAAATCATAACCTAATTTGATGTTCAATAGTCTTTTCCTTAATCTCTCCTTATTATCCAACATATTCGCTTATCCAATGTTCTGCCGGCCCGTTTACGTTGGATAAGCGAGACTCTACTGTACTTTGTAAGTCTTGGAACTATGGCACCATCAGGGGCTATTGACAGGATTACCTATCAATAGTGAGGGATGGCTTTATCGTGAGGAGGTGGTGGAAAGGGTTTCACCTCTGTGCAATAAAGTCTCTAGTGTTTTTCCTTTTCCCTCCAAGCAAAGAAAGAGCCTTTTAGCCACTGTCTCGAATATCAGAGTTTCTATCATCTCTTATGGCAAGTTAAATTGGCATACTAATTTAAGAGGGCTGTAGCTATCATAGCAGTAAGTTAGAGTAATTTGATACAAAAGAATACCTCTTGGTGTGTGAAACAAATGTTCAGGAAGCGCACACTTCTGCTGAGCCTGGAGCCCATACAAATCACAGAAAGCTGGCATTTCTTCCTCCTCTCTCTCCCACTCCCTTGGCCATGATGCATTTAGCAAGCCTTCCCTGGGTGTTCTTGACGTTTGTGACATCCCATTGCACAAGCTGAACAGACCTTCTGTGTCTAGATTAATGGAGCACAACCTGCAAGATGTCTCCAGATAAATCATTCTGGATGGTTAAATGGTAGCTACAGAATAACTGCTCCTCTGTTAAAGACTGAAGAATGGTGCAGTAGTTGAAAAACACGAACTTTGTATCCGTCAATGCATTTTGCGTTCTATAAAGTTCTACAAGAGATGGGATGTATTTTGGGATCATCAGAGGTTCTTTTGTAGTAGCTCATATTTTATGCTGGCCTACTTCTTTTACAAGATTGCTTTGTTGGGAGCTGCTGTGGGTTGCCCTGAGCCAAGACAATGGTGTAAATATGAACATTCAAGTACTCATCATGGTTGTCCTCATAAACCTATTTTTAAAAATCAAATCTTGTGCTAATCTTGATCAGAAATCCAGTTCTAGTAGAATGTAGTCATGATCTTGCTTATTACTGTTAGTATACCAGAGCGGGCAGGAGAATGCGGGGGAGGACAAAGTAGAAAAGAGAAGATGAGAGCTGATATAGCTTCACCCGACTAATTTATAAAAATATGTACACCTCTGCAGAACTGTATGGCGTATGACTTTACTGTACAAGGTAGGCAAAACACTATTCAGACCCCACTGCTGGTCTACCTTCTCCCCATGATTAACTCATTCCCCATTATTGACAGGAAAAACTCATCAATAGCTGACAATCCCTCAATGTTCCCATCCACCCACCTTGTTTGATGGGTCTATTCTGCTTCTGTGTTGGCATGACTGCAGTGGAATGGCATTGGGGGCAGGAAGCCTATCCTCTCCCCCTTCCCCTCCTTATTTCCTTTTTATTGAATATTTTCCAGTAATATTTGTCTTCTTTTAAATTAACCATTGTTGGAACTGTGACATAGCATAAAAAGGATATGGACCAACAGAAATTTATGAAGATGGGGTTAAAAGGGTATGTAGAAGTACAATTGCAAGAACACAGATTGGCAATGAGCACAATCAGACAATTTTTAAAAAGTGTGAAAGTGCTCATCCTGGTATGTATCCAGTATTGGTTATTGTGCAACTTTCATGGAAGAGTAATTTCATGTGATAAAGTTCTTAATTTCAGGGATTTCCCCCCAGAAAAGTATGCTAACATAGTGAAATTAACACCCAGAAAGTTACCTTCCTGTCACATAAGTATTAGGGGCTTTCTGATAACAAGGAATGTAAATTATAGTGTTTATGTGGGAAAATTCTCTGGAAGGCCACTTTAGACATCTGGCCTGCAAACATAACCTAAATATGTGCTAGAAATGTTAGATGAGTGGAAAACTACTTCAACAGATGCATAATGTATGAGCAACCTGAGGATAGTTGGATGTGTGGAGAATTGAACTCAGGTCCTCCCTTCTATTCACAATTCAGTAGGTCAGGGAATGGGACAGAAATGCATTTAATTCAAGAAATTTGGATCTGTAATTCACCAGCATAGCTGTCTAATATTTCCAGGAGTTACTTTCTTCAAAGGAACTGTGAGCACTGCAATGAAGGGTGCCCTAGTAAAACCTACCTGCGTTAGTGGGTAACCCTGCCCTCCTGGCTTGCAAGCAGTTCAGCTCAAGACAGTAGCTGTATTTCCACACAAAGATGGCTTTTTCTGCCACTCATCCATTGCCAATATATCCCATCCAACATGATTTGTGTTCACAGAGGTGGTCCAACGGCGAGGCCAAGTAGGCGGCTTCCGTTGGTGCACACCGACGGGGCGCACTCGAGGTGCCTCCGTTAAAATGTGGGGCCGCCGCAGCCCCGCCGTCACCCACCGCCACCTCTACCTCTTTTTTCTGTGACAGAATACCTGCGCATGTATGGAAGGGTCCCATCGCCAAAATGGCCGATGGGACCCTTACACGCATGCGCAGCAGGTCCCTCGCTCACGCAGCATGGGTAAGGCAACTAAGCCGCCCGTCCGCGTGAGTGAGGGACCCTCGGTGCATGCGCAGAAGGGTCCCATCATCCAAAATGGCCAATGGGACCCTTCTGCGCATGCGCGTGGGGCCACTCACACAGTGACATAAGGCACGCTCTCACATCACCCGGAAGGCGGGCCCAGGAGAGCATGAGTCGGCACGCAGGGCGTACACTCTCCTGGGCCCGCTTTCCGAGTGGCATAAGAGTGTGCACCGGCACCATCGCCGCTGCGGCCACTGGTTTGTGGGGGGGGGGTTGGGAGCCAAAATGGGGGTGGGGGGCGCCAAGTAGTAGTTCGCCTACTACTTGGAATTACCCTGGGCCGGTTCTGTGTGTTCATATATGTGACACCTTTACCAGCATAAGTCACCAACAGGATTTCACTCTTCATCTGCATCACTCCATCTTATGTAAAGGTAACGAATATTTATTGCCCCCTGGAATTCAAACCTACCCATAAGACTTTGCATCACCATATGAAAATCTCAAAGTCCTATCTTGTTGCTGGGGAAATCAATTTCTTCTCTACATAAACTCAGAGAAATTCGGAATTAGGAAAGTCTAAAAAATAAATAGTACTTTTACCAAGTTCTCAGCTGAAGAGATTAAAAATAAACTATTAAGATATATTATTTTGTGTTATTTATGGAACCTCTCTGATCTATACCAACCTGAACTCACCCTTTCTTTTCCCCAGCTTTGTTTTTCAGCATATCTTCATGCTAGTTGGCCATTTTAATGCTATACAGAGCATTTTAATGTAAACCAGTAAAATCTGCACTATATAAACTGCTCCATTAAAAAAAAACACTTTAAAAATATGAATCTTCATTAACGGTCCTGGGGCATTAATTTCCTCTCTATTAGACGGGTATTTAAAACACACACACATACACACACACATTTATATTGATATTCTATAGGAATTCTCCATAGTCGCTCCCTAGAACACTGTAAAGTTCACAGCAATTATGACCATGAGATCAATCTTGTGGGAGTGGGAAGTGTTGTAATTACTCCTTCAACATCAGCCTGGAAGTAGGAGCTAGGGAGTAAGTACGCTAAGGGTTCTTAAAATAAGCCCGTTCTGAATTGTAACACAGTGCTAAATAGAACATAGAAGTTATCAAATGTCCTTACTTGTAAAGCAAACTCTGCGCGGATGCTCAGCTTCAAACCCCCATTCCTTTCCACATTGCAATTGATCCCTGCAAAGTCTAACAATGGCACCTTTTCTTTTTGTTTCCTGTTACACTGAGCTTCAGACTTCTATTTCAGAAAGGCTGAGAAACTCTGCTCCAAATCCAATCCCACAGGGTAGGTTTCTTATGCCACAGATGTTAGTTAACCTCTGAAAGCGCAAGCAGACCAAACTGAACTCTATTGTAGCTCAGTTTGTTCAGTGTCTATAGCACTAAAAAGACATCATATTTTAACCCCCATCACCACCAAACATTAGCACTGTTTCCAATCTTTTTGCAAAAAGTTAACATTTCTTCATTTTCATCAATTATTAATTTCAAACACCATACTTTTCACTGAATATATGTGTGAGAAAAACAGAGCAAACAAAGAGCTATACTGGTTCTAAAAGCCTACGTAACCCAGCATTCATTCCAATCAGTATTTAACCAATTGTCAATCAACCTCGCATTCATGTCCTCCAGCAACTAATGCTTAATGACTGTAAAATGTGTAAAACATGAGTTATCTAGGATTCAGTGTTGTGCTATAATTATCACAATGGGACTTTTAGCTTTGTGCCTTCCTCTTTGAGCCTGAAAATCTGCTCCAGTAGCTTCTGCTTCCATCAGTGGAACAACATCTCTGGATCCTAACCTCTATGGTAGGCATCAATTGTGTCATTCCACGGATGAAAGAAGACTATTATCAGTAGGCCTATTTTAAAGCTATATCAACTGAACTCCATCATTTAGATCTTGTGTTGTGAATCACATAATTTAACAAAGTACGTGTTCCCTCACTACTTTGCGGTTCACTTTTCGCTCCCTCGCTGTTTTGCGGGTTTTCAATAAATATTAATGTAACCATTTATCACGGTATTGTTGCTTTCCATGGGTTTTTGCAGTGTGCAGGGTTTTGGAAGGGGGAAAAGGGAGAAATAAAGGGAGGGGGGAGGGGAAGGAAGGGTTGGAAATAAAAAAGGGTTATTTGGCTTCCATTCTTCTTCTCTGCCAGTGTACTGTATATTGTAACTGCTAAAATAAAATACAGACTGCATTGTAGTAAATAGTTTGTTGTTTGCTCTCCTCCACACATAGAATAAATATAGTGTCCCTACTTCGCGGATTTTCACTTATTGCTGGTGGTCCTGGAACGTAACTCCCATGATAAGTGAGGGAACACTGTATTGAGAGGTCACTCTCAAGTGCACCCAGGTAATATATCTTCTTTAATGGTGGTAGATTTAGAAGATAGAAAATATAATAGGTCTGCTTATTACACACAGTCATTGAACATGGGTTCATCTGTGAATACCGTAAAATCACTCTGGAGGATTTAGAAAATGCCTAAAGAAATGTCCCTTTTAGGCCTCAATGGCAATTCTATGAACAATTTCTGCCTTAAGAACTTATAAAGGTCAGTGGAGTTGACCATGGAATCACACTGGACTTGCCTACATCAGTGGTTCTCAACCTGTGAGTCCCCAGGTGTTTTGGCCTACAACTCCCAGAAATCCCAGCCAGTTTACCAGCTGTTAGGATTTTTGGGAGTTGAAGGCCAAAACATCTGGGAACCCACAGTTTGAGAACCACTGGCCTACATTGATCCTACACCCAGGTTTCAACCAGAAATCTCTTCTGGATGTCCAGATGATATCCAGGTGATATCAACATTTAGACCACAATTAAATGAAATAATTTGGCCCAGCAAGCATTATGCTAACAATCAAAGTTCCAGATTAAAGTTCCAGGAAACAAAGGCAGAGACAGGGGCATTTTATTGCATCTTGACAAAGAAGCGATGCTTGTGAACTTCCACTCCAAAATGACAAGCATAAGAGAGCATGTGCTCTGCACAATAGTTTTTATACAACCAGTTCCATTGTTCCAGTTTGAATCATCCCTCTTCTGTTTCTGGTTGACTGAGCTCTGATGATGTGGCTGGAAATCCCATCCTAGCCAGGTTGGGAAAGTTCTGTGGGCAGAGGGAGTCTCTAAGAAGTGCTGGCATTCCAGGCCAACAGGGGTCCAGGGGGGGGGGGGGGGGATGATGGGATTATGAAACCCAGGCACTGGTGAACAATGGAAGCTGACTCTGTGGTCTTGGCTTGGGCTAGGTAACCCAAAATGCTTGTAGTTGGGTAGTTGGGAGCTATTGCCTATCTCTTTTTATATTCTTTGCCTGAGGCTGAGAAGCATTTTTGGTTAATAGCTCTGTGGCCTGAGCCAGGCAGTTAAAACAGTTTACATTTAAAGAATAAGGTAGAATAAAAGTACCGTTTATACATTTCAGACTAGGGAAATAGATACATTATATAAAAGGATAAAAATTGTACCACTAGGAATTGATACAAATGTGGTAGTTTCTCTTGATTTTTGTCTTTGGGTGTTTAAACCTGAAGGTAATGAGATTATGCAGATTTTCCCAGGCCAGCAAGCATAAAGAATGGCAAAATGACCATGGTATGGAAATGGCAGGAGTCTACTGTATACCATGCAGCTGAGGACAAGTCTACATAGGGACCACCAAATTCAGCGCCCAAACATGAATCAAGGAACATGAAAGGCACTGCAGACTAATTCAGCCAGAGAAGTCAGCCATAGCAAAGCATTTGATGACCCAACCTGGACACAGCATACTATTTGAGAACACAGAAATGCTGGACCACTTTATCAACCACCATATCAGACTACACAGAGAAGCCATTGAAATCCACAAGCAAGTGGAAAATTTCAACAGAAAGGAGGAAACAATGAAAATGAACAAAATCTGGCTACCAGTATTAAAAAAAACCTCTAGAATCAAGACAGGTAATAAAGAGTACTCTAAAAAAACAGGAATTCCAGATAAGAAACAATCAGCACCAGCTAACACCTCCCAAAAAAGGATTCCCCCAGGCAGGAAGCAGCCAGGTATTGAAGCTGCAAGGCTATTCAATGTTAATCAAGGTGACCAATTATAACATTCACACTTACCTCAAACAGACAAGAGTTCTTTCTCCCACCCTAGACCTTCCACAGATATACAAACCTCACTTACCTAGTTTCCAACAGACCTCTCAATCTCTGAGGATGCCTGCCATGGATGTGGGCAAAACGTCAGGAGAAAATGCTTCTGCAACATGACCATACAGCCCGGAAAACTCACAGCAACCCAGTGACCAGAGTCACCTTTGTTTTGAGCCAGACCTTGGGGCTATTTCTCAATACGAAACAATAACTGGATAATTTGCTTCTTGGCCTAGGTCAGGCAAAGGTTAATGATTTTGTGTCCCAGAAGTAAAATAGAACATGTTTAATAGATTTGTAGGAATAAAAGTGGGATAAAATATAGTTTACAGAGGAGACAGAGAAATCCTGATGGGAAGGCCTGGGAGTTTTATGCAAAAGGCAAGATGCCGCTGCTTCTCATTCTGGCTAGTTGCCTTTGGAAAACTATAAATCCCTAACTATAAATCCTTTTTTATTGGGGTGGGAGTAGAGCTGTTCAATAACACAGGGACTTCCATTTGGTAACATGCAGTTAAACGAGTTAACTCAGTTTTACCCCACATTATGAGAAGTCAACAAAACTCTAGAGAAATCCATACTCTGGGGTGGTGTGGACATCAGCACTATTTAGAGCCTTTCCACAAAGACAGGCATGGCTTCTAGTGTTCAGTGTTTCAACCCAGCCCCAGATTTCCATCCCTTCTCTAGGCATATTTTAGGTCCTAGCAATTCTAGTGTATGCTTCAGACAGATACTCAAGACATTGTTCATTTCAGTTAAGAAAAATAGGGTCCCAGATTATTCAAATATCAAATTACATAGAGTCATAGAACACTGTGTAATACATGGGCCTACTATTCTTCATAAATGGGAGTATCCTCTTGCACTCTTATTCTTTTCATGAGCTGTCATCATTGTGTTGGGTCACAATGGCAACAGAATGTTGGAGTAGATAAGACTTCTGGTCTGATCCAACAAGCCTTCTCATGTTTTTACAGACCCTTATGCCCCTGAGATTACTCTCATCCATAGTACATATCAATAGCAAACTGCCAAGATTAAATAGGGATATAAAATGGAATCTGGAGATAGAGGTGCATTTATTGCCTATCTGAAACCCATAAAATGGCTTGTGAAATTGCAATGCCCATACAAGAATGTGATTTGCTTCCACAGCTTCAGGCGAAGTTGAGTCAAGGCTAGATAAACTCTTAACAGAATCCTTAAGTGGATAAATGACAGCGGCAAATATTACATGTAGTGTAGCTGGAGAAAATAGCAGCATATGGTTACATCACATGACTATATAATACATTATGAGAGAAAATAATGTATCTTTGATCCTCTGTGCATTATAAGCATTAGTATGACCCCTGTTGACCAATACAGAGAAATATATTTAACGTGTATGGAAAACGGAGCCTGAAAACCTCACAGAGATGGGAATGACTGTGAGTTTTTCTGGTTCACAGAAATGCAAGGAACTGCACAGCAATCCCCTGCATTTTAAATTTGATTCTGTAACCGTTAGGACATCAGGGTCTGGACCAAAAATATTACACTGGATTTAAAATGAGGGCACATTTTAGTCTATAATTGTACATGATAGAAAACTCAGTTCAAAATGAAATAAATAAAATTATGAAGATCAATTTTATCAAACTGTTGGGCTTTTTTTTTTTTACAAAATATTCTGGTACTTAAACAAGGGAAATAATCTATTGGTTTGTTTTTTAAACAGCTATGATCCAAAAAAGTAATATTTCTAAACCTTCCCCCTGGAAAGATCCTAACGTGTATGCATTCTCCATGAGGAATACTGCCATGATGATGTATGTGTAGGGCCTCATGGAAGCTGCAAAGACTCTCAAATGCATCCAGAACTTTGCAACATTTGAACATTGCAGAACTATATGGGAAGTGAGCTTTGGAGAGATATTTTGGAGAACTGCCTTGGGTTCGCCAGGAGAAAGACGGCATAGAAATCCCCAAAATAAATAAATAAATACTTCTGGAGTATAACTTCTAAAGTCCCTCAACCAGCCTGATAACTAACCATTTGGCATGGGGATTTTAAAACATTCAGGAAAACAGAAGAGAAGAGAAAATAAAAGTTTCCAAAGCTCTGAGCTAATAGTTTTTCAAGGAATTTCTCATCATCTCTTATTTTATCACTGATAAATGCCTGAAAGCCTCCTATGAATTTATGAGTTTGAAAACTACTTCAGTAGACTTCACAGTTGACTGTGACTAAGATGTAAAATGTTCAGATTTATAATGTAACTGGAATGAACCAAAAGGTAACTTTTAGTGTTAAGGATAAAACAAGATAGCGAGGTTGTGTTGGTTTAGACCAAAATTGTGCCCCTGGAGACTTATATAATTATAGCCCCTCTTTTGGGGAAGGGAACTTCAGCAAATCTGAAAAATAAATCAGTTTCCTAAGAAGCCAGATGTTTCACCCCAAGGCCACGTGAGCACTCGAAAACCAGACAAGAGCCAATATAACACACTATATCTTTATTAAAACAATTATAGATCCAAAAGAAATTAGGTATAAAGTCTGAGTAAGGAATGGTTCTTGTCAGAAAGTCAATGACAGTTTCAATTGTGTGAAGGAAAAGGTCCGATATTATAATCCAAAATGAGAACTCGTTAGCTCTCCCAAGAAATCAAGTCCATGAAGTTAAACAGGGAAACTAGGCTGGTAGAAAACAGAGTTCTATCCACTTGAAATGCTTTGTAGCAATCAAGATAAACAAGTTGTTAAAGCTGAGGCAAACTTGAATCAGGAATGAAAAATAAAATCCGAAATAAAGTCGGGCACAGCCCGACTGGAAACTGGAAACTTGGCTTGAACAGGAACTAGGAATGGAGAAACCTTTCTCCAGAAAACATCGTTGACACCGCAAAGGAATCTACGGAACAACACACTTTTAACAGATTCTGGTCTGTTCAGAATTTGGGGAGTACAAACTCCCAAAACTTTCTCAAGGGAACGCTACTCATTTTCCCATCTGTTTGCCAGTCTCTGGCTGCGGCGAATTTCCTGTTTTGCACTTCTTTGTCTAGTCACAAAATCTCTACAATTAAACACCCCATTCCCAGACATTTCTTCCACATCTGGCTCTGTCTGCGAGGAAGGACTAGAAGAATCCTCCCCAATTAACAATTCTCCAATGTCAACATTTTCAGGCACCTGCAGCTGTAAAGGCCCCTCTGTGGAGGGTGCAATGTCAGTGAATTTCTCCTCATTATCTATGTCAAAGTGCAGGTCCTGAAACACTGCAGGCCTTGGTGCCCTAGCCGGCTGGGACTTAACACCAGAAACGAAACGAGACAAGCTTTTACACGAATGCACACTATTACTAGATACATCACTCAGCCACAACACTCTCGGACACAGTCACACTTTCTCAGGCTACCCTAACTTTTAGGGGCATTAGGAAAAATGATAATGAAGCTACCATAAGTATGCTGTATGCTTGGATGAAGCAGGATCCTCAAAGCAAAAAATAGCATTTTTTCAGGCTTTTAAAACCTTTGTAGGTTTTACATATGGTACATAATGGTTTTGTCAAGCTCTTTGCATGCAAGGAGAAAAAATAAATATTTAAGTGATATACTGTTAGATTATAAACAGGGGCGGCTGAAGCAATAGGTGAGATACGCATTTGCGTGTAGCGTCAATTCCCGAGGGGCACTGTTGAGGCGCCCCTGGTTCAGCCCCGAGAGAGAGAGAGAGGTGTGAGCCAGCAAAAACAGTGCACCCACTCCCTCCCACTCACACACAGGCAAGGCAGGTGAGAGAGAGAGGCAGGGCGCGCTGTGGGTTCCTTGCTGCTGCCGCCTTTGCATTTGCTCCTGTGGCAAAGGCAATTCCTCCCATTTCCCTCCTCTGACCCCCTCGCACCTTTGCTTCTCCTTACTACTAAAGAGAGCCACATTAGATCAGCAAAATGTAAGTTATACCGCAAGTGGGCTACAAGCAGAAAATAATTGCTAATCAAAATGCAGCTGCTCTCATTTTCTACAAGCTTCTGAAGCAAACTGAACATTGCAAGGCACATCAGAAACGTGATGCATGATACTTGAAAAGGGGGGAAAATTACTCTGGTGAATGGGCAAATGACCATGAGTAAAACACACCACATTCCATAATCGGTTCAAAATATAAAATACACCAAAAGATCCAAAATGTAAATAATGGAAGACAAACAGAATATATCCCAACCCATTCACTTAGTACCTAAATGCTGATCTAGCAGCTTTACGTTATGTGTTAATAAAACAATAGCAGAAGTCAAGCTTCAGCAATATTTCTATTATTTCTGCATCTGTATCCACCCCCCCATATCTTCTTTTACTTAGCAAAAAAAAAATCAATTTATAATGCTTTAGCCATGGCAGATGAATTTTTGTGGGATAAATGCACACTGTGCTTTGAAAACTAGGATGCACTATTGAGGCACTCAGACTTTTATTACTGTTAGGGCTGGCTGTCAATGTCTGTTATATAGCTCTCCTAAAAGCTAGATGCAAGCATGCTTGATGATCTGTGGCAAAGATTTTCCCTCCCCCTATTTAAAGGATATCCTTTTCTTCACATATTATTTTGGGCTATTGTTTTTCCCCATCAGATTCAATAACTCTGTTGGATCAGAACAAAATCTTGTCTGATTAAATATTATTGTTTCCCAACAGGAGCTAAGGGAAGCCCAAAGAGAGGACATATAGCAGAATCCTCTTTGGGTCTCAATCTTGAGAAAAAAGGGGGAGAATAAATCCTCTTCCTCCTCGTCCTCCTCCTCTCCCACGTTCCCCAGAAGCTTGTATTCAGAAACACATGGAGTTAGCAGAAAGCTGTCAATGGCTATGATTTATTGTCACCAGCTGCCACTGATCAAAAAATTTAAGAATACTGCATGTCTACAGACTTGAGACTAGACTTAAGTTTAATCTGTCAAGATTGTCTTTAGAACCATGGAGCTAAACAGTTGAAGCAAATATTCCCTTAATGGATTGCTAGCTGTTGACTTAAAGTTTCACACTGGAAGAATTCAGGTTAGCAAACAGAGACATCCATATTTGTCTCTCTGGGAAGGGAAGCTGTTTGCTACAACTTTCATGCGGTTAACATTTAATGCAGTCACCAGGCAACCTCTTGTTTGTGTGAGTCATGCGTAAAATGTCACATTACTTGGAAACCAAATTTTTGAATTCAGAAAATGCCATGCTGTCTTCCATTCAACTTCACTTCAGGAACAGAGAAAATATAGTCTTATCTTTGCTGAGTAGCAGGTTGCACTCACTTTTGAGAAAAGACCCCCCCACCCCAATGTATTTCTTGCTATGATTTCTTTGAATCTGGGATTTTTATAACCCTGCCAGAAGGGATATTACCACTCATGAAATGAATTCTAAGAATTTTGTTAAAGATGTGCATATACCACTGCAATTTATGTAAATTTTATATGTGAAGCATTTAAATCGCAAAGCACATTTTTAAAAACAACAGCTTTGCATGTATCTTTGGTGTAATTAAATAAATTCAGATTGCACCTTTAGATTGGAAGAAGTGGAGATTCTTCTCTGCTTTCCCTTTTCAAAGATATGATTTACAAAAATATGACAAATTAATAACTTGAGTGCCAGCAGAACCATGGAAACATTTCTCAGTGACAACTATTGCTTGGAAAAAAGGGTATTATTGGAGAGCAGATTTCCATTATAATGCAGTAATTCAGATTTTTTTTGAAGAAGAAGAAGAAAAGCCATTTCAACAGTTATTTAAATAAAGAAACTTTAAAAGAAAAAGACGCTGGTCTATTTTTTCTTGTTTTATGGTTTGGTTACTGGGTGTTTTTTGAGTTCAATTTATGGTTATCAAATGGTATTAAGGCTAGAGAACACCAAGGACTGCAACAGCTTTTGCCTTATTAAACATGTAAAGTGGTATCTTTTTTCTATGAATCTCTTCCCTATTATCTGAAGCCTTAACACCCCAATGGTATCAGATCCCAACCAATCATGGAAGCTAAGCAGGCCACCAATAAACAACAGATGTGTTGACTATCAGCAAACAATGATCCATGAATTTGCCAGTTCCTTCTTCTGAAATACAGCCTACAGTATCTGGGATTCATTGGTGTTCTCCCATCCAAGTACTAACCAGACCTGATATCACTGAGCCATGATCTGGTGCCTTTAGGATGTTTGTCCAACTGAATACTAGTTGCTGCAGGTGGTTTTTCCCATTCATTCCCTTTAAATATAGTATCCCAGGTTCTGCAGGATATATTTCAGAGGAAGGAACTGGCAGAACCACCTCTTGAAAATAACTTGCTGAAGAAAACCATGTGAAATTCATTGGCTTGCCATAAATCAACAGGTGACACACTTACACACAACTGGCCTTATTTCTCATGAATTATCCGATCTCAGTTTAAAGTCCTCTGCATTGGTGACTGTCATTCAAGAAATTCCTCACAGAACGCAATACCTCATGAATAGATGTAGATCCAGGTTCAAATTATGGTTATAAGAGTCTTATTGAAATCTCTGGAACAAGGCACACATAACTAATATTGATTTCATTGAATCTATTTTAAGTAGGAGTATATATGGATCCAGTCCACTGAATTAATATAATAATAATAAACTTTATTTATAGACAGCCCTATCTCCCCAAAGGGAATCAGGGCGGTTTCCAACATGTACAGCAAACATTCAATGCCAAAAAGGGAATTGATCTAGACAGATCCCCACACCATTGATCAATCAAACCTATTGAATCAGTAATTTCAGTTAAAGCCTGCAGGTTTCACTGCATCATAACCATTATTTGAGTCTAAATACGCACGTAAACCCCTACCTGGAACACATTGGCCTACCCACCCAATTTTAGTGAGTATTTAAACTCGTATCCTGTGTTTAATCTCTGTTTTGTGTATTTTGATTTGTATTTTATAGAAATACTTTGTAACATGTATATTTTACAGAAATACATTTATATGTGTATTTGTGGAATTTTTACAACGTTTATGTGTTTTAATTATTCTGTAACCCGCCCGAGCCATGAGGAGAGGTGGGAAAGAAAATAATAATAATAATAATAATAATAATAATAATAATAATAATAATAATAATAATTGCAAACTCTGGAATGTTTTTACATACTACCGATTTGGTCACTAGGAGACTTCCATTGGTGCAAGACAAATGTGAATGTAGTATACATTAGGCATATGCAAATAATGTAATTTTGATTCCAACAAATTAAGATGCATGACATTTTTCTGACGTTTCTCTCTTCATTTTTATCACTCTTCTGTTATAGCCAGTGATTTACTAGCTTAGCTGAAGTGAAATTATTGGAAATTACTGTAAACTTTCTAATTGCACTTCTTCTGATTGATGGCATAAATGTCTAAGTACTGTGGCATATATCTTGTGTGGAAGGGGACATGCTGTGTGGTTTAAGGAGACTGCCTAATGAGACCATTTTTCTTTCCATTTTAACTATATTGTTAAAAGAAAAAATAAGGCCTTGGAAAGATTAACTAGAACCACATTTGGGGGCAGCAGGAGGGGATGTCTCAAATGGTAAAGAATTTGACATTTCCTCTCAATAGGTCAGATACAAACATTAAAATTGGTGAAGATAACAATTCAAGGTGAATTTGGAGGTTCAGGAAAATCACCCAACAAATTTCAAAAAAAGCAAATGAAGTTTCAACAAGTAGCTGAATTTATCACAGGTGTTCTACACTCCTCTAACCTGGACCAACATAAAATATGAATGTGGGTTATTAGTCAAGCTTACTGTGGAGCCATGGTGCATGTTAATTTGCCTTTTACCAATACTGAATATGTAGCTGGAAGTGGAGTTCAGGGAACATTAGGAAATGTTCATAAGAGATAGTATTCTGATTGCAACAAGGTGTCATTCATCCATTTCAGGGCACTTTTCAAGGTCTCAGACTATACCAAATCATCAAGAAAAGACTGTCCTCAGTTCTGGACACCACATTTCAAGAAGGACATGAACAAGTCTGGAATGTATCCAGAGATGGGCAACCAAGAAGATCAATCTATATATATAAATGAGTGATGGCATCACGGCGACCCACAAAACAACAAAACTACAGGCCCCCCAACCTCAAAATTTAACAACACAACCCATCATCCACGCCTCTAGGTTGATACAACAAAAAGAAAAGAAAAATAAAGTCCTAATTAGAGGGAAATAAATAATTGTTTTTAACCAATTGCTGCCAGTTACAGGGCTAATCTCTGCCCACTTGGTCTCCTAGCAACCAACTCAGCCAAGGGGACAGGCAGATTTAGGCCTCTCTTAGGCCTCTTCCACAGATTATCTAATTTGCACTGGATTATATGGCAGTGTAGACTCAAGGCCCTTCCACACAGCTATATAACCCATTTATAATCTTATATTATCTGCTTTGCACTGGATTAACTTGACTCCACACTACCATATAATCCAGTGTGCATTTTATACAGCTGTGAAGAAGGGGCCTCATAGAATCCAGTTCTAAGCAGTTAATATAAGATTATCAATATATAGTAGAGTCTCACTTATCCAACATAAACAGGCCGGCAGGATAAGTGAATATGTTGGATAATAAGAAGGGATTCAGGAAAAACCGATTAAACATCAAATTAGGTAATCGTTATACAAATTAAGCACCAAAACATCATATTATACAACAAATTTGACAGAAAAAGTAGTTCCATGCGCAGTAATGCTATGTAGTAATTACAGTAGAGTCTCACTTATGCAACACTCGCTTATCCAACGTTCTGGATTATCCAACGCATTTTTGTAGTCAATGTTTTCAATATATCGTGATATTTTGGTGCTAAATTCATAAATACAGTAATTACTACATAATATTACTGCGTATAAAACTGCTTTTCTGCCAAATTTGTTGTCTAACATGATGTTTTGGTGCTTCATTTGTAAAATCATAACCTAATTTGATGTTTAATAGGCTTTTCCTTAATGCCTCCTTATTATCCAACATATTCGCTTATCCAACATTCTGCCGGCCCGTTTATGTTGGATAGGTGAGACTCTACTGTACTGTATTTACAAATTTACCACTAAAATATCACAATGAATTTAAAACACCGACTACAAAAACATTGATTATGAAAAGGCAGGCTGCGTTGGATAATCCAGAACACTGTATAAGCGAATGTTGGATAAGTGAGATTCTACTTTAATATGAAATAATTACTGGGATAGAATAATGCAGAACAATATAATCTCTAAAACCAGGACAGTAAATAAACAGCAACACTCTGAAAGCAGGGAAATTGGAAATTCCACAAAGGAAACAATCAGGGCCAGCTAACACCTCCCAAGAAAGGATTCTTCCAGAAAGGAAGCTGAGAAGGGAGTGAAGCACTGTGTATTACCAAAGCCATTATTATTACTATCATTATTATTTTATGACACAGCAAACAAGGTAGATATGCTGAATTTCATATCACAAAATCACAAGTCGAACACTTCCCAAGTGTCTAGGACTGTGTGATGTATTTTCGGATGATGCGCGCAGATCCCAGCAGGGTGGCCTTTTGCAGCTGGCAGATCATAATTTTGTCAATGTCTATTGTTTCCAAATGCCGGCTGAGATCTTTTGGCACGGCACCCAGTGTGCCCATCACCACCGGGACCACCTGCACTGGTTTCTGCCAGAGTCTTTGAAGTTCAATCTTGAGGTCCTGATAGCGGCTGAGTTTTTCCTGTTGTTTTTCGTCAATGCGACTGTCACCTGGGATGGCGACATCAATGATCCAAACCTTTTTCTTTTCCACAACTGTGATGTCTGGTGTGTTGTGTTCCAGAACTTTGTCAGTCTGGATTCGGAAGTCCCACAGTATCTTTGCGTGCTCATTTTCCAATACTTTTGCAGGTTTGTGATCCCACCAGTTCTTTGCTGCTGGCAGGTGGTACTTGAGGCATAAGTTCCAATGAATCATTTGGGCCACATAGTTGTGCCTCTGTTTGTAGTCTGTCTGTGCAATTTTCTTACAGCAGCTGAGGATATGATCAATGGTTTCGTCAGTTTCCTTGCACAGTCTGCATTTTGGGTCATCAGCTGATTTTTCGATCTTGGCCTTAATTGCATTTGTTCTGATGGCTTGCTCCTGGGCTGCAAGGATCAGGCCTTCTGTCTCCTTCTTCAGGGTCCCATTCGTGAGCCAGAGTCAGGTCTTCTCCTTATCAGCTTTTCCTTCAATTTTGTCAAGGAACTTTCCATGCAATGTTTTGTTGTGCCAGCTGTCAGCTCTAGTTTGTAGTGTGGCTTTCTTGTACTGGTTTTTTGTCTGCTGTGCTTTGAGGAGTTTCTGATTTTTGACTTTAATCAAAGCAGGTTCTTCACTTTGCTTTACATATTCTGCCAGGGCATGTTCTTCTTCTTCTTTTTTTTTTCTATCATTATTATAGAACTATCATTATTATTGTTGTTATTATTATTATTATTATTATTATTATTATTATTATTATTATTATTGTGTTGCAGTCTTAATGGACTGCAATGTCAGGGGAAAACGTTTACCCTTTACCTTAACTACCACCAATTCCTCAATACTTTATTTCCCATACCACCATACTTCGCCACAGCAACGTGTAGCCGGGCACAGCTAGTGTTCTATAAATCAAGCTTTAGGAGTAATGATTTAGGGAAGTTCAGAGAAGAAAAGATTGCAATATCTTTAAATATCTGAAAGCATGTCATATAGAAGATGGAAAAAGCCTGTTTTCTGCTGCTCCAGAGACAAGGATGTAAGCCAATGGATTCAAGTTCCAAGAAATTATATCTCATCTAAACATTCAGAACGGCTGTAAGAGCTTTGTGACATTAGCATATATTGCTTCAGAGCAGGGTGGACTCTTTAGATGTCTTGAAACAGAGACTGGATGGGCATCTTTCAGAAATGCTTTAATTGTGTATTCCTGCATGTCAGGGCATTGGACAAGTGCACCTTCTAACTCTATAATGGCATGATTCTAAAATTCTATGATTCTATGAAAAGAAAGGTTTATTACAGTGAACTGCATTTCTGGAACAGAGAAAAATAAGGTCTCCTATTACTGGAAAAAATGAAGTCAAGGCTGAGAATATCAGTCTAGGGAGGAGGCAACAGAGAGTTAGCAAGAAAGAATGGAAAATAACAGGAAACCCTAAATACCCATCTCTGGGCCCTTCAGATAAGCCCTTTATTTCAGGATCCGATCCCAGGTTTTCTGCTTTAAACTGGATTATATGAAGCCACACTTCTAGATAATCTGGGATAAACAGAAAATCTGGGATCAGATCCTGGGATAGAGAGCCTGTCTGGAAGGGCCCTTTAATACTTTTTTTTTTAAATCCGGCCACCATCTCCCCGAAAGGACTCAGGGCTACTAACACGGGGCCAAGCCCAAAAGACAAAGTGTGAGCAAGTTAAAATATAAAACAAGACAATAAAAAGCAACAAGCAGTATAAAAACACAAACGAATTCGGGCACAGTTTTAACAAATACATAAAACAGGATAAAAAGTTTTAAAACAATATCAGCTTCACCACCAAAGGTCAAGAGGAGTAAAGGGGGGTCAAAGTAAAGTGCATAATAATATGGTTATCCCCTAAAGTGCCTGGCCGGGGGTTCCAAGGTTTCCTGAGATGACGTTAGGGGTAGGATGGGGTGGGACCAGAGATAAAGTTTTTTCTCTGCTGTCCCCTGAAGGATAGTTACTTTTAAAAGCATGGCTGCGTATTTGTTGTGGGCGACGGTTTGGTCAGAGTGGAAGAGCAAACTATTCTTCCATTGTCATGGTCTGACCATTATCTGATCAGTTTAAGACTCACCGTGTCCTCAAACCTCCGCAGGGGTGGTGGACCCATTAAGATGGTCCGCCCCAGGAGACTTGTGGATCCTGAGGGACTCCTGACGTCTCTTGGGGTTCTGTCTGCTATGAAGGCTGACGATCCTGTTGATGCCTTGGTCGCTCGTTATAATACCGAGTTGTCCAGGGATATTGACATGATCGCTCCCAAACATCCCCTCTTGCTGCGTGGAGTTGCCCCGGCTCCCTGGTTCACTGGGGAGCTGGTGGAGATGAAACATGGGAGAAGGAGACTAGAGTGGCGCTGGCGGAGAACTCGCGACGTTTCTGACCGAGCACGGTCTAAAGCCGCTATTAGGGCTTATTCCGCGGCGTTGCGGGCAGCCAGGAAGGTTTTCACGACTGCCCGCATCGCGTCTGCAACAAATAGATCTTCTGAGTTGTTCCAAGTTGTTCTCAGGGTGGGGGGGCACCTGACTCCTTGGCAACTCGGTGTAGCGAGTTCGCTCACCATTTTGCAGACAAAGTCGCTCAGATTCGTTCTGACTTGGACGCCAGTCTTGATGCATTGCCAAGTGAGGTAACCGAGGCATCTGTCTGTTCGATCTTGTAGGATTCGTTTCAGTTTGTGCAACCTGATTATGTGGACAAGATTCTTGGAGCGGTGAGGGCGACTACCTGTGCCCTAGATCCCTGCCCATCTTGGCTTTTAAAACAGGCCAGTGGTGGGTTAGTTGATTGGTTTGTGGCAATAATTAATGCCTCTTTGGGGCAGGGCAAATTTCCATCTAGCCTAAAACAAGCAGTGGTAAGGCCTGTTCTGAAGAAGGCCTCATTGGATCCGACCAATCCTTGTAACTACAGGCCAATATCTAACCTACCATTCTTGGGCAAGGTTTTGGAGCGGGTGGTTGCCTCTCAGCTCCAGGGATTCTTGGAAGATACGGATTTTCTGGACCAATCACAGTCTGGCTTCAGGCCTGGGTTCAGTACCGAGACGGCTTTGGTCGCCTTGGTGGATGACCTCCGCAGGGAGCTGGACAGGGGGAGTGTGACCCTGCTGGTTCTCTTGGACATCTCAGCGGCTTTCGATACCATCGACCATGGTATCCTTCTGGGGCGGCTCTCTGGGATGGGCCTTGGGGGTACTGCACTGCAGTGGCTCCAGTCCTTTCTGGAGGGCCGTTCCCAGTTGGTGAAGCTGGGGGACACCTGCTCGGACTCCTGGCCATTGACCTGTGGGGTCCCGCAAGGTTCCATTCTGTCCCCCATGCTTTTCAACATCTACATGAAACCGCTGGGAGAGGTCATCTGGAGTTTTGGAGTTCGGTGCCATCTCTACGCGGATGACACCCAACTCTACTACTCTTTTCCACCTAAATCCAAGGAAGCCCCTCGGATTCTGGACCAGTGTCTGGCTACTGTGTTGGCCTGGATGAGGGTGAACAAACTGAGACTTAATTCCGACAAGACAGAGGTCCTCCAGGTCAGTCGTACATCTGATCGGGGTATTGGGTGGCAACCTGTGCTTGACGGGGTCGCACTCCCCCTGAAGGCGCAGGTCCACAGCTTGGGGGTCCTCCTGGACTCGGCGTTGACACTTGAGGCCCAGGTGTCGGCCGTGGCTGGGAGGGCCTTTGCACAACTAAAACTTGTGCGCCAGCTGCGACCATACCTCGAGAAGTCTGATCTGACCATGGTGGCCCATGCCTTAGTTACCTCTAGACTGGACTATTGCAATGCGCTCTACATGGGGCTGCCTTTGAACACAACCTGGAAATTACAACTAGTACAACGTTCGGCAGCCAGGCTTTTAACTGGAGTGAATTATAGGGCGCGTTCAACGCCTCTGTTTAAGGAGCTCCACTGGCTGCCATTTATTTTCCTGGCCCAATTCAAGGTGCAGGTTATCACCTACAAAGCCCTAAACGGTTTGGGACCCACCTACCTTAGAGACCACATCTCCCTCTATGAACCCACATGTTCTCTTCGCTCGTCAGGGGAGGCCCTTCTCTCGCTCCCACCACCCTCACAGTCACGGTTGGTGGGGACGAGAGAGAGGGCCTTCTCTGTCGTGGCCCCCTGGCTTTGGAACTCTCTACCTAGAGAGATCAGGCAGGCCCCTACCCTCCTCTCCTTCCAGAAGAGCTTAAAAACCTGGCTCTTCCAAAAGGCCTTCGATGTTTAGTTGTTGCTGGATTGATCTATCTGTCCATTCCATAATAGTCCCATTGTTGTTGTCTTGCCATTTTATACCGCACTTTATTGTCCATTCAACTGTGAAATCTCCTTTTCCCATTTCATAACACTCTGCACTTTGCCTGGGATCTACAAATTAGTCTCCTGTTTTTAACACTGTATCCTGCTTGTTGATTTTAATGATTGTTTTTATTGATGTTGATGTTTTTACTGGGATAATTGTTTTATTTTTGTTACTGTTATTTGTTTGTTTTATCGGCCATGTCCCATGTAAGCCGCCCCGAGTCCCTTCGGGGAGATGGGGCAGGGTATAAAAATAAAGTTGTTATTATTATTATTATTATTATTATTATTATTATTATTATTATTATTATTATTTTGCTATGCAAGGTTGTCCCAGAAAATAATATCATTTTCTACAGAGAAAAAAACCTTTTTCTTATGCAGAAAATATCAATTTCTGCAGAAAACCACGTGCAATTTTATACATACTGTGGCATATTCCAAACTGCAAACAGTCTTCTCTCAGCAAAAAGAAAATGACTAAAGTACTACCATTATTCCTGACTGACTTTGAGAATAAAACCAATGAAGAATGACATCCCTTTGGAGTCTATGGCATCCCCATGGACCATGGTTGCTTGAATATTGAAGCTATGGAGGATTGTTGTAATTGTGCAAAGTGAGACTGAAATCACTCCAAAAAAGAAACTTGAGTTTCTCACACTTCTGAACAACTTTGAGCTAATTCTTTCTGAATCTAACCTTTCAGAAGCCCTTCAGAATCCAGCTCCAGTTGAATAAATCTAATCCCTAGAGTGATTTATTCTTCTTATCTCTAAATTCCTTTTACTGCAGGAGGTAAAATGGTGTAACTTTCTGACAATGGCTTCAAATCACTGGCATCGTAAATAGCTTCCCTTTCTCAGAAGCCACTGTCAGGGACACTATAAATACGAATGTTGGGCAGAAACCTTTATATCCAGTGCATCAAACAGCTGAGACTCATTGAAGAACACTTGTGACCTGTGTTCCTCCTGGGTGACAACCAAACAAATATGGTATGAACCAGTAAGAGTTTAAGATTTTCTGATAGGCTTCTCAGACCTGGACTGATTTTTCTTGCTGAACACCTTCACTGCAGAGCAACACTGAAATGATAATGAGAGTAATCTCTACCTCCCTTTATTTCTTTTAAATTAAGTTTTTTCAGGTAAGAGTTGTATTACTAACAGTCTCTCCTGGTGGTAGACATATCTTTTTTTGGATCAAGCCTATGGCTCATCAACTGAACAGGGGAAGCACCTCTCTCAACTGAAGGACTCAAGACAACAATAATTTACATAGTTTACCAAGAGTATCATGAAATGATAAAGAAGAGAGCTCCCAGTGGCACAGTGGGTTAAACCCTTGTGCTGGCAGGACTGATGACTTGAAGGTTGGGTTGCTGACCTGAAGGTTGCCGGTTTGAATCCAACCCAGGGAGAGCATGGATGAGCTCCCTCTATCAGCTCCAGCTCCATGCGGGGACATGAGAGAAGCCTCCCACAAGGATGGTAAAAACATCAAAACATCCAGGCATCCCCTGGGCAACATCCCTGCAGACAGCCATTTCTCTCACACCAGAAGCAACTTCCAGTTTCTAAAGTTGCTTCTGACACAAAAAACACCCCATGATTTGAAGCAATTTTAGAGCAAGCAGGATCAAATTACAATAAAAGACTTCCTAGGAATCCCATAGAAGAGAAATTCCGCACAATGTCCCTTTCAATATCCTTCTTTATTGGGATCTAATTGGAATTTATTTTCAAATCTGTTAAGTTAGACTCATTGCATCAGTGTGCCCTCCCTTGGAAAACCATAGGTCCCAAGATTTTTGATTTTAAATCCTTTTCAGGACTGTCTCTATTGATCTGTAATCTGCTTTGGCTTACTCATAAATGAAAATGTAGCCTGTGTTTCTTTTATTCTAGCTTATATTTTCCAACAATCTGCTTCATGATGTAGAAAATTATTTAACTGAGTCACTTTGCCCTGGATCTGAGTTACATCTTCAATTGCAGCATTTCAAAATCTTTCTAAAGTCAGCTCAAAATTATACTGTGCAGACTTGTCCTAACGCATAATTAATTTCCATATATCAGCAGACAAGCATAGATATTGATTGTAGCCCTCTCACTGGCTATATGCAATTCACCTCAGTTCTAAGCTTCTTTAAAAAAAAAAGTTTGAAAAGCTGTCGGAATATTGAATTTCAGATTATATGCAACATTCTTGCCTTGAAGATTGTCAATAAGATCTCAACAAATTGTTATAGTAAAGATCTGTGTTTAAATTCCCACTTATCCGTGAAATCCTCATCCTAGTATGAGGTATTCTTCATATGAGATGAAATCAGGGAGAAACTCTCTATTCCAGTGGTTGTCAACCTGTGGTCTCCAGATGTTTTGGCCTACAACTCCCAGAAATCTCAGCCATTTTACCAGCTGTTTTGATTTCTAGGAGTTGGAGGCCAAAAACGTCTAGGGACCCCAGATTGAGAACCACTGCTCTATTCCAATCCTAGTAGTTTGTAGACAGAGTGTCATAAAAATGCAAACATGTAAGAATGACATTTTAAAAATTATTTGTCTAAACTGAATGTTGATTTCAAAGCAAAATGTGAAAATGTATAGAATATTTTAAAGCAAATTTGAATTCTGACATATAGCCACATTTTGAATTTGTAAACATTTTACTTTTGACTATATTCCTAAATGTGCATTTTTAAAAGTTAAACTATACCAATTCTTCATATGGTTGTGGTTGCATTTTAAGACAGGGGTGGTGAATGTAAGGACCTTGGGCCATGTACAGCCCCTGAAACATCCCCCCAGTTTTGCAAAATAGACTAGCTAGATATCCCCCCACGTACACTTAAAATGTATGAAAGGACATGAAAATGTATCCCTGACATAATTGCCCTAGAATCTCTCACTACTACAAATACTACGCCATTTTTTTCCTCTCACTTCTGGCCACCATTTTGAGTTGAACTGAAAAGGAGATATTTGTAGTTATTGTGAGGAGTTTGGTTGGAGGGGGTGTCCTGTTTTGTCTTGCAAGAACAGCCTTAAGACACTGTGGTAAGTAAATGAAAACTGCTTTACTTCAGCTAAACATAAAGTAAAGCACACTCAGTGGAATAATGCAAAAAAAACAAAAAGAAAAGAAAACAAGGAAGTCTTAGGGCAAATGCAGTTCTTAGTCTTTAACAAAGGGGGAGGTAAGGTGAGGGGAGAGTTAAGGGGCAATTCCCACCCCTGTTTTAACACTATAGTGCTATTTTGTTTTGTTTTAGAGTGTGGCATTCTTATTTAAATATTTCTTGTGCATTTTGCTCATGAAGGAGATAACTAGGAATTATTAATGTTTTTAAACTTTCACTTTATGGAAGCTTAGATTTACTACATTACCACAATACATATGAAAATGAAAATGAACCAAGTTTACCTTCTTTAAAGGCTCTTAAAAGGGAAAGAAATAAGCCAATGCATTTGAATGAATAATTATATGCAAGACATAGAGGTGTAAAAACTATATATACACATAGACCTCAGATTAATTTTCATCAGAAATATAATTGTTAAGAAATAACATACTAAACCACATAAGGTTACATGCATTCAAAACAATGGCATTGCTACACTTTGAAAGCAATTAGAAAATCAACCTATAGGAAAATGTGTCTCTAAAGAGGAGTCTGACAACTAACAGTTTTCAAAGTAGGAGACATGGAAATATTGTTGTTTATTTGCATAAAACCTTTCCCATATTCTCTACACTATTTTTAAAAATGTTCTCATTTTTGATCCTGATACATGACATGAAGCCCCTTAACACTGAAAGTATTTCTTTTAGGTTGTCATACAATATACAAAATCTCACTTCTTCCTCCACAATTTCCTGGAAAATCTAGACTAATTATGTATTTTCCAACTTGTGTAAAATCTAGATTGGGGAGGTTTTGGGAGAAGGGGTTGGGGAGCCTGCTGAGCATTACCACTTTTTCCCAATGTTCAATGTTCTTGGGAGAAATTGCTGGGGTGTATGCATTGTAACTTTACAGATCCCTTTGGTTTTTTGTAAACACTACAATGCCTGCTCAGAGTAGGAGAAGGGAGGACTTACATGTGAATAAGTAAGTAGAGAATATTTCCGCTGTCCTTTGCAACTCTTCTCTCACCCATTGATGCACTATCACGCCCTCGCCAAATAAAGCTCTGAGTTTGTGCTCATATTTTGGCTCCCTGTTTTGCTCCTGGAGCAACATGCCATTCTGCTCTGATTCCTGAGCAACCAGTCAATTGGCTTATGGTTGTGGTGGCAACTCCAGAGCAGCCTTAATAGCCATCTGTGAGCCCAGGAGTTAGAGGAAAAGTGTACACTATTGGATGAGATGGAAACAGCCCTATATCTGGGAGAGTGTGATCCTCCAATTGCTAACTTGCAAATAAACCACTTACTCCAGGAATATCCACATACACCCAGGAAATTGCCAAAATGATGCTGATTCGAATTTTGATATGGACAGCAATTTCAGTGCAATATATTACAGGCTTGTCAATAATCTGAATTACAGCTGGGTTATTTTGTTGGTGTAGACAAGCCCTCAATCTCTGGCATGATTGTCTCTTCTTACACACACATAAATACATTTTTGTCTATTAAAAAACAGTAACTGTCATGACAATGGCTTTTAATGAACCACTTATATTTTGGTAAAGGAAAAGGAAAACAATAGCCAACGGACGCCATTCATTTTAGTGAGAAGGTCAATGCAGCAATGTGTCCAATCAATAGTCTTTGTGCCTCCTTAAGATTTCAGAGTCTAACAATTCACTTTAGACCAGCTATTGGAACAATATGATCAAGTTAGAGAGGCCTGGGGAATATAAATTGACAAAGCCTCAGTGAGCTTGCAAAGACAAACAAAACATCAATGCAATAACTTTCTGTCCTTATTTCGCCCCTCTCTCTAATGCTGGCGGTAATATCTGATGTGATTTACTTTTTATGACTTTGTCCTAATCTATAGAATGTACTTCTGCAGTAAATGGAAATGCTTGCACTCAGATTGGTTATGATGAAAAGTGGTGTGTGTTTGCTCAGTTTTACAGTGTTAAGACTGCTGTAGGATATTACACCATAATCCCATGCTATAGAATCCAAATGCATATCTACAGGAGAGGGGAAATATAATTGGCATAACATTTGACACATGTGGAAATACTATAATTATAGGACTGAGGGCATCCTAATGCTAAGAGTAAAATTCAGAAAAGTTTGACTTTAGTTGCATGGAAGTTCCCAGTAAGAAAACTTGAGTAGATATTGGCATTCAGCATTATTATTTTTTTCTGTACTGAAAATGCTGTTTCCTTTGGATAAAATCTTGCTTTTTGTTCAAACAACCTCCATGTAATGTAATGTAAACTTTTATTACGGTCAATGACCAGCTCATATGAACCTCCATGAATTTTGTGCAAAATAACTCCCAAGCTTCAGCATTTTCTGCCCAATAAATAGTATTTTCTGCACAGAAAATAATATTATTGCACAGCAAATGCATTTCCTGCACAGAAAATGCTATTTTCTATGAAAAACAGCAAGGTATGGATTTTGGAAAGAGTAATTGCCAAAATACCAAGATTCTTATCTATCCAGAATTATTCTCATCAGAGTTTTAATTTTTTTTTTCTAGCTCCATAAACATACCATCATTTTGGACTCCTTCAAGTTCCATGGGGCTGTCGTGTCCTCTTATAACTGTCCTTTGAACAGACTCCAACTGATTTTTACCACTCTGTGTTGCCATTTTAAGGCCACTTTGGGATGAAACACTACCCCAAAATAGTTTCTAAGGATGCAACCTACATGAAAATAGCAAGTTGAGGTTTATCGGGAGGACAGTCCAGGAAGGGTATACAGGACACTCCTGAAATACCCCATGCAATTTCTATTGCAGCCTTATCCTTTCCTTCTTAAAATATTCTCAAAGCTCTCTATTTGATATACTTTCTCTACTAGGATGATATGAAATTTCACATGTCATGGTTGCATTGAGATTCAGGTTGGCTGTTTATATAGTGAACATATTGGATCTGGGTACGTGGCAAACTTGCTTCTGTGGGTCAACTATTATTCCTTGGCTTGTATGAGCTAGATTTGTGTCAAGTCCTGATTAATGCATATCAGGTATGGTCAAATACTGCCTTCTACTGTATGTTTGCTGTTAGAAATCCTGAGTGCTTGATATCAGGTATTGTCAACTGTTAACTGTTTCTGCACATAATTGGTAATGGCCTCTATTAGATGCTGGCTGCCAGATAAATGTCAATTGTTCCTGAAAACTATTCAGATGTCAAAAGTTAGTATTCAGTAACAAAATTTCTGCCCCAAACATATACAGAGAATGCTTGGAGCTAAAAATTTTGAGGAAAGGAGTCTGGCCTTGTCAATCTCTTCAAAAATAATACATGGAAATCCATGTTTCTCCATGTTCTAGGTGTTTTAGATTTATGCCACTCCTAGATTTATATCCTAGACCGGTTATTCTCAATGTATGGTTCATTCTCAAAATCCCTGATCACTGATAATCTCTTTTGGTACCCAAAACATCTGAAGTACCAAACGGTGAGAACTACAATTCTTGAAATTAGATTAAATAGACAGCTCTTCTCAATTTAAGCTAAAGTTAGAAATTCTGTAACTGGAGAACCAAGCTGACTATCACATGTAGGGATGGTGAAAAAATTATTTCAATAATATTTTTTATAAAAAGTCACAAAAATTGCAGAATGGAATAAATTTTAAATTTTATAAATCTTCCAAAATTCATCAGTAACTGTGCTTCTGCCGTGTCTTCATTGTGCTGTGTTATAATATGCATAACATTGTATTTCCAGTAGTTATGTATCATTTCTGTACCAAAGAAAGTTAATAGGAAAAGAATCAACTCATTTGAAATGTGTTGCTGGAGGAGAGTTTTCTGGATGTCACTGATTCCCAAAATGACATGTAAATGGGTAAAGCCTGAACTCTTTATAAAAGCTAAGATTATTAAATTGAGACTTTCACACTTTGAACATATTGTGAAAAGACATGACTCATTAGAAAATACAGTTATGCTTGGCAAGACAGAAGGACGTAGGAAAAGAAAAATATCACATTACAAATTAATAAACTAAATCAAGGAAGTCACAGTCTGAGTAGGGCTATTGATGAACAGAGTGACTTCTAGACATCTCATTCATAGGGTAAGCATAAGTTGAAGGCCCCATCTATACTGCCATATAATGCAGTTTGAAACTGCAATATATGGTCAGTGTAGGCTCATATGATGCAGTACAGTGCAGTTAAATTGCATTATATGAGTTTACACTGACAATATAATGCAGTGCAATATATGGCAGTGTAGATGGGGCCAAAGTCAACTCTCTGGACCTCTGTGGCACGTCTATAGCAACAAATGGCAACAAATTACAACACAGATAAGGGCGACTGTCCAATCTGGTTGTGATGACTCATGGGCCTTGTAGTCCTGCTCCTAGTGTCCCTGTGGCAGATGAGGATGAAAACATGGGGTTTTCTCCGGATCAACAACAGCCGGAATCCTTTCAGATGCCTGATGTTGATGTTTTTGCCCAAGAAGCAATTAAAAAAGACCTTGAGCAATCCTCGCCTCCTTTTGCCAGGAGACAGTCCTACACTGCGGAAAGGAGGGAAAGGGAGCAGATTCGCAGGAGTCTGAGAATCGCAGCTAAACAAGACACTGATTAGCCATGCTTCCCTTGGGAAAATCTAGGGAGTCTCACATCTGGAGAAAACTGGGTTTCGTTTTCCGTTCTCTAGGGAAAGAGAACGCTGGACACCTGTTTGGCGGGAAAACGAGACCCAGATATAGGTGCCTGGCACGGTTGGATCCGTGCGGAGTCAACAGAGCAACTTCAGGAGTGAATTGGTGTTTCCAGCCTAGTGTGGACTTCGCAAGTCCGCAACCCCAGCTTCCTTGCCTTGCCAATCCAAGTATTCAAGAACTGCCTTGTCTTTCCAAGTATTCAAGAATTGCCTTGCTTTGCTCCAGCCACGGACCTTGTTCCAAGAATCAAGTCTTGCCCTTGTACCTTGTTGTGGATTTTTACCTTGGACCCTGAAAGATCCTGGACGTTTCCCCACACTATTGCTTGGCAATAGTGTGTGTTTCGGTTTGGGATTTAACTTTGAACTTTAATATCATTTATTGGACAAAACATTTCTGGACAACATTTGACCTCATTTGAAAGGTCTGCCTCTGGACTATATTTTCTACTTGCTTTTATTATCCTTATATATTTCCTTAATAAAGATATTAGATAGTTTATTGGCCTCCGTGTATGGTTCTTGGTGCTCCGCTGCCTTGAGTGTGACACTGGTATGGCCCGACTGGACAGCGTGGACTCTGCTCCTACTACTGATGTGGTTTGAGAGCAGGGTCATATAAACACAATGGCAGAATCCAGGGCTAGAACAAAGTGGAATGCTTTGGATCAGCTCCAAGGTCTCCTGTCTGTGTAGCTGCACTCCATATGATGCAATTTCAGAATTTAATGCCACAAAATATGCTTCCAGTCATATCTGTATCCACACTCACCTGAATGCAGTTTTTCAGACCTTCCACAGCAGCACAGGGAGAACAGCAGTGGAGTAGGCAAGGCTAGAGTTCCATGTATTTTGATGAAATAACACTAGAATAGGGCTATATATTTGACTGCTATATATTATGCAGTGGCACGAGCCTTGAGAAACAGCTACCGTGATTGTTTGTAACTCTTCATGTTCCCCCTCTAATGGGAACCATATATCCACATTTTGACAAATGTTTCTGACTTCTGGCTGTGCCAAAGGCAGCAACACTGTACATGTCCCATGTACACACAGGGCCTATAACTATAAAGCTGGCATGTGCCTTTCTGAATCAAGATCATACATTTGGGAGGAGGTTTGACTTAATTTAATTGGGGTTTCTTCTAAGAATTGCACTTTTCTGAGTTGTACTTCAAGGAAGCTTGGATAAAAAAACTAGGGATGCACAGAAATATCAGTCATGCTACCAGATGGGACAGTTAATCAAAGATGTACTAAGCATCTGTGTGGATTATAGAAATACACCAGTGTGGGAAGAGCACCAAATCTTGTGATGTCAGGATTATCCTAAGCATTGGCCATTATATATCAGTGACCCAGTAGATTAATGCAACAGATTATTAAACATCTGCCCACTGTGGGTTTCTTGCACCTGCTCCAGAGCCATCTGTTATTGAAATTATGATGCAGAGCTAGACAGCAATGAGCATAAATGCCAAGCATGCCAGTTTGTCAAACTCGACAAAACCAATGCTTTGTTTCTCATGCTGAGGATGGAACTCTTTATATAGTTGTGGCTACTACTCATCCTCCGGTGGCTCAGTGTGTTAAAGCGCTGAGCTGCTGAGCTTGCAGACTGAACGGTGTCAGGTTCAAATCTGGGGAGTGGAGTGAGCGCCCGCTGTTAAGCTCCAGCTTCTGCCAACCTAGCAGTTCAAAACATGCAAATATGAGTAGATCAATAGGTACCACTCTGGCGGGAAGGTAACGGCATTCCATGTAGTCATGCTGGCCACATGACCTTGGAAGTGTCTACAGACAACGCCGGTTCTTTGGCTTACAAATGGAGATGAGCACCAACCACCAGAGTCGGACACAACTGGACTTAACATCAGGGGAAACCTTTGCCTTTGCCTTTACCTTTACCTACTACTCCATACACTCCATGGCTACATGCTCATTCCGTCACTAAATGTTACTGATACTACAGTCGGGCATGCACTGGAAGTATGGAGGAGTGGCTGAGGTATGATAATCAAACATCATGGTTAAGAGTTAAAAAGCAAAACTGATGATCATATGCTTGCACTCAAACAGTATAGTGGGTTTTTAAATGACCAACCACACATAGTCATCCTTACAGTCCACAGAATGTGTGCCCAGAGCTGTCCTGGATCCAGCGCATACATGTTGATTCCAGGATTAGGTGTCAAGATGGTCCAGGCCACCTCCTTTCTGGCCCATTCCCTTGTCTGCTTGTTGTCACCACTTCTTCTTGCTAGCCATGCGACTCCCTCTAAGTACCTAGCTATCAGTGGTTGTGTCAGCTGAGATTCACAACAGGGTGCCCATGTGATCAGCAAGGAGGAGGTAGAGTGTCTCCCACCCTCTCTTTCTTACAGATTGAACAGGTGCCTCCTTCTGACCTCATCAGATGGCTGTGAAGCTTCCAGATATTCTGGACTTTCCTACAAACTCTAACTATTCCTATTGACCTATTGACTTTAAGTCAAGGGCGAAAAACTCAGAATATGTACTAGAGGTCCCCCTGCATCGTGTAGACTGCCAGTTCTAGGTTTGAGGTGAGTATGCCATGTTTAATTAGTATAGACAAATTTCTGTCATTGAGTATCTTAATTCAAGAAGACAACAGAAAAAGTGAGCTATGGTATTTGGTTCTCTGTCATAGGAAATAAAATACCTTAAGCTCATACTTTAAATTCAAGAGAATATGAATTCAAAGACATAGCTGTGTTACTTTGGATCCATTCCATATGCCAAGGGAACTTGTAGCCCCTTTGAGACTGAGAGAAATAAGTTGGTAGCATAAGCTTTTGTAGACTAAATCTACTTCATTAGATGCATGAAGTACTTATCTCTTTATAGCTATCAATTAGCACTGAGAATAGCAATAGAAATGAGGGAACAGGAAAAATATATTATACATGACATTACCAACTCAGTACTTTGTAAACCTGCACCTGCTGTGAAATATCATCTGTTAAAATTACTTTTAAAGAACTATATTTCCCAGTATCCCCCAGCCAGATGATCCCATGCTGACTTGGGAATTATGGGTGTTGTAGTCCAAAACAGGAGCTTTCCCAAGTGCTCCAGTGAAGCATCTCGGGTTTCTTTAAATACAGATGTACAGGGAATCCCATGTGTCTCTTCCTGGTCCCAGGGAAATTATTCCGAGCTAATGAATTATTTGGACCTATTGGGAAAAATTAAAGAGACAGAAAGAAAACTAAGTGGGAAACTTGTTTATTTCTAATGTAATGTAAGTGCTTTTATCAAAATTAAAAAAATAATAATAAAACTAACTTTAAAAAGAAGCAATACATGGATGCAGTCTAGGATTATTCAAATGTCTTGCTTTGGGGAAATATACTTCACTGCACTTTTAACTTTAATATCACATTATAAACTGTTTTTCAAGGAGGGTGGATATAGTTTTATGAATACTTTATCACCAGACTCCAAGAGCCAGTGAAGTGTTTTGGATAACAGAAATGAATAATGCATCACATTTTGACTGCCTACCAAACTGATTTGTTTACTAATAATTGGTTTAAAGTGCATTATTGTTTTACTACACACATATTGATTTACTCTCAAATATTCACTGATCAGATATCATGAGAGAAAGTTTCCCTGAAAAAAATATTGTTCCTTCTCAAATTAGAACTGGAGTCCCAAGTTGCCTGTATTATTTTCTTCTGACATGTAGTAGTCATCAAAATTGGTGATTTCATAAAGCAGTGCTAAATACCTTGTCACATTCATGCTCTGGTCCGCAGTTGGAGAACAAATGCACTATAGGGACATAACAGGAATAGGTAAAGCTTGGCCTTCCAGATGTTGTTGAACTGCAATACCTATTAGCCCTATACATGAAGGTGAGGATTTATGGGAATTGAAGTTCAACTGTGTCTCGAGGTGCACATTTTACCTACACCTGCTCATTTTGCTAGCAATTGACTTTGCTTATTCCATGTGAATATCCCATCTCATGGACACTTCCCAACAAAATTCCAGGTCACAAATGAACATTGAATGTTCATGTTTCCATTATAGGGTAGTTTTGCAGGAAGCAACGGGCTGACATTCTGTCCTACTCATGCAATCACCAGTGCAAGGGAAATTGCAAAGGGGAATCTGCTTCTGTCTGTTTCAATGGATATTGCACATGGGAAGGGTAGGAACATCAGTCAACTGCTTCCAGATCAACAGAGAAACAGTCTGCCCATCAATTAGAGTGAATACTACACAATAAATGAGTCAATGCGGGCGGCAATCAGGCCAGGAGTCACTGTGTAGCTATGTAATTGTGTGGTTATACATTCATAACTACCTGGGTGAATTCCAGCCAATGTTTCTATACAGATATATTATTTCTGTTGCAGAAAACGCCTTTGTCAGAGCAGAAAGTGTTATTTTCTATGCAATTCTACAACATGAAATTTTTTACAGGGAAAAAACACTGGCATTGGCTGCTCTGAAAAAAGAATTTTCTGAAGAAGAAATATATCTAACAGGGAAAATTTCTGCATAGAATTGTTCTTTTGTTCTGTTTTCTGTACAAAACAACATCTGAATTTTGTGCAGAATCAGTCCTGAAAAGTGAAGATTCTTGCCATCACAGTATTTTTTCTCATAGGGTTCCAATAACTCAAAACCCATAGTTTTGATCATTTTTCATACATTTTTCTATGTTCTTTCTCAATTTCTACATGTGGAACAGCCTGATATTCACTAGCAGCATGGACACATCAGAGTTGGGCTGGCTGGGCAGTCTGGATCTTGAGGAAGGAGCAAAGCATGGGACCGATTTGTCTTATTTTCCCCTTACTATCTAGCTGTCATTCCAACTCAAGATTGTACCGATGGATGCAACCTGCTCCTTCCCCACTGACCTGCGTTCACGCAAACATATATAGAACACCAGATACAAATAGGGAGTAGCCATTCCTAAAAACATCTCCCTGGTAGCTTAATGGCAATTGAAACACAATGCTGGACATGAAATATCGTTTGGTAGGCAACTTTTCTGAGCACTCCCTGCTTAGCCCTCTGCTCTCTACCACTGAACTGAGGAACTTGGAAATGACCTCCAACAGAATCAGTCCAAATTCCCACTGGCTACATCTTGGGAAAGACAGAATATAAACTCACGCTTACTGTGTTCTCACATGAAAAAAGGAATTCCCCCCTCTATGCCTCAAAGATAAGCAAGATATTTACTTTGCGATGTCAGGTGATACAAGACCTTTTGCATAAATGTATATATTGTAGGTTTTCACATTTCTGTATAATTTTTATGTAAATTACACACTTTACAAATTTGTCAATGCATTGCTATTTGGGCATTTAAACATTAGAAGCATCCACTGGGGTTTTGTACATCTTTCTGATCAATCAGCTAGTCTGTGTTTGCTGCGCACATGTGTTTCACAAAGGCAAAAGGGGAGTTTTGTGCTTAGACATTTTTGCATAAATTATGGAAACTTCACTGGGAAAGCAAAATATCTCCTTGCCTCACTCTCCTTTTGGAAACATGACCTCTCATGGTGGCTTAAAAATTCTCAGCAAGTTTTTTCAATATCTCACAACAACCTATCTCATTTATAATGGGATTTTTTTTTGCAAATACAGCCAGTCCCCAAGTTACAGGATAGCTTCTGTAGGTTTATTCTTCAATTGAATTTGTATGTAAGTTGGAATAGGTACATTTTAAAGTGTAACTCCAGCCATGTGTGTGTGTGTGTGTGTGTGTGTGTGTGGAGAGAGAGAGCGAGCGGGGGGGATTAACACCCTGTGGTATTTGTTTTGCTGTCTGTGCCCCTCTTCAAAATATTTTATCTCACTTTCTGTGATAATTGGATCTTGAAAAATTTGGGTTGTTGTGGAAACAAGGATTGATAAGAAAGCTTAAATGGAGATACCTTTTCCACAAGGTAACTTTTCCAGGAGTGAATTTTCCTTCTTACATGTAGATTTTTTCACTTCCATTGTCTTAACTTTGTTTTTAACTATGAGTCATTTGTAAGTTGGATGTTTGCAACTTGGGAACTGGCTGTATTCTTCACATTCCTAAGAAAGCTGTCTCTTTTTCGATCACAGCTTTTTGAATTCGATACCAAGCTGGTTATAGGATTCTGAAAACTGTAATCTAATCAAGTAACATCCACAAGCTTTGAGTATACCTAATGCAGGGTGGAGAGAGTGGGGGGGGGGGCGGTCAATAGCATAGCTTTAATGTGCCAGAACTCAGTTGGTTCTCCTTTAATGCAAGAAACATATGGAAGCCACTTACACAGTGTAGGCTTTATTTAATGTCCACTGTTCTATCTATCTATATATATAAAAGGGTAATGAAATTTCGGCCTAGGACAAAACAACAAAACTACACATCCCAGAAACACTAAACTTGGCAGCACAACCCCTCATCCATGCCTCTACGTTCATACAACAAACAGAAAAATAAAATCCTAATTAAAGGGAGAGGAATAATTGTTTTTATCCAATTGCTGCCAGTTAAAAGGCTAAGCTCTACCCACTTGGTCTCCTAGAAACCCACTCAGCCCAGGGGACAGGCAGAGTTAGGCCTCACTTAGTCCTCTTCCCCACTGCCTATAAAAAACAGATTATCATATTTGAACTGGATTATATGGCAGTGTAGACTCAAGGCCCTTCCACACAGCTATATAACCCATTTATA
This sequence comes from Anolis carolinensis, assembly GCF_035594765.1. Lineage (NCBI taxonomy): Eukaryota > Metazoa > Chordata > Lepidosauria > Squamata > Anolidae > Anolis > Anolis carolinensis. Next base: position 216,782,449 of record NC_085844.1, on the reverse strand, counting down.
ATTTTATATTATCTGCTTTGAACTGGATTATCTTGACTCCACACTGCCATATAATCCACTTCAGTGTACAGTCGGACACAACTGGACTTAATGTCAGGAGAAAACTTTTACCCTTTACCTTAACTACCATCAATTCTTCAATACTTTATTTCCCATACCACCATACTTCTCCACAGCAACGCATGGCTGGTCACAGCTAGTCTCTCTCTTTCTCTCTCTCTCTCTCTCTCTCTCTCTCTCTCTCTCTCTCTCTCTCTCTCTATATATATATATATATATATATATATATATGTAATGTGACGTTTTACTATGGAGTAAACAACAAAACCACTGAACCCAATCACACCAAATTCGGCCACAAAAGGCATAGTCATCCAAGGTATGTCTTTCAATTAAAAATCCTAGAAAAATAGTCCAAATAGTCCAAATTACAGAGGATGAGGAAGAGCCTTTCTCCCCCTAACTGCCAGTTAGAAAGTTAGGCTCTGCTGCCTGTAGGCCCCGCCTCCTTCATGTCCTAGCAACTCCCTCAGCCAAAATGGTGCTCAGGGCACAGGCAAAGTGCACAAGCCAGGCTTTGAGGCTGCAAGGCTATTGACTGCTATTCCACCTGGCCAATAAATGATTCCCACAAGCCACAGCAACGCGTGGCTGGGCAAAGCTAGTTAAGATCTAAAGGAGAACTGTGCATCTAATGAAGTCATCTTCAGCAGAACTTTTCATATCCTGTATCTTGCTACTGAAATCTCAATTGGTTCATTACGATTTGCTTTTCTGTTTGCAATAAAACTCTAAGTGTTTATGTTGATGTATAAAGATAGCAACATTGATTTTTTTTTCCTTTCATAGATTTGATTACCATGAAGGAGCCAAAGCTTTACTGAGGTCTTTTCATTTTACCACAGCAGCTTATCATACTTGTCGCTTTTCCTAATTGCATTTTCCGCTGAGAGACACAAGTGGAAAAGTTCTGAGAGGATGCAGGTGAGCTCCCGCGAGGCTCTTTGGAGCTCATTAAAATCCAGTAACTCACAATTATTGTGATTTCAGATAGATTACTTCTCTTCACTTGTATCAACCTGAGACATTCTGCTAAAGACAACAAAGTTGCAATGACCAAATTCAAAACATATTTTTCAATACTGTTAGATTTGAGCATCATGCCCTATGTTATTTCAGTGGCAATTTCATACTATGGCTATGTGCTGATATCTTTCTGGAGATGCTCTGGAAGTTGATATTCCCTCCATCTTTCCACAGTGCTGAAAGCACTCCCAATACACTCATACTGAAGAGCCATTGAAGCCATCGCATACAAAATTAAGCAAACAGGACTATGGAATTGTCTGGCTACATTCCCATAGCCAAGTGTGAAATAAAGCACCACAACATTCACCAGGTCCTCTGAAAGTCTCAGTGCTGATGTTATTATTTGGTAATAATAATGATTTTCAGTATGGAGTGAGGTCTGAATATTGGTCAGGCTAGTGTAGTTCCATGAGGCAGTGTTGTATACATGGTTTGAACACTGGAACATAACTTTTGCTAATAACTCAAAGGCACACAACAAATGTAATTCCAAAGCTGAATGATGGGTATGTCGATTTGCAGTCTGTGTCTGTTATTCTCATGAAACACAATAAATTAACAACAGACTATCTTAAAAAGGTAATACTTCCACATACTTTCTCCATGGATTCAATGCCCCATGGCATTGTCCTGTGAGTTTTCTCACAGGACTGGGACACATAGCTGATCACAATCTTAAAAACTATACAATTAGAAAACTTTCAAAATATAAATATGGTAATCAAATATTACAATTATTTAAACTAATATAAACTCTTAATAACCTAACAAACATAACATAACATAGAAAAATAACATAACTTAAAAATAAGCTGCCCAGAATCTTGTTGGGAATGTATGTCTACTTAAGTAGACTTACATCTGTGGGAATTAGAAATGGATAGTTCCATAATGTCTGTATCTAGTAAAGAGCTACCATTGCATTACTACAGTATGTAGGGGAGCTGACAAACAACCTCATCAGATGGGGGTGAATTCACTTTGCCTTCTCTTTAAGCATGGAGCCCATTCCACAACACACAGCTACTTCTGGTGGGGCTCTGTGCTTTTAGAGAAGGTGAAGTGGAGCTTGCTGCCATGGCAGCAAAATGGGAGGCTTCCCGTGTTGTGCCAGGAACAATGGAGGGAAGCCGGGTGGTTAACACTTCCCTCCCATGAGATGGGGACTTGGGTGAGTTGGACGACGCAGAGCATGGGGCAACGGGTTCCCCACGGCCTACAACGGGCATCACTGGAATCGCCACGATGTGTGATGATTCCAGCGGCCTTTGTGATGAAGTTGAAAGTGATTGACACACAATGAGACATATCAAGACCGTGCTGGTACCCTTTTATGCATCTTTGGGGCTCACAAAGAGTATTTCTTAGCACATCTGCTATGTAGGGAAGCATACATAAAGTTACAAAATGTAGTTGATAGAGGATTTCAGCCATTATTTTAAAAAAATTCGGTTAAACCATATATAGAATTAAAATCATTTTAAACATATCTATTAAAAGGCAAAATATAAAAATTAAGAGAACAGCACAACACAGTGATTATACTGCATCAGGAGCAATTCACACAACTGTGATCTTTTTGTGATGCTGACACCTCTTCTTTTCCTCAGGGTAAAAACATGAAATGCATTCACTTCAAATAAATAGCGTTTGACAATATTTCCAGAAATATTCATGGAAGTGTTAAATGAAAAAATCTGGAGATGCAACATTTGGTTTTGCTTTTGCAGTATTAAACCTTTAATGTCAAAGTGTGAAATCTGAATGTTTTGGATGTGTTAGAAATTTCTGACTGTTTTGATTCTGGCACATTTCAAACATCAACTCTATTAAGCAGTCTTTAAAATGTAAGAACAGATTAAATGTCACGCAGAATCAGACCAAAACCAATCTAGCACTCCACAGCTTTGTTTCTAACTAGATGCCTGTGGAAAGCCTGCAAGCAGGGCATGAGTACCATGTAATAGATCAAATTCTATCAGATACAGTGAGCTCTTGGTATCCACTCGGGTTAGGTTTCAGAACCATGCAGGGCTATCATATTCTGTGGATGCTGAAATCCTGTTATGTATAATGGCATAGTTTGGATTTTTATATTTGAATATTTTTAAACTGTGGTTGTTTGAATCCATAGATGCAAAATCTGTGGATATGGAGAGCTGACTGTAAAGATTTAATATATCCCAGTGTTTAGCTTATTTTATCTACCACCAACAGCACTTCATAAGCTGTGAGGAAGTCACACTTCAAAATGAAGTCTACTGGCAGATAGGCTTCAAGGAATATTACCCAGGGCCAAAGGCAAGTCATCCCCTAGTTAAGAAGCTTATATGTGTTTGATCTATTTAGGTAGCATGTTAGTCACCATCAAATCCTTGAAAATCCTTGATTTTGTTTTGTTAAGTATCTGTGTTCATTAATTAATCTTTGCTTTGGGCTATGTATAAACGTGGCAGAAGATACTCTTAACTAGTCAGAAGATGGATTTTTCAGGTTTAACTATATTCTTAGTACAATCCAGAACTGGTATTTTTTGGGTTACTAAATTAATAAATAAGATGCAACTGGGTTTTTTACCCTTCTTCTAAAATTGATTGATTTTTCTTTCAGTTCAGTAGCTTCTGTTACCAAAAGAAAAAAAAGAGTAAAATACTCTCAAACATCAATATATTGCTAATAGGTCCTGGGAATGAGGAATATGTGGCTTGCAATCTGCATGTAGTCCTCAACCATTTTTGTATCCTTGACCAATGGCTTAAGTCAATAATCATAACCTGATTTTTAACTGTTCAGTAGAACAAAATTCTGTTCTTTCCAATAATTTTATTAGAATTCTATGTACACTCAAAGCACAAGGCAATGAAGAAAAATACACTCATACACTGAACAGGGGCACAGACAGCATGCTATCCACAGCACGCACACAACCACAAATGACTGAAATAATGTACCTGTTCTGACTTACAAACAAATTGAACTTAAGAACAAACCTACAGAACCTAGCTTGTTTATACCTAGGGAACTTCCTATAGTGCAAGAAGTTGGAGTGTCTAGATCATGAGACTACACAATAGTGAATTGGTGCCATATTGAAGGTGCTCAATCCGAGATGTATCCATTACACTGGCCAACACACATTTTGGTATCTCTAATGTTAGACCTATTTCAGGGTATGTTTGACCTACCTAATCCAAAAATGGCACCAATTTTCACCTATTAGGTCTAGTTTTTGAGATACAGAACATATGGCATGTACCAGTTGCATCCATAAAAAATCATGATTGCCATATCTAAAAAGCTAGAGCTGATGCTGTCTATTCAATGCAAATTTCTGAATCAACACGCCAAATAACCTCAGAAGCAGTCCTAAAAATCAAAATCTTTTTGGGGATTGGGTTGTGTTATTTACTGTTATGCAACAATAGCAAAATAGCAAGTTGGTGTGGTAAAGTCCTAACATAGAAGTACAAAAAAGGCATGTGATATAACGCTTTTTTCTATCAAAAGACTCAGTAGGGCTTTGTAGTGAGGGAGGAGATTTGATACAGTTTCCTCTGATGCAATTTCATAGCACCTCTTCCTGATCCAGATCCTGTTGATATTAAAGTTACAGAAGTCACATCTTGTAGTCTACCTTACAAACCTATTAACAGAAGAAGTGATTTCACTACTGCTGTGCTGTGGAAATAGAATATCCCATTGGCGTTTCTCTTCAGCAATATATTCGGACATAATTTGGCTGAAGAACGATAAAGTTTCAGGAATTTTTTTTTTTTTAAAAAAGGAAGACAAGCCATTGCAAAATTTCTTTTGGATGCCTTTCACAAACAGTATGTCAATGTTAGCAATGCCTCTTACTTTTCACCAGTAGCAACAACTTAGCAGACATCGTTGGGAATGTTATTTCTAATTGGAATAATAGAGTCTGATTTCAGGTCTGCACTTAAATGGCACCGTTATTTTTTTCTCATGTGTCAGAGGGATATCAGAAAGAATATAGCCAAATGACAAACTGATTTGCAGAACAACATCAAACTGTGAGACTATTTAGCAATATAATAAGCTTCTATGTCTTGCAGGTTTTTCTGTTGTAAAGAAAATCACATATCTTTATCCGAGTTCAAATAGGATGGTTTATCCTTTCTGTCAATGCAGTCCTAAGTATCCCTGTCATTGCTTTTTTGCCTTGAATTCAACTCCAGCTTATGGTAATGCTGTCATACAGCCTCCCAGACATTATTTGTTCAGAGGAAGTTTGCCATCGCATTCCTTTTAGGCTGATAGAGTGTCCCATGCTCAAGGTCACCCAGTGGGTTTTCCTGCTTCTGGGCAGAGGGCTGGACTGGATGGCCCACGAAGTCTCTTCCAACTCTATGATTCTATGACTAAAGCCATGTCTATCTGAACACTTAAACTGGGACCAGGTCGGCCCTGGACTGACCATGATAGCACACTGGATCATCCTCTGTAATGCCACATTGGTGTTCAGACAGTCCAGCAGGCCTGGCCTTGTATTGGCCATACAAGTCTGTCCCCATGTACTTGTGTCACCATCGTTTCTACCTCACTGGCCAAAGAGCTCCCTGTGAGAGCCTGGCCATTGTGGTCATGTCTGCTGAGATCATAAATGGGCACCTGTGTGACTAATAAGGAGGGGGTAGAACAACTCCCTTCTTTTTGATCACATGCTGTGATGTCTCATGGGCCTCAGAGTTCTGACCCTAGCGCCATCATGGATAATGATGACGAAAAAATGGGTTTTCTGCCGTCTCAGCAGGAGACGGATTTCTTCCAGATGCCTGTTGTTGATGATTCTAGCCAAACGGACCTTGAACAAATTTCTCCCAGTTCCTCTCCTCCCTTTGTGAGAAAGGAATCTTATACTGCGAGTCGGGTCCAGAAAGAACTCTCAAGGAGAAGCCTCAGATTAGCAGCCAAACAAGTCGTTAATTAGCTAGTTTCTCCTGGGAATTTGCAGGGAGGAACGCAGCTGCAGAAAGATGTGTTTCGCTTCTCTTTCCCTTGGGAAAGGAAGTTCTGGACACCTGCTTTGCAGGAAGATTGAAGAACATAAAAGTTCCCCACACAGGGGAATCCGTGCGGAGTCAACAGATCAGCTTCAGGATTAACTTCGGTCCCAGCCTAGTGTGGACAGCGTTTTAAGTCTGCAACTCCAGTTTCCTTGCCTTGCCTTGCCTAGCCTTGTCAAGTCTTCATGACCTATCTCGTCGTGTTTCCAGCCTTTGATTTTGTCTCAAGTATCTAGCCTTGTCTCCAGTTCTTGCTTTGGACTTACTTTGAACCTTAGAAACACTTTGGACGTTTCCCCACTCTACGGCTTGAAAGTAGAGTGTGTTTCGGTATTGGGATTATAACTTTGGACTCTAATATAATAAATTGGACAATATATTTCTGGACTATATTTGACCTTCCTTGAAAGGTCTATTGCTCGACTACATTTTCTACTTGTTTTTATCCTACTTTAATATTTCCTTAATAAAGATATTAGATTGTTTTTGGTCTCCGTGTTTGGTTCTTAGTGCTCCGTTGCCTTGGGCGTGACACATGCCCGGATGTCCAATTCTGGTCTCAGAAGATGTGATAGGCAATGGCCAAGTTCTCCCAGGTAGTGCTTTGCCACATAATGGTGAGACAAATAAGCTCTACTAAACACTGGGCAATTCTCCCTCCAGCTGAATTTATATGTTTACCTATCTAGATTTAATTACTTCACTCGTCCAATCAATAGGAGACTGTATGCAATACAGTTGAAACAGCTTCATTAAATAACTTATGAAATGAGCATTCTTCTGACAATGGATATGCCAAGAAAAAAATTATCTCTCAACATAACAAAGTTATTTTAGAAAAAATTGAAAAATATCCAACTCAGCATTCGTGAATCCAAGCTAGTGGCAATTTTACAGTTTTAAATTCATTCTTCATTTTTTTTAAAAACCTGTCCTTTGAATGTTTATGTATCAAATATTCAATATTTGACCTCATTTAGTCCAGGGGAATCTATGTGGGAAAATCTCACAGTAGATTGTGCTCTGGGTAAATTTAAATATAAACCCTCCAGCAGCCCAAAATATGTGAATACATCTCTCTTTTAAAACTCATGGGTACTTGAAGTATTCTACAGAAGTAGCATACAATCTTTAATTTATGTGCACTGACAGTCTAAGAACATCCATAGAGCTTTCTCATTATGTGTCAATTTTCATTAAGTGTTAACACAGCAGGAGTCTCTACTCACTCAAAAAGTGCTTGAATCATGTCTGCTTGTGGCTGAAATTAACTCAAATAATTGCTTCCAAGGTGATTTCACATGCAAACTTCTGTAACCTTCCACATCATAAGTCCATATTGATTTAATAATATGCATTTCATTTCTCTTAACAAATTTGGAAAACTGAGCAGAAATAAAATGAATGATTTTTTAAAACAAAAATTGCCAAGTTCTGTCCTTGAAAAAGAAAAGCCAAGGACATGATTATTACTTAAGGAACTTTTGTTCTTGGTTAAATAAACTGTTTCTCAGCAGATAACAAACTGAATGTAATGTAAAAGGCAAAGAAAGTGCAAAAATGAACATCCAGAACATGTATTGTATGACTACAGCATTCCCACAGATCTTGACATTATGAGGTCTTTGTTTGCTTGAGGATCATTAGATTTCATGCTAGTTGCTGCATTTCAAAGAAGACATGGAAAAGATGAGGAAAACTTGAAAGCTTTCGGAGAAGGTAATATGTCTAAACACCTTTTACAAAGCACCTTTTAGGACTCTGGTGGCCATTTCCCAGTGAATTCTTCCTAGAAGCCAAGATGATTAAACTGGGGCTGTGTACGTTAGACATATTGCGAGAAAACACAACTCACTAGAAAAGAGAACAATGTTTGGTAAAGTACAAGGCAGTAGGAAAAGAGGAAAACTGCATGACAGATGGACTCAATTTTAAAAATCACAATGCTGAGTTTTCAAGATTGTTGATGACACACTGACTTGGAGGTCTCCCATAAATAAGACTGGCATAAGTTAAAGTTGACTTGACAACAGTAAACAACAAAAAATTTAAAAAGCAGTCTAGGATCACATAGTAATAAACCACTCTAGTAATCACCCATTACCTAATTGAGTAGACACTAGGCATGTGAGATTAATAAAAAAATGTTTCAAAACTCATTACAAAATTAGTGGGTGCTGGCGTTTCATTTCTAAAGTGTTTCTAAAGTATTGTTAGTAAAATTTTCGTTACTATAATAAGAGTAACAAAATTTCGTTACTTTTTTGTTATAGTAATTGCTCAAGTGGAGAAATTCAGGGGCTCCTTTATCCTTCATTTTTAGTTATTAGGGTGAGCCTTGCTACAATGGTACATAATTTACTACTGTTAACCTTTCAAGTTTCAGAACGTTTTGCTTATCCACAGATTTTTGGGGAATTTTCAAAGTTTTTATAAATAACATTTAAAAAAACTGCAAGAACTATCTCCTTGAATTTTCTACACAATGACACAAGATATTTTTATGTATGTATTTTTATCCTTTACAATTTTATCTTGTAATTGGACTAGAGCATCGTGGATGGAGGGCGATTAATAAGTAAATAAATGATGATGATGATGATGATGATGATGATGATGATGATGATGATGATGATAACAGGGGATCATTCAGAAATGTTCATACGTCTACTGATTTTAGGGATTTTTTAAAAAGTTTTGACAAAACCTTTTTTAAAAGCCACAACAGCTATCTCATTGAATTTCTCTCATATTAACCAATGGAACTTCCATTTAGGGATTTCTTCCCAGCACAACACAGAGATTTACTTACTAGAAGTATCAGTCAGTCCTCCTCTTTTCAGATTCAACAATTTATTGGAACTCTGGCTGGCTGCTGCTACACAGGGAAACTAGATCTCCCCTATCCTGATTGGGGCTTTCTGATGCTGAGGAGATTTCTGGGAAATGTAGTTTAGGGCAGGGCCTTTTGAATTCTCTGGCATAGTGTTCATCACATTCCCAAACTATGTTTCCCAGAATTCTGTGTTTTCTCAGTCTCTTTCCCAGTGAACTCTGCTTTCTCCCTGCCTCTTCCCTCTCTGAATGGTGAGATGCCATTAATTTAAAGAGGAAAAACAGCCTTTTTGGCTTTGTTTTACTTCCTAGCACTGAAAATGATACTGACTTTGGAAGGCTTCTGAGATTTACAAAATGCAAACAAAAAAGTATTGGGCAGGTTTCAATTTTTAAATTTTTGGCACAGGCCATGCCCATGCATCAGATATTGTGTCATAAGTACGAATTTAACAAATTTGATACAACTTATGACAATTAATGAAAAAATGTGTATCCCTAGTAGATACTCTCTGTACTCATACAGTGGTGACAGGATCAGGAACGGAAACATCTGTTTCTTGAAATCTAGGGCCTAGACCAGGGTAGAGAAGTTTTTAAATCACTCCATGGTCCCTTGATTAACAACACATATGCACAAAACACCCTTCAAGTAGAGCAGCTTCCTAGCTACCATCTGGATGCTACTATACAGGGAGAAAAAAGGCAATGAACAAAAGGTACTTGATACCTCCCTACAAAAGACTCCAAAACAGATTGGTCAGTTTATCTCTCTAGTGTAATTTAAAGAACTTTCTTGAGCAGGAAAGAATGGACATAGGACAGACTTAGCCACCTCTATTTCAATGCCAACCTAAGTCTAATGGATGTATACTGCAACATTTTCTTGGTGACATACAATGGTGTAAACTAAACAGGGTTTCTGCTCATGGCTTTTGAAGGAAAATGAGCATATCTTTTGCAAATTTAATAATGACTATTAGACTAGATGATAGCTTTATGAGGCCTTCCCAGAAAGGGGATGTACCACTTTGCTTTATTAAAGGCTTCCAAAATCATTACAAAGAGATATGAGGATTTTGTGATATTTACTACCTCCCAGGGTCAATTTAATTATAATTATCTCAAAGGGACTTGAGCAAAACCATGCTTCACAAAGAAGCTGACAGATTAAATATATCTTGTAATGAGAGATGGAGAGTTATTTGTTTGAAATGAGCATTAAGTAGTTATGAAATTAACATGGGAAAAGGCTTCTCAGAGCTCTCTCGCTATTACACTCATTGCAACGCAATATAGGGCAAATCAAGATAAAATTAATTTACACGCCAACTAACCACTGTATTTGAAATTAAACTGAGTTATGTGCTTGAGGTAGTGATGGGTTCAGATGGCTGCTCCAATTCACCATTCCACTCTCAAATAATACACTTGGATGCTGTAGATTAGCCAGTGATTGCATAGCTGGAATGCACAAATGATTTGATTATTGGGGAAGATGATATCTGATTTTCCATTTCTCTCTAAGTATTTTAGCACATGAGGGAAACAAACCGGCATTAATATCATGTGCATCTTACTCTGGGTATGTCTTTTCCTTGCAATTAACATGTTCCCCACTACTGACAAGCAAAATCTGCCAATAGATGCCAATGCTGCAATGTTTCCACCCAGTGTGATGGGGCTATTCTACTTCTGTGATGGCCTGTTGACACTGAAGTGATATCAAGAAGTGGGAGTCTCCTCTTCTCCCATTCTCCTTCCCTTTACTATCTCATAGTAAGTACATTTGAAATATTTCCAATAGTATTGGGCTTTTCCATTTATTAATCATAGCTGGAATTGCAAATTCCTTTAAGATATTTTTTAAAAGAAAAATTAGAGCAATCAAAGTGCAAGAGGGTGGAGTTACAAGCGTATGTAGCAAAATGAATGCAGGACTACAGATCAGCAAATTGGTGCAATTGTGTGAATGGAGATATGTATAATAATATTGTGTTCCTGCTACTATGTAGCCCCTATCTGTGGTAGTGCAACTGCATGGCATAACAGTGTTGTGCAATAAAATTCTAAGTCTAACTGCAACTTCCACAGTAGTTTTTGCAAAAAGAATATATTATTGTACTCCATTTTACTACAAAGTATTTGGAGACCAATGTGATGTTAAACTGACAATCTATTAGCTTTACAAATTGTTAACTCCTTGACAACAAAAAAAACTCATTTGCTGACATAGGTCAAGAGACATACAAACATTTTGGCTTTATGGTGGAATTATGGCCAACATAACAAATTGCTACACTTGAAAAAGGCAGTATTATATTTTTTTCTGTATCCAATTATGCAATTTTACTAGTGCAAGGTCTGTTGCTTTTGCATTTGTGCATTTTCTGAGCTGATACAGGTATGGTATCCAATCCAATATAGCTTTTATCATATTATTCACATAAACACATGTGCAAAGAAATAGGGGAGTGCAATTTGGGTAAACCATATGCTGTTTTCGGTGTCCAATTTTCAGGTGCCCCGTTCCATTTTTTTGGAATTGCCCAAATTCGAGGGAAGGAAAATACTGTTTATTGATCCATCAGCCAGAAGTTCCGTTTTCACTCCAGGAAGCTCTGGCCCATTGGCAGCAATGGGGGAACTTCCCTTTACATCATTTTTAGGACCATCGGGATGAAAGTAGTCACGCTTGGAGGACACATTTACCACTGCAAGCCCACCAAGTTCCAAAATGTTTGGGTCATCCACTGATTTTTAGGAAATTCTTAAAGTTTCTAGAAATAAAATCTCCTTTACAAAAAAAATCAAAAAGATATCCCTTGGAATTTCTCCACAATGACAGTATAGGAGCAGTAGCAGGGCATCATTCCTGCCAACTTTCATAAAGATCCACACATACCACAATTCATAGAAATAAAAACAAATACTGTTTCTAAGCTTTTGCACTTCTATACAGTTGTCAAGCCAGGTGAACTGGGCCAGAAGCCCACACAAGTCAGAAGGTAGGGCAGGGGAGATGAATAAATGAGTCGGTCAAAGAGGTGAACAAGAAAAAGAAAGGGGTTTTTGTTGTGAAAATAATTATGGGGGGGGGGAGGAAGGTGCAGGACAGAGTACAGAAGCAAGAAGATAGAGCTGGGAATTGACTGAATTTGAAAAATCCATTCTCATTTCAAAAATCATCTTGCTCTGAGTTCATACATTTGTCATCTATTACAAGGCATTGCTGGGGCTCTAGCCTGCACTTTAACATCTCTGTGAGTGAAAAAGAAAATGCTGGTAGAAAATCACTAAATGAGCATGGTGGCATAAGAGAGCAGAAGATATGTTCACTGTCCAGCTGTTCAGAGAGCAAAGACAGTTTTCTTCAAAAGGATCATTATTAATAGAGAATGCTTCAGATATGAGTCAATTCAAGTCTAATTGAAAAGTACTTGTAACTTCATTTAAACCATGAGTCAGCCTGTTCAGAGCCAGTGTGATGGAGTAGTTTGAGCATCAGATTAAGGATATTACACTATAGAATCAATCCAGTTTGACACCACTTTAACAACCATGGCTCCATGCTATGGAATTATGGGAGTTGTGACTGAATTAAATTAGTACAGAAATTAATAATGAAATGTGTAAAAGAACTGTGAATGGTACACCATTCTTACTGTATTTTTTAAAAATGATCACCCCAAAATTTATTAAAACAGCTTGCAATATTGAGAAAGGGTTTTTTTTTAATCACAGACCTGTGAATCAATAGGCTCCAAAGTACTGTTTCATTACATATAATTGGCTTGTCTGTGAACATCCTATATAAGCTGGGCTGAGAGTAAGGAAAAGAGTTGGTCCACAATTTCACACAATTTTACCAAGGACTCTTTCACACCACACAAGTATAGTGCTATGATTCCACTTTAACTTCCATGGTGGCCTGCTATGTCATCTGGACTTGGTGTATTTAGAATTCTCAGCCAGAGAGCTCTAGTGCAGTGGTTCTCAACTTGTGGGTCCCCAGATGTTTTGGCCTTCAACTCTCAGAAATCCTAAGAGCTGGTAAACTGGCTGGGATTTCCGGGAGTTGTAGGCCAAAACACCTGGGGACCCACAGGTTGAGAACCACTGCACTAGTGCTTTTGCAAATCCCAGCATTCCAGAAGATGTTATTATGAGCAAGTCTGCTCTGGCGGTAAATCTGCAGTCACTCCAGAGCAGAAATGGTGGCCATGTGCACCCTGACAACTGTGGTATTGTATTGCCAGCCATACAGTCCAGTCTGGCCAAGACTGCATTGGTGCCACTGAATTGTCACCTTACTTTCCATGTTATTAGCAGCATTCCCAGAAATCTCCTCTCGTTCCTCCGGTATTGCAGGCACCTCTACTAATGTCAGTGTGGGGTGCCCACAATGACTAGAAGCTCTGAGGGAGTTCTAATACTGTCTGGCAGCAGTGACAGCAGCCTCACTAGCCCACTCTATCCCCTTCTCCCTGTGCTGGTAAGTATAAGGAAAGGAGGATGGCAACAGTGGCTTGTGAATTTCCAGAGGTTCATCAAACTTTTCCTAATATGGGGCTAAATCCATTTTACTTTATGAAAAGCATCAGTTGTTGCAGAATGTAGAGGGACAGCCAGGAATGTCTGCAGAATGAGTGCAAGTTATAAAGCCCACGTAGACAAGCCCTATGAGAACATGACAGCACTGAATCATGCCCTAACCAGTAGTCTTTAAGAGTGAAATATTGATTATCCAGAACATCTGTTTAAAAAAAAAAACCTCATAGTCATGAAAAACTAAAAAGAGATATTCGTAAAAATATATTGAATAGATTTTATTCCTTTGGTTTCTGGTTTTAGGGGTTTTCTTCTTGTACCCACCTTTTCCCAAAGATTTACAAGCTGATTAACACATTCAGCAAAATATCAAGTTACAGACTCAGGCATTTAGGTGGTGGATGATACCGTGGCAATTTCAAATGGCCTTATCAGCACCTCTGGAGTTTGCAAAAACTTGTCCAGTGTTTCATCTCTATGCATTTTATTAGAAATATCAGCTGGTTTATTCCACATCGAACAACAGAGTGTAGGATATCTTGACAGGAAACCTGAGGCAAATGATGAATAGCCTGCCATGCTGCTAACATGCTTACAAGGTAGGTACTGCAATCCTTGGCTTTCCAAGATCACAATAACAAATAATGGGAAATGAAAATCAAAAGCCAATCCAGAGTCCTGATTCCTTGTAGCATGGGGTGATCTCTGTTGATTTACAAACACATAATATATATTCAGTACATTATACAGGTGACTAAAAACCACTTACTTAGCTAATTTGGTAACTTGGTATTTTTTTTCTTAATGAACCAGTTAGCTTGCACATCAAAACAGGAAAGCTGTTTTTGTAGCTATACTGTTGATGCATGGAAACTTTAATTGCTATAACTTCCAAATATATATTCTGTCAATCACAGAGAAAAGCAGTACATTTCCTTTGGGATCTGCTTTGTCTCCTATTAATTATATTGCCTTCTTTTGAAATCTAGCAATTTCTATTTTATATACACTTTTATTATTTATGATGATTATTTATTCGTTTATACATGGTTTACATTCTTCCTCAGTGGAATATAGACTTCAATCCTAAAATTTTATGATTATTTGTAGTGTGTGAAAATAAATGGTTGTTTATAATTCTTTTGTATTTAGATATATGTTGGAGAAAGTGAGGGATTTTTGGAAATTGTTTAAGTTTTTACAATTTTATGATTGTATGATTTTATGATTATTTGTAGTGTGTGAAAATAAATGGTTGTTTATAATTCTTTTGTATTCAGATATATGTTGGAGAAAGTGAGGAATTTTTGGAAATTGTTTAAGTTTTTACAAACTTTTTTTTTAAACAGTATCTATCTCCTTGAATTTCTTTACAATGACACAACATAACCAGGGCATCATTCCCCCCAAGTTTCAGAAAGATTCACACATCTACTGAGTTTGGGGGATTTTTAAATTGTTGTCAAAAAAATGTTAAGTCACAACCGCTATGCCCTTGAATTTCTCTATAATATATTTTAGCTGCTATGACTTGCTGAAGTGGAGTAGGGTGGGGTGGAGTGCTTGGCTGGTGGCCACATCACCCCCAAAAGAGGTAGTCACTAGGGATGTGCAATTTGGGTATTTTTTTTAAAAACTACTAAAACTTTGGGACTGTTTCCCCAGTCACCCCAGCAGATGCAGTATCAGATTAAATAGCTGAGAAGAGGTTCCCACCCACAAAATGGTTTTTTTTTGTGGGGGGGGGGGATTTGGTCCCAGCAGTCACTTCTTAGCAGAATCAATAATAAATTAAATTATAGAAGTAAAATAAAATGAATATAGAAGATTCCCAGCAGTCTGGGTTCCTCTTACTAGCAGTCAGTCACTCAGTCCTCCTATCCTCTCTCAATGTAGACTATTGTATGCCTAAACTTAGCCTAGCCTTCTGCTCTCTTACTTGCTCTTCTCTCCCAGTTCACAATGGAGGCAGCCTTGTGGCACTCCTTTATTTCAAGGGTAGGAAGCTGCAGCTCTCCCTCCGCTTCCTCCCCCTCTCCCTGAGCCTTGATAGGCTTAGAGGAATACCAAGTTTGGCATTGTCTCCCAGTACAGTTTGCTTGCTCTGGAAATTAAAACTGCATCACAGAGAGAGTTACGATGCTTACACGATTTACGAAAAAAGTACTGGGTGAGAGTTGCAATTCTTAAGTTTTTGGCATGTATGGCACCTGCGTTTCTTAATATCGAGTCATTTGTACAAATCTTACAAAATCATCTGGCATATAACACTGATATGACTTTCTGAACATCCCTATTAAATAGTTAAAGAAATATTGAATGAGACACTTACTCAGCAACTTATTTAGGAATACATGCAACCCTAATATCTTTTATAAGGTACACATGGACACCCCCATACAAATCGGCAAAATATAGTATTTTATAGTATTGGACAGGTGATATTTAAAACATAGGGCCTATCCAGACAGGCCCAAAACACAAGACTTGACTCGTTTTTATTAGAGGCATCCAAACGACGCCTCCAGTAAAATCAAATTAATGCAGAGTAAACCAAGGTTTCCCTGGTTTATCCCATATTAATTAAACACCTCATTAGATCTGGATCTTTATGAATGATCTGGGTCTAATGAGGTGCTGGGCCTGTGAGGACTGATTCCCGGGACATGTCATGTGGTTCCTAGGGGACAATCTCCACAGCCATTCTAAACCGTTGGGCTCACGGAGCTCATGGAGCCCAAAGGTGAAGGGCACCCACTGCTCCGCCCAGCCCTCAATTTTCCCTCCAAAACTTACTGAAAGGTCCCTAGCTCCCATAGAGCCTCTATTCACATCCTCCGGGCACAAGAAAATTATGTGTGAGGAGATGGGGGAAGGGTGCTGAGGGATTTTCCTCCCCACCCCTCCCATCTTCTCAGGCAATTGGGATAGCATAAAGCCACCCCAGGGAGGAAATCCCGGAGCTGTGGTAGGAGGTGGGGACTAGAACCCGCTCCAAAGTGAGTTAATTTAACCCATTTCGGTGAGGGTTCTAGGTATATCTGGAAGGGCCCATAGATTGTGACCCAAATGCCCAAGACTAGACTAGACTGTGCTGTGTTCTTCCAAAATGAACCACCAAGACTCCTGGGCACTTGAGCCTCCTCAGAAATTAATGATTACACAGTAAGAAGAATGTTGCTATGGAGTTATCCCTCACTTCACCCCCAGGAATAATAACGGCTGCCCACAATCTATCCTATGCACACTTAGAATCATAGAATCATAGAATCATAGAATAGTAGAGTTGGAAGAGACCACATGGGCCATCCAGTCCAACCCCCTGCTAAGAAGCAGGAAATCGCATTCAAAGCACCCCCGACAGATGGCCATCCAGCCTCTGCTTAAAAGCCTCTAAAGAAGGAGCGTCCACCACGGCCCCGGGGAGAGAGTTCCACTGTCGAACAGCTCTCACAGTGAGGAAGTTCTTCCTGATGTTCAGGTGGAATCTCCTTTCCTGTAGTTTGAAGCCATTGTTCCGTGTCCTAGTCTGCAGGGCAGCAGAAAACAATCTTGCTCCCTCCTCCCTATGACTTCCCTTCACGTATTTGTACATGGCTATCATGTCTCCTCTCAGCCTTCTCTTCTGCAGGCTAAACATGCCCAGCTCTTTAAGCCGCTCCTCATAGGGCTTGTTCTCCAGACCCTTAATCATTTTAGTCGCCCTCCTCTGGACGCTTTCCAGCTTGTCAACATCTCCCTTCAACTGTGGTGCCCAAAATTGGACACAGTATTCCAGGTGTGGTCTGACCAAGGCAGAATAGAGGGGGAGCATAACTTCCCTGGATCTAGACGCTATTCCCCTATTGATGCAGGCCAGAATCCCATTGGCTTTTTTAGCAGCCGCATCACATTGTTGGCTCATGTTTAACTTGTTGTCCACGAGGACTCCAAGGTCTTTTTCGCACACACTGCTGTCAAGCCAGGCGTCCCCCATTCTGTATCTTTGATTTCCATTTTTTCTGCCGAAGTGAAGTATCTTGCATTTGTCCCTGTTGAACTTACTTGAGAATACACTACATAGAATACATGCAATGCACCTCTAAGTGCTTGTTGTGCTTTGTAGTTGAAGAGAAAGTAATTTTCCCTCTCCATGCAATCATTGATCATTATAAGCATGAACTGTGAATAAGAGACAAGGGGATTCAGGCCCTCAGGTCTACGCTAGTGAGTGTTGAATGTCCCCAAATGATCTGGAGGAATGGACCACCAAGATTCTTATGTAATTGTGTATTCTCAGAAATTATCAATCAGAACTTAATGATTAAGCATTAAGAAATATTAAAAAGGATGTTACTATGGAGTCACCCACTCCCCTAGAATAATAAAGGCTTCCTGCAATCTATTTTATACACACTTACTTTGGAGTAAGCTTCATGGAAAACATGCAGTACTCTTCTAAGTGGTTGTTATGCTTCTAAGAGTCTTGATCATTGTGGCCGCTCCAATGATAATGAGTGGGAAAAGTAATGATGCTCCCTCTGCAAGTAAGAAAAATTATTAACAACCTGCCTGCCAATGTTGAGTTGTCCCCCCCCCCCTTCCATTCAAAGCAGTTCTGGGGTCCCTGGCTACAAGCTCTCAGATGTGGGTGTAGGAATATGGGGCGTTGAGAGCATTCAGAGAAGGGGGCTTGTATAGACTCACCACAAATCAGAAAGAACATTGTTACTTTCTTCCCCAATAGCAAAATGCCTCCTTTTTTGACCCAGTATATATATTTTTAGCTTTATCTGGATGGAATCATTATATGCAGTTTAATGTGTAATACAAAAGCAGTTACTGTGCTGTGCAGTACTGCCCCATTCTTGCCAATCCCTTATAGCCTTAAAATCTACCCTTTGAATAAAAATGGTCATCCAACCAGTCCATGTGCTCTGACCTACAAATGAGTATGCCAGAAGTTTGACTTGCTCTGCATCCTGTTCACATTTCCCCTCCTTTTTAAGGAACCACACTGTGATTCAGACTAAACCCTTGCCCACTACAACAGCACTACGTTCTGGACCCAGGCTGGCCTATGCTCACTTAGTAGGATTTTGTCAATTTATGGATTCTTTTTCCCTTTATTGTTATCGGAGGCTAGGCTTCTCCTAGCCATTATCTGTCAGTAGGCCACCGAAGCTTAACCTCCAATTAAGCCAAAGAAGTAAAATTGGAGATGTCCAAAAATGGTTATCAAGGGCTCCCAGAAATTACTAAAAAATTGCTGCAATTTCTGTTGCCCTTTCTCCTCTCTATCTTGCAGGCCAAGGGCATTTTCAGAATCAGTGGTTTCATTTTTTTTCGCAGCTGCTATTGCTTCTCCCCACACACCCAAGAAATGTTAAAGTTGGCAGTAACTGATTCTTACTGGTAGGCACTGTATTTTATTTTCGTATTCATTTTGGCTTTCAACTCTTTGGTCAATTGAATCCAGTGGTTAACAAGTTAATGAGTTTGCCAGATGCTAGATGCTACAACAAAGTGTTGTTATTTCACTTAGAGATAGGAGAATTTGTACCACTGGATGGTTTTTTGTCAAATCAATATGATTCTAGTTAATATTACCTATGTAATATGGTTGTGTCATTTTATAATAAGTAGATAATGTTCTGATGGGTCATGAAAAAAATTATACCAATGAGCTGAGGCTGGTGTGGACTTGGCCAAATCAGGAATCTTGTAGGAATTGAGTGGATGTAACAGTAAGGTAAAAGAAGGATAGAAACATAATATACTGCACTCCTTATAATTAAGGAACTGCAACTATTACTGCCTATATCTTGCATATTTAACTTAAGAGGACATATATGTGAGTAAACAGTTCAAATGGCCATATCATATTCCCAAGTGTTAGTCCATCCAAAAATATTTTATCTTTTTGATCCATTTTCAAAACAAAATAAAGATTCATATCATGCACTATTTTGCCAGAGGCAAGACATTTTCTTAGTTTTGGAAATAATGAGCACACCAGTGGAAGAAAGATTTCACCGATTTATTAACTGATAGAGAACATTTTCTATTTGATACACAAATCTTTTATCTTTTCTCGATGACACCGATTTTCTGGACTGCTCGCAGTCTGGCTTCAGGCCTGGGCACAGCACGGAGACGGCTTTGGTCGCCTTGGTGGATGACCTCCGCAGGGAGCTGGACAGGGGGAGTGTGACCCTGCTGGTTCTCCTGGATATCTCAGCGGCTTTCGATACCATCGACCATGGTATCCTTCTGGGGCGGCTCTCCGGGATGGGGCTCGGGGGCACAGTTTTGCAGTGGCTCCAGTCCTTCCTGGAGGGCCGTTCCCAGATGGTGAAGCTGGGGGACACCTGCTCGGACCCCTGGCCATTGACCTGTGGGGTTCCGCAGGGGTCTATCTTATCCCCCATGCTATTTAACATCTACATGAAACCGCTGGGAGAGGTCATCCGGAGTTTTGGAGGGCGTTGCCATCTCTACGCAGATGACACGCAAATCCACTACTCATTTCCATCTGATTCCAAGGAAGCCCCTCGGATGCTGAACCAGTGCCTGGCCGCTGTGGCGGACTGGATGAGGAGGAACAAGCTGAGAATTAATCCCGACAAGACAGAGGCCCTCCTGGTCAGTCGTGCGGCAGATCGGGGTATTGGGTGGCAACCTGCGCTGGACGGGGTTGCACTCTCCCTGAAATCACAGGTCCGCAGTTTGGGGGTCCTCCTGGATTCAGCGCTGACGCTTGAAGCACAGGTGTCGGCGGTGGCTGGGAGGGCCTTTGCACAACTCAAACTTGTGCGCAAACTGCGACCATACCTCGTGAAGTCTGACTTGACCACGGTGGTCCATGCCTTAGTTGCCTCTAGACTGGACTACTGTAATGCACTCTACGTGGGGCTTCCCTTGAAGACAGCCCGGAAATTACAATTGGTCCAACGCTCGGCTGCCAGATTAATAACAGGGGCAAATTACAGGGAGAGATCCACTCCCTTGTTTAAGGAGCTCCACTGGCTGCCGTTCATCTTCTGGTCCCAATTCAAGGTGCAGACCATCATCTATAAAGCCCTAAACGGTTTGGGACCCAAATACCTCCGTGACCGTATCTCCTTCCATAAACCTGCCCGTTCTTTGCGATCATCCGGGGAGGCCCTGTTATCACCATTGCCTATATCCCAGGCCCGCCTTGTAAGTACAAGGGAGAGGGCCTTTTCTGCTGTGGCCCCCCGACTGTGGAACTCACTACCTACTGAAATTAGGCAAGCTCCCACTCTGTTAGCTTTTAGGAAAGAATTGAAAACATGGCTCTTCCGCTGTGCTTTTGGTGAGTAATTTCTGTTATAGATCTCCGTATTACTCCCTTCCAATCATCTATCCTCTAGATTACCCCTTCCAAATGTCCCTGCCCATAGTGGAGTACTCCTCTGTCCCTCTCACTCCGGGTTTTATCTCTGTGTTCACGCAGCCTGCCCTTGCTTTATTGTTTTTTTGATTTCTTGATGTTCTGTTTATTATTATTTATTGTATTTTGAATGGTGCTATGATATGTTGTTTTTATATCTTATTATGTTGTATTGCTCTGGGCATGGCCCCATGTTAGCCGCCCCGAGTCCCCATTGGGGAGATGGTGGCGGGGTATAAATAAAGTTTTATTATTATTATTATTATTATTATTATTATTATTATTATTATTATTATCTAAAGCAAGTCAGTCCTGCATCAAAGGTATATCTCAAAGAGCAATTCATGTGTGTTGTCAACCCTGGGAAAACAAATGTCTTTCAAGACACTTGGGCTATCAATGTGCAGCACCATGAAGCTGTTCTGATCTGCACTGAACTCATCCAGAACAATGCTATGAAGCTCCTCACAGAGCAGACTTCTTGTTCAGTGTTGAATGATGTGCATATTTACTAATAAGTCCCATTGTGTTGATTTGGGCTTACTCCCTTGCGGATGTGCACAGGATTACACATTTAAAGTAATTAAAGAAATCCAGCACAGCCAGTCCTCTTTACTAACAATGTAATGTTTAGTTTTAAACAATATAATCTTAAGCTATGTGTGTGCTCCTGTTACTTTCCATTAGTAAATATATAGGGTTTGGGAGCAAAGATTGGTCATTCTTTGGGAGACAGCAGGAGAAGCACAGTGGAAGCAAGTGCATGTGGATTACCTCTTTCAAAATTATTCCAATATGCTTTCTAATGCAAGCATGAACAACTGTACATGAATATATATTATGATGTTGATGCTACCAGTTAATTATGTTGCTGCTGCTCTTTTTGCTGCTGCTTTCATAAAATATGTTTTCATGAATTTTCCTGTATGAAATGTGTTCTACCTTGCTACTGTTATGCTGCTTTGTTGAGTTTTTATTGTTAATTGTTCTTATTGTTCTGAGCTCTATGTTGTAATCTGGTTTTTAGAAAATGAAACAATCCATTCTGGTGATCATTTGGTTATCTACAAGTGAGCATTCCTTCTCTCTACCCCATGGTGCAAAGTCCTCTTGTTTGCACTACCATTGGCATATTGGTAATAAGAACAATGTGATTTTGAATAGTCATCATATTGGAAACATACTGAATTAAAACAGTCTACAAATATTTAAGAAA
This sequence comes from Anolis carolinensis, assembly GCF_035594765.1. NCBI lineage: Eukaryota > Metazoa > Chordata > Lepidosauria > Squamata > Anolidae > Anolis > Anolis carolinensis. The sequence goes on along the minus strand of NC_085844.1, from coordinate 216,760,332 downwards.
CGAAAGTGAAGATAGTACAGCACCTCCTGGTAATAGATTCTCTATCACAACCAGTTAATGGCCAAAAGCTAGTCAAAATAAAAAGGCCTTTAATTACTGAATGAGTGCAGAGGTGTTCAACTTCACCTCCCATGGGCAACTTGGATGCAACCACTGAAAAAGACTTCTCTTGTGTCCTCACTGAATCTTCCTGTGAAGATATCTCAAAATTCAAGCAAGTTCATACATTTATTTATTTCAGTTATTTATACCCTACCCTTCTCACCCGAGGGGACTCAGGGCAAGGGGATACATAGCAGATATGAAACTGTATAGGGATTTTATAAGTTATGACCAGCACTTAAAATTGTACCAGGAAATGAACAACCGTGCCCTCTGTAACCAGTGCGGTCAACAGTTTGGATGCAGCTTATTGATCTTGCCAAAATTTTTAAAGGTAGTTTCATGTAGACTGCATTAAAGTAAACAAAAATGATGTAACCAAGTCATGTGTCACCATAGCCAGTTAAGACATTTTTAGAAATGGGTGCAGTTGGCACACTAGTTTTGCATATGCAAACACACTCTTGGCCACTAGTGAAACTTTGGTATCCAGACTCAGGGCTGACTGCAGAAATATGCTCAAGTTAAATTTCTGAGGGACGATAGCCCCATCCAGCACAGGCAAAGATGTTTCAGCTGTGATTTCCTGAAATTAGACTAGACAACCTTCAAACCCTACAAATTATTGTTCTATATTGACTGGGGAATGCTGTGCATCAAGCTCATCTGGAGCACATGAGCTTGAGGAAAACGATGACCCCCATCTACAGTGACCATTTAGTTTGAGACCTGAGTGGTGATTAAACAAATGCAGCGCACTGATGTGCATTAAGAACTTTCTTTCATGTGCTTTTGTGGGAGTTTTTTATCCAACCACCGCAGTTTTTTAACCACCACCAGTAGCTCCCACACTTATGGTGTTCAAGAAGGAACTAAAAACATGGCTCTGGAAGCAGGCTTATGATAATGACTAATTATAATCTATTTGATGGAGGACTTAAAATTGAATTTTAACTGAACTTTATCATTTACATCAACTAAGGAAGATAGACGCTTTTGAACTGTGGTGTTGGAGGAAAATTCTGAGACTTTGAAAGAGCTGAAGGTGGCAATGGCTGACAAGGAGCTCTAGTGTGGGCTTGTCCATGAGGTCACAAAGAGTTGGAAGTGACTGAACGAATAAACAACAACAATGTGGACCTGGGCTGTTTTAATTGTATTACTTGATCTAATTAGTACCTATTTTAATTTGTTTTATGTTTTGAGTTATATTTAATAATGTTTTGTGATTTATGTTTCTTATTATTTTCTATTCTATTTATCATTTGTCTTAATTACTAATGTACTATGTGCTTATTATTATTATTTTGTATTACTTTGCCTTGTTGTAAGCCACTCCAAGTCCTCTAGGGGAAAGGGGTGGGATAGAAATAAAGTTGGCATTATTATTATTATTATTATTATTATTATTATTATTATTATTATTATTATTTGAAACACAACAAGATGAGTCCATAGCAGACACTTTGCTAGCTGTTGTATTGGATCACATGTCGGGCCCTTCCCAAGTGTTTAGTGTGATGTATCGGAGAATAATGTGTGCAGATCCCAGTAAGGTGGCCTTCTGCAGCTGGCAGGTGGTAATTTTGTCAGCGCCGATTGTGTTTAAGTGCAGACCAAGGTCTTTAGACACTGCACCCAGTGTGCCGATCACCACTGGGACTACCTTGACTGGCTTGTGCCAGAGTCTTTGCAATTCGATCTTTAAATCCTCATATCGTGTCAGCTTTTCCAGTTGTTTCTCTTCAATGCTGCTGTCACCTAGGATTGCAACATCGACAATTTGTTTTTTAACATGATTGTGAGGTCAGGAGTATTGTGCTCCAAAACTCTATCTATCTGAATTCGGAAGTTCCAGAGTAACTTGACATGTTCATTCTCTATAACTTTTTCTGGCTTGTGATCCCACCAGTTCTTTGTTGCAGGCAAATAGTATTTGTGGCACAAGTTCCAATGAATAATCTGAACAACGGTGTTTGTAGTCTACTTGTAGTCTGTGTGTGATCTTCTTGCAGCAGCTGAGGATGTGATCTATTGTTTCATCTGCTTCATTGCAGAGTCTACATTTGGGATTTGTCGTTGACTTTTCAATTTTGGCTTTGATAGCATTGGTTCTAATGGCTTGTTCTTGGGCTGCCAGAATCAGGCCCTCCGTCTCCTTTTTCAAAGTTCAATTTGTGAGCCACAGCCATGTTTTTTCTTTGTTAATTTGGCTCTCAATTTTTTCCAGGAACTGTCCATGGAGAACCTTCTTTCACCAGTTTTCTTTTCTGCTCTGGACTGTGTTTTTACGATATTCACTGTTATTATTATTATTATTATTATTATTATTATTATTATTATTATTAGCTAGCTTTGACCTGCATTAAATGGTCAGTGTAGAGTCTATGAATGTCCTAAAGCTATCTGGTGAAGATGCTTGAGATACAAGGTCTGAACCTAATTCACAGAGAAGTGTCTTCCCTATACCTGTAAATCAAAGACCAGGTAGCTCATGGATCTGATGAGAGGTAGTTCCTTCCTGTGTCCAACAGACACAGAGGAAGTCTCACAGAGCTTAATTGTACTTACTAATTGGTAGATGTGTATAGGACTGTGGTGGCAACTCTACATTGCAGTTGATCCTTTCTGCAGTGAAGTGTTACTAGATAGGACATTTATCATCCAATTACAATTTAAATTTGAAATTCATTTCTGGTTTGAAGTCAACTGCTGACCTGCTCAGGAATGTTGCACACATCCCTTCTGTTTCATTGCATGGACATATAATTATTTTGCCTCTTTCAGGCACCAGTTTTCTCTAATTAAAGCTTGCCTTATACCACAGCTGAACTGAACAGACTTGGCTACAGATACTTTGGAGTCCTTGGGGATATCTGTAATGCTGTGGAGGAGAAATTAGGCACACAAATCCATTGTGTAATCTGCTCTGCAACACATTGATTATTTACCCAGCAACTTATTTGGAGCCTGATGTAATTCTGCAGGGAATCGTTCATTTAGACACAAGAGTTTCTGTAAGTATCTTTCAGATTTACCATTTTGCAAAGATGGAGAACACTATCACAGGAATATACGTATGTTGGCATTTGAGGGTAAAACTAAATGTTAAATACATACTCAAAATGTTATGATGAATTCTCCCCTTCCCCTCTTCTCATAATTCAACTCTCATATTAACTCTCATCAACTTCCCTCTTCCCCTTTTTCATAATTCAACTCTCATATTAAAACATAGAGAAAGCTCTAATATATGTTAAATTAGAGCTTTCTCTATGTTTTAATATGAGAGTTGAATTATGAAAAAATTTGAGGCCCCATAGTAGTGTTGTGCTTTTGTAAGGAATTGCTGTTCATTTTATGTAATTTCATTCGTGTCATCTCATTTTCGAATTTGGTTCCTGCTAATGAAAATGGGCCACCTATACGACACAAATTTTCATCTGGCTAATGAAAAACATGAAAATCTTCATGCCATTGGTGGCAATGGGAGGGCTTCTGAGCCTCATCCCCCTCCCCCCTCAGTTTTTGAGCTAGAAGGGTGAAAACGATGACTGTGCAGCTTTCATTTTCGTGTTGCCTCTCGTTTCCTATGAAAATGTCATCATTCATTTTGTGTAGACGAATGGTCGAAACAAAACGATAGCACAAAGGAAATGAAGGAAAATTTTTCACCCACATTTGTACTCCATAAGATATTGATTTTTGTAAGAACAGAAATCTGGTTTCTGTCTCATCATCCTCTTCTCCTTCTTTTGATGCCATTCATAAGCCAAGGCCTTAACTATAGTTCATTTTGCTTTTGGTTTGTTATGACAATGAGACACAGAGGACTTATTCAGATCAGAGGTCTTTTGCAATGCTGGGATGGTAAGCATCACCATTTTTTGTGCAGTAATTAATAAAAGTTTACCAAGGTTCATCAAAAGAGTTCTCCTTGAAGGAAGATCTTGCTTGAGTCTTACAGGACCTTGCCTTAACATGATATCTGAATCTTACCTAATAACACCACATTCAAACTTCATTTGGTGCTCCATAAGACCCTGCTGAGATAAGACAGGCAGACTGTAGAAAGAGCTACAATACCATGGAGTAAAAAAAACACTGAATTGTCATATATACTTGTGTATAAGTAGACATTATTATAAGTAGACAAAATTACCCCCAAAACCTAGATCAACTCATGCATGGGTTAATAGCATAAAAGCAGTGACAAGAGACAGAGGTGAGAAGTGCTCCCAGCCGTAAGGAGAGGCAGGTTAAAAAAATTTAAAATTATTATTATTATATTTCCTTGCCAAAAATCAAAGAAAGAAAAACTGTTCTCCTTCCTTCTTCACCCTTTCTGGCCTGGTTAGAGTTCAGCAGCAATGAGGGAGGATCATTTTTGAGTGGTTAAGGGTGAAAGAAGAGGCAGTGACCAATTTTAAGGGGTGCTTTATTGCATATGATTTTCTTCAGAGCTATTGTGGTGGCTATTTTTAACTGGGCCAATTACAAATAAAAAAATCTTCTCCTTCAAGTTAGCTTTCTTAAGTATATTTCCTCTATGCCTTTTTAAAAAGAGAAGAAAATATTTGTTTGTTGCATGCCCCTAACTTTTCTCCTTGGCTTATCTATATGTCAATGTAAAATCTATAATTTTGACCCAAAACCTGCCCTCAATGTATACATGTGAGTGACTTATACATGAGTATATACTGTAAGAGTGAGAAGGTGGATGTTCTAACCCTCAGAAACCATAGTCTCCAAAGGAGAACACAGCCCTGAGAAAAGACTCAGTGCCAAAGAGACTAATACGTTACTGAGAAAAGCCTCCCAAATAAGTAAAAATAAGGTATAAACTACACAGTTATTCTTAAAATGTGGGTTACTTTTTACATGAGCAGAACTGGAGACCTTCACCTCCATTACAAAAAGAAAATACAGAGCAAACATTTTTGGGTAAAGAAAGCTTCAGGCATCCATCAGAATTTGTCTGGTTCTTTCAAATTATAATTAGTCAATTTATTGTGAATTTTGGTTCATAAATGGGACAGGGGAAATAAAGCCCCCAGATGCCTCATTAGATAGTTGACAGATAATGGAAGCATAGGTTGAGCAAGTGATGGAAAAGAAATGTACAGCAACCTTATTCTTTAATGAATTCATCCAAATTGCAGATTGTAAGACTATTAACCAAAGAATGCACATATTGTTCTACTTCCTATCAAGGGAACAACATGTATCCTTTCTTTTCTTTTCTTTTTAATTCTGTGGAAATAAATTTGCACAACTAAAAATGTTGGTCTCTGCAAAAAATGTTCACGATCAAGCTTGAGCAAATAGGGGAATTGTGAAAATATATTAAAAGTGTGTATATTAGGAGTACACATTAAAATATGCACATTTTCTTCCATAGGAGATGAAAAAATTTAACTGGGTAGCACAGCATGAAACAAAATTAGGAAGGAAACACAAGTGGGATTTGGAAAAACATGACAAAACTGAGACTGAGAGATTTCAGTATCCATAGACTGTGCTTTGAGGCTATTTTTCAGGACTGGTTGTTGTTGTTATTGCTGCTATTTCCTGAATATTCCAACATTTTCGAAATACTGGGGCTCAAATTAAAACGCACATAGTTATTATTGAAATACAACTAAATTATTGGTATAATTCAAAATGAATTAAAACAACACAATTAAAAACATCAAATCAATTTTAATTTTTCCTCATCTCTGTGTTTGAGGGGAAGAGGAGATAAAAAGCAGTGCAACTTTGGTGTTAGTTTTAAGATGTTATTTTACATAATTATTATGAATTGTTTGTAATAAATTAACTTTGTTTTCTTATTGTATTTATATTTATATATACTACAATAAAATTATTGAATAATATCAATTAAGAAGAGCAAAACAATATGTTTTTAAAAGTATTTTGTCACTGTTTTTGTTTACCTTTTAGTTGTTTCTGACAGATGCCAAGCCTATCATAAGGGATTCTTGGCAAGATTTACTCAGAGAGGGTTTGCCATTGCCTTCTACTGAAGCTGCAAGAGTGCATCTCACCCCAGTGGATTTCCAAGGTTTAGTAAGGTTTTAAACTTTAGTGTCCCGAAGTCCTATTTTGACACCCAAACCACTACATCACATTGGCTGAATCAATTTCTAAAAGCATTATAATACCCCCCTTAATGTGAACGAGGTCTTTATTCTATGGAAACTTGGGTATCTTTGTTTTTGTCTAGTTTATTTTATTTAATTTAGTGGAAAAACTGCATTTTAAATGTGTTTTAATTAATGTTTATACTGTTTATAGTTAATTTGTTCATTTTTATTTATATTATTTGTTTCCTTTTTATTAATTAGTTATTTATCTCTATATATTATGTACTGTATTTACTCATATTGTGAGCCTTCCTGAGCCCTTTTGGGGAGTTGAGGCAGGATAGAAATAAAGATGATATTAATTATTGTTATTATTATTATTATTATTATTATTATTATTATTATTATTATTATTATTGATCAGAAAATATTTCACATGCCATTGGAAGGGCAGCAAGGAGGAAGCCATCCTAATGTTGGGAGGGAGTTCTAAACCCTGGGAGCAACCACTTAGAAACATGCCATAAGGAAGAGGTGGAACTGGAAAAAAAACACCTGCAAACATCATATTGCCTTGGTAGGATTATATTAAAAGATCTGAACATGGTAATGAAATACCTATAGAAAGTGATACTTTCCATCACTTCTAAGAAGCACTATTTCTATTATCGAAACATAGGAATAAAAAGCAATCTTACTGGCTATACCACTCTAACTTAATAGATCATCTCACACAATTAATACTGATATTCATATTACTCATATCTATTTCCTACTTTTTGAGTGGAGGTCAACGATTAACTCTCACTTACCAGTAAGGGTGCTCAATACAAATCATCATTTCTCAACAGTGACACCCATTCTGTGAACCTTGGTCTGAATTCAACAGATAATGTCAACTAGAGGAGAGTAGACAACAGGAACTTCACATGGCAATACCAAGTTGAAACTAGTAATTGGAACTGCCATATATATTAATGTATAAGTTGACCTCATGTCTAAGTCAATGACAGGTTTTAAGGACCCAAATTATGGATTTTGATCTGACTCATGGATTAATCAAAGAGCATTCTGTGGAGAGGAGAAAGCACCAATGCTGCCATAGGGGGCCATAGTAGAGACAGTTAGTTCTTCTTTTGACTTATTCCAGGATAGATTAGGCTCTTGACTTTTGCCACTCTACTCTGAGAAGAGGATGGCTCCTTTTTTATAAGAGTTAAGGTTCAGCACTCAATTGACTTGTGGATAAGTTGATCCAGTTTTTTGGGACTGATTTTTGAATAAAAATTTCTAGCCTTATACATGACTATATAGAGCAATCATTTTTGTTTTCTGATTGATCATGTCTTGAAAGATGGCAAAGGCCTCTCTATTTCAGAAATGTTTATGGAATTTCCTGCAGCTGATTTATTTATTTTTATTACTTGTGCTGATAATTATGTTGTTTTATTTTTTTTAATAAGAGTGTTATAAGTTTCACTGTTGCTACAGCAGAATTCAAATTAAATTTCTAAGTTTTTCAGGTGACTCATAAGAATCAGAGAAATGCTTGAAAGTACAAATGTACCTCACTAGCTATGTTTCTGGGCACTGCATCTTTTACAGAAAAATTGGTGCCAGAGGGGGGGAAAATAACTTGACAAGAATAGATTCCTGCACCACAAAAAATAAGAGCAGCTGAAGATTTTTCAGCAAGGTTTTTACGCAAAACGGTGGGACAGACATGCCAGGTAAAACCTTGCCAATGTAAGCGATAGCATTGCAAACCTTCCATAGACCACTGGAAGGCTTCTTCCAAAATTCAAGAAGGGACAACAACCTCTTTTGCCCCATCACCAGCCTTCACTTTTCCTATAATTTCCATTTTGGTGACCAAATGTATAGATCTATATTTGTTAGTTTGCTTTCCATACTTGTAACACCTGGTGAGACAGACTTACCTGTTCTCTCTGCTTTGTTCTTCATATACATGCCAAGTCAATTATTGGTGGGAACACCCAGCTAAGGTATAATTAGTTAGAGCAGAATCCTACACTTTCCTAGTTTGAGCTTTTTATTGCATTGATTACTGCAGACACATTGCTGCAACATAATACTGAAAGTGGGTGTTGCTCCACCTTTCCCTCGCTATCCTCCAAGTGTTGATGCTGCTCAAACAATTATACCTAGACAGATAATGGGGAAGAAAAGTGGTTGTGTGATTATAAAAAGACTTCATAAAATGAAGGGTCACTTCCTGAGGTCTATCACCTTGAGCAGAACTGATTTTGTCAGATTTTAGATCCTTTGCAAGGCATGGTGAATGGTCCACCAGGAATACTCCAAGAAGGGCTTTGAAAGACTCTACTAGCCAGAATAGGTAATTCTGAACTTGATGTGCCAATGGTCAGGCTCAGTTTCCTACCTATCTTCCAAAATAATTTCTAATAAGAGGAACAGAAGTTCTCAGGGATTTCATACATCTATATCAAACATTCTCAGAGTAGGAAATACTGCTTCTGCACTCTAAACTAACCTTGTAATCTGTCAATATTGTTACAGTATATACTTTGTAAACTTATTACCTAAGGACATATCTGAGGATTTCATCTTGAAAATAAAGAGAGGTGCTAAAGCCACAGAGGCTCCACAGATGCCAGAATTACATCTTGAAGAAATATAGGAAGAAAACAGCAGTAATAAAAATATCATTTTGTTCTTGTAGCTTTGTGAGTGCAAAGCTCATGAGAAGTACAATTACTTTCAGTGGGGTGGGAATCAATGTTTCCTCCCAAACCACTTCCACCCCAGGGACAATCTAGCTGTTTCACTAAGTTCTTCACTTGGCAGAGCTGTGATGGGCTTTGTTTAGTAAACTTCACATTTTCAACAATAATGACCCTACAAAGATAGCCAAACAGAAGGTGCCATTTGTGTGACCCCCTAACTGGCAGCTGCAGCAATCATCCTGGATATGAAAAGCTGGGATAACAATGAAAAGGTGGGAAGCAGATGTTTCCAAAACAATCAGCAATGAAACTGGTCAGAGCCATGATCTGTGAAAGAAGTGCAGATTGCATCCTTATAAAAGCGCAATAAAGGTGATACCAGATGTATGTGTGTCAGAAGCTATAAAATAACAAAAACAACATAGCAATATACCCAAGGGACCCAATTAAACATTGTGGGATACATATTGCAGGTTGAGGTCCCTCCTAGGGAGAAAAAAAAATTCTCACCTTTATTTTCATTACCTTTCCAAGAATCTCAGCCGATCAGGTTGATAACATCTTGTGCCACCACCTCCAAAATACTCACACATTTCGGTGTGCATATTCCACAATGTACACTTATTTTCTTTATTGTGTAGTACCTTGAGTGTTGGACTAGGTCTCCATGAGATCAGGGTTCAAATTTCTGCTATGTTATGAAAACCCACTTGATTGACTCTAAGCCTTAGAGAAAGGTAATGGAATCATTAATCATTTTAGTCACCCTCCTCTGGACACGTTCCAGCTTGTCAACATCTCCCTTCAGCTGCGGTGCCCAGAATTGGACACAGTATTCCAGGTGTGGGCTGACCAAGGCAGAATAGACAGGTAGCATGACTTCCCTTGATCTAGACACGATACCCCTATATATGCAGGCCAAAATCCCGTTGGCTTTTTTCGCTGCCGCATCACATTGTTGGCTCATGTTTAACTTGTTGTCCACGAGGACTCCAAGGTCTTTTTTGCACATACTGCTGTCGAGCCAGGCGTCCCCCATTCTGTATCTTTGCATTCCATTTTTACGCTAATGCTAGCATTTTGAATTCTGAATATCTGTTGGTTCCTGTTTGGCACTTTTCTCTCCTTTTCCCTAACCTTGCAAAAACAAACATAACAGCTGTCTCGGGGTTTCGAGAAAAATTGGGAGCTAACTTAGTTGAGGAGCACTGCAACCAAAAAACAAATATTTTGAAACATTTTTTAAAAACATAGTGTTGTTTGATATTGTGCAATGGCTATGTAAATGTTTAGAATGGCAAGGGAAAGCATGAATTCAAGCAGTGATGACACATGGTATTGCTAAATTTCTAAATAAGAGATACTAGGTTTATCTTAATATGGAAGGTATTGTAATTCCTCTCTCTTGACAATCAGTCTCCCTGTCTATTGGTATGTAAATCATTGTAGTTTTATGGCATTACCCCTGGCACCTGAGTTATTATGGACTTCAACTCCAAGAAAATCCAGCCAGTGTGCCAATGGATAGGAATTCTGGATGATAAAATCCAAAATATTGGGTAGACCAAAGGTTATTTATCACAGCAATGTTTGTTTATTTATTATTATTATTATTTACAGTATTTATATTCCGCCCTTCTCACCCCGAAGGGGACTCAGGGCGGATCACATTATGTACATATAAGGCAAACATTCAATGCCCATAAACACATTGAACAGACACAGACAGACGCAGAGGCAATTTAACCTTCTCGTGAGGGGATGTTCGATTCTGGCCACAGGGGGGAGCAGCTGCTTCATCATCCACTCTGTTGGCACTTCCTCACTTCCTCATTCCAACGTTGTAAATTAGTTAAATTTGCCTCCCCACTGTTATAAGTGGTACCTTATTTCCTACTTGATAGATGCAACTATCTTTCGGGTTGCTAGGTCAGCAACGAGCAGGGGCTATATTTTATTTTTAATTGACGGGTGCTCACCCCACCACAGGCTGGCCTCAAACTCATGACCTCATGGTCAGAGTGATTTATTGCAGCAGCTGCTTACCAGCCTGAGCCACAGCCCGGCCCCAAGGTACATTGTGTACCTTATATGTTCCAAAGAAATTCTCCTTGCATTGAAAATAGTTTTTTTTAATAAAAAAAAATAGCCCCATCAAATTACAATTCGCCAACTGTTTCAGATTAAATGTCACTCTTTGCACAAGCAATGAAAGCATTGGCTAGCATTCAGCTAGTGGCATATGCATTAAAAGTTGAAAGTTATATCTACATATATACTTTTTTAGTCACAGTAGATGGAAGAATTCAGCAACTCCATTCATGATTGCTTTCTGCCTGAGCCATATATCTATTGGAAGAAGATAAGGGCCAGCCAGACAGCCAGTTGGCTCTGCTCCTATAGCCATCTGCAGGAGGAAAAGACAGTTACAGGAGACCCGCTGATGGACTAGGATGTCACCTTACTGCAGCCACCTGCATGAACACAAGTGGCTATTGTCCAGCTGCCCCTCCAGCTCCCACCTGTCCTTCCCCTGGCCACTGAACTGATGTGGGGAGGGGCACCCATCCAGAAAGGAAGCAGATGAGCATTCAGGGGGATAGGGAAGAGATTATGCCTGATGGAAGTTTTGAATCTGTCAGGATCTGATACAGGATCTTATATAGTGTCTACAGACTATGATGAGACCTTGGTTGCATCCCATCTGGATTAAAGTAACATACTCAATGGGCTGACTCTAAAAACAGTTTAGAAACCCCAAAAGGGTCAAAAATGCAGCAGTCAGTCTGCTAACTGTGGGTGACTATAGGGATTACATAACACTTCTGTTAAGACCACTTTACGGGCTCCTAGTTTGTTTCTGAACAGAGTTCAGAACACTGGTAATGATTTTTAAAGCATTGTAAAGCCAGAGTCCAAGCTCTCTAAAAGACTATGTCTTCTCTATGAACCAGTTGGGGCTCTAATATCTTCAGGGGAGGAGGGCTTTCTCTCAGCCCCATCGCCTTTGCAGGAGTGAGTCTTCTCAGTGACTGTGAAACGCCTTTCCATGAGAGATTCAGTTAGCCCCTTCCTTACTCTCTTCACACCAACAGTTTAATACCTTTTATGTATATTAATTGAGTCCTTTGACTGATTTTACTTATATGACAGAGAAGTATTCAAAGAAGTCTGCTTCAGTTTGTATTTTGGATGCTTTTAAATTACACTTTAAAATATTTTAAAACACTGTAACTATTTATTTTGAATTGTCTTGGTTTTTAACTGTTTTACATAGCATATTTTAGTTCAACTGTAAATTTACATTTTCTAAACTACCTTGGGTCCCTTGTCAGAAGAAGAGATGGACATAAATTGGACAAACAAATCAACTAGTGCCCCTTCTTAACTAATACAGAGAGAGATGGCTGGTGGCTCAGCTATTAGTAGACTGGTGAATTCAGGTTTCATTCTGGACTTCAAATGAGCTATCCATGGTGCTGAAATTGTTTGAGCCTTGGATAATACCCTTAACATTTGGACTCAAACTCTAAAAAGTTCAGATTAAAAAGCAAACTAAACCTTCAGGCTAAAATTCCAAGCTGCAGAATCACTGTCCTACTGGGATGGGAAGCAGCACAAACCCACCAATTCTATCCACAGGTATTCACTACTATGGCTAGAATTGCACCACTTCTATCCATAGCATCTTGTGTGGCTTCTTTTCTTTTGGAACCAGAGCTCCCAGACTTCAGTCCATTCCTGAGCTTTTGACAAATATGCCCAGCTCAAACAGAAACTGGCAGGTCGATACTGCAAACAAGCTGCTTCTGCAAACGTATTTTAATTACCTCGGTGGCAGTCCCTGAAGCTCAGAGACCAGCAAAAGCAGCATAATTAATTACCTGTTGACTGTATATACACTAAACATGCCAAAGGTACTTTGCCTTGTTTGCAGCACGAAAGGACAACAAAGGTATTGATCATGCCAGACATCCGTCCCACCCTTAAGGGGATTGATAATTTTAACGAGCCACACAAAGGCCGTATTGGACTTGTCATGGTTTCATGCTTTGTTTGTAAGCAGAGCTAAAGCAGATTAACTGAAACTCCATTCACAGGGGGAAGGAAAGCAGTGCAAAGCAAAACTGACTCTCCAAATCCCCATTAAAGCTCTGTGGGCTTTGGCCCAGAATTCACTCAGTTGGAACTTCCCCACTCAGTGCTGTTCTTTTTAATTGAGGCCCAGAGGTCTCCACACAGGCCATGGGTATTTAGGGACATAAAGCTGATTTTCATTCTTAGCACTGAATTGGGTAGGGAGACAAGAAGAATAAGGGAGCCATTCACCCAGCAAATTTAGGACCTAGGACAAGGCAATGTAAGATAATTAGGAGTACAGGGATGTCTCGAGGTTAAAGGTTTAAATTCTCATATGCGTGCTCACACACACACACATACAGAGTCACCACATTTACTTCATTCTTAGCAATATAAGCTTCTAGAATCAGAGTTACTTACTAACATTATGTAGAATTCATCTATTTAAGCACTTTTCTTTAACTTCTGTACACACACAAACACACACACATGCAGCCCTGTTTTGTTTTGAAAGCCAAACTATACATTCCACCATAATGCAATTCAGCCAACATCACCAATGGTAAGGGATGCAGGGTATGGTAAACCAATAATCCCCGTCATTACACCACACTTAGTGAAGGCAAATAGATGGAGTGAAATAGATTAGGAAGTTCAGGGGTGCATCTAGCTACAGAGTGGGAGTGGAATAAAACTGGAGATGGAGAAATCTTATAATACCAGTAAAGTAGTGGAAATGGAACATTGAAAAATGTGCTAAAAACAGGAATATTTATTTCATATCCAAGGATACCAGGATAATTAATGACCCTAACTGCTCTGGAATAGTAGGATTTTCAATCTGAACAGTTGTTTGTGACAGATCATTGTTATAAGTGATGCTTGAATAAATATGAATTGCAAGTAGATTTTGATGTGTCAGGTAAAGAATTGCTTCTTCCCAGAGTTTGCATGCCTTGGAAAAGGGATGCAGGAAGGGTAGAGTGGCATTGCCCTGGATCTTTGTCCATCTTGGAAGCCAAGGCTCATTTTAAGTAAAAATTGAAATTTCCCCTTGAGTTTCCCAATGGCTCAGACTGGTACACACAGAGAGATTATGAGATATTGTGCAGTTTCTAGAGATCCCCTTTGGATTTGAAAGAGAGTTTTGTCCCATCTGTGCAACTCCATTGTTTTCCTCTCCCCAGATGATCTAACTGTCATTAGCAGTTCCCAGAGGGTGACAGACAGAGGTATTTGAGCACATGAGCTTTGCACTCAGCACTTTGAGAACATGAAATCCCTTTTTTGAACTTTAGATAGAATAGCATGAAGGTCATGTTTGGTCCCATCCAGAGGTGTCTTCTTCACCCCAGGTGATAGCCCCCAAGTTGGGAACAGGTTTAAGATAGGCAAAGGAGCTCCAAAACAGCAACCAGAGAAAGAGAGAGAATCCAGAGGAGCTCCTTTATTTTGAGCTATCATCATAATCCCCTGCAAGCCTGCATCAAGAACCTGCCTCCCTTCCTTCCCAGTCAACAGTGTCGATGCTGCATCTTCAGCCAACCAACTTACTTAGACTCATCAGTGTGAGAAAACCTGTATCTTAGTCTTTAATTTACTACGCTTAGCTGCACCATTTGCATTAGATTTTGAAACAGTTGAAAACCAACTCACGAATGCCTTGAAAGATCTCTCCAGCTACTACAAAGAACCACCTGAAGCCTAACCCTGCCAAGACACAAGTGTGTGCTTTCCACCTACGTAACCGTGAAGCCAACAGAAAACTGAAAGTTACTTGGGGAGGCCAAGAGCTCAAACACTGTTTCCATCCTAAATATCTTGGTGTCACCTTAGATCGAACACTAACATATAGGAAACACTGCATGAACACCAAGCACAAAGTAGCTGCATGCAACAACATCCTGCGGAAACTGACTGGCAGCACAAGTAATAACGACATCAGCCCTGGCCTTGTCTTTCTCAATGGCTGAGTACGCCTGTCCTGTCTGGCACAAGTCTGCACATGCGAAGCAAGTGGACATAGCACTAAACGAAACATGCAGAATCATCACAGTATGCCTTAAACCTACACCTGTTGATAAACTCTACAAGTTAGCTGGCATTGCCCCTCCTGACGTGCAACGGGAAGTTGCTGCTAACTGCGAGAGAAATAAGGTCGAACATTGTGAAAGCCACCCATTGCATGACTATCAGCCTCCTCCCACCAGACTCAAATCAAGGAAGGGCTTCATGAGAACCACCACTCCTCTTGATGTTCCTCCAGCAGCAGCAAGAGTGTCCCTCTGGGCAGTTAAACCAGGCAATTCCAACTGGATGGCCCCCCATGAGGGTCTTCCTCCAGGGGCAAACCAAGAATGGGCACCGTGGAAGTCCCTGAACAGACTCAGAAGTGGAGTGGGCAGATCTAAAGACAACTTGGCAAGGTGGCACTACCTGGAGGAATCCTCCACCTTGTGTGACTGTGGAGCAGAACAAACAACTCAGCATATGTATGCTTGCCCACAATGTCCTGCCTCATGTACGGAGGAGGAGTTGCTTAAAGCTACTGACAATGTGGTTGCTGTTGCCCGCTTTTGGTCTAAAACTATTTAGATGCTTGTGATTTCCTTTTTTTTCATCATTTTAAAATGTATTTTGTTATGCAATGCTTTTGACACGAAATAAATAAATTAGATTAATCAGGAATAGAGTTGTTAGCATCCATACTATTGTTCCCCTCTTCTTCCATTCAGTAGCAACTTGTATTGAACACAGACTGTTCAGTTCTTATCCTTGGCCTGATTCTTCCCACTCTTTGAACCTACTCTGATTAATTGTCCATATTTAAACCTTTAACCTGTAAGGTCCTGCAGAGACTGCCTGGGAGAGCTTATTATAGCAAAGGAGAGCAAAGTAAATGCTACAGATATAAGCAAAACCGGGTTGCTGTGAATTTTCCGGGCTGTATGGCCATGTTCCAATAGCATTCTCTTCTGACTGGATGGTCCTTGTGATCTTTTCCAGCTCTATGATTCTATGATTCTATCTTGTAGTCACTGATTGAAGCCCTTTGTCCATGTTTTATTCACATAAATGTTATCAAAAAAAGTATGCCCATTCTCAGATCTGATGCGGACTATAAAGGTCAAAGCAATGGGAAGTTGTGAGTCTTCTCAGAAAGTGATCAAACTTATCATATCAGGGCAGCGACTTCCTATATGTTCCAGGGAGACTAATGAGATCTCCTGGTCCTGGCAAATTACTCATTCCTGACTAAGAAGCTGGGCTTGCAGTTCATTGTTTTTCAACAGCTTGTTTATAAGAGAAAAGGGTAGAAGAGGTAAAATGAGATTGCACAGTGTTTTTCCATGAGGTAAACAAAGAATATACTAAACCACCCTCCAGGTTTGCTGTCAAAACATTATGTTTCTTCCAAAGCCATTCTTTGTCCTCCTGTCAGGGTGGAGGGTGCGTCAGAATATGTCTGTGGCTCAAAAGCGCTGTTGATGAGCAGCCCTGCAGCTCTTATGCTGATGGAAAGACAGCAAGACTCAGAACCGTTGCTAGGTTTCTCTAATGTTTCTGCCCCCAGTGGAGAGACTCAAATACCAACATAGTTTTGTAAACAGTTCTCATCCAAAGTTCGGCTCCCCCGCCCCACATGTACATAGCATTTCTGTTTCTAATAAAATCTCCTCGCTCTCGCCTTTTCTGTCTCCACAGTTTGTCTATGAAATCTAAAAGCACATAGATGAAATGAAACAATTATACCCCCTCCTAGCAAGAGGTCAAACTGGTGACTTTTATTTCAAACCTCCAATGGGACTAATGTTTTGCCTTGCATCCTTCCAGGAATTTGTTCTGTTGTTGATTCCCTTACTTTGGGGAATGAGATACTGAAAATATTATTTATGCTAAATGCCCACCACCAATATAAACAAAAAGGAGAATCCAACTGGAGCATAAAGCATCTGGCCAAACCGGTAAAAATGGCTCCTTGCAAACTTGGATTTGTCTTGCTTAAGTCATGTGATAGCCTTTCACTCTGCCTCAGTGATTTCATTGCCTAGTGAAGCCTTCTTGGTAAGCAGGATAAATTTGGTGCCTGTTTCCAATAAATGCGATTCAGTCCAGTACCTTTCCGAATGAGAAACTTACAAGGGAAGAAAAAAGCTACAAGCATATACCCACTCCAAAAAACAGGGGTAGTACAAAAGCTATGTTGTATGGAAGAGTTTTCGGCCCTTTTGGGTGTTTCCCGGGGCCAAACTGCCTGTTATACTTTGTGTACCTCATGCAACTACATCTCTGTTTTACAAACTTGAGCTGTGTTGGTTTTGCAGCACCTACAAAATGAAGACTTATCTCTTCCCATTTACCAATGAGTCTTAATTTAAAAGAAAGTTTACACTGGTAACTCTTTTACTAAATGCCATAAGTGCTTGGGAGGGAATGAGGAAGAAACAAGTCATTTTTCTCAATGTACTTGATTCTGATAACAACCGATTCTCTCCCCCTACTACACACACACACATGTTGTAAACTAAAGTAAAGTAAGAGACATGGTTACAAGCTATGCACTAAGTGTGGCATCTAATTTAGTCCACATATAAAAGCTGGGATTATATCGCCAATATGTATCATTCATGTACTATCCCACTTCTCACCATTTGTACAAGGATGTGGTAGCACTGGTAATGGGAAGAGAAGTATGCCAGTCCAGAATTGATCCCAGAAGCCAAGCATTCAAGAGATATGCTGTTCTTATCCTCATCATCAATTTACTTTTCTTCTTGCCTTATTGGTGCAATCACCGTTGCCTTCTTTTGTCAGCACAGAAGAATAGAGCATTAACTTTAAAATATTGTTATAGTTACGTGAGCCAGCATATAGCTATTGGAGTGTTAAACTCGGACTCTGTGGAACAAGTTTTTTTCATTCCTGTTCAGCCATGGAAACTCATGGGTGAGCACGGGGACAAGTCATATCTTCTCTACCTCAGAAGTACTGAATAAAAAACCTCACCTGGATTAATCCTGCAAAGAAAACACCTTGATAGGTTTAGGGTCTCCCTAAGTCATAAATTATTTCAAGATACACAACAGCAATTCTGTAACCAAAACATCTATCATAGTCCTTCTAGTCCATATATATAGATTCTTGATAAGGGGTATCATCAATACAAAGAAATGAATCTCCTGGACCAGATTGCCTGCCTGTCTGTCTGCCTGCCTGCCTGTCTGTCTGTCTGTCTGTCTAGGCAATCTGGTCTATGAGATTCATTTCTTTGTATTGATAATAACCCTTATCAAGGATCTCTGTCCAAAATTGTCCACAAATCCAGTACTATAGTTATGCTATATAACACATGAGGATTAACTTTAAAGTATTGTTATACAAATGTCCGCCTTTTGTATTGAGCCAACTTTAACTGATCTGTTTGGGAAACTTTCATAAGCTTTTTAGCCAATTGTATTATTGGTAAGTGCCAAACAAATGAGGCAATTTCTAACTGGAACCATTAGGTAACAGATACTAAATGAGGTTGAGATGAGTTAGTTTAATCATATTTTTCTGTGATTTTATATGTATTTTATTGCATCCACCTATGTGCAATAAGCACAAAGGATATGCTTTTAATTCAGTCGGTGTTGCATTATTAGTCTATCTCAGTGGTTCCCAAACCTATTTGGCCTGTCGCCCCCTTTCCAGAAAAAATACGACTCAGTGTCCCCTGGAAAGGGGGCGTGGCTTAAAGGGGGTGGGCATGGCTCCTGCTCAAGAGGGCGGGGCTGAGCCTCTCCCCTAGTCCAAGATGCAGAGCTGCGAGGGGGAGGTGGGCGGGGCCACAAATGGGCAGCCAGAACTGGGATGGACAGAGTTACGAGCTCTGCGGCAGGGCTGAGCTTCTATCCCTGTCCTGCAACACCTGCCAGGACATAGGAGGCAGGGCTAGAGGAGGGGGTGGGGCCTCTCCCCAAGTGCCTGACGGGGCTGAACCTCTATACCCCGCCCCCGTGTTCTAACAAGCGCCTCAGGGGAGGTATACAGAGGCTCAGCCCTGTCTCGTGCTCTTGGGGAGAGGCCCCGCCCCTGCCCCAGCTCTGCCCTTTAGTCCTAAAAGGTTTCTCAGGAGAGGTATACAGGCTCAGCCCTGTCTCGGGCTCTTGGAAGGAGGCCCTGCCCCCTTCCCTAGCTCCTCCCATATCCCAACAAGTGTCTCAGGAGAGGTATAGATTCTCAGCCCTGTTTCGGGCTCTTTGAAGAAGCCACGCCCACTCCTCTAGCTCCACCCCCTGTGAGTCCTAACAAGCACCCCAGGGGCTCAGCCCTGTCTCCGGCACTTGGGAAGAGGCCCTGCCCCTACTCTGGCTCCACTCCCGTGTCCTAATAGGTGCCATCACAGTCCCCCTGGATTACTCCAGTGCCCACCGGGGGGCAGTAGCACCCACTTTGGGAATCACTGGTTTATCTTATGGTCTGTAAAGTGGAATAAATTATAATAACAATAGAAGAGAAATACTGCTTAACAGAAGACAAACAAATGAAACATAAAATTAAAGGACAGAACACAACAATGCATTGAAAACTAGTAGTTTTGCCAAGTTCTCTAAAATACTAAAAAACTAAAAACATTGTAAGGCTATGATAGTATAGGGAGATAAAACACAAACTGTAAAAGTTGAAATGTTATATGTAAGAATACTGGTTTCAGGGATGTTGAAATACTTGGTTCAGAGGCTCATTGAGTTTCTATATTGGGTAAAAGGTATGGTAAAAATAAAGTGAATAAAAATAAAATGCTTATAAATACCCAAATATCTCCATTTAAGGACTAAAAACAATCATTACATGAGGCTAAAAGAGGCTAATTGTCCAAAGGATGGAAGGAAGGAATCAACATTAATTCTAATATGCAGCCTGAAGGGCCAGTTTGGGGCAATGGGTTGAGCAGTGGACTATAACTCTACATACCAGAGTTATAGCCCAATGCTCTGTTTGATGTGTTTATGGGCTTTGATGTTTGCCCTATGTGTGTATAATGTGATCCGCCCTGAGTCCCCTTCGGGGTGAGAGGGGCGGAATATAAATACTGTAAATAAATAAATAAATAAATAAATAAATAAATAAATAAATAAATATCAGGCTTTGAATCTTCACTTAGCTATGGAAATTGATGGATGGCCTTAGGCAAGACATACTGTCTCAGCCTTAGAGGAAAGCAAAGGCCCCATCTATGCAGGCATTAAAATCTGGTTTGAAGTTAATTTGAGGTCGTACTAAAAGTACACTCTCAACGTGTACTGCAACATGCTTCCAGACCAAAACGTCATATTAAAAAACTCCAATCAAACCATAAAATCTGCTGAAGCTGATCAGTTTTTATATCATGCAGAGCAGAAATCTGAGACCAGAAGGCAGAGTGCTTGTGAGAACAGGGCTAGCACTGAAGCATTCAAGGGTAGAAACCAGATACATGGCTTGGCTGGAAGGTAAACAAATATATCCCCCTAGAAAGGAAACCACAGCCTTCCCAGTGGAACATGCACTTTCCCTTTCTTGCTTTGTCCTGCTTCCCACCAGTGCTGATTATCATCAGTCAGGCTGCTTCTTATCAGTACATTTTGTCAGTTGAGGTGGAAGGGGAATAACTTTGGATTGGATCCACCCACAATCAGCATATCTTTGTGGCCACTATCCCTGTTTGGAATTATGGTAGTTCATGGGGTGCCTATGTGGTCCTTAATCTACATCCTGACTCAGATTAAATGGCTGTGTAGAAGCAGATGTAGATTGCTGTAGAGGTTGTAACTGTGAGAGGAGAAGAGAAAATGCATTCAGCAAAACAAACTTAGGTCTGAAGCAAAACCCAAGAAGATGAAACTGTTACTAAAGAAGACAGTCCTTGGTCATTAACTGACCCTCTACATTTTATGTATTTTATATTTTGTGGGTTTCATCTACAAAAGCATGATTACTCTGATCCTCAAAGACTTTTTCCTCTTTTTGTTGCACCAGGATGCAGTTTCACAGAGACTGTTTTGTGCCAGTTTACTCATGGTTTCCTCATTAAAAGCCTTAATTCCTGATTCCATGTGAATTAGATCAAAAGTAATTGTGTTTTCTAAAGAAATGCACCAATATTCTGCCTGTCTAGTTTATACATTAAGGACATGTGTGTGCTACAACTCTAGTTCGTTTGAAGAGTCTTCTTTTTCCTTATTGTAATTTGAATTTAGCTTGTCATTAGTAATTATAAATTTTAAAAAATATTCCACCCACAATTAACTCCATCAAAATAAGTAGAACCTTTTAAAAATTACAACATTTAATGTGAAATACTTTTCTGCATGGAAGACAACTTATCCATTCAGAAATGTGCTTTGCCCCTTCTGCCCCTTCAAATGTTTTCCTTGTTTTGGTGCTGTCACTGAAAAATGTAGCAGTATATATATTTCTGAATGTTAATATCTCCTAAGTTGTCTTCAACCTATAGAAACCCTATCAATTTAACTAAGAACCCATGTTATGAACAAACCTAAGGATTTGCCAACTTGGGAGGTGACTCCCTTTGATGGAGTGTACCCACCTATAATATGGATATACTGATGCTGTAGACCAGTTGCTGGAGCAACTAAAGAGGACAACTTGCTTTCTTGATCCCTGCCTGCTTTAGTGGACCATCTAAGGAGGAAATGCAATTAGATTTCAAATTCAACAAATTATCAATGCATTTCTCAAGGAAGGGAACTTTCCGCCCTGTTTAAAAGAAGCAGTAGTTAGTAGGACTGTGTGATCGATTAAAAAAAATGTTTCAAAACTTATTACAAAATTAGGGTGCACCAGTGTCTTGTTTCTAAAGTGTTTCTAAAGTGTTGTTAGTGAAATTTTTGTTACTAAATTTCATTACTTTTTCATTACAGTAATTGAGCAAGTGGGGACCTTCAGGGGCTCCTCTCTCCCTCATATTTACAGCTATTGGAGTGAACCTTGCTACAATGGTAGAACACATTTACCACTGTTATCCCATCAAGTTTCAAAATGTTTCACTTATCCACTGTTTATAAAAACATTTTTAAAAATTACAAGAACGGTCTCCTTGAATTTTCTATACAATGACGCAGGATAACAGAGGATCATTCCCCCAACTTTCAGAAATATTCATACATGTACTTAATTTAGGTAATTTTTTGAAAGTTTTGACAAAAATGTTTTTTTTTTAAAAAAGCCATTAATATCTATCTCATTGAATGTCTCTAACATTAACCAATAGAAGTTCCATTTAGGGATTTCTTCCCAGCCCAACACAGAGATTTACTTACTGGAAGTCTCAGTCAGTCCTCTTCTTTGCAGATTCAACAACTTATTGGAAGTCTGGCTGGCTGCTACGCAGGGACAAATCTCTCCCCTATCCTGATTGGGGCTTTCTGATGCTGATTGGAATTCTGGAAAATATAGTTGAGGGCATGACCTTTTGAATTTTCTGGCAAATGGATCCTCACCTTCCCAAACTACATTTCCCAGAATTCTGTACTTTCTCAGCATCTTTTCCATTGAACTCTGCTTTCTCCCTGCTGCTTTCATCTCCAAATCATGAAAGGCCATTAATTTAAAGAGGAAAGGCAGCCTTTTGGGGTTTGCTTTGCTTCCTTGCGCTAAAAATGAAACTGTTTTTGGAAACAAAATTCAAATGAAAAAATATTGGGTAATTTTTGATTCCTACATTTTTGGCACGGGCCACACTCATGCATCGGATATCACATTATAAGTACAAATTTAACAAATTTTACATGACTTACGATGACTAACGAAAAAATTGCACTGTCCTAGTAGTTTGACCACGCTGAAAAAGCCCTCCCTCAATCCCTTAGTTATACCTATGGGATAGTGTCCCCAGTTTCTCTCCCCATCTCCCATTCCCTCCCCCTTTGTCCTCAGCTACAGACTGGGTTCAATTTAAATTTGCATTCAATTAACTGTGCAGCGGGAGAGAAGAGGGTGGGATTTTGCCCTTCCCAGTAGACTCAGCAAAAGCAAACTGCTAATTTGTGTCTTCTTCCTCATTAATATCTTTTCCATCTTAACCACATCTAATGTTGTTTGGCCAGTTTTTCTCTGTGAAAAGATGGAAGGTATGGAAGTGACAATGTAGTAGGCACTGGAGTGTTGAATTAGGACACCAGGGGTTCGTTCACACTGTAGAATTGTAACACTGCTGTTTTCCTTTATCTATCATGGTTCTGTCCCATCAAATCCTGAGATTTGCAACTAAGGAAGCAGTATTTAAGTCTCAACCAAAGAGCTCCAATCCCCGTCCCCCCCATCCCATCCCCCATCACCGAAACTACAAACCTCAATAGGAGAGAAACATGGCAATTAAAGTGAAATAATAGCATTAGCATTATGTAGTGTGAATGGGCCACAGGAAACCATGGTTCAAATCCCTGCTCCACCTATGTGAATCCAGCTGGTTAGCCTTGAGCAAGTCACTCTCTCAGCCTCAAAGAAAGGCAATGGCAAAAAAAATCCCAAGAAAACCCATGATAGGCGTACCTTAGGGTTGTCACAAACCAGAACAACTTGCAGGCACACATCAACTGTACAAATATAACAGTAAAGCAGTCATTCATAGCAAAAGAGTTCTGCTGAACTGAAAGCAACTGCTACTGTTAAAAAGCAAGAACTAAGGGGCCATCTACACTGCAGAATGAATGCAATTTCACACCACTTTAACTCCATGGCTCCGTGCTATAGAATCCTAGAAGTTGTAGTTTTACAAGTAGTTATCTTTCTCTTCCAAAAAATGCTGGTACCTCATCAAACTAGAAATCCCACATTACAAAGCATTGAGCTATGGCATTTGAAGTGGTGCCAGACTGCATACATTCTACAATGAAGATGCAGTCTAAGGTTGGGGAAAAGGCTCAATGTTCAGAAAAATAAAATAATTGTAGGTACGTATACAGCATTTGCGCAGTAAAGGGGGGAGCTACATAGCATGTTGGTTGTATGTGTGGCCTAATTAGACCTCCTGCTATACCTGCTATAGCAGTTATGTGTTTAATGGTCTAGTTCCAACCATCAATCATGCTTAAATCAGCAGGATAGGTGAAATCTCTCTGGAGTCCAGCGGGAAAAGGCAGCAGCCAACTGACCTTTAAAGGAGAATCATTTTCTGTCCAAAATAACCAAGGCAGCCGTGAACACATTGTTCTTTTAGCAGCAGGAAAATCTGGATGCATATTCTGTCAGAATTCCTAGCTTTCAAGTAGTGCTGGCTATTGATCTGCTTCAGCTTAGATCCATTTCATACAATTTTATTGATGAGCCTATTTTTAGAGGAGTGGGTGTGTTAAAGAAGGAAAAATACAGAAATATATAAAACAGATGGCAGTTTGCTGGCAAGGCATTATCAGTAATAAGGGCTTCTACTGACATCAGAATTCTAACTCTCAGAAGCAAAGAATTTGAAAAATATCTCTGCTAGTTGATTTTCTCAGGCTTTGCATTAAAATATTTTATAGTGATGGGTTTCACAACTAATGCTTTTGATACACAGGTATGTGTGAATTTGCCATTAGAGATTTGAACAACCTGGCTAGACTTTAATTTATAGTAGCCAGTCTCTGGATACCATTGAACTACACATCCTGAACTACACATCCTGAGAGTTGTGGCTGAAAACCTGACCAGTCGCACAATCTCTATCCCACCATTACATTCCTGAAGTGGTCACTTGCTAATATGTTTACCTATGTACCTATATAATTTTGAGATCTTATGAAGTCTATTTTCATTCCATTTTACCAATGTGTTTTGGCTCACATGCACCAAATCATGGGTGTGAACAGGAGATTTCCCATCACTGATAGTTTTCTCAGAGATATGAAAAATTAACAAGGTATTTTAGTTACAAAAACAATGGACATGAACGGAAAAGATTAAGAGGGTTCAATGACTAAATAAAACCAGCAGGATGATATAAGCAGGTGTGCCTGTGAAGTTGTTGGGCCTTTGTTTTAAAGCCTTTGCGGAAAAGCTGAGTTGGGCCTCTGAGTTAAGTCTCTGTGTAGGAGTTGTTTTACAGCAGTGGTTTCTTTGAGGCTGAGAGAATGTGACTCACTCAGGTCACCCAGTGGGTTTCAATATATAATTCAACCATAGTCTCCAAAATCATAGTCAAAACGCAACCCACTACACCACACCATCTCAGGATCTTTAGTACTTACTCAAAATGGAAAGCAGTGCAATTATTAATTGTGATACATAGGTTTGATGCTATCATTTTTCAAAGGCAGCAGGAGCAACAATATCAGTAATTGGGGTTGTTCTGAACCATGTATCTGGAGATGTCACAACATTAATCAGGATGTCCCTGTTGTGACTGCGCCTTCACTGGAGGAGTTGCACAGGAAGCGATTTAGAGAGCTATATGGGGGATCTTCTGAGGAAGATTCAGATGGGGAGTTTGGGGAAATGGATGCTGAGGAACAGGTGGTGCCTGGGGAAGTGGGCACTGAATGGGCACAGCCACCAGAGATGTCTGGGGATTTGGGGCCTATGGATACTACTGAACCTGGGGTTTCTGCAGGAGCTGATCCCACTTGGGATGCTTGGAGAAGGGAGGATGGTTCTTTAAGTGTTCATGGGGCTAAGTGTGGGCAGGATGATTGGGACTCCGATGAATTGCTAGGTACTCCGGATCCACGAGCTCTAGCTGTGTGGAGTTCGGACTCTGAGTAGATTTGGGACACCTGGTGTTTGGGTGTGAGTGTTTGGTCACCCAGGAGGAAGGGGAATAAAATGGGAATGTTTGGCCAATGCACTTTGCGTGTGGCAAGGTGTTGCTGAGGCGCCATTGGGATCTCTGTGTTTCCGTGAAGACTGGACTTGGACTGTGATTCGGATCTGCTGATACCATCTGGCTTGGCTCTCGCTGTGTCTTATCGTGGATCTGGTTTGGATGACTGCAACCTCTTCGGACTTTGGATTGAATTTGACCTGGCTTCTGTCTATGCTCTCTGGCTGACGACTACTCCCGGCTTTTGACTACTGGTTTGCCTTTCGGAATTTGCTGCTGCCTCCCGACCTGACCTTGGATTCTCCTGACGACGGCTATTCATCATACCTTTGAAGCTTCGGCTTTATCTGCACCGTGGAAGCAGTTTACTGCTCTTCTAGTTTGTTTGTTTTCAAGCCAGTTTGCTGTTTTTCTTTTGGGAACTGTCCCTTTAACTCCGCAGAGCCAACTGTCTGTTTTCAGAAACGGATTGAAGCCAAAAGAGGCTTTTGCACTTTCTGTTATACTCTGCAGCTTTTGGAAGGTTGCAAGCCTTTGTTTATTTTGCATATTTTCTTGCAGTCAACTCTATTTGTTTTTTCCAAAGCTGAATTGAAGCGTCTTTAGTTTTTATTGAATGCCAGCATGGGAAAATAGTGTGGCTTGTTTTTGAGTTATTTTTGTCCAAACTACTCTTGAAACACTGATAAGTGAAGTGTTTCAAGGATATTTTCTGTGTTTATGTTATTTTTGGCTTATCTTTGGAATAAACTCTGTTTTGTTTGTTAACTGGCGTCTGACTCTTGACAGTCCCTATCCAGTTTGGGCAGTTTGAAGGTATGCAAACCACACCCAACAGTAAATAGAACCCTAGACTTGGAAGATATTCCAAGGACCATACAGTCCAACCTCCTGCCATGCAGGAAAATACAATCAAAGTACCCCCGACAGATGGCCATACAGCCTCTGCTTAAAAACCTCAAGAGAAGGAGACTACCCTGCAAGGCATTACATTCCAACAGCTCTTACTATCGGGAAGTTCTTCCTAATATTTAGGTGGAATATTTTCTCCTGCAATTTGTATCCATCGCTCCATGTCCTAGTCTCCAGAACAGAAGAAAACAAGCTTGCCTCCTCTTCAGAATAGGTTGTGCTGGTACCAGCTTTTCTGGTAAGTGTCTCTTTACATCCAAAAGTTTTAACATTTGCAAATCTAGATTTTTATTCCATCTTTGTCATCTATTGATTGATAGGACTTAAAAAGTGTGAAGGCATCCACTAATGTCCCTCCTTTCTTTACAATCTCACTGGCTGAAATCCTACACACAATGTCACATTGACTCAAGAATTTGTAAACATGCATTAGTAGGTTTACATTGTTGCATACTACAGGACTTGAGAGCAGAAAGAGCTTGGCAAAGTGATCTTGGTCAACTCTTCTTTCGTATTGCTACTATTCTATAAGTGAACAATTATGAGCCATTCTTTATTTTGGCACTATATT
Source organism: Anolis carolinensis (assembly GCF_035594765.1). Classification (NCBI taxonomy): domain Eukaryota; kingdom Metazoa; phylum Chordata; class Lepidosauria; order Squamata; family Anolidae; genus Anolis; species Anolis carolinensis. Next base: position 216,733,086 of record NC_085844.1, on the reverse strand, counting down.
TATGAATGAACATGGGAAAAAGTGTTAAACTCTGCCATAATATACAAGTGTCCAGCCAACATGTTTCCCCATTTTGTGATCCCTGAATCTTGAGAAACCACATGTTATATATTGTCTTTCAATATTTGACACTGGAGAAACAGTCTCTTTTGCACAAGATGTATGTAACAGAAGTGTGAGAATCTTTCCTAATGGGACTCATAAGCATGAAGTCGCCAAAGTTGTTATAAAGTATTCTAAACATTGCAAATGTGCAAAACTATTCAGTAGATCGGGCATGGGCAAACTCTGGCCCTTCGGGTGTTTTGGACTTCAACTCCCGACATTCCTAACAGCGTACCGGCTGTTAAGAATTGTGGAAGTTGAAGTCCAAAACACCTGGAGAGCCGAAGTTTGCCCATGCCTGTTTAAAAGGTTCCAGAATTTTGCTCACTCAGTTTTGAAGCATGATTCAACGGGAAGACTATACGCTTGCTTACATGTGAAATGTGACTGGGTGCCATCGGGATCTTAACCACAGAGAGAAAAATGTCTTGAGCTAAGAACATTGAATGTGAAGAAGAAGAGAAGGATGAGGAAAAGGAAAAGCCAGTTGTTGCCGTTGTTTCACTCATGAGCTTGGAGGTAACATGTTAGAATAATGGCCATTTTTAAAACTTAGTCACTTTGGAGAAATTGTATTTCTCTATAATGAAAGATCAAGTAATGGTTAAGTATCAGTGACTAATATTTCATACTTATTATAAACCCTTTGGGGGATGGGGAACATTGACATTTACCTTCATAATATATGACTTAGGCAGCAAGAGGGTTTTTTTTTTTCAAGTGTTGAACTTTTAGTGTAAAGCAGTACATGATTCTGCTGCTTCCAGCATCTCAGTACTACATAACACACTACAGTACTGCTGTTTAGTACAAGACTCATTTAAAAAATGAAACACTTCCAGCCAGTCGTATAGTATTAATGTTAGAACGAACACTTCTCTTAATCAATTTTCCCCACCTCCCCAATTATGGCCAATACAATGCATTAATTCTCAGCAGTTAAACATGTTCCCTTTTCTCCATCAATAAATGAAGTAACAAAACAACTAAAATAAGAATAGAGGAATAGATTTAAAACGACCTCTGTAAGTTGAGGGCATGTGCTAATGACCTTGTGATTGAAACCATTGGATTCAATGAAGATTTTTTTAATTGAAAAATGTTATTCTGGGTTTGTTCCATGTTTAAAGTGAACTGTGATAAATTGTGTCTTCGGAAGAGGAAAATAAATTAATTGCTCTTTTTTAATTTCAAAGCAGAAAGGGTGGTTAATTATCTAGTAGTTACAATTAGGAAGAGCAACAGTTTATTATTTCAAAATAATTATGAAAAAGCCTGCAAAAAAATCTAAAAGAGGCTTGTAAGATGGGAAAAGTTAACCTCATCTTTTATAGGGAGAATAACAGTATTAAATACAAATGTGTTGCTAAGACTGTTGTTCTACTTCCAAATGATTCCCATGATAAGAAACAGAATATTATGCAATGGCAGAAAGAAATCTGGTAGACAAAGAAACCTAAAATAATTTTTACCAGTGTATGATGCTAAAGAAAGGCATGCTCTGAGGCTTCTGAATATTACATGGATCTATGAGGACTGTTGCTTTTGTGTGGTTGAAAGAATGGATTAGAGATTAGAGATTTTTGGAACTTGAAAGTCATGATCTAAGATTCGGGGCACGTAGGAAACTTTGAGATGATCAAGCCTATACTGTTTTTTTAAAATCACTGTATTGGGAAGAAGGCTTGGTATAAATGTAAGTAGAGACCTTTTACTAAAATAATATTACCGATTGGGAGGTTTTATTTTGGAAAGAATGGATCAAAAATCAGAGATGGTTGTTTTATGATGATCTTCTGTACTCTGAAAATGACAGCTGGAAGCTTAAATCAAAAGAGATGCTTTTTAAGGAAAGTGAAATTTTAATTGGTTTTCTTATTTGCAACATCAAGAAAGATCTAATCAAGACTAGAGAACTCTATCTAGCAAACCTGGGGGAAATGGTCTTTATTTGGAGTTGTGTAAGGATAATGATCATGTGATTTCAAAAGTGTATAAATACTGTTTTGTTGAAGGCTTTCATGGTCGGAATCACTGGGTTGTTGTGAGTCTTCCAGGCTGTATGGCCATGTTCCAGAAGCATTCTCTCCTGATGTTTCGCCCACATCTATGGCAGACATCCTCAGAGGTTGAGGGGTTTTTGGAAACGAAGTAAGTGTGGTTTATATATCTATGGAATATCCAGGGTGGAGTAAAGAACTCTTGTCTGCTTGAAGTATGTGTGTATGTTGCAATTTGCCACCTTGATTAGCATTTTAATGGCCTGCAGTTTCAAGGTCTGGCTCGTAACTGCTTGGGAGAATCCTTTGTTGGGAAATGTTAGCTGGCCCTAATTGATTCATGTCTGGAATTCCCCTGCTTTTTGAGTCTTGCTCTTTATTTACTGTTCTGATTTTAGCATTTTTTAATACTTGAAGCCAGATTTTATTCATTTTCATGGTTTCCTCCTTTCTGTTGAAATTGTACACATGCTTGTGGATTTCCATGGCTTCTCTGTTTAGTCTGACATGGTAGTTATTGGAATGGTCCAGCATTTTGGTGTTCTCAAATAATATGCTGTGTCCAGTTTGGTATCTCAAGTGCTCTGTTATGGCTGACTTCTCTGGTTGGGATTAGTCTGCAGTGCCTTTCATGTTCCTTGATTTGTGTTTGGGCAATGCTGTGTTTGGCAGTCCCTATGTAGACTTGTCCGCAGCTGCATGTATAAATACTTTTTGAAATTGGAAAGAGGATGAAACTTTAAAAGATGACATGATAAGGTAGGCCCAAAATTGTGGGTATAGTGTCTAGACTAAATATATATATCAAAGGTCAGACACCAACTGAGAGCAAAATATAGTTTATTTAATTAACAACTCAAATTGTTCAGTAAACTGTCCAAAAGCTTTAAACACTTAATTTTCAGTGTTATTCAGCAGTCAAAACTGAGAAAACGCCAAAAGCACAAACTGGCGTATAATCCGGACTATCCAGAGATAAAATCTGGATTAAAACTAAAACGCTTGAACTCAGCTCAAAATCACAAAACGGGCTTAAAATGGCAAAACACACAAAGGTAAATAGTCCCAAAGACCCAAAACTTCCCCAAAACCCAGAAGTACAGTAGAAATCCCAAAACTAAAGCAAAAAACCAAACCGGGCTAAAACTCTTCTCCAAAAGCGGCACAAGCAAGCAAAGCTGGAAGATGCTGAAGAGATAGCGGCAAGCTGCTGCAGAGTCAAAAGCCGAGCCAGGAATTAAAGGAGCGTAGTGTTGTAACGAAGTCAAGCCGGTCCGAAGTCGGGATAAGGAAACAGCGTCAGAGTCGAGGACGAAGCCAGGAGTCAGCAACAGTAGACAGCCACGGAGATGAGAATGATACCAAGCTGAGTTTGGGAGCAAAGAGATATGCCAAGTCGAGTTCCAGTCCAAGGTCCAAGGGGTGAAGTCGTCACAACAAGGTCCACGTCAGAGGATGTCACAAAAAGCCAAGACAACGGAGGCGAGCAGCAGCTAATGCAAAATAGTAATAACAAAGCAGTCCAAGAAAACCCACACAGTTCCAGCTCTCCGTTGTAGAATAACCCAGATCAAACTTACATCGGTTGCAAAGTTCCAAGCCAGTCTTCAGAATCACATACAGGAAACCCAATGGCGCCCAGCAACACCTTGCCACATGCAAAAAATAATGGCCAAAAATCCCCAATTTATTTAGGTTCTCTTGGGAGTCCAAACTTCCAACGCCCTAGGGTCAGGTGTCCCAAGTTCCTCATCAGAATCCAAACTCCAAACAACCAACGCCCTAGGATCAGGTGTCCCAAATTCCTCATCAGAATCAAGATCACCCTGTCCACACCCAACTCTGTCCACACCTGTGGAACTGCCCTCATTCCTTCAGGTAGACCATGTGGGGTTTACTTCTGAAGATACCCAAGCCTCTCCTGCGTCCACAGCATTCATGGACCCAGTTTCTTCCCCAAGATCCTCTGGAGCCCGTGTCCAGTCTATGCCAACCTCCTCCGCCACCACTGGTTCCTCAGCATCCATTTCCACTTCAGGATCCCCTTCCAAATCCTCACATGAATCCTCCTCAGAAGACTCCCCATCTATCTCCCTGATTCTCTTCCTGTGTAAATCTTCCAGCGAGCCCTCCTCCTTACCTTCCTGATCCCACCATTAACACTCACAGCTTCGGAAGACCCATTCACAACAATAAATACTTTGTGCAGTAATTTAACAGAAAACATGTCCAAACTGAGATGTAGATGACATTTGACTTCAAATAAGCTGCTGAAAATCTCAATAAATGTTTCAATTCAGTGCTAACATAAAGAGGGGTCTTTATTCCACATGTGATAGACTTAACAAGAAAGGGAAAATCTATTGGTCTAAATTTCATATATTATTCAAAAAATATATGAAGACAGATTTTGCAATGTCACTACAAATTGTTTTGTTTTTGTTTTTTTCCTGGACATTATGAGTAAAGAACTGGATGGGAAATATGAACTATCAGGAACAACCAGAAAGGGATAGAAACACCAACGATGACAGAATGGATTGCTAAGGTTGCTGATTTCACATAAATTGTCAAATTAATGCAGTTCGCCTTAAGGTTGCCATAAGCTGGAAATGACCTGAAGGCGCACAACAGAAAAATTATGTTTTAATACTGTGCTTGAGCTTTAGTTTCATTTGGTTGTAGTTTTAGTTTGAGTGTGTATGTAATTATAATATTTATCTTCCCCCCCCCCTTGTTTTTGTTTTTTTTTCTTTTGAATGTTGATTAGATTGTCTGCAATAAAACTTATAAAAACATTTAAATAATGGAACAATGAGTTGCAAATTACTTTTCCAAAGTAGCATTGTGTCCATTACATAATATAAAAGGAACCTAGTTTAGAATGTGTGGCAACACAAAGTCTATTTATCTCAATGAAATATATTGGGTTTTTCCCCCAGAATTTTTTTTTAAAAAAGAACGCCATAGTTGCTTACAAAATACTTTATGGCTTTTTTGTTTCTTTACCTATCTCATGGCTCATTTAATTGATTACAAGTAACAAAATCGTCTTTTTACAAGCAGCATTGAGCCAGAACAGGGCTCTGCTGTGGGGAACATCTGCTCTAGTTTATTCCAGTTGGTCCTGGAAAGTCTAAACTAATGACCACAATGATGTGTGTTAAACCCTGCAGTTGCAACAGCTCTGGCATTTTAGAAGCTCAGATCACAGAAGTCTAATAAAAATAGTAATTCGAACAGATGTGGATGTAGAAGACATGAATGACAATATATCCCAGTTTGGTTTTTTTCTGACAGATTTGGCTCCATTTAGCTTTTTCTCTATACCGTGAACAGGGTAGCCAGAAATTTGCCGCCTCAAGATTTTATTTTATTTTTTTAAACCCACAAGATGGTGACCTCCTGGTACGGAAACTAATTGGACAGGCAGCTGAACCTTATTTCAACTCTGGTGATGGGATAAGATCCTCCATGTCACCCAAAGACAACCACATAAAGTCTAGTACCAGAGAGAGGCCCCATCTACACTGCTATTGTGGTCAGTATATACTCATACAATGCAGTCAAATGCTGTTAAACTGAGCTTACACCAGTGGATCTCAACTTGGGGCCCCCAGATATTTTTGGCCTACAACTCCCAGAAATCCCAGTCAGTTTACCAGCTGTTAAGATTTCTGGGAGTTGAAGGCCAAAACATCTGGGGACCCCAGGTTGAGAACCACTGGCCTACACTGACACATAGCCCTGTCTTCCAAGAGCTCAAGTCAAGCAATTCAGGAAGGGTCTGCTAATAAACAATACCTATTTTTCAAGGGTGCTCTGTAGTTAATATGATCGATGAAAATAATATTAGCCATTATATGTTTCCCAGCTCAAAATGTGTTTTCTTGCACTCAGAAAACTCACAGAAAAAATATTTTGTGCATTTTTCCCAGTCCGCTTCCCCCCCCCCCCCCCAAAAAAAAAAAAGCACAGGAGATTTACAAAAAAAAAATCTTTCACAGAAAAAAAACACTATTTCCAGAATCAAATCAGGTTGATGTTGTTTGCCAAATTGGCATTCTTGGCTATGAATATTTTCCCCTTAAATGAGGATGACATGGTGAGAAGCTAAAGCCCTCTTAGCAGCCAACCGTTTGATTTTCATCATTGTTTCCCCTGCCAAATGGTAGAAGTGGACTCAACAATTTCAAGTTGAGAGGATGAATGGAATCTCTGCAAATACAAATGATTTTTTATTCAAAAAGTAAAAAGAACTGATTAAGAAAAAAAAACAGTCCCTGAACAAGTGGTGTGTTTCAAGGAAAGGAAAGCTCTATTTGTTTGTTAGGATCAATTTATTCCCAGTGGGTACCAAGGCCAGCGAGTTCTATTCCCTCACCAAATTACAAAATCACAGATTCCACAGAGTGCAGACATGGCAATTAAAGAGTAATTATAATGGTATAATTGTGTAGTATGAAAACTCTTTTACGACCTTGTCACATGGCCGTCTGAGTTGCTCTGCTTTGTTGGGGAGGGGGCCTGGGGAACCTGGCACCCCATGCCCCACATCACCTGGCTCCTCTTCCAGCTGATGCCATGGGGGGGAAGCGAGAGTGCATGGATTCCCTCCATGGATTCCAATAGCAACAGAGGAAGCGTCTCTGTGGCAGCGTCATGTGCCAGCTCCATTCTTCTTCATCCACGGAGCCACACCAATGTCATATGATGGGAGCCAGTGGGCTCCATGGGTGACCTGAGCTAAACTAGTGCATGCTACCAAATTTAGCTTTTGTGATGAAGTTGTTAGTAAACATACAAGGAAACCGTCTTACGGCTACAATTCTGTGCATACATACATGAAGAGAAAATTCCTACTTGAATTAATAAGACTTATTTTAGAGTAAATTAATCTACTGTATGATTAATAAGTTCAAGAAAGCTTGTTAGCTTAAATTGCAACAGAAATCAATTTTTCTTCTCCAACCCTCCTCCTTTAAATATTAAGTATCAAATATTGTGAAATATTTGACATTCAATTATAGCTGAGACTTATTTCAGTATTTGATTTTTATGGTGTTTTATAGTTTGACAATTATAATAGTCTTCAGAGTACTATTGTAAATTTATAAGATTTGCTTGTTGACTCCTGATTGCTACCTTAGGCATTTATGGACATCTGGTATTCAGTTTCTGGTATCCGATTTGATACTTGAAGGTCAGTCTCTATTTGATCTCCCCTAGATTATATCTGAGTCATTATTCATTACTTATTTATTTAAGTACATTATCTGATGTCACATGTTCAGTATCACTGATTATATAAATTTTGTGGGGGGGGGGGGGGGGAACCTTGTGTTCAAAACTTCCTAAACTAGGAATCTCTAAGATATTTGCAGACTTTACTGCCCTCACTTACTAAAACAGACATGAATGCTGTTCATCACCTTTATATATAATGAATGCATTATTTAACTCAGTACCCTTCCAAACAGGCACTATATCCCAGGATCTGATCCCAGGTTTTCTGTTTATCCCAGATTATCTGGCAGTGCAGACTCATATAATCCAGTTTAATGCAGAAAACTTGGGAACAGATCCTGAAATATAGAGCCTGTCTGGAAGGGCCCTAAGTCAGTATGTTTGAAGCAGGATCCAGACTACAGTCTCAGTTAATCCTGGTTCAACCTGAACTGAACAAAGTGTAGCGACGGGGTGGCAATCTTTGATAATAGTTGTCTCTTTAAACAATTGGAAATCACCAAATAGTTATGAGAAAGTTAAAGTAGAAATGTGTCTTCAACCATATGAGACTCTAAATCTAAATTGTGACTTTTGGAAACTCAGCAAATTGGGTATAATTTTAGATCAGCAACCTGAACTAGTCTAAACTAAGGACTTCATCAGACAGGCAGGGGAAAGCAGAAGAAAGTGGTGGAAAGCAGAAGGAACTGTCTTACCCCATTGCCTACTTTCTTTCCCTGTCTTCTGGGATGGCCAGCCGTCCCACGTCCTTTCTGCACCTTTCCCCATCTTCTCCCTGCTTTTCCCCACTTTCTCCAGTTTGGAGTTGGGTGTTAACTGAGGCTTCAGTCTGGATCCTGATTCAGAAATCCTGGCTTTCCCTCTGCCCATCAGATTAAGTCCTGAAGACAGTCTTCGGGCTCTGTTTCCATGGTCTTAGGAAATGGAGTGCCACAGAGTCCCAACAGAAATGCCCTTACATCACGTGATGCCCCCCGTAGGACTATTATGGGCTCCATAAAGATGTTATAAATGAAGTAGTTTCATATTTAAGAGACAACTTCTAAAAGCAAAGGGAATGACTGGTAGATTGCCAGGTAATTTTATTGTTTAAAACTAATATCTTCAAATAATTATTTCTTTTAACTAACAAATATAATTTCCTCGGCTACATTTTTTTTCTTTAAAATCATTTTGCTTTTCATGAAGTCAGGGCTATTTATTCAGAATAAATTATTCTTTCACTTTAGAGAAATGTGCTTTCGGAAGATAACGCATACAAAAATAACAGCATAGGTTTAAACATTAAAATTTCATTAATCTGTAACTTCAGCAAGCACAGAAACAAGCCAATTGTGTATATATTTCCTTGACAACTTTTGTTGTATTAAAGGAACTCTCGGCCAATGGAAAGAAAAATCAATCTGTGATCCTTCACTTGATCACTCTTCAAAGCATCTAATACTGTTCATTTCCCCTTTAACCAAATTGCACAACAGAAGAGAATTCAGAGGGCATGGATTTATACATGAGGGCAATTTTACCAGAGAAATATATTTAGGTTCACATATTGCAGAATAATGACAGGATCATCACTTTTCTTTATGCAATTAAGACTTTTTATCCTGTCTTTGCAATGAAATAAAAAGTGGAATGAAAATCCAAAAGTAGTAGGAAATGTAATGAACAATATAATGAATTATTACACAAATAACATCAAAGCAATAGTAACAAGTTAGAAGGTGAGGGTTATCTAATGAATTACTTTTAATAAGTTATTTTCATCACATTTATCTCACTAGTTCTTCCAGAGAATCTTAAGGACTTTCCTATCCAGGCAACAGCTCAGAGAAATGTCTGGCCTTAAAAAGGTAACAAGTTGCCTCTCATCTCCAGGCATCCTCAAGGAGCAATATAGTATTAAATACATTCAGGGAAAGTGCTTGACACCAGCTCTGTGGAAGAGCATTTTATTCCATCTGGTTCAAGCTGGAGATTCTCTAGCAGAACAGAATCTGGTAGGAGATAATGCGAAGGACTCCTCTTTGCTTGAGACCCCAGTGAACTGATCCGAGAGAATGTGCTGATAGACACTGGTTAAAATTCTGTAGGTGACATAACTGGGCATAAATTGGCTTTATGCAAACATGTGTCTTTATTAAAGCAACTTTAATGTAGGCAATGAAAACACTGAAATAGTTCAAGATTTTCCATACCCTGTCTCAATTATTAATCAGAATGGAGAGTACAGCCAAGAAATTAAAATAAGATTAGGATCTGGAAGGGCAACTAAAAAGGAACTAGACAAGAACCTGAGGCATAAAGATATCTAATTGTAAACTAAAGTTTAGATTGTCCAGGACACCATATTTCCCACTTCTATCTAGGGTTGTAAAAGCTGAACAATAAAGAAAGCAGGAAGAAAATCAACTCATTTGAAATCTGGTGCTAGAGAAAAGTTGAATATACATTATAGAATGAATGCAGTTCAACATCACTTTAATTGCCATGGCTCAATGTTATAAAATCTGGGCATAAAAGACCAAAACCACATCTTCCATGATTCTATAGCACTGAACCATGACAGTTAAAGTAGTGTCAAACAGCATTAATTCTACTGTTTAAAGCCAGCCATGGACTGTTAATAAGATGGATAAATGGGTCCTAAAGCAAATCTAGCCTAAACTCTCCCCAGAAGGGAAGATGACTAAAATAAGACTGTCATGAGAAACCTGACTCCAAGAAAAGCCAATAAGGTAAAGATGGATAGATTCAATCAAGGAAGCCACAGCCCTGACTCTGCAAGACCTTTTCAGGGCACTTGATGATAAGGTGATTTCCTCATTCATCATGTGGCCATAAAAAGAATTTGACTCGATGGTGCTGCAGACAGGACAAGGATTGCCTTCCAGGTGTAGGGTCTTGACGGTGGGCCCATAGGTGACTTAGTCAAGTATGCTATCTAGAGAAGAGTTGGAAAACATGTAAGGGTACCTTGTAAGTCCTCTAATATCATGCAGTTTTATTTTGTATTTTTTAGTATCATGGAGCATTAAAATCCAATGGCCATTGTGTATTCTGTAGGGATGTGTGCACATAACTGTATGGCCATACACCACCACAGTAGTTTGGAGAACATCTGGTAGCCTGGGTTTTGCAAAGTCCTGCATTTCAGAGTATGTATATATCAATCTCTTTTCATGCTTACAGTGGCTTCATCCAGCTTGGATCCCATGAACATTATGTTTCAAGTATTTAAGGTGGTCTTGAATAAAGAATCCCACACCAAAGGAAAGGGTATAATGTCAAGCCATCCTTTAAAAGTTGAGCAAAAAGCCCTTGTTTTATATCAGAGTACGACGTGTCTTGCCCCCTCACTTTCAGCTGTCTGCTCAAAGCTTAAACACCCACTTAGCTCTTATCAGCACTTAACAGCACATCACTGCTCACAAGCCAGTGCTAAACTATTATTGGGACAGTCTACTGTGCCAAAGTGATGCTGCTTACAGCTTGCCCAGAATGAAACAAGCTTGTCACATGCCTCACATTTTATATCCTTTGTATCTGCCATCAAATCTGGCAAGCTGTTCAAAGGCGGTGGTATTGATAATACACTGAAGACCTCCATCTAAGCTTGTACATTGCTCCATAATTATCACCAAAGACTTCTTTGTTTGCTAGCATTGATTGGTAAATATGTGTTGCATTTTTCTGCACTCTAACTTGTGAGTGAAAGAAATCACTTTGTTGTTACATCATGTGTTCCATTTCTAAGGAGGAACAGCAAAACGTGGGTTTAATTTTGTTCTTCTTTTTTACGTTATTTATTTTGCTTCACAGAGTTCAAGGCAACACATATGGAACAACATGCTGTATACTTTTAGGTTCTCTTACACATACGGATGTCTTTTTAAATTTTTTTTGGCTCTGTGCAGGTTTATATGCTTTTCTTCCTTGTGCAGCACCCAAAGCACCTTCTCAACTTAGGGGAAAGTCCATGAAGCTGCCCCACACAGTTATTTTGTGCTTTGCAGTGAACATAATATTAAAATAAATCAGAATATGTCTCTTTTGCTATATGCAAAGTGGTGGCATCAGCTCTGAGATTTGTTGGGATCCTACAGGGGCCTCAGAGCTACTGTGATCATTTTACTGGAAGCTGCTCTGAGTCCCCTTCAGGGTGAGATAGAGCGGGGTAGAAATATAGTAAATAAATAAATAAACAAATTTTATATCTGTGCCTAGGAATCCCTGACAATGCCACTTGTAGCACATCCAGGTAAAGGAATATAGCTGGACTTTGGTTAAGCCTCGGCATTCTTTGGCAAAGAAACCGAAAGACAAATTCCATGGTTCCATAGCATTGAGCCATGGCAGATAAAGTGGTTTCAAACTGCTTTCATTCTTCAGTGTAGATACACCCTCAGTTCTGACTTACCTTGGAGAATATAGCAAGCCCACAATCATTCATCTTCACTTTTGTTTCCTTCTAAAGAAGATCTCCATGGGAGAGAGAAATCAGCAGTAGTTGCTGCCAGTTATTTGACACTGGCACCATCTGGCCACTGTCCCTGCTTGTCTAAATGCCCTAGAAAGCTTTTATGAAGTTCTAAAAATGAGTGATGTGGCATCTGGATTTCCCACTGTTTGCTTGGTAATTAAGTTTGTCACAATCTCGACAGAGCTGAGAACAATGGAAAGGAGAAGAAAGGAAGGAGGGAGAGAAATAATAATAACAGTCTCTCCTGTGCCATTTTATTCTGATTCTTTTACAAAAGAAGTGATTAAAAGAAATAATAGTGTTTCTAGGGCATCCCCTCCCTCCGTTTCACTCCTGATGTAAATTAGACCTAACAATTTGTAAGTGATTATTTTATAAGACCAGGTAGTGCTATTCCAATATTTGCTGGGCTTCTTGCCAAGTTCTGATCTCCTATATCAATTCATATTAAATTTCCAGTTGTGTCTCTATCCTCAACTTTAAAAATTGGGAAAGAAAAAGAAAAAATACCATAACACATCTGGAAAGACTTTCTTAAGTAACAAAGGTAAGAACACTGTGCTTTTACTTGTGAAATACATGGGAAAACTTATTCTTTTCCCCTTTTTAATCCAACATTCCTGGACTTCTGATGTTATATCAGAATTCTGAAAAGTTGCTGTTTTTGAACTGAGCATGATGATTGGGGTGATTTGCATGGCTGTGATCCAAAATATAACTTCTCTTAGCTCTGCTATAAGGCAGAACCAGATGGACTTGATGAATCTACTTTATTTTTTTAAGTGTTTTCAGATTCACCAACCAAAACTAGCAGATAAGGCTGCATCTACACTGTAAAATTACTGCAGTTTGACATCACTTGAACTACCATGACTCAATGCTATGCTATGCAGTCCTGCGATTTGTAGTTTGCCTAGGCACCAGCACCCTTTGGCAGTCACTTTCATGTAGTCACTTAGAAGATCTGTTCCTCAGCTTTTTTGAAGATCACAACATCTTCTCTAATCACCTCCACTCATATCTCCACTCATAGTGCATGTGTTGACCAGTGTACCATTGTACGACTATGTTCATCTCTCACATTATATGCCATATGGAAAGAATCAAACAATCGGGTGGAAGGATGACTAATTTGGGTTCTAATCCATCCCTGTGGGTATCATGTTGCCGTGGTATTACTCTAGCGCCAAAAGTGAGGACAAGTGAAATGTGGTATTTGTGAATGGCTTCCAATATTTTAATGCGATCAGTGGTGGAGAATGAGTGACAGAATCCAACTTCTTCAACAGTGTGTGCCTCTGCTGATATTGTCCTGATGCTGGCTGGAATACACCTGGTGAAGACTTTGTAGATAACCGGCAGGAGAGATACTGGGTGGTAGTTCCTCAGATCTTCTTTGTCTCCTTTCTTAAATAGAAGGACTATTTTTGAGATGTTCCAAGTCTTCAGTACACAGCCGTCTACTAGGTAACAGCAGGTGAATTCTTTGTAAAGAGGAGGTCTGCACGCTTTCAAAAGTTCTGTGGTTATACCATCTTGACCTGGAGCCTTTCCAGCTGAGATGTTTTTGATGGTTGAGTGAACTTCAGGTGAGAGGAAGGGAAGGATGGTGTTGGATGGAGAAGGAAGGTGAAGCTGTTGTGGTAGAGCACTGTGACATAGGTCAGTGTAAAACAATTGCATCTTCTGCTCAATGAGAAATTTGGAAATGACTCAGTTGCCTTTGGCAGAGAAGATTAAATATGTTTAAAATGTTCAATGCCCATGATTACATAGCATTGAGCTATGGCAGTTAAAGTAGTTTCATACTGCATAAACTCTACAGCAGCAGTTCTCAAAGTGTGCTCTGAGGAGCCCTTAGGGCTCTATAAAGCACAGCCAGGGGCTCCATGCTTCCCTCCTCCTCCTCCTCCTCCTTTTTTCCCAAGATTCCCTTCACCAACACAAGCAATCACCATACCTAGAGAATTCCGGGAGTTACAGTTGGCTTAGATACTAGTGGGGGTGGACAATTTTGTACCAGCTGTCATTAAACAATTTAGTGTGTTTTTAAATGCCAATCTTCTACAAATCTCACAGATAAAGCAAAACTGTATTTACCTGTTCCTTGCCTTGTTCTAATGGTCAAATGCACACGTACACCAGCTTAGCACTGCACACTGGAAAAAACAGTTGAATTATAATAACAGTTGTTTTTAGTCTTCTGGCTCCTTCAGTCCAGAATACAAGGATTGATCAGTGAAAACATGATAAGTGGGACAAGGTGTAGAATTGCCTTTTTTCCCAGTAGCCTAATTAAGGCCTCTCTTGGCTGTTATTATGGGACATGAAGATTTTGCAGTTGAAAATCTGCACCTTCAATTACACCTCAAGTAAGACAGACAATCTCATACTAGGCTTAGCCCAAGTACAGCAAAATTAGGTCCCTTGCCTGGATGAAAAAGAAGCAACCAAGAAGTTCACATGATTCAAACACAAAAAGGAATCAGGTAGAAACTTTGCTGGTTGCACAAAAGAAAAGTTTTCTTCGGAGAGAGAAACTTGATTGATCTTAAGAATGCATACTGTTCCTTATGTTTAAAAGTCAACCATAAGGGGGAAAACACATCAAATGTAATAAAGTCATCTCAAAATGAAGGATTTGAGCTTCCCTTTGTTGCTCTTCAACTTTTTTGTAATGGATAAAGGCAACTGATTTCTGCCTCCCTGGTCTGCTAATCAAGAGGAACAGCTTGGAGATTAAAGGCTGGCGTTCAACTCAAGCTGTAATGATAATGTAGATGAATGTGTGTATTCTTTGGTGACTGGTAGTGAGACAAGCAAAACGAAGCACTGTGTGATAAGGCTGTAAGTGGACTTTTGTTGGGAAACAGAATTGTGAAGATGAACAATACTAGTATATGGTAGAGGGCTACCATTACATACATACTGGTGTTGCAGAGCTGGCAAAGGGACCAAGACACATTGGAACCAATATGTTACTCTTCCTGGTGTATATTAGGTCCGCAATGCACATTAGACACTCTTGTGTGCCATTACATATATTAACCATTCAAAAACCAGGTTTCTTATCCCCTTTGCTAGTTAACTGAATAGTCACACATTTCATTGAGTGAAAAGTCAAATAGAATTGCTGCAATTGTACTTTTTCTTTTTTTAAAAAAAATATATATATTGCAGTAAGAAGAAAATTAGGTCTCTCCCAACTCTATGATTCTATGATTCTACTGAAATTATTCATTACTGCCTTTGATAACATCTTAGGCTCTATCTACAGTGACCATTTAATGCAATTCAAAGCTAGCTTTAAACTAGGATGGCTAGATAGCAAATGTCCACAAAAGCATGGAAAAGAAAGCCTTTAATGTGCATCTGTGCTCTTTGATTTATACAATTATCATCAGGGCCTCAAACTAGTTCCAGGATGTCCTACATAGCCTTCTGCACAGCAAAACTACTTTCTTCAACAAGCTTTGAAACTGACTTAAGTGGCCAGTGTCAAAGTGCCCCTATACATACCCTACAATTTTCAGACCTGGCTAGGTCATTCTCAATTCATTATTTTCCTGTTCCTTCTAAAATGTATCCATTTTAATCTCTCCCACTCAGCTATAGTTAAACTGGATGTTTCAAATGACTGCAGACTGAAATAGTTTCAATACCTTTTGATCCTCCAGGATTCATAAAAATGATCTCTTGGAGCAGTGGCAATTTTAGGGCAATAGGCTGTAGCCCTCTGTAAGTATTCTTATATTGTATGTATTTGTATACATTTTGCTACTTGTGTCTTAATCTTATCTTATATTTTGCAGTAGCCTAGGGTCACAAGCAATAAATGTAACAAAATGTATGAGGAACAAGTTATAGTGTATTGCTGGAACAATGTGTTGTGGTAACTGAACTGTTTTAAAGAGTTTTTTTAATCTTTTAAATTATATTTCTTTCTTTTAATTAAAGATGTGAATTGTTTTAACACTGTAATTCTATTTTACTGTTCACTTTTTGTATGTTTTAGAAGAAGGTAGTCTCAGGGAGTGGCAGATGGTGTCATAAATTTGTGGCACTTTGCTCCTATGGACTCTGGTTCCATTATACTACTGCATATGGTGATTTTATAAGGCTGGGATTGATGCCATAATACCACATGACCAAGACCCTTAAAATGATTGCCCTAATTATTGTTTTGTCAAAATCCTTGGTCCCTTTCATGCAACATACTTACAGCACTGATTCAACTTGGAAATGCCATATTAATATCACATGGAATCAGAATTTGAAATTTAAGGAAGGGTATTTAAAATTCTCAGCCAGAGAGGTTCAGTGCCAAGTCTAATGTGATTCCATAATCATGTAATTTGAAATGGTTCCTTGTCAAGTTGTTCTAAATTGTTTCTGTGTATTCTCAAGAACAGAATATGAATTAACTCCCATTGTGGTGCATTAGCCTGGCTTTGTATTCAACTTGAATTTGTAGTGATCACTAGGTATGGGATTAAAAATTATCAATATATCAGAGAAACCAAAACACCTAACATAAGATGTAAAAAGTGACTATGGCACCAATAAGAATTTTTGGTCTTCGAACCATAATCAACCATATAGGACAGTGATTCCCAAACTTTTTAAAATTTTATTTATTTGTTTGTTTATTTTTGCCCAGGGACCACTTGTCCAGAGACCACTCTCCAACATTAGTACAAAAAGAGTTACGAATCAGTTTTTGGTCAACTTAAATTTTGTTTGGTTATTTGAGATGCTGATTCAAAAAATTGCATTGGATAGACCACATCAGCTCTAGCTTCTGATACAGAACATATGTCATCCAATAGTTGCCATCTGCTCACCCACAGAAGATCATATTTAATAATTTAGAAATGATGTGGTTTATCCAATGCAATTTTATTAATCAGCACCCCAAACAACCCAGGAACAGGCCTAAAAATGAACACACCAAGATGCTCCCGCTTCCAGGCACCACATGGAATGGCTCCGCGCAGGGGGAGGGAGGAGGAGGAGAAGCAGCAGTGAGGAGGCTTGTTGTCATGCCTTTAACAGGTAGTCAGCCTCTCTCTTCCCGATGTCCCCATTGCCTCGGCACTATAAGAGGGTTTCATGAGTCCAGTCACTCTCATTGCAACAGTGTAGTAACGGTGAGGCCACGGACCATATTTTAATTCTTGGGGACCACTGGTGGTCCATATGCCACAGGTTGGCAATCTCTAGTATAGGATGAAACCTACATTTATTTTGACTTTCAGGAAAGCATTATGTGAAATTCAGAGGCTTTCCATTTTCTCTATTCCTCACTCTTCCATTGACCTCATAAGAAATGTTTGGGGGGGAAAACAAGGTCTCCTGTATATGGACATGCTTGCCTGGTTTAGTTCATCCTATATTAATCTTTAAAAAAAACCAAAAAACTCATCATTCTCCCCCACCACTAATTTAAACGAATTTGCACAAATTTAGTAATTTTTTAAATCAAAAACCCAACTGAAAAAGTGTCAAAGTCATATGTGCGAACAAACAGATCCAGATATCAAATGAATCAGAGTACAAGATCCTAGACTTCAGACACATGGACTCATGACCATATGGAGAAATCTGACAAGTTCTTAAATCTTTAATTTGGTAGACAGGATGTATTTGTTTATTTCATGAGAACAACAGGGAAATAAATGCAAAGTAGGAAGAACAGTGGGAATTGGGACAAGAGCCAAAATTATATTCCAAAATAGTTAATGAGGAAAGGAGGCAGGACCGGAAAAAAGAGATTTTGATGGCATGTGGATATCAAAATTTGATGTGCACTGGCTGGAAACATCAGACTCATTACTTTACTATTTCCAGTACAAAAGTATGTACTGTCGTGACATAAGTGTCTAATATTCCTGCTGTATCACTAAAATGATGAATTCAAAATTAGTGATACATTAGATGACTGCTAAGGCAATTCTTTGTTAAAACAGTGGCATTCAAATATAAATATGTACATACATACATACACTGAAAACTAGATGATGGCTGCAATCCTGGACACTTAGTATAGAAATTCTGTAGAGTCACAGATCGAAACTGCCAACTCCATCAACATATGCACAACACTAGGGCAGAAAATGACATTTTTCTTCATTTCCATAATTATTCACTTATTTCTTTCATAACATTTCTATACCATTGTGTCCAATGGAAGGGACAATAAATACATAGACTGGTTAAAAGTCCCTTGTCTGAGGTCATGTTGGCAGGAATAGGAGTGCTTGTTGGATCTGCCACGTCTGCCACTCTAGGGAAGCTCCTTCTTCACCTTTAGCATCACTGAAGCACCAATAATGGAGGCTTCTGAGGGACCTCTTTCACTGTTCATAGAGTCCTTCTCTAAAAATACATAGGGGAATCTCTAATAGGAGGAGCAGAGCCTCTTTTTAAAATTAACACCAAAATTCAACTTTAAGGAGGTTCTTGGAGGCTTCATTCCAAGGGCAGACAGCAGCAAAAGAAAGGGTTTTGGTATAAAAAATGTCAGCAATTTAAAGTCAAAAGCATTTACTACCAGTAGGTAAGGAGACTCGGTTTAACCTCTTGCAGTAAGGGCTAATCCATGTTTGCTGGACTAAAAAATCATCATGAGGAAGAAGGCAGGCCCATCTGACGACCTGAGTTTGAAATTCCCCATGCTGGAATCTCAAAGTTTTAGTTTGTCACCCTAAGAACATTTAGGTAGTCTTCTTGAAGCAGACTAGAAATAAGAGAAACATCTATACCATGCTATCATAACAGATTAATACCATTTTAACTGCCATGGGGCCATCTAACAGACTCTTGGATTTTGTAGTTAGATGAAGTACTAGAATTCACTATCCATTCCTTTGAGCTACAGAAAATTATCTCTGGATTCAATCATAGGATTGAACTTTAGTAATTTAAATGTTATCAAAGTGCTATTATTGTATAGCACAGATACACCCTTGGAGGAGTATTTTGTTACCAGCAGTAACCACCTGCATGATTCCTGGAAACCCATAAAAAAGGGGAAGAGGCTAGTAGCATTCTGACATGGGACTGACAGTCAGAGTTGTGTGAGATTTCTGACCACCAAGTCTCATAAAGCCATAAGAGGCTATGCAGATGCTCCTCAACTAGACAATGAGTCCTTGTGACCCTTGATTTTGATTAAACATGCCCAAGATAATGGTATTTCTCATATATTTGAATATCATCCTGTTAAACTCAAAGCATGTTACTAACCCTTTACCTTTACCTTAAACTCAAAGCATGTTACAAACATCCAACTTACATATGACTCAAAGTTAAGAGTGGGCTGAGACAATAAGAAGTGAGAGCAATCTACCCCTTGGAAGGGAAATTCACTCCTGAAGAGTGATCATGGGGAAAAGTTGCCACCACTGAAGCTTTATCAACAAACCTTGTTTCCACAACAAGCCAAATTTTTCAAAATCCAATTATCACAGGGACAGAAAGTGAGGTGAAATCTTCTGAACAGGGGCACAGACAAGCAAAACAAGCACCACAGGGGTGTTTACCCTTCCCTATGCTATCCATAGGTAAAATATACAATTTTTTGGCTGAAGTTACACTTAAAAATGTACCTGTTCCAACTTACAAACAAATCTGGTTCGTAACTTGGGGACTGCCTGCGCACGATTGCAACCAGGCTAGCATAACCTAGTTCAAAGAACTGAGTACCAGTAGATTGGCAAGCTCTGTTTTGGTGCCTGAGGCTATCTGAATGCTTTGGAGCTTAAGTTCAAAAATGGGCAAAATATTTATTAGTCTTGAGAAGAACAACTTATAAGTGAAAAAGCTGACAGCAAAGTCAAACAAATTGTTTGCTGTAAGAGACCAAAGTTGATACTAAAAGAGGAAAAATCCACTGTTTTTGCAAATGACTGGAATTTATTTTAAACAAGATTGTTAAAGGTCTATGAACCAAGCCCTAAGAGGAATAACCTAAGAGCGCTGAGTATGTTTAGTTTCTAAACAATAAATCAGAAAGTGCTGTTTCCTGCATAGAAAATATTGTTTTCTATGTAAAACAGCTACTTGCAAAATTCATGAACTGTGAAGATTCTTGTCAGCCCTGGATTCTTTTCATCAGGATTTCTTTACACTCAAAAAACATGTTTTAAAAATATTCTTTCAGTTCTTAAGATTATAATAGTATATCATTGATAATAAAACAATATTGGCTATCTTAGTTTTTCATGGATATCTTTAAGATGTAGATCTGTCAAGATACTGAAATTTACTGGGTGACCTTGCTTTTTGAAATTGATTTCTGTACCTATGTGAAATACTTCATGCTCTCTTTAAAACAGGCCCAAATATGAGGTCATTCATTTTCACACAAAAAAGGCATCTTTGAGACATCTTGAAGTCTGCCTTAAAATAGAAAGGATATCAATGATGGAAAAGTCCCCTTGCTAATCGGCAGTTTGCTTTGAAAAGGCCACTGACACATCTCTGTCTAATACGGAGTTGACACAAATATTTATTTTGCTTATCTATGACTTCTTAGCTCCAGAAATGATGATTTGTTCTCCCAGGAGGAAACATAATCCTTAGTTAAATGCCAGTAGAGGGAAGACACACCAAAACCCCAAGTCTTCTGACTTAAATCTTGCTGAGCCCTCTGCTCTTTTGAATTTGAAATATCCATGGCAAATGAGGAGAGCGGAGACTCAGGAGGGTCACAAGGAAAGATTTACTTTGGAATATTTACACTTGTCATTCTAATTATTCTCTGGGAGTCAGCAATGAATAGTGAGTGTGAGCTTAAGAAACTGGGCTGTTTTGAGATGGTGAAAATGCATGTTCTGTGATGAGGAAAGAGCAGTAACAAGTAAGGGCAAGCATAAATCACTCTAAGATAAGGAATAAATGACCAGGTAGAGTATTGAAAATTTATTGTTTTAGGATTTACACCTCAAAAAGTCCACAACTGGGAATTCTGGGAGCTGACATTCTGTAATTGCATGAGTTACTCTTTTGGAAGAGGTAGTATAATCAGAACCAGAGCTTGGAAAGATGATTTTTCTGGATTAATATTTCTAGAATCTCCCAATAGAGCTGTGGTGGTTGTAGTTAAATGGGCCACAGCATTCATTCCAGAAAATATTGACTGGAATTCTGTACATACAATTTGTGCTTCTTGTTTTGCTTCTTTTTCTTTTTGATCATGGTGAAGGGAGAAATTCAGCACCTTTGTCTACTACAATTTCCTCCCTGAGCCACCACCATGGATCTTTCCCCATGGCCAGAGAACAACAGGTCTGGAGACCAGAGGGGAGTTGTGTCAGGACCCAGGCTGCAGAGCACCAATAACCTTACACAGAGGCCAGTCTCTATCTAATATCTTTATTAAAGAAATATATAAAATCAATAAAAACAAGTGAAGAATATAGTTCAGAAGCAGACCTTTCAGATGAGGTCAAATATAGTCCAGAAATGTATTGTCCAATATAAGATATTAGAGTTCAAAGTTTTAATCCACTTGACCGAAACACACACTTTGCCAAGCAATAGTGTGGGGAAATAACAGAGTCTTTAAAGTCCAATGAAGCTTGACAACAAGGCTGGAAATAAACTTGATTCTTGGCTAGATCTGTGACTGAAAACGAGGCAAACATGAAGCATGAAACAGAGTCCGTGGTAAAACCGTGAGACAGGGCAAGGCTTGAAGCTTGATCCGGGAAGCAAGGAACTGGGATTACGAAGTCCACACACGATCTCTCTCCTCTAGCTGATCAATTGACTCCGCAAAGAATTCCTCGCGCCAAACACCTATATTGGGTCTCGTTTTCCCGCCAACAGAACTCTTTCCCTAGAGAACGGGAAACGAAACCCAACTCTGTCCAGATGTGTGACTCCTTAGAATTTCCCAAGGGAAGCAGACCTAATCAGCTTGATGTTTGGCAGCTAAGCGTGAACTCCTCCGTTGGGCCTCCCTGGCTCCCCTTTCTCTGGAATAAGATTCTTTTCTGGGAAACGGTGGGGAGTTCTGCCCAAGGCCTGTTTGGCTGAATTCTTGAGGGCAAACATCAACA